>NC_083570.1:12438550-13058550 GCF_027579695.1 Neoarius graeffei
ATAACGCACTTTAAGTCAAAATGCTGCACAAGAAAATCAAATAAATTGTGAAGTTGTCCTTCTTGGAAAACCATGAACTCTATGTCTAACCTGACACCTTTTCCGATCAGAAACATACAGAATAAGAAATGCGACAGCATTCCTGCTGCTATATTTACACTCACTGTAAATATAGCATGCACTATATTTTAACCTTGTTATCCATTATTGAGTGTAAAGGGAGCCAAAGGAGAAAAAAAAAAACATGAAGTGGATTTTACATCAGCATCCCTGCTTCTCTCACATATACAGAGTCATTGTTTATTTCTGGACTGGTTCCCAAGAGAATGTGTGTTAATGGTTTTAGCCCGTGGCTGGAGAAATATGAACACAGAGCACATAAAGAAGCAGATTCTGATCCCTAATGATGTATAACTCAACAGGCCTGAAATGAACAGCCTGAAAACACATGCTTTGGCTTTTTTTTTTAGCACAGAAGTTTAAAAAAAAGGAACATAATTTCACTATGATTACATTTACTAAAGTCCATCATATTTGTTTAAAGAACACGACGTATGGAGACAAAACTTGAAAAAACTTTGGGGGGGGGGGGGGGGGGGGGGAAACATGAAAAAATAAAAACATACAATGCACAAAGCGTATCACTTGTCATTACTGACATGTAGAAAATGTTACACACTGAAAAGCAACATCATTGCATTGATCTGACATTGCTTCATCTCTTCAGTGAAAAGCATTCAGCAGATTACTTTATTTAGCGAAAGCTTCAGAAGAGAACGTACTGCATTTCATTTTCATCACTGTGTTGCATTCGTGTCACACTGAAATGCAATCGATATTCTTCAAAAACATTCTCCGCTTGTCAGTTTTTCACTGATGTGATTGCACTTTGCCGGAATCACAAAACTTTTCCGTACATCATGAGCTGTCTTTTTATTTTTATTTTTTATTTTTACTCCCCCTTACTTTTTAAGCTAGTCCAGGCCTCGGTGACTTTGTATCAGACATGCTGTAAGACGAGCTCTTTGTTTGTGCCGCTGAATCAGGTATCTGGAAGGAGTGGTTAATAATTAACAAACACACAAACACACACTATCTGGCATGGAGGACATGCTCTCTTTAACCTTTTCACTGAAGGACCTCACTTAGGGGAACGCGGTGTCATCAGAACCCTGATCGCTCTACACTGATGACCTTCACTCACTCATGTTGTTGTAATGCTGTAAAAATCATGATTGATAGATTTAAGAGTGATGGGACAGGAGTCCATTAGATGAATGAACACCAACAGTCAGCTAGCTGCTTATGTGGTACTGGTTCTCCAAAATCTGATGAGCCATAGAAATGCACTGGGTCGCATGTTGTCAAAGTTTTACGTTCTAAGAGCTCAAGATTTTAGAATCCAGTTTTAGCACTTTATGTTCTCATTATCCCAAGTTCTGATATTCCTATGTTCTCAGAGCCCTACATTCTCACTTTCATATGTTCTCAGAGTCACAGTTTCCCAAGGCTCTATGTTCTCAGGCTTCAATGTTCCCAAGATCTTTTGTTTCCAAAAGATCTTGCTCTTATGGCACAAGTTTTCAGAGTCCTATATTCTCAGGATCCAACCATCTCAGAGCCCTATGTTCCTGGTTCCCTGTGTTCCGATAGCCTTATGTTCTCAGAGCCCTATGTTTCCAATGCTTTATGCTCTCAGAGGGCGGCATGGTGGTGTAGTGGTTAGCACTGTCGCCTCACAACAAGAAGGTTCTGGGTTTGAGCCCAGCGGTCGGTGGGGTTCTGTGCGGAGTTTGCATGTTCTCCCTGTGTCTGTGTGGGTTTCCTCTGGGTGCTATGGTTTTCCCCACAGTCCAAAGACATGCAGGTTAGGCTAATTGGTGGCTCTAAATTGTCCATGAGTGTGAATGGTTGAGAGGAGAAAACCTCTATAATAATCCAGTAGAAGGCAATAGGAAACCACTACTGTCATGTTCCTTAGGGACTTTGATGGCTGAAGCCATCAGAGCAGCCATGTGACTGCAGTGATATGCCAAAATGTATGGATGGATGTTCTCAGAACCTCTCATCTCATCTCATTATCTCTAGCCACTTTATCCTGTTCTACAGGGTCGCAGGCAAGCTGGAGCCTATCCCAACTGACTACGGGCGAAAGGCGGGGTACACCCTGGACAAGTCGCCAGGTCATCACAGGCCTGACACAGACACAGACAACCATTCACACTCACATTCACACCTACGGTCAATTTAGAGTCACCAGTTAACCTAACCTGCATGTCTTTGGACTGTGGGGGAAACCGGAGCATCCGGAGGAAACCCACGTGGACACGGGGAGAGAGAACATGCAAACTCCACACAGAAAGGCCCTTGCCGGCCACGGGGCTCGAACCCAGACCTTCTTGCTGTGAGGTGACAGTGCTAACCACTACACCACCGTGTCGCCTGTTCTCAGAACCTGAGAGTTCCTTATATTTCCAAGACCTTTTATTCTCAGAGCCTTGATCCCAATATTCCCAAAGAGAACTCTTTGAACTTTTCATAGGGCTCTTCCCAAACAGCTTTATATATTTCCAGGGCCCCATGTTATAAAGGCCATTTTTTCTCAGACTTCTATATTCCTAGATCCCAATTGTTATCATCCTTTGTTTTTGGATTCCTACACTCTCAGGGCACACAATTTCAGGCACCTATTTTCCCCCAGACTCGAGGGTCTTGTATTCTCAGCATTCTTCATTTCAAGAGTCTGTGGTCTGTGATGACTCTGAGCGCTGCTGCTCTTTTTGTGAGCGCTCATGGGTGTGGCTCTGGCGCTTGTTAAGGCCGCGCCTGATTTGCTCCCTTTAAAAGGCCAGTCTTGGAGATGTCTGCTGTTGACACTGCTCCTTTGCTTTGTTTTCATGCATTTAGTTTTACCATACTAATACTACATGTTTGAAATGTTTAATATTATTGATTTACTGATTAACAGGTTTTATACATATATGTTGTATGATTTTCCTTTTTAAAAAAATTTTTTTTTTGGGGCTTTTTTCACCTTTATTGGATAGGACAGTGTAGAGACAGGATAGGAAATGAGTGGGAGAGAGAGACAGGGAGGGATCGGGAAATGACCTTGGGTCGGAATCGAACCCGGGTCCCTGGATTTATGGTACGGCACCTTAGCCACCTGAGCCACAACGCCCCAAGTTTCCTTTTTTTAAGTAAATTTTCAGTAGTCGGTAATCTTGTGTCTCGTGTCCTCCTTGGTTTTGTTGCGATTCTGAGCCAGATCGTAACAAAATGGGGGCTCGCCTATTTGCGATTAGTAATTGTTGGTAATTGTTTGATTGCTCTTAAATGAGTAATATTCGTCGTAGGACGTCGGTTTTTCTGCAACACTTTTTTGAGCCATTGTTGCAGCATTTAGGTAAGTTGTGCGCAAATTAAGGGTGATTTTCCCTGAATAGGAAAAGCGTCGTGTTTCTTTTGATACACAACATTTTTTTTTTTTTGGTAGTGTTGTGGTGAACGCGAGTAGTAGCCCTGCTCAGGAGCACCCAAGGGCGCGGGAAGTGGGGTGCTGAGGGCACTGCAGCGCCTTCTACTGGAGTACTGAGCAGGGATAAAACGTTTTAAATCATATTTTTGCCTGCATGGTTTTCACAGCCTAACTTATATGAGAACATGTTTTCTGGTAGCATAGTAAGACCGTTCTCTTTCTGTCTAAAATTGCACAAAACCCCCTATCTAGCCTCTACAACAGGGGGAGGAACCCCTGCTTATTCTTACATCACTTTAAAACTGGTTCCGGCGCCAATGCTTCAGGATGTGTTAAAATAATAGTTAGTCCTTATATCTTTCCATCACCATGTAGTTAAAACAATCTGTTAATGATGGAAAATATTCAGTTAATGTGCCTTATGAATGGAGCTTCTTCGGAGTCTTCAGACATATCGGCCAATTTAATTCAAAAAGGTAAACTTTCATATATTCTATATTCATTACATGTAAAGTGAAATATTTAAAGCCTTTTTTTAATTTTGATGATTATGGCTTATAGCTCATGAAAATCAGAAATCCAGTATCTCAAATTATTAGAATATTCCCTAAGATCAATCAAAAAAAAGGATTTACAATACAGAAATGTCCAACTTCTGAAAAGTATATTAATTTATACACTCAATACTTGGTTGGGGCTCCTTTACCGTGAATTACTGTATCAATGCGGTGTGGCATGGAGGTGATCAGTCTGCGGCACTGCTGAGGTGTTACTGAAGCCCAGGTTGCTTTGATAGTGGCCTTCAGCGTATCTGTATTTTTGGGTCGGGTGTTTCTCATCTTCCTCTTGACAATACCCCATAGATTCTCTATGGGGTTCAGGTCAGGCAAGTTGGCTGGCCAATCAAACACAGTAATATCATGGTCAGCAAACCATTTGGTAGTAGTTTTGGCACTGTGGGTAGGTGCTAAGTCCTGCTGAAAAAGGAAATCAGCATCTCCAAAAAGCTCATCAGCAGATGGAAGCATGAAGTGCTCTAAAATCTCCTGGTAGATGGCTGTGTTGACTTTGGACTTGATAAAATACAGTGGACCAACACCAGCAGATGACATGGCACCCCAAATCATCACAGACTGTGGAAACTTCACACTGGGCTTCAAACACCTTGGATTCTGTGCCTCTCCACTCTTCCTCCAGACTCTAGAACCGTGATTTCCAAATTAAATGCAAAATGTCCTTTCATCTGAAAAGAGGACTTTGGACCACTGAGCAACAGTCCATTTCTTTCTCCCCTTAGCCCAGATAAGACACTTCTGACATTGTCTCTGGTTCAGGAGTAGCTTGATATTAGGAATGGGAAAGTTGTATCCCCTTTCTTGAAGATGTCTGTTCGTGATGGGTCTTGATACACTGGCACCAGCCTCAGTCCACTCCTTGTGAAGCTCTCCCAAGTTCTTGAATCAACTTTTCTTGACAATCCTCTCAAGACTGCGGCCATCCCTGTTGCTTGTGCACCTTTTCCAGCCACCCTTTTCAGCAATGACCTTTTGTGGCTTACCCTCCTTGTGGAGGGCATCAGTGATCATCTTCTGGACAACAGTCAAGTCAGCAGTCTTCCCCATGATTGTGGTTGTGTGTACTGAACTAGACTGAGAGATACACTGTGTTCATACTGTTTTACTCAAACTCGAAATGAAATTCCAATATTTTGAGATTTTTTTTTGTTTTTGTACTGTATGCCATACTGATTAAAATTAAAATAGAAAAATGCTTGAAACATTTTAGTTTGTGTAATGAGTCTATAATATATAACATTTTCACTTTCTTAAATAACTGATGGAAAATATTGAACTTTTTCACAATTCTAATTTTTTGAGATGCACTAGTGTGTGTATGTAATATCTGCGTGCGCACCTCCGCTGAGTGTAAGTCTTTGCTGATTGCCAGTTGCGGCCTGCGCTCCGCTGGAATTAGTGCGTAAATACCCCTCACTGTAACTGCATGAAGACTAGGGTTGGGTGTAATTAGGGCCTCACTTATTTAGTTAGCTGGGGGAATCATTTTTTTTTTTATTTGTGCACACTTTCCATATTTTTTTTTGCTCTAAATATGGATGTTGAGAAATTCAGTCTCCTTCTCAGGAATTTTTGAATAGCTGCAAGAAAGAAACGTTGTTACAACTTGCAGGTCACTTTTAAAATTCCAATTTCTGATGCAGACCGAAAGCATAAAGAGTCAATTAAAAATGCATTAATAAAAGCCTTGATTGACAAAGGAATTCTTGTAGAGGAGCCTCAGGTTTCTGCAACCTCAGTTCCTGCAGCCTCTGCTCCTGCTGCATTGTTACAGCAGTTTGTTAGTTCAGCACCTGTTTCTGATGCACCGCCATTTCAAACTATTAGTTTGGCACCTGTTGCTGATGCGCAACTAATAACTAATGGTGGTATGACAGGGGTTTTCAAAGTGTGGGAGAGTCAGCCCCCCTCAGAGAGCAAATAAACAACAGCGCCCCCCCCTTGCAATTTTTGTTGTTGCTATACTTAATGTTCCATTCGTATTTAAAAAAAATGGTTGTTGTTCACATTTTTATTTTTTTCTTCTACACATTTTAAACATCTGTGCTTTTTTTCAAACATCTTGTTTTACACATTTTAAACATCTCATAGCATCATTAGCTAGCACCTCTTGGCAGACAACACACTGTGGCAGTGGAGCATCTTCAGATCCAGTACATGAAAATCCAAACTTTAAATAATCGTGGTCATACTTCCTTCTTTTTTTGCTTGGCCCAGACTCCGTCTCCTCACTCACTGTAGCTTTAGGTACTAAAAATCGATCCATTTTGTCTCTGGCAAAGGCTAGCTGAAGTTCGCTAAATGTCCGCAATAGTAACTTATTCTGGTTTATTTTTCCTCACGTTGCGCCCCCCCGAAGAACTCTGGCGCTCCCTAGGGGAGGTGCACCCCACACTTTGAAAAGCCCTGGTGGTATGACATTTCAGGGAAAGAGAGAATTGCTTCAGTTACAAATAGAACAAGAAAAAATAAAGCACATTTCAGAAAATAATCAAATTGAATTAGAAAAAGCCAAACTAGATCTGGAATTTCTTTGATTAAATCTTCTTAAAGCTGGCAAAATAATTTCTGAAGGTGTCATGGATGTCAGGCCAGATTTAAGATTGGTGCTGAAGTTTAATGAGAAGGATCCAGACACTTTCTTTTCTTTGTTTGAACGTGTTGCAGATGCGCAGAAATGGTCGGATGTTGACAAATGTTTGCTTTTGCAGTGCACAACCCAGGAGGCATATTCTTCATTGTTTTCTGGTGACTCGAAGAGTTATGTGAAAGTAAAAACTGTTTTGCATGCATATGAACTTGTTCCAGAGGCGCATCGCCAGAGGTTCCGCAGGGGTTAAACAAGCGGCCCAAACGCATTTAGAGTTCATTAGAGATTTGCGAAAGTATTTTAGTCACTGGTGTTCAAGTCATGTTAAGTCGCTTGATGATTTGACTAATTTAATGCTTGTAGGACAATTTAAATCCTCTGTTCCAGAACGCGTTGCTACTTTTATCTCTACGCATAAGGTTAAAACGCCGGAGGAAGCAGCCAGAGTGCGAATTACCCTACCATAATTGGGGGGTACCATCATGGTCTACTATCATATCAATCACCCCCCCCGGTCCCGTCCCATCTCGTCTATGGAAGTTGGTGTCAGTAACTCAACACAATAACTCTGAACAATAATTTTTAATGTCATTAAGAAGCATGACAAACCATACAATACTACCACAGAAGAAAAACAGCAGTACAACCTGAGAACCTTCTTTGTCAGAACAAACTGTGTATCAACACTACAAATGAGTCACATACAGTATATACAGTACACACATGCAGAACAGTCCTGCTGAGTGTCTTGCTCTCTTTCGTCCTGCTGTGCCTCTCCTGTCTGCTGGGAACCCATTTTTTTATTCACATGAACAGTGTATAAAACCTAACTGCACCTACACTTGTACTGTAATTGTCTGTAGATCTTAGTGCTAATATTTACTACTTACTCTTTTAGCACCAAAAAAATGCCTGATGCCTGGCCCTTTTCTTTTCCTCATGTTTGGCCTACTGTCTCTGTGAATAAAATCAAACAGGGTACTCAGATGAAACTATGACTATCTTAAAAATAATACAAAAGGAATGTAAGTAAAAACAATAGAAAACATTCAAATACTAGCATATGTACTAGGCTATTTTGCCTAGGCTAGCCTACTACCTGGCTCTTTTTATGTTGCCCCCAGTGGTTCTGATTGTAATTTTACATAGGCTTAGCTAGGCCTACATCAGAACTTCTTGTGCCTAATCACACACACAGGATGGGCCTATGTGCCAAATGAATTTCAGAAGGGCACAATTTATTCATGATAAAATGAGAATGGAAACATATGGAGTTCTTCTCCTTTGAAATGAGAATCGTTTCTATACCACACTGTAATAAGCTTGATTTAAATAGAGACTTAGCTTATCTTGCTAACTAACGTTGGTAACTAACTTTAACGTCCGTCCACTGTAGCCTACTGGCCTCAGTGGGTAAGTAATTCAACGTATAAAGACATGACATGAGCTGAAAGAAGAACAAATCACTTTAATAAATGAAAGTTGTAAAATAACACATTTTCAAGAGGCTAAAAGTTGGTTAGCAACTAACATTACCAATGCATGTCTTCTGCTGCAAACCATAGACTATAAATTGCTGCAAACCCATGGACTGTATCTGATGAATCAACTGAATATGGTGTGGACTCGAAACTATTGCTTCTAGCGCAGGGCTTTTCAAAGTGTGGGGCGCGCCTCCCCTAGGGGGTGCCAGAGTTCTTCAGGGGGCACGCAACGTGAGGAAAAATAAACCAGAATAAGTTACTATTGCGGACATTTAGCGAACTTCAGCTAGCCTTTGCCAGAGACAAAATGGATCGATTTTTAGTA
Organism: Neoarius graeffei; assembly: GCF_027579695.1. NCBI lineage: Eukaryota > Metazoa > Chordata > Actinopteri > Siluriformes > Ariidae > Neoarius > Neoarius graeffei. The sequence continues at coordinate 12,447,003 of NC_083570.1, forward strand.
CCTAAAGCTACAGTGAGTGAGGAGACGGAGTCTGGGCCAAGCAAAAAAAGAAGGAAGTATGACCATGATTATTTAAAGTTTGGATTTTCATGGACTGGATCTGAAGATGCTCCACTGCCACAGTGTGTTGTCAGGGACCAAACAGGAGAGGAGATCAAATGTGCTCAAACCACAGTTTATTAATAACAGGGGAAAAGGGAGTTGGGAGAATGTGTGTGGGTGAAATCCAGTGGCAGGAGAACTGAGAGGCAGAGATGGCTGGTAGTGACATCTGAGGTCTCCCATCCAAGTACTGACCAGGCCCAACCCTGCTTAGTTTCTGAAACCAGACAGGATCAGGCATTGTCAGAGAGGTGTGGCTGTAGGGTGACAGTACTTAGGTTTCAGGCAGTCTCCCAGCAAGCAGACCCTCAGCAGGCAGGAGTTAGAGAGCAGGCTGGAACACAGAGTCACAAATCAGGTAGCAAGATAGGGGACAGAAATGCAGGGTCAGGTTACCAGGGCTGAAGAGTAGGGCTCCAGGCAGGGCTGCTTACACCAGGCAGATGGAGAGGCAGGCGAGCAGCAGGGCTGAGCAAGCTGGAGATCAGGCGAAGGTACAGGAGAGGCAGGCAAGAGGCAGAGTTGACAGAATGGAAGGCAGATCAGGTTACCGGGCCTGGAGAGCAGACAGAGTCAGATGGAACAGGATATTTTCAGGAGTCAGAGTAGTAGGAACACAGAGCAGGTTATCAGGCTGAGAGTTACAGACAATCTGACACAGAAGCTTGGGAGGACTGCAGCTTAAATACACACAGGGGGAAAGCAGGTGATCAGCAACAGCCAATGACAGTCACTGAAAGATAATAAGAGGAAGTGAGTGCGGGCGTGGCTGGTAATGCTGAGTGGAGATGTTACCTGAAGAGAGAAGCCCACAGGTAGGACCATGACAGAACCCCCCCCCCCAAGGGACGGCTCCAGAAGTCCCTAGCCACAGATCCACCAAGACGGGCGGGAGGAGGGGAATACTGGTGGAGGGTTAGAACTCCTCTGACTGGTTAGAGTCCAAGGCCTCAGGATCGGACTCAGGGACAGTAGCGGTGGGCACATCGTCATTCCGAGAAGGCCCCTTTTGTCGACCCCTCTGGTTGGCCGGCTGGTCCGGATGCAGGCGATGAAAGGTGCTGATGAGGGTACGGTCTAAGATTCTCCCAGCAGGGACCCACGTCCTCTCCTCAGGACCATAGCCCTCCCAATCCACCGGGTATTGGAGGCCCCTGCCCCTGCATTGTGACTTCAGCAGTCGCCGGACGGAGTAGACCGGGCCACCATTGATGAGACAAGGATGAGGAGGAGAAGGTGCAGCTGGGACCAGCGGGCTCTCGTGCACTGGCTTGATCTTAGAGATGTGGAAGGTGGGGTGCACTCTCATAGATTTGGGCAGTCGGAGCCGGACAGCAGACTGGCTGATGATCCTCTGGATAGGGAATGGTCTGACGAACTGAGGTGCTAGCTTACGAGACTCCACCTGGAGGGGCAGGTCCTTGGCAGATAGCCACACCTTCTGGCCCACCCGGTAGGTGGGTGCAGGCGTCCTCTGCCGGTTGGCACCAGTAGAGTAGCTGGTGACTGACTTGGAGTGCAGTGTGGGCTTGAGACCAGGTGCGGCGGCATCAGCGTGCATAGATGAAGGCAGCCGGGCAGGTGACCTCTCCCTCCTGGCTGGGGAACAGGGGTGGTTGGTAGCCATACACGCAGTGGAATGGGGACAGCCCGGTGGCTGAGCTGGTGAGGGAGTTGTGAGAGTATTCCACCCACAGCAGGTGCTCGCACCAGGCCCTAGGGTTGCGTGACGCCATGCACTGAAGTGCCTTCTCCAACTCCTGGTTAGTCCGTTCTGACTGGCCATTGGACTGGGGTCAGAATCCAGAGGTGAGGCTGGCGGTGGCCCCAAGTAGGTGACAGAACTCCTTCCAAAAAGAGGAGGCGAATTGCGGCCCCCGGTCCGAAACGATGTCCTTGGGCAGCCCATGGATGTGGAAGACATGTTGCAAGACGATCTGGGCAGTCTCCTTGGCTGACGGTAGTTTAGGGAGGGGAACAAAGTGTGCCATCTTGCTAAAGCGGTCCATGATGGTGAGTATGACCGTCATCCCGTTAGAAGGGGGTAGACCCATAACAAAATCCAGGGAAATGTGGGACCAGGGTCACATTGGCACGGGCAGAGGCTGGAGCAAACCGGCAGGAGGCCGGCTGGAGGACTTATTTTGATTACAGGTAGGGCAGGCTCGGACAAAGTCTCGCACATCCCTGCTCATAGTAGGCCACCAGAACCGTTGGGCGAGCAGGTGGTAGGTGCGAGTGGAACCAGGGTGGCAGGCTACACGGGAGTCGTGTCCCCATTGTATAACCTGGGATCGCAGGTCTTCAGGAACGAAGAGGCGACTTGCGGGGCATGCACTGGGGCTGGGTTGGTCACGGAGGGCTTCCCACACTCGTTCTTCGATGTCCCACGTCAGAGCAGCAACGATACAGGGGTCAGGTAGGATGGGAGCCAGGTCCTTGGAGGGGGCATCATCCTTCTGGAACTGGCGGGAGAGTGCGTCAGGCTTGGTGTTGCGAGATCCGGGCCGGTATGAAAGGGTGAAATTGAATCTGGTGAAAAAGAGAGCCCAGCAGGCCTGTCTGGGGTTGAGTCGTTTGGTGGTGTGGATGTATTCTAGATTCTTATGGTCTGTCCAGACCAGGAATGGGACTACGCATCCCTCCAGCCAGTGATGCCATTCCTCCAGGGCGAGCTTGACCGCCAGCAGTTCCCGATTGCCTACGTCGTAATTGCATTCGGCCAGCGATAGCTGGTGGGAGAAGAACACACAGGGATGGAGCTTGTTGTCATCCGCAGACCTCTGTGAGAGCACTGCCCCGACTCCCACATCTGAGGTGTCCACCTCAACGATGAATTGCCGCTCCTCATCAGGCAGCCGGAGCAGTGGTGGGAGCAGTGGTGAACCGAGCCTTGAGGGTGGCAAAGGCTTTGTTGGCGGCCGGAGTCCAGGTGAAGGGCTGTTTGGTGCTGGTCAAGGCGGTGAGGGGTGACGCAATGGTGCTGTAATTACGAATGAACTTCTTGTAGAAATTTGCGAAGCCCAGGAACTGCTGAAGCTGCTTCCTGCTCTCTGGTACTGGCCATGAAGTAACTGCAGAGACTTTGGCAGGGTCCATCTGGATGCTCCCTTCTGCCACGATGTACCCCAGGAACCCCACAGACTTGGCATGAAACTCACACTTCTCTGCCTTGACGAAGAGAGAGTTTTCCAGGAAGCGACGGAGCACTTGCTGGACATGCTGGGTGTGTTCGGACAGGGTTTTAGAGAAGATCAGGATGTCGTCGAGGTAAACGAACACGAACTTGTTCAACATATCTCGCAGGACATCATTCACCAGAGCCTGGAATACTGCTGGCACGTTGGTAAGGCCAAACGGCATCACCCGGTATTCATAGTGACCGGTGGGGGTGTTGAACATGGTCTTCCACTTGTCTCCCTCCCTTATCCGAACCAGGTGGTAGGCATTCCGGAGATCGAGTTTGGTGAAGACCGTGGCTCCCTGGAGCAGCTCGAAGGTGGAGGTAAGCAGTGGGAGAGGGTATCGGTTCTTGACAGTGATGTCGTTGAGACCCCTGTAATCGATGCAGGGGCGCAGGGATCCATCCTTCTTTTCCACGAAGAAGAACCCAGCGCCGGCGGGAGAAGAGGATGGACAGATAAGGCTGGCAGCCAGAGAGTCACTGATGTAGGCCTCCATCGCCTTCCTTTCTGGGGCGGACAGAGAGTAGAGACGACCCTTGGGTGGTGCAGTGCCTGGGAGGAGATCAATGGCGCAGTCGTAGGGCCGGTGAGGAGGCAAGGAAGTGGCCTTGGTTTTACTGAATACCTCCCGAAGGCTGTGATAACACACTGGGACATTAGTGAGGTCGGGGGCAGAGCTGGCAGGTGGAGTACGGGTGTTTAGGATGGCGGCTCATAAGCAGGTCCAGTGGCAGTCCTTGCCCCATTGTCTTATCTCTCCAGTGGCCCAGTCGAGGTGAGGACTGTGCTGGCAGAGCCATGGATAGCCCAGGATGAGGGGTTGGCCGGGGGAACGGAGCAGGTGAAATTGGATGGTTTCGTGGTGGTTGCCTGACAGAGTCATCGGAACAGGGGCAGTGAGGCGGGTGACGGTGCCAAGGAGGTGGCCATCCAGTGCCCTGGCTGGCACAGGAGAGGATAAGAGATGGCTCTGCAGACCCAACTGGCGCGCAAGCTCGGTGTCCATGATGTTAGCCTCGGCGCCAGAGTCAATCAGGGTGGCCAGGGTGTGGGTGGAATCCAACAGACGAAGACAAACTTGGAGCATAGGTTTCTGGCTGGTGGAGGACTGGATGGTCATTGAGCCCAGCCGGGCCCCTCCTGTGTCCGGTGAGCTCGTCGCTTTTACTGGGCAAGAGGCAGCACGGTGACCGTCACCCCCACAGTACAGGCACAGATTGGAGGTGATCCAACGCTGGCGCTCTGCCAGGCTGAGGGAAGCACGGCCAATCTCCATGGGCTCTGACTGGTCCAGAAGGCTCGGCGGAGAAGCAGCAGGAGACGTAGAAGGGGCTGGGTTACTCCGTGCGCTGGTGACTGACTGAGTCTGGCGGGCCCTCTCTCGTCGACGGGTCCAGACCCGGCGGTCAATGCAGACGGCCAGGGCAATGGCCTCATCGAGTGTCGATGGTTGTTCATGCAAGACCAAATTGTCCTTCATGTAGTCAGCCAGGCTGTGCAGAAAAGCATCCACCAGCGCCTGCGTGTTCCACTTGCTGCGCCAGGCCAAGGTCCGGAAATCGATTGAGTAGTCAGCCACTGTTTGTCTGCCTTGGCGAATACTCATCAGTCCTCCGGATGCCTTTACTGACGATGAGCCCAGGTCGAAGACCTTGGTCATCTCTGCTGCAAGCAGGGAGAAGGAGGCACATGCCGATGTCCAGAGTTCATACTCTGCAGTCCCCCACAGGCGGGCGCGGCCAGTCAGACGGGTGATGACGAAGGCCACCTTCGTGAAGTTTCTGGGCTGCAGGTCGACCAGCAACCGGCAGCTGGTCAGGAAAGCACGGACTTGGGAGGGATCACCGTCAAAACGCTCCGGACTGCCGACCTTGGACTGCACAAAATGGAATAAAAATGGAATGCACAGTGGATTCTTTTGTTTTACAATCTGTTGCCGTTTTCTGAACAATGTTCTTATTTGTGGCACTGTGTCTGTTCCTTTGCATAAGCTTAATATCCAGGGAGAAGTGGTTTTGGGTGTTCGTCCAGCTCTGCCTGTGGATGGAGTTCATGTGATCTTGGGCAATGCAATTGGGGGCAAAAGGGTTTGGGCTGACACTCCTTCACCTGTCGTTTTTGTTCCCCAGAGCAATTGTGCCATTGAAGAGAACTCTTCAAATGCAGTTTGTGTGGTTACACGTTCTATGCCTTGTTCAGGTCAGTGCACAGCAAATGCTGATCAGAAGGAGAGTTCGAAGTCTGGGCTGCACGCCTAATCTGTCTCATCTCTCCTCTCATTATCTCTAGCCACTTTATCCTGTTCTACAGGGTTGCAGGCAAGCTGGAGCCTATCCCAGCTGACTACGGGCGAAAGGCGGGGTACACCCTGGACAAGTCGCCAGGTCATCACAGGGCTGACACATAGACACAGACAACCATTCACACTCACGGTCAATTTAGAGTCACCAGTTAACCTAACCTGCATGTCTTTGGAGGAAGACCGGAGCACCCGGAGGAAACCCACACGGACACGGGGAGAACATGCAAACTCCGCACAGAAAGGCCCTCGCCAGCCACGTGGCTCGAACCCGGACCTTCTTGCTGTGAAGTGACAGCGTTAACCACTACACCACCCCTGCCTGATCTGTCATCTTTGCCTTTTCCTTTGTCAGCTAAGGAGTTGGGTGGTGATCAATCTAAGGATCCAACGCTGGCTGACTTGCTTTCTAATGCACTTTCTTTTATAGATGCACAGAGAGTGGCTCGTGGATATTTCACTGATAACGGAGTTTTGTTTCGTAAATGGGTGCCGCAGTGGGATAAGTTTGTGGGAGAAGCTACCCTGTAAAAAAAATTGTTTTTACGGAAAAAAAAAAAAAAACTGGCAGCTGTGGTTGCCAGAATAATAATGTAAAAAAAAATACAGCAGAGTGTAAAACACATTACAGAGCAACCTGTAAATTTTACAATTTAAAACTGTTATCCTTTACAAAATAACATTATAAAAAAATTACATGCTAAACTGGTAAATTCAACATCCCTTTTCGGCCAAATTAGCATGACTATGCCTTTATTAAAGCCATTTTTTTCCCTGTACAATTTACATGCGGTGGTTGCTTATTTTACATCTAATCCCATTCAATTTCACTGAAAAAAATCACACAAGGCATTATTAAGCAGTAATTTTTCTGCTTATTTTATTAAAAGGTTGTTCCATGTAATATATTTTGTAGTATTAATAGCAGTGTTTTGTAGTGAAATTAACATCTATATGCTATCATTGAATTCTTTAAGGAATGTCTTCATTAAATTAGTATTAAATATAGACAGACTCACAAACACCAACACAAACTCTGACACAATGTCAAACAAAAATTTTCATTTGTAACGTTTACTGTTAAAACAAAAGAACTACGCCACCTCAAGAAAACTGACTGGGACACAGATAAAATGTTTCTTTTTTCCTATACATTAAAAGGTAGATTGAACGCTTCTATATTTGATGGTTACATTTTAAACTGCACTTTCTTTTTATGTTTGACTTTTACCATAAATGTGAAGAGAACTGTAACCTGTGGTATGCAGCAACTTTTAAATAAATACAATACCAACTTGTCATTTCAAACCCCCATTGTATTATTTCGACAAGGTATGCAAAATACTTTTCAAAAACTTTTCAACAGTTGTGTGTTTTGTTTTTTTCTTAATTTTAAACTAAAGAGATTTCCTTACCTTTTCCTCTGGGGGGGGGGGGACATTTGGAATAAGGCCTTGAATATAAAGAAACACACATGCAACCAGACTGTCACAACTTCAAACCAATATTTTAATATGTAACATAATGCAAGCTTAAGTAACTAAGCAACCATAAGAAACCTTCTTGGATCAAGGTGAGGACTCTGGGGTTCAAGTGTAGACGGGAACTGCTGCTCTTCTGCACTTCCATGCCCTCTACATTTACTTGAGTAAATTGTTGGATAAATTGTACTCTTAAGAGTTGTTTTGTTGCAAAATACGTTTTACTTTTACTTGAGTAATATTATTCTAAAGTAACAATACTCTTACTTGAGTAACGTTACTATTTTGGCTCCTCTAAGATTACTCACTTCTGGGTAGAAAATAAGAATATAAATGTATTTGTGTTCCTTTGTTATTTTTGTAAAGATTTAATTTATTTTTGTGGTAATTAAAGTTTAAAGTACATGAACTTGCTGATTATTGTATTCCTAATTCTATTTCAAAATGTTGCTTTCCACATATATATATACACTACCGTTCAAAAGTTTGGGGTCACCCAGACAATTTTGTGTTTTCCATGAAAAGTCACATTTTTATTTACCACCATAAGTTGTAAAATGAATAGAAAATATAGTCAAGACATTTTTCTGGCCATTTTGAGCATTTAATCGACCCCACAAATGTGATGCTCCAGAAACTCAATCTGCTCAAAGGAAGGTCAGTTTTATAGCTTCTCTAAAGAGCTAAACTGTTTTCAGCTGTGCTAACATGATTGTACAAGGGTTTTCTAATCATCCATTAGCCTTCTGAGGCAATGAGCAAACACATTGTACCATTAGAACACTGGAGTGAGAGTTGCTGGAAATGGGCCTCTATACACCTATGGAGATACTGCACCAAAAACCAGACATTTGCAGCTAGAATAGTCATTTACCACATTAGCAATGTATAGAGTGGATTTCTGATTAGTTTAAAGTGATCTTCATTGAAAAGAACAGGGCTTTTCTTTCAAAAATAAGGACATTTCAAAGTGACCCCAAACTTTTGAATGGTAGTGTATTTTTTTTTATCTTTATTGCCACAATAGAAAGAGCAGGGTGAGAGGAGACAGTGGACCAGAGGCCAACAGGGATGATTATGCAGGGTCACAGGTGAGAAAAGAATATAACTAGCTATGTCACTACTACTACTACTATTACTATTAATTCTATTTATAAATTTTGACTTTAGATTTTGATAGTATATCACTTTAAAGAACTAAAGTCGGTTCCCTGGTGCTGTGCTGTTTGTGGTTCTTTAGCTGCTAAGGAGAGGTGCAATTGAATGCGAGAGGATGATAAATCACTCAATAGACCTCTGAACAATTTGTCCCCCTCACTTCTAAAATGATGGCTATGCCCCTGATTGCATCCCATTCCTGCTTTTGGAGAACCTTTTGAGCACCTTGTTATCGATTGTGTGGGCTCACTCCCACGATCGAAAACCGGTTGCAATTACATATTTACCATGTGCTTGAATACTTGCTATCCATTTGCATATCCTTTGCGCACTATCTCGACAAAATCTGTACTTAAAGCCCTGCCTCAGTTTATATCTATTTTTGGAATTCCTAGATTTGTGCAAAGTGATAAAGGTTCGAATTTCACCTCTTGTATTTTTTCTGAGGTTTTAAAACAATTGCATATTAAACATCTGACTTTGACAGCTTATCATGCTCAGTCTCAAGGCTCTCTTGAGCGTTTTCATCAAACTATCAAGTCGCTCTTGCGTGGCTTATGCTCGTCGCGAGGTAGTCCAAGAAAGTACGGGCTTTAGCCCAAATGATTTAGTATTCGGACATAAAGTTCGGGGAATTTTGTCTGTTTTGAGTGAGGTTGGGAATAAAACTGAACCACCTAAAAGTATTGAGGCCTATGTGAATAGCTTCAAGGGTCGATTGTCTCGAGTGCGCGAAATTGCACAGGAAAATCTGCAGTACGTGCAGCAGAAAATGAAGCGTTTATATGACCGCACAGTTGAACTCCGTTCATTTGAAAAGGGTGATTATGTCCTTGTGCTTCGCCCATTAGTGAGTTTGCCTTTTGAGTCAAAGTTTGATGGTCCATACACAGTCTTGCGTAAAGTCTGATGAAAATTATTCGGTTTCTACTCCGTCTCGTAGGAAGAAGTCCACTCTGTTCCATGTGAATATGATGAAGCCCTATTATGATTCAGTTTTTGTTAAGCCTTTTTTAACTTCTGGTCCATGTAACGAAACCGAGAGTGAGCTTGTTTCGCCCAGTAATGGAATTTTAAGCGGGTGTTTAAAAAAAAATTCTGAATGTTTGGCCCAGCTGGATAATTTGCTTGCATATTTGTCGTCTCAGCGGGTTGAGCTGATTCAGCTCATTAAGTATCCCACTTTGTTTGGTGATACCCTGTCTAGAACGATGTGGACTGAGCACGATATTGATGTAGGTGACTTTGCACTGATTAAACAACGTTTTTATCGTGTGTCTCCAGAAAAATGAAAATTGATGGAGGCTGAAATTCAATACATGCTTGATAAAATCGCTGTGCCGTCCTTTTCTGAATGGGCCTCTCCATGTATTCTTGTCGACAAACCGGACAAAACTGTTCATTTTTGTACAGATTTTCGTAGGGTTAACAGTGTCACTAAAAGTCATAGTTTCCCGTTACCCAGAATTGAGGATTGCATTGACGAAGTTGGATCAGCCAAATTTGTACCTAAATTGGACCTTTTAAAGGGCTGATGACACGTTTTTGACATCTTTGGCGATGTTTTATAACATAAAAAGTAATTCCCGATGATCCATATATTAATTCACGAAGGCGCCTATTTTACAAGTTATGATAAAAAATGCGGCTATTTGGGCAAATTTGATGGGGCTGCAGCACCCAGGAGACGAAAGAGGAGGAGAGGCTATATGACGTCAGCGAAAGAATCTTCCTCCTCACTTACCAGTTTGTTGTTGATACGAGAGGTGTTCAGTTTATCATTATTATTATTATTATTATTATACATTATTATAATATATATATATATATATATATATATATATATATATATATATATAGTTATTATGCCTTCGCGTTGTGTTGCCGGCTTTTGCTCCAAAACCCACAAGGATGGGGTAAGTTTATTCAAGTTTCCCAGAGATCCCGAGCTGCATGCGAAGTGGGTAAAGCAAGTCAGGCACACTCGTGACAAGTGGGAGCCCTCACCAACATCCGTCCTGTGCTCTGAACACTTCGATTTGGATTGTTTTGACACCCTTCCCAGCTTAAAGGAATCTCTTGGGTGTTCAGTTCAGCACAAATGTGTGCTGCTACCATCAGCAGTGCCTACAGTATTCCGGAGGGGGTCTACTAGTAGCTATGCCGGATCCAGCAGTCGCCTGGGACAAGGCGACTCCTCCAAAAACAGTCCAACTGTCAGAACATGTGTTGAGAAACGACATAAGATAAAGGTATGTAGAGCTATAGAGTGCTCCAACATGATGCTAAAAATAGTAACCATGCTGTCTGTGCGGCCATCTTGGAAGTGACTTGCTCCAGAGCGCTCATAGAGTACACATCATAGAGTACACATTCATGATAATCATAAATGTAATCATAAAGTCGGTGTGATATCAGTCATGTATTTGCTTGTGAAAGCTTGTTTCTCAAAGCAAACACTGAGGGAAAGCTAACTTAGCCAGACAAGTAGGCTACAGATTGTCATTTGCTTACGCTGATGTAGGTTATCAAATATTTTGCTTCATTCAAGGATAAAACTAAGAAGCCATAAACTAGAAGACGTGCCTGCCAATATTATCCTAAATGTATCACGGATCAGGCATAGTCGTAAGCTTATTATGTTAGCCGTTTGCATGCTCCATTAGGAACTACAGTATGTATTCAGTGTAGCATACGGCTTACATGATATAAGCAGTGTTTACACATGCAAGACAACAATACACAATATTAAAATATTGATTCCATAACATTTTGAACAAATACGGGTTGACCTACCAATCCTTGTTATCCAACCTTGTGGTGTTCAATGCTGGGCTGTCTGCCTGTCCGCTGTCCATCTCAGGGTTGGAGTCGCTCTCAGATTGCACAGTAACAGGTTCAAACCTGTACGGTTGGATGCACCCGTGTTCGTCATCACTTGATTCTTCCGATCTATCCCACTCACAACACAATTCTAGACTCCCAGAAGAGGAAGAGCTACAGAGTTCACCAGCGTTTTCAAGCGCCATTTCCATTGAGTAGAACAGCCAGTGAACCGCAGCATGTTCTTTCGCTGACGTCACAACATGGCCGCGAGCCACGGACCCAGTTTTCTTGCACTGTGCAATTAAAAGTTGGATATTTGCGTAACAACAGCTTCTTTTCACGTAATTATAACAGAAATCTAACATGTTTGCCATGTTGTATAGTTTATTTAAGAAATTGCATAGAGTCATGTTCGTGTCATCAGCCCTTTAAAAGGTTATTGGCAAGTGCCGCTTACACTAAGGGCATGGGATATTTCATCTTTCATAACACCGTTTGGGCTGTATTCTTGTACAGGTGCTGGTCATATAATTAGAATATCATGAAAAAGTTGATTTATTTCAGTAATTTCATTCAAAAAGTGAAACTTGTATAATGTATACATTCATTCCACACAGACTGATATTTCAAGTATTTATTTCTTTTAATTTTGATGATTATAACTGATGACTAATGAGAACCCCAAATTCAGTATCTCAGAAAATTAGAATATTGTGAAAAGGTTCAATATTGAAGACACCTGGTGCCACACACTAATCAGCTAATTAACTCAAAACACCTGCAAAGGCCTTTAAATGGTCTCTCAGTCTAGTTCTGTAGGCTACACAATCACGGGGAAGACTGCGGACTTGACAGTTGCCCAGAAGACGACCACTGACACCTTGCACAAGGAGGGCAAGACACAAAAGGTCATTGCTAAAGAGGCTGGTTGTTCACAGAGCTCTGCGTCCAAGCACATTAATAGAGAGGCGAAGGGAAGGAAAAGATGTGGTAGAAAAAAGTGTACAAGCAATAGGGATGACCGCACCCTGGAGAGGATTGTGAAACAAAACCCATTCAAAAATGTGGGGGAGATTCACAAAGAGTGGACTGCAGCTGGAGTCAGTGCTTCAAGAACCACCACGCACAGATGTATGCAAGACATGGGTTTCAGCTGTCGCATTCCTTATGTCAAGCCACTCTTGAACAAGAGACAGCGTCAGAAGTGTCTCGCCTGGGCTAAAGACAAAAAGGACTGGACTGCTGCTGAGTGGTCCAAAGTTATGTTCTCTGATGAAAGTAAATTTTGCATTTCCTTTGGAAATCAAGGTCCCAGAGTCTGGAGGAAGAGAGGAGAGGCACAGAATCCACGTTGCTTGAGGTCCAGTGTAAAGTTTCCACAGTCAGTGATGGTTTGGGGTGCCATGTCATCTGCTGGTGTTGGTCCACTGTGTTTTCTGAGGTCCAAGGTCAACGCAGCCGTCTACCAGGAAGTTTTAGAGCACTTCATGCTTCCTGCTGCTGACCAACTTTATGGAGATGCAGATTTCATTTTCCAACAGGACTTGGCACCTGCACACAGTGCCAAAGCTACCAGTACCTGGTTTAAGGACCATGGTATCCCTGTTCTTAATTGGCCAGCAAACTCGCCTGACCTTAACCCCATAGAAAATCTATGGGGTATTATGAAGAGGAAGATGCGATACACCAGACCCAACAATGCAGAAGAGCTGAAGGCCACTATCAGAGCAACCTGGGCTCTCATAACACCTGAGCAGTGCCACAGACTGATCGACTCCATGCCATGCCGCATTGCTGCAGTAATTCAGGCAAAAGGAGCCCCAACTAAGTATTGAGTGCTGTACATGCTCATACTTTTCATGCTCATACTTTTCAGTTGGCCAACATCTCTAAAAATCCTTTTTTTGTATTGGTCTTAAGTAATCTAATTTTCTGAGATACTGAATTTGGGATTTTCATTAGTTGTCAGTTATCATCAAAATTAAAGGAAATAAACATTTGAAATACATCACTGTGTGTAATGAATGAATATAATATACAAGTTTCACTTTTTGAATGGAATTACTGAAATAAACTTTTTCATGATATTCTAATTATATGACCAGCACCTGTACAGTAATGAGTTTCGGGTTACATAATGCACCAGCCAGTTTTCAGAGACTTATGAATTGTGTAACATCTGGTTTAGATGGATGTGTTGTATATCTTGATGATCTGGTTCTTTTTAGTGACACTTGGGTTTCTCATTTGCAGAGGCTCAAGTCAGTGTTTGATCTATTGACCGAGGTGCAGCTTACCGTGAACCTGGCAAAGTGAGTTTGCCAGGGCCACGGTGACGTACCTCGGGAAAGTTGTTGGGAATGGTGAAGTGTGTCCTATTCATGCAAAAAAGTTGTGGCCATTCAACAGTATCCGCCTCCTGTTACAAAAAAAAGATCTGTGCCAATTTTTGGGTTTGGTTGGCTTTTATCGGTGTTTCTACTGAAACTTCTCAACTGTTGTGGCTCCTTTGACTACTCTTTTAAGGGATGGGGAGAAGTATGTGTGGACATCAAATTGTCAACAAGCATTTGAAAATGTTAAGTCCATTCTTTGTTCTGCTCCTGTTTTGGCCACTCCGTGGTGTGAAATGTTTTTCGTTACAGGTGGATGCCAGTAATGTTGGGGCTGGTGGTGTTCTAATCCAAGCAGCTGATCAGGGAGTTTTTCATCCCATTTGTTTCTTTTTGAAGAAATGTTATTCTTATCAGCTGCATTATTCAGTGGTGGAAAAGGAAGCATTAGCTTTAATTTGGGCTTTACAACATTTCGCAGTATACATAAATTGTGGTCTAGCATTGACCATTTTTACAGATCATAATCCTTTGACCTTTTTGAATTCATTGAAGTGTCCAAATCAGCGCTTAGTTCGCTGGTCATTGTTTTTAGTCATATTGTTTAGACATTAGGCATATTAAAGGGTCCGATAACATCGTGGCCGATACTCTGTCCTGTGCTTGACTCATGCTCTGCTTGTCCTTTCCCTTTGGCTCTTGTCTTTCTCCATTCTTAATTTGCTCCTAGGTGCTGTGGTTGCTGGGTGGTTGGGGAGATGGAGAGTTGCGGAGAGGGAACGCCTGCTGTGGATGAAATGGTTTTTGCACAGGATGGGCCCGTTTTTATCTATGTGCCGGATGGGTGTGGATTGTTCTTGCTTTGAAAACTATGATCCCATGGGGCTCTTCATTTTCTTTTGGGTGTGTGTGTGTGTGACGACTCTGAGCGCTGCTGCTGCCGCTCTTTTTGTGAGCGCTCATGGGCATGACTCTGGTGCTTGTTAAGGCCACACCTGATTTGCTCCCTTTAAAAGGCCAGTCTTGGAGAAGATGTCGGCTGTTGTTGACGCTGCTCCTTTGTTCGGCTGCTCGTGTTCCTGGGCGTACGTCTGCTGTTTTGCTTTGTTTTGTATTTGTTTTCTTTTCATGCATTTAGTTTTAACATACTAATACTACATGTTTGAAATGTTTAATATTATTGATTTACTGATTAACAGGTTTTGTACACATGTTGTATGACTTTCTTTTTCTTAAGTAAATTCTTTCAGTCATTGGTAATCTTGTGTCCCGTGTCCTCCTTGGTTTTTGTTGCAATTCTGAGCCAGATCATAACATGATCTGAGCCATGATTTTTGTTCCATGGAGCCATTTGCCCAATCAGGCCATTTGAAATCATCCATTCATTACACATTACTCCAATGATGACACTTGGAACTTTAATAATCCTTAAACTAAGTACCCTCCATCCATTATCTATACAGTTTATCCATCATGACCGCAGGGAAAGCTGGAGGCAATCCCAGTTGAACTTCAAGTGAGAGATGGGGTTCACCCTAGGAAGGTCGCACAGAGATGAACAACCATGCATACTCATGTTCACACCCAGGGGCAACTGAGAGTATTCACTTGACCAAATCCATGTCTTTGGACTGTCAGTGGAAACTGGAGAACCTGGAGGAAACCCACACAGGCATGAGGAGAACGTGCAGAAGGACCCCAGTCGGTTGCAAAGTTCAAACCCAGAACCTTCTTGCTGTGAGGCGACCAGTGCTAACCCCAACACCACCATACTCAAACATAACCATTTAGATATAATTTTGCCAAATATAATATACCACAGGCAGCATGGTGGTGTAGTGGTTAGCACGGTCACCTCACAGCAAGAAGGTTCTGGGTTCGAGCCCAGTGGCTGATGGGGGGGCCTTTCTGTGTGGAGTTTGCATGTTGTCCCTGCATCTGTGTGGGTTTTCTCTGGGTGCTTCAGTTTCCCCCCACAGTCCAAAGACATACAGGTTAGGCTAATTGGTGGCTCTAAATTGACCGTAGGCATGAATGGTTGTCTCTGTGTCACTCCTGCAATGATCTGGTGACTTGTCCAGGGTGTACCCTGCCTCTTGCCCATAGTCAGCTGGGATAGGCTCTCTCTAATCCCTCTCTCTAACTCAATTTCTATACCCCATATTCTAGCACCATCTTTTTCATTACTCTCTCTCTCTGTCTCTCCATAATGATTTTTGGTGGAAACTCAACCCACTGCCCTAAATCAAGTAACCAGAAACAAGATCATACATGGATTTTGATGTAATTGAGGAAAGGTGGGCCATGATCCAAGGAACAACTGATTCAATTTTGATGCAAATCTGGATATGTATCCAGGCCCGGCGCCAGGAACAGGTTACTAAGGGGGCAATTAGAAATTGCAAGGGGGCAAATATTTTTCATATAGTGTGTAGTAGTGATGGCGGTCTGACAACGTGTTTCAAACAATTAACTGCACCAACCACAAAACCACGGCCCCGAAGGTTGCTTTAGTACAGGAAAATCATGTGACATATTACCAGGGCAGTTGCGCTTTATCAACACCTGTGCCCACCTGTTAACCCTCCCCTCCAATTTTCTCACAGACACACGTTACAACCGGAAAGATGCCAAACATAAAACAACACACACAAACCTACAGGCAAGTCCTTTAAATTTAAAATACATACAAATAGCTTTTACAATGTCCTCTGTTATCATCGTAGCCATCAGTTCGATTATTTCATTCTGCACGTCATGTGAAGTATATGTTGCATTTTTTGGAATGGTGCTAAAAGCCTGTGCGAAGTCTTTATTCTGCCTCAAAGTGTACTGGAACAGAGACAGAAAATGTCCACATCCACTTTCATTCCAGCTATCAATTGAATCGATAGACCCCCTCAATGCCAACTCGTTTGACACAAGAAATTCAATTATGTCCACAATTCCAGATATATAAATGTGGTTTCGGGACAACTGGGCAGAATTGACCAGAGTTGAAATTTTGTTCCGTGCTGAAGTACGCAGGTTTTTTTCTTTCCATGCCACCACACATGTTAGGTGCTCTTTGCTATTAGCATGTCTGCTAAACCCTTTAGCCTTATCGGTAGCGTGCTTCCAATTGCTGTAGCCTGACTTTGTGAATGCAGACTCACTGCCTCCAAACATCCTACACGAAAAACAAAAAGCAGTGTCCTTCTCCACAGAATATTCGAGCCACTCTCTGGATCGATACCAAGAGGCTGAAAATAACCGGTAATCATTTGTGCCCTACAGTCTCTTTGGGAACTGGTTCAGCAATGGCTGAGCAGGACACTCTTTACCCAGGTCACCTGGTGGACGGCTCACATTTGCGGCACTCTCACATCCTTTCACCGGCCTGCCTGTGTCATCTTGGTCAGTTGAGGTGGCCGATGTGCTGGGCTCTGCATACTCCACAGTGTGTTTTGACACAATCCATTTTCTTGTATCCATTTTGATGCCATCTAACACACAGTCAGCAGCAAACTACGAGCTAACCGCCAACACTCTCAAAACCCTTTGCCTGCATGTACAGCGTCAGCAATGAAAGAGTAACAATGTGCAACGTAAGAATCATAACAACCAATCAGATTTGTTCTACCGTGCCAGTTTTAGTAGTGATTTATGTGAAATGTATTTTTGTGCAATGCGCAACGACTTAATATTTCATATTTGAAAATGCAAATTATTAATACGTCTATAATACATTATATTTTCATAAGAAAATTAAGTGATCTGAGTCTCCATTGAGGGGGCGGGGCTGTAGCCACAAGGGGGCGACGCCCCTTATGTATCTGGATCCAGATATTTAGGTAGAGCCAGGATTTTTTTTTTTTGCCTGTCCCCAACATAACTCAAAAGTAGTGAACAGATTTTGATGAAATTTGGTGTACAGCTTTAGTATTATCCTAGGTTCAAATGATTTTGATGTTGATAACATGTGGCTTGTTGGAGAGATGCACTCTACCGAGTGCCCTTATAGTTTAAAAATGTTTCTAAACGTGTAAGTAACATTTCTTCATATAGTGCTTTTCCCAGAGAATGCCACAAAGTGCTTTACAAGAGTCATTAACAGCATACAAAGGAAAAAGACCCAAAAACATACATTAAAATACACAACACACATGACATTTTAAAGACGAAAAAAAAAAAAACCCCTGTGATGTGCAGTATTGAGATGGCTAGTTTAATCATTTCAGACTTGAGTTTAAAATTTTCCAGCCCTGAAATTAGCCTGGAGTAAGAACAATTTTTAAAAATTATTTTGTTTTGTTTGACTATTTAACAATGATCTTGGTGCTGTGATGCTTTTGGGAAACTCAGGCCAGGTAGATTCAACAGAGGTGGATCAAGCTGGATGAGGAAAGGGATTTTATCCAAATGTGATTTGTCTTGTTGCCAACAGAGGGTGCAATAGCTCCTATTAGAGATGTGTGTTGATAGAAATTAGACTACGAGACTTTGGAAAACAAGAAAGGTCAATATATAAGAGATTCTGCAAGTAAATTATATTTATTGATCTATTTTATGCTTTAAATTCTTGGCAAACTGTTTAGCTACAGTTCAGCTACTACATAAACGCTCCTGAATTCATACATATTTCAGTTTAGACTCTTGTCAAGTCGAGTTTATTTGTATAGCGTTTTTAACAATAAACATTGTCGCAAAGCAGCTTTGCAGAATTTGAACGACTTAAAACATGAGCTAATTTTATCCCCAATGAGCTTCACTAATCTTCAGCTTAGATTTTACATTAAGAATGACACTGACTGTTCAATGATCTCGATTCTGAGCTTCAATGTAGGAAAAACAACAGAAGCTAAATAAACAGATACAGAGAGAAGGAAGAGATGGAGGAAGAAATTGGAAGAGTATCAGGAAGCAAGACTGGGAATGGGCCCAGAAATCCATCTGTTTCCATGACAACCCCTTCCCCAGCTTGCCCTCCATCCCCAGGGCTATTCTTTACCCTGCAGCATCAGTGCTTCAATTTCACTTGTTTATTATTTACATATTTGGAAACTGTAATTTATTAATCACTTAGAAATATTCATCTAGCAATCACCAGGCATTGATTTGAAGGTGGTCTGGGATGTGATGTAAGCAAAAGCCCTTCCCTCCATCATTGTATCTCATCCCCTGCTGGATTACAGTCATTATATCATATAAGATCTATACAAACTAGATTTTTATTTTGATTCCATCAATCTTTGAGCTCTATATACTCAGACCATTAGGCTCCCTAGGGCTTGTAATTGAACCTTTGGACAGTAGGGGAAACCGGAGTGCCCAGAAGAAACCCACGCAGACACAGGGAGGACATGCAAACTCCACACAGAAAGACCCCAGTTGGCCACAAGGTTTGAACCCAGAACCTTCTTGCTGTGTCTGTGTTCTTTTTCTTCTCTATTTCTGGCACAACAACATTGTGACTGTGCTTTAAATTATCTGTCCACATGAACATGCAAATGTTTTTTTTAAAATGTCCGTCCACATGACCATGCAAAAACATAGTCACCTTGTGTAAATGAAGGAGATAATGGTGCACACTCTAACATCAAACAAAGTATATAATGGCACACATACTACCATTACAAGCCACAATCTCAATTTTCCCTGTCCATACATCAACATTGAAAACTTTTGAGGTTCTGAAAATCTTTGCCCTGGAAGGGATTTTGCAAAACATCATTTTTCAAAGAACTAAAATGCAGTGTGGACAAAAGGCCAAAATGCATAGAAAAATCTATGTTTTAAAAAATACCCATGAACTTATGGACAAGGCTTCATCCTCTGTATGCTGGATTTGGGTGCTACTGGTCTACTGGGATGATATTAAGACCCAGTATTAGGTTGCGTAATCTAAAATAACAAGCCTGTAGTGTTTTATGATCAGTAATTTGTAGATAAAATAATTCCATGCACATTTCCTCATTGATTCTCAACCGATAAAACTTTAACAGTAACTCATTAAAACATTGCATTTTGATGCCAGGCAGATGTTGGATGTGGACACAATTGCAGTTTAAAGAATTTAATAAAGACAGGCCAAACAAATTCACAACGTGATCAAGAATCATAGTTAGGAAATAGGCACAGGGACAGGTGTTGAGCAAATAGGATATTAGAGGCAGAAGACAAAATACATGAAGCTATGAATCAAGGCTATGCCAAAACCCAGAATGCACATGAGATCAAAGCCTTGGTAACAACTGACAATAATGTCACAGAGCATATTCTTCACAAAGTGTGTGTGTGTGTGTGTGTGTGTTTAGAGTCCTTATATTGTTTGTGACTGTGATTGTGGAGAGGTGTGTCATCAGAAGTCCTGTAATTAAGCATAGTGTATGAGTGTTGTAGTCCATTGTGGCCATATTTGTAGGCCACGGTGTGTTCTGGGAATCAGAGGCCAGAACCAATATTACATAAGTTCAGCTGCCAGCAGGTCATGATTCACAATATCATAATACTACTTTGCAGATGAAAGCATCTGAGAGAAGAACGCCATGGGGTGGAGTTTGGGTTTCTCCCCAAAACATGATAATACAGCTCCCACATCTGATTTAGAGCTGTCTACCTCCACTATGAGTGGCTTAGAGGAATCAGGGTGCTTCAGTATGGAAGCTGTGGTGAAAGCTATCTTGAGCTTGGCAGTAGTCTCATCAGCTCTGGCATTCCAAGCCAGGCATTTGGAACACTTCTTGAGAAGGCCTGTGTGTGTGTGTGGGGGGGGGTGATGGAGCTGAAGCCACGAGTAAACCTCCTGTAGAAATAGGCAAGTCTTAGAAAGCTATACAGGGAATGGACCATTCCATTACAGCAGCCACCTTGGCCTTGTCCATAGTCACACCTTCTTGGTTGACAACGTACCCCAGGAATGAGATCTCTGGTACATGAAACTCACATTTTTCTCTTTTGACATAGATTGTGTCTCAAGGAAACATGATAAAACTTGCCTGTTGTAGCATAGGTATCAATAGAAGGGGAGAAAACCAGGATGTCATCAGTGTAAGCAATGGCAAATTTGTCTAGCATATCCCTCAGTACATCATTGATCAAACTTTGGAACATGCAAGAGAGCCCATATGGAATTATGTAGTATTTGTAGTGGCCAGAGGTGGTGCTAAAAGCTGTCTTCCATTGGCTGCCTTGTCTGATGAGCATGATATTGTAGGCATTGTGTAGGTCTAGTTTAGGGACCTTCGGTAGTCAATGCAAGGGCAAAACCCTCCACCTTTCTTCTCCACAAAAAGAGGTCGCTGAGGCAGGAGAGGTGGACAGACAAATATACTGCTGTTGAAGAGCTTCTTGTACTTAGTCCTATATGGCTCATTGTTCAGTGAGGGACAGTTGATAAATGTGGCTGCATGGGGTGTGGTACTGAGCAGGAGGTCACTGGTACAGTCATATGGTCTGTGAGGTGGCAGGCTTCTGGCCTTGACTTTAGTGAACACCTCCTTGAGGTCATGATACATTTTTGGGATGGAGGTTGTGATGGGCGTGTTGGGACTTCCACTGACATAGATGCAACAGTGAGACGTGAGAGATGCAGACAATTGTGGAGCCAGCATTTGGACCACTTGGTGATTTCTTAGTCCGGCCGAGAAATCAGGGGATCATGAAGACACATCCCTTGGATTATTGGGTGGTTTGTGATGCTTGTGACCAGAAAGGTGATGGATTCCTGACAAATGGCACTAACTTGGAGAAGGAGGGGTTTGGTGTATAGCATGACAGTGCTGGTGCTGATGGGTTCTCCATTGATGGCTTTGATCTTAAATGGGAGTTGCAATGACTGTGTGTGGATGTTGAGTCATATAATGATGTCATGGTCCATAATGTTACCTAGAGCTGATCAGGGCTGAGAGGACAGAAACAGATCCTGAGTGTTTTATCTGGACATTTAAGATGAATAATTGATGAGATAGAAACTGAGATGGACTCACTGTGGGAGAACTCGGAGATGTGGGTGTCCTCACAGCCTGAGGTAGAGTAATATTTTTCTTGGTGTGACTGACCCAGTGAACCACAAAGTGATTGAGGTTAATGCAGTAAAAGCATACCCTAGCCCTCCTGCATTTCTCGTGTTCAGTGGGACCAAGCTTGGTCCATCTGAGCTGCATGGGTTCATGATGGTTGATGGGGGTGCAGAGCTTTCAACTTACTGGTAGGACTGTCAGTTTATGACCAGATTATTGAGGTGAATGGATAAATCAATCAGGGAATTGAGGGATACCTTGTTGTCATGGCAGATTACAATAACAGTGATATACTTGTACCAGCATCTCACACACACACACACACACACACAACTGTGTCAGTGTCACTGATGCATACAAATAATACCTGCTCAGCTTTGCTCCTGTGGTCCATTGAGGTGCAAGGTAGAGGTAGGGCAAAACATTGTGCAGAGTAGCACATAGACTACAGTCAGTTAAGTAACCTGTATAGTAGGTTGACCTGCTAAACATGGTCAGTGTATGTTTCCATCCATTATCCGTAACCGGTTATCCTGTATGGGGTCGCAGGCGAGCTGGAGCCTATCCCAGCTGACTATGGGCAAGAGGCCGGGTACACCCTGGACAAGTCGTCAGGTCATCGCAGGACTGACACACAGAGACAAACAACAATTCACACTCACATTCACACCTACGGTCAATTTAGAGCCACCAATTAGCCTAACCTGCATGTCTTTGGACTGTGGGGGGAAACTGGAGCACCCGGAGGAAACCCACGCAGACATGGGGAGAACATGCAAACTCTGCACAGAAAGGCTCCCATCGGCCGCTGGGCTCAAATCCAGAAACTTCTTGCTGTGAGGCAACAGTGCTAACCACTACACCATCATGCTGCCCCAGTGTGTGTTTATGGAAATCAAATGTGCTTGAATGGCATACTGAAGACTGAAGTACTGTACTTGTACCTTTGTGAAGGGGAAGTTAAATGTCCTCCAGAATATTATTTTTATGCATGAAACTTGCAATCCCTTGATGTTTTTATTCTCACTTCTTATTACATGAACATGTAAAGTGACTTATGTTCAGTGTTGGGCAAGTTACTTCAAAACGGTTTTGCATTATTTATTACTTGTTACTGTCATTTTAAAGTAATTAGTTACATTACAATCTTACTGTATTTAAAATGTAAGGCATTACACTACTATTGCATTACTTTTAAGTTGCTCTCACCAAAATAACTGGAAGTATGGATTTGGCAATCTAAATGTAGCTCAAGACGCTCAATTAGCTCATCACACATCCAGTGGAAGGTGATGTGGTATCTGACTGAGCTAGGCTTATGGTTAAAAACAGTAGAATATAATAGCCACAGTGATGGCTCATGGCACAATACAAGGAACAATCATCGCAAGAACAGACAAAAGGTGAAAGTCTGGCAAATTGTGATAGAAATACTGCAACTTTAGGCCTATTCATATTAACATTAATTGAACTGTATTGTATTGTAATGTCTAACGATATGACAGGATACAAAATTAGCATTTCTATGCCTTTATTGTTTTCAAGTTTACAGCATTAAGCATAGTTTATGCTTCATAAAAAAAAAAAAAAGATTAGCCCTAAGGGATATGACTCCATTTCAGAAATTTAACAAAAATGAACATACCGTATTATGGCAAATCGTAGCCTACAATAAAACTGGCCTGAAAAATAACCACAAGCCTTTTAAATCACAGCTAGACAATGACTATTAGCTATATGAGGCTACCCAGTCACATTTCGAAAAACAGAATTAGAAATAAAATCAAAGTGCTTTTAAGGATATTGAAGTGCTTAGGCATATTAGCCCTCGAAGGAAAGGCAGCTCAATCACTTTAGTCTGACTTCCGACCAGAAAAAAAACTCAGTTATACAGGACAAAAATGTAAACAAACTGTCAGCATATCTTCAACAACATACTCCGCCACAAGTCTCCTAACCTCCTGAGGCTGAAGGAGCATCTCAGAGTGGCAGAACATTAATTCTGGCTGCTTTGTGATTTTATCGCCACTCTCATCCTCCGCTTGCTTCCTTGCTAACTTCATGTTACTATGGCACCTCTGTAAATGTTTAGTTAAATTGCTGGTGCTATTTCGGGAAGTGGATAGTTCTTTAGGTTTAGCACACAAAGTGCATTTGACTACGATGTTCTTCACATCCTTATTTTTCACAAACTTAAAGTAATGGGCGTGTGCTCATCTGGAGAATGTGCTATCCCAGGGCTTTTCAAAGTGTGGGGCACGCCCCCCCCAGGGGGGCGCCAGAGTTCTTCAGGGGGGGCGCAACGTGAGGAAAAATAAACCAGAATAAGTTACTATTGCGGACATTTAGCGAACTTCAGCTAGCCTTTGCCAGAGACAAAATGGATCGATTTTTAGTACCTAAGGCCCACTTTACACAGGGACAGTCTGAAACAAAAATGCAAAAGTCCGTTTTCGTTCTCACTTTTTTCCACGTCTACATGACCGTTTTCAAGGAGGAAATCTGTGTCTATACGGTGACGCATAAATGTGTGGAATTCAATTGGATGTGCATGCCAGGCGGCTAGGTGGTGCTGTGAAAGACCTCCGCTATGTCTGCACGCATGCGCAACGTCTTCCGTCTTGTCTGATCTGCACATCTGCGCCGCGAAAACTTTGACTACTCTGGCTATGGTAAGTAAGAAAGTAAGTAAAAAAGTAAGAGCATACTATACCCGCCTCTGTTCATTAACGGTATATGTGCAGATTCGGTATAGATGTTCGAAGGACTCCTGGACGTTTATTAAAGCTGCCAGAGCAGCTTGAAGGTCCGTTGGATCGATGTAATCAGACATGCTCTTACTGTTTTACTTACTTTCTTACTTCCCGGGCTGGCATGTACAGTATATGACATATGTATGACGTAAACGCGTACCTGACGTGAGCAGATCCGAGCAGAGTTTCGCGTATTGGGTAGTTTAGACGGATATGCAACAGGGGCTGTTTTTAACTTATCCACTCTGGAAGACGTTTTCAATTTTTTCCGTTTTTCAGCCTCGGAAACGCTGTCCAAGTGTAGACGAAAGGCACTTCTGATAAAATATTTAGTCGTTTTTACCCGACAGCATCCTCGTGTAAACAAGCCCTAAAGCTACAGTGAGTGAGGAGACAAAGTCTGGGCCAAGCAAAAAAACAGAGCCTCCAGGATGTTGCGATTTGCAACTTCAGCGCAAATTCAACCAATCCCCGCAAATTCTGTGCGGTGTTGCAATTATATCCAATCACTGCAACTTTCCCGCAAATTTGACCAATCGTTGGCGTCGTCTTGAGGTGACGTCGACAAACAACCTTCCGCCTTACTTCCATGTATACGTTCAAGAGAAGCAGCATGTGCTGCAGTGTTGCCAGATTGGGCGGTTTCAAGTGCATTTTGGCGGGTTTTGAACATATTGTGGGCGGAAAACGTCAGCAGTATCTGGCAGCATTGCATGATGTGCGAGTCAGTGTTTATGTAGGCTTAAATTCTGTTACTGAAAGGTCAACTAAGTTAAAAAAAAACAAAATTCCACAGTGATCCAAATGTGTTTTCATGTATCCAGAGAGATACCTTACATTTCTGAGCGTGATTTTGTGAATGTGCACTAATTGCTGGAAAGCGGTATTTCATCTGTTTTTCAGGACCCAAAGCTCCACCCTTCAAAAAATAAACTTACGAGCACGAGATAGGTCACGTGACCTCGTGACGTAATGTTTCAGAATAACACGGTGGCATAGTCGTTGCACCTGGACTGAAGTGCTGAAAGTAATTTGAGTTGATTTAGTTACTTACAAAGGCTGAGTCCAGAGTTTTCACCTACAGTCCCCAGCCATGCCTACTCGGTGTATAATCGCAGGTTGTGGCAATACATATAAAGACGGGGTAAGCTTTCATCGCTTCCCCAAAGATGAGACCATCAAAAAATTTGTGCCAAAAATGAAGTCGTACAGATATCATGGCATCCTCAGCAGGTAAGTTCATACCTCTCGCTAATCTTGATAACTCAGAATGTTGCTGTTTTCATGCTGATAATAGATAACATCACATTCAGTATCAATATTAACAGCATCAACAAAATCATTGTTTCTTTCCTATCATTTCTATCTCAGGATTCATTTGGCAGCACTACACTACAACGCAAACAGTGACAGAGAGCAGGCAAGGACAAGTAAAGGGGACCTACGCTATAGTATTCGAAAACCAAAGTACAAGCCAGGAAGTGCTTCAGCTAAGCCAGTCAAAGAACCATGCAACTACTGTAAGTCAAAGGTGGAAAATGTCACGTTATGTAGGTTGTGATTTCCCCCATACATTTGTCACATATTGGCTTTGCACTGATTTGTAAAACGCTTTACCTAGTGTTACAAAACAGACAGCCCACCAAAACTAAAAGCAGTAATCTTCTTTTGAATGTTTGAAACCGTTTTTTTTTAATGTGTGTAGCCTATGTTGAGGAACTCATGGCTGATGTATCGGAGCAAGACTTTGACACTTCACCACCAGAGAGGCAGCCATCACCACCACGTTTGAGCAGTGGCCATGTGTACCCCCCCCAAAGAGGAGATAATCCGATGCCATCACAGCCGATTTTCCAAAAAATGATTGTATTGTGCTGTATGTACACATCAGAGAAACTTTTGATGGGCAAATGTGTGTCATGTATGATCTTGTGCCTTTTTGGGTCTTTGAAAACTTTTTCAGTTCTGTTTCAACACCATACATATTATTATTATTATTATTATTATTATTATTTATTTATTTTTTTGTTATCATTGCTGAGGTTATTTCAGGCAAGTGTTAGTGTTGATTATGGACATATAATGTATCCACACTGGATTGGGAAGGATTGCTGTGTGAATCCTTTTCCCAGGTCTTTGGACCTCTGGTTTGTCTTTGTTATAGGGTTAACAGATGCATTAGAACAAATAAATCTGATTCAAGTATACATTCAAACATCTTTATTTGCCACATTACACCACATCCTGGAAACCTGTATATTCAGTGGATGGGAATGTCTCCCGGATCTTTGTGACTGCACAGGATGGCAGTGGAATGCGAACATGACGGCCTAGGTACTCCCAGCACCATCTAGCCAGCTGCCAATATGCAGTATGTCTGAATTTCCTGTAGAGCAAAGAAAAGTCAAGAATGTGCCTTCATTAATAATAAGTCATTTGGAATTCCAACCATTATTCAATGTACTTTGTGAATTTACTTTTGTGTGTGGTTTTATTATTATTTTACTACAGTAGTGATGACACCTCTCCTCAGCTCATCTTGGTCGGATATATTGCTGGAACTGGATGCCATGTCGTTCAGCTCAATCACTCACCACCTCACAAATGTTCTACTCGCATGTGCGTCACTTATGTACCCTACCTGATATGAAAAAGCATGATGCAGGACACATTCGGGGCGTATTACCTGTTGTGAAACACTATGGAAAACAATGCACAACACAATGTGTCCCTTTTATTTCGATCCTTATCAATCATTTCCACAAAAACTGCAGGGAGTTCTTCAGGTACTTTCTGCATTGTATTCTGAAACATACGTCATCACCTGTTGTCCAATCAGAAAGGGATATTTTGTAACTTCACTAAAAATATACGATTTTGAGAAGAACAACTTTCTTGCTTTACTTCCAAGTCGGGTTTTGTGTTTTTAGGTAAGAATAAACATATGAAAGTTAATTTTTTTAACTTAGTTGACCTTGAAAGTGTGTTATGTTTACAGTGAAGGACTGTGTGCACTTTATTTTTTTACTTAATACAAGAAATTAATGGATGCCCACATTTTTGCCAAAATGGTATTTTATTTTCCATTGTTTAGGCAGCTTCAGCATCATACTGTGAGATTCTGTTCAAATAGTTTTTTTCTTCTATGAAGCCTGAGCCATTTATTTTATTAGTTTATAATTATTGTTTAATTTAGTCTTCAGGAGAGACTGCCTGCACACAGTACTAGTATTAATAGTTTTTTTTCTTACATGAAAGCTGAGGCATTTATATTATATTTTAAGGTAACTTCATGTTGTGCTGTGAGGTTCTATGCACTTTAACTTTTGAACCAACAGGTGCATTTGGATAGTCTAAGTAAAGCCTATTTTTCTGCAATTTTGTAGTCCTGGTAATCTTTTATATTGGTAAAGTTGTTTATAGGACCATTTCTCAGTGTCTTTGTTTTTTTAATCAATAGTTTTTCAGTAATAACTTAATATTTAACATATCACTCAATTTTAATCACAAAAAGATAAAATCGCAACAATTTCTCGCAACTTTCACTTCCTCCCGCAATGTAATCGCAACAAAAACCTAAAAAATACTGCAACTTTCATCGCAATTTTTTTGGAAAACCCCCACAACATCAGACATTTTAGCCTGCAACAATCACAAAAAATGCCCGCGGAATCCTCGGGGGACTGGAAAAAGAAGGAAGTATGACCACGATTATTTAAAGTTTGGATTTTCATGGACTGGATCTGAAGATGCTCCACTGCCACAGTGTGTTGTCTGCCAAGAGGTGCTCGCTAACGATGCTGGGTGGTTCTCCACTATAGTTGCAAATTGGGATATGAACCCTGAGCAAACTGATAAGTTCATAAGGCAGAATTCTGGTAGCCAATTTTGGAGTTTTATCAAAGTATCTTCTTATTGCTCGATATGGCAAAATTCAAGGTCAAAGGTCAAGGTCATTTCAAGGTCAAGGTTGCCCTTGTCTCTGTCAGTACACAAACAGGTCTCTGAAATGCCTAATAAATCCATAATCTCTGACCAAAATCAAAATGTAATTGACCCCAATTACAAATCTGGGCCTTATTATAAATAATTCTATTTGAAAATGTATATTTATCACAATAGAACAATAGATTTTCTTAATATTGGCCCCCTTTATTATTGACAATTGAGTTTTTAGACATGATCAACTCTTCCTGGTGTACTAGTACATACCTTCCTTGGGATTCACCTAGCTATTTTCAACCAAAGATCAATCATTCAACCAGGTAGTAAGTAGGGGAAGCTGGGAGTAAAATTAACAGTTTGTAAAAGGTGAGTACGGGGGGGGGGGGGGGGGGGGGGGGGGGAGTGGCAAATTCAAATTTTTAAGTCAGTACACAGACACTCTCAGAAATTGACTAGGCCTAATCAGAAAACCTTTAAAGATATCCTGGTAGGATACATCTACTAGGTATAGGCCTATATACTAGTAGGTTGACAAAAGGGATTGAGAGACATCAAACTGTCATCCTATCAAATTGGTCAATACACTAACACAATAGTCAGTACACAAACAGACCCCGGTGTTAGTGTATGGACTGTTAGTGTATGGACAAATAGTTCATCATCTGGTCACCAGGGTGCAGATGTGTATATGATGCCTGTGCATTGTAGTCTAGTTGAAAGGTCTTCTAACTCACATTCATGGCACAAACATGTTTTCATGACAAAGCTGGGCCTACATCATTCTAGAAGTGTTAGTGTATTGACTGCTATTATAGATTCTGTTAAAAATTGCCATACAAACCTGAACAATGCTGGAAAACTACCACAATATGAAATTCAATGTTTCCCTCCCTTGAACTTGTGGGATTCCCACAATGCACTGCAGTCATCTCATTAGAATAGTTCTGTCCATTTTCCCCAGGTGTCTCTAGTTAGTACTGTTAGTGTACTGACTTAATTACTTGGGACACCAAAAATCAATTTCTTGGCGGGAAAATTTCTGACTAGTATTGGAAATATTTTCAAAATGTGCTTTTCTTCATGCTGCATGGACAATATTGATCATATTTAAATGGGTGACACAAAATAATAACACCAATAAATATTTTTCAGCAAGGGTTTATTTTCCTTCTGGGATGTATGAGACATGCATTTTGGACCCCCTTGGGTACTTCCAATGAAAAATTCTACCAACACTATTATATTTGAGTGGATAAAATTTAATATCAATTAATTTTTATAATCAATAGGAAGGCATATAAACACACACCCTGATTTTATTTAAAGGCCTGGTCTCAGAATACTTGTTAAGTGAGGTGACACCAGTTTGCAACTATAGTGGAGAACCACCCTGCTATGAGATGTTTAAAATGTGTAAAACAAGATGTTTTAAAAAGCACAGATGTTTAAAATGTGAAAAATAAAAAAATAAAAATGTGTACAACAACCATTTTTTTAAAAATATGAATGGAACATTAAGTATAGCAACAACAAAAATTGTAACGGGGGGCGCTGTTGTTTATTTGCTCTCCGGGGGGGGGGCTGACTCTCCCACACTTTGAAAACCCCTGTGCTATCCGATGTTAGATCAGCTGCAGGTTCACTCATCTCTCTCTCCTGTGTGACTAGCCTAAAGGAAAAGGAAGTGAAACATTTTGCGCAGACGTTTCACCTCTGCTGATCTCGTGTGAGTTTGGCGAATTTGTATGAAGGAAAAAAAAAACACCACTTCATTCCAGGTTAAAAATGCATTGTAACGCGCATTACTGACATTTGTACCGAGTAAAATATTACCAATTTTTTTTCTGTAATGCCTTACATTACCGCATTACTGCAAAAAGCAATGCATTACAGTAATTCGTTACTTTTGTAACGCGTTACTCCCAACACTGCTTATGTTTGGGAATACTGAATATTATATTTTTTTGTTAAAGGAAAAAGCTATTTTTATTTACTTTACAATTCCACTCAGTGTTTGTGAATCCTGGAATTGACAGCGTAGCTCACCTTTGTCCCCTTTCCGATATTTCTCTTGTAACTGGCTGCAAGTTCAAAAAGTTTTCATATTCACTGTGATCAGAGGAGAAATGTCGCAATCATGCATTTTGTTTTTTTTTGGGTGCCAGTTCGAAACATTATGAAAAGCAGCACTGTCTTTCTATCTTTGGGGGAAGATACACACACACAGAAAGAGGAAGCCACTCCTCATTTTAGAGTGCTGTGCTCTCTATCTGTCAGTGTGTGACAACAGGACAATGGCCGAGGCCAGTATTTCAGTAGCTCAGGACCAGTTCATCTGTTCAGTTTGTCTGGATCTACTGAAGGATCCAGTGACTATCCACTGTGGTCACAGTTTCTGTAAGGTGTGTATTAATGACTGCTGGGATCAGGAGGATCAGAAGGGCGTCTACAGCTGTCCTCAGTGCAGAGACACTTTCACTCCAAGGCCTGTTCTACGCAGAAATAATATGCTGGCTGAAGTGGTGGAGAAACTGAAGAAGACAACTGAAGTTCAAGCTGCTTCTCCTGCTCACAGTTACGCTGGACCTGGATATGTGGAGTGTGATTTCTGCACCGGGAGAAAACGCAAAGCTGTCAAGTCCTGTCTGATGTGTCTGGCCTCCTCTTGTGAAACTCATCTGAAACCTCACTATGAAGTTCCTGCTTTAAAAAGGCACAAATTAGTCGAAGCCTCTGGAAATCTAAAAGAGAAGATCTGCTCTCAGCACGATAAAGTGGTGGAGATCTATTGTTGTACTGACCAAAGCTTCATCTGTTATTTGTGTATGATGGATAATCATAAAGACCACCACACTGTCTCAGTTATATTAAAAAGAACCGAAAAACAGGTGAAATTTTTAAATATCTTTCAAACTTTGATAATTAATTTAATTTGTAATACTAATTTTATCAGACCAGGACATGTACATTTCAGCAGCTAACACCCAACAATTAAAACAAGTTTTCTAAAATCAGTGAACTTTAACTCTTTAGCTTTCATTAATATTCATTGATGTTGCTTTTATTAGTCTAAGTAGTATGAGAAATGTTCAGTAAAAACACACTAAGAATGATTATGATTTATGGCTTGTCACACATGCGCCCTGAAGCTGAGTACATTTCCTACAACAGCAAGCCATGTGTGTTTTATTAGGTGGTACCTGTATAAACACACAGTGCATGTTATCTATACAGCACAGCTGATTCATGGCTCCGTGAGATAAGGCAGAACTTTATTATTTGGCTGCTGTTAATATTCAACCATGCAGTTTATCATTTATATACACACCATTTGGAAACCAAATTAAAGGTGCCATGTGTGAGAATTGGCCACCAAAATGGCAACCACAAGTTCATGTTTTAGTGCCTAGATTCCAGTTTCTGCAAATTGCAGCAATCCATTTTCTTCTCTTTTGTTTAGCTTTTGCCAGTCTGTAAAAAGATAGCTCTGATTTCTTGTTGGATCTATTTGTACAACACAAATTGCACAACAGCTCTTTCCTATTTTCCGTTTTTTGTGCGTGCATATGCAACTTCTCTCATTTTGGACTGAGGGCAGACTGGACACTACAGTGACTCATTTGGCCCTTTTCCACTACCCTTTTTCAGCTCACTTCAGCCCGACACGGCTCGCGTTTCGACTATCTAAGAACAGCACGACTCAGCTCGCTTCAGCCCTGCTTAGCACCCAAAACTCGCACGGTTTTGGAGTGGGGCTGAAGCGAGCCAAACCGAGCTGAGTGAGGCTAGGGGCGTGAGCAGACACTCCCCTGTGCACTGATTGGTGAGGAGGAGTGTCCTCACGCCCACACACGCCCCGCAAGCACGCTGGGATCTGTAAACACCGTAAACCCGGAAGAAGAATAATTACTAATTACGAGAATTATGAAGCCTTATGCGCCTCGCCTCATCTATACACTCTTGCCAGTATCTGTTGGCGTTGTCGGTGACAACAAGCCACAGCACCAAGACCAGCAACACTAACGACACCATGTCCTCCATGTTTATTGTTTACTCTCCGGGCCGTGAGACTACCGCTTAAAAGATCACTGATGTCACTGTTTGCGCCACCTAACGACATCACCTGACGTCCACCCACTTTCGCTAACTCCACCCAATGTGTCCACCCACTTCCAGCCAGCACGGTTCAGCGCGGTTGTAGTCGAAATGCAACTCCAACAGCCCCACTCAGCTCGACTCAGCCCAACTCAGCACGGCACGGCTCAGCCCAACTCAGCCGCGTTGGTAGTGGAAAAGCGGCAATTGTTGCCTCTTGAGGTTCAAAGCGGTATTATGAGATGGATGGCCTGGCCTGGCCTGTCTCAGTGCTAGCTGGTTAGCGTGCTAACTCATTAGATATCTCTGCAACACAATACATAGATGTCTTTGACATAAGGTCAAAACTGTTACTTATTCACATTCTGTTGATAATTTTAGTAATTTTTTTATGTTTTAAATTAAAACCCCAAATCAGAAAAAGTTGGTATAGTATGGAAAATGCAAAAAAAAAGTGATTTCTAAATTAACTTCGACTTGTATTTCATTGCAGACAGAATGAACTCAAGATATTTCATGTTTTGTCAGTCAACTTCATTTCATTTGTTAATATGCATCCATTCCTGTGTTTCAGTCCTCCAACACATTCCAAAAAAGTTGAGATGGGGGCAATTTAGGGCTAGTAACGAGGTAAATAATGATGTGATTTGAAACAGGTGATGTCAACAGGTGATTGTAATCAGTATTTAGTACAAAATCAGTATCCAGGAAAGGCCTAGTCTTTGAAGAGCATAGATGGGCCGAGGATCTCCAGTGTGTCAACAAATGCATTAGAAAATTATTGAAATGTTTAAAAACAATGTTCCTCAAAGAAAGATAGGAAGGGATTTTGATATTTCACACTCTGTTGGGCATAATATCATAAATGATTCAAAAGATCTGAAGGAATTTTGGTGTGTAAAGGGCAAGGGCGCAAGCCTAAGCTGAACACCCGTGCTCTCCGATCCCTCACACGGCACTGCATCAAGAACCGTCATTCATCTATAGCTGATAGAACCAAATGGGCGTGGGATTACTTTGGCAAACTTTTGTTATAGACTGCAATATGGAGTGACATCCACAAACACCAGTTAAAACTTTACTGTACAAAAATTGGAAGCTTTAAGTTAACTATGTCCGGAAGTGCCATTGGCTCAGAGGCATCGGGGATGGACCATCACTCAATGGAAACGTGTATTGTGGTCAGATGAATCAGTATTCCAGGTTCTTTTTGTAAGAAATAGACACCATTTGCTCCAGACCAAAGATGAAAAGGACCATCCAGACTGTTACCAGGAACAAGTCCAAAAGCCAAGGTGTGTTATGGTATGCGGTTGTGTCAGTGCCCTTGGCAAAGGTAACTTACTCTTCTGTGATGGAGCATTAATGCAGAAAAGTACAGTGAGATTTTGGAGCAACATGCTGCTTCCAAGATGACATCTTTTCCAGGGAGAGTTCAACAAGACAATGCAAAACCACATTCTGCACACATTTTAAGGGCATAGCTGTGGAAGAAGAGGGTGTGTCCCTTCTGTCCCCAATAGAGAATGTTTGGAGAATTTTGAAACTATGAAAATATGACAATGACAACCCACACTGTTTCGCTCTTTAAGACTGTGGCAGCGGGGGCGGAGTCAGGGAAAGTAAGTGGCAGAATCACTACACCTGTCGTTAATTAATGGGTTGGTGTCTTCCCAGTGACCGCGCCCTATTTAAGGAGAGAGAGCAAGAGCAGAGGGAGCTCTCTCCCCAACCAGACGACTGGAATGTGTGTGCGTGCGTGTGTGGCTGAGAGAGAAAGATTTGCACTGAAAAGTGAAAATAAAAGAGTTTTTGTGAACTCAGTTCTGTCCTGCCATCCTTCTGTGCTCCACCCACCTACACGAACTGTCACAAAGACCTATTTGCAGGAAGAATGGGACAAAATAACAACAGAAATGCTTCATCACTTTCTTTGTTCATTCCCTAAACATCTTTTAAGTATTGTTAGAAGGAATTGCAACATTATAAAGAGATAAATGCTTTACCACCCCAACTTTTTTTGAAATGTGTTGCAAGAATCAAAATTGTAAAAAGTGTTAATTAAAAAAAAAAATTCATGAGGTCAAACATCAAATAATGTGCTGCTGTGTTGTTTTGAATGCACTACAGGCCAAAGATTATTTACAAATCATCGTTTTCAGTTTTAATTTCAGTTTCAACATGCAGTCCCATTTTTTTTTTCTGATTTAGGGTTGTAAAATTTTTACAATTTTTTTTTTCAAATTTTACACATAGCTCCTTTAAAGCAGCTTAGATACCATTGGTGGCCAGCACCTGCCCCATCAATGACACCAAAGCGAATTGTCATTCTGTCCCTAACCCAATAATCCTTTCTTAACACACTCCACCAGGCATCCGCTAACCCTTTATCTGGTGTTAATATTCACTGAATAAGCTCATAATTTCACAATACATAAACTGTGAAATGAATTTTATTTGTCCTCAGAGTGAGTTAAAGGAGTTGCAGATGAAATCCCAACAGAGAATCCAGGAGAAGCAGAAGAAGGTGCAGGAGCTGAAACAGGCTGTGAACACTATAAAGGTGAGCAGTGAGCAGAGACAGAGCTGCTCCTAGAAACACACACAACATGGACAACGAGTCATTTACAGTCCCAGTAAGAGAGGGAATGATAGATGAGCTTTAAATCTTGTGTGTGTGTGTGTCCCCTAACAGCTCAGTGCACAGACAGCAGTGGAGGACAGTGAGAGGATCTTTACTGAGCTGATCAGCTCCATGGAGAAAAAGCACTCAGCAGTGATGGAGCTGATTAGAGATCAAGAGAAGGCTGAACTGAGTCAAGTTGAACCACTTGTGGAACAACTGGAGCAGGAGATTGCTGATCTTCAGAGGAGAGTCACTGAGCTGGAGCAGCTTTCACACACACATGATCACATCCATTTCCTCCAGGTAACACTCACTCACTACGTTTACATGCACATAGAGAGAATCGAATTTCTGCCGTTGCTCGACTGAAATCGAAGTTCAAAATGCCATGTATACACCTTAATTCGGCTGAAATTGAACCGAACTTGATTTCTCAGAATCGAGCTACACGACCTAGTTTATGCGATTTCTGCCGAGCTACTTTGTGCATGTATACCCTATCGAGCTAGTTGTCGAGCTACTTCCGGAAGTGACGAGTGACGAGACCACAAGCGGGAAACACAACAGCCTCGGTCGGCATGACAACAGTAGTAGCGAGCAGCAGAAGAGGTCAGGAGGAACAAACGAAGAAGAGAAAATGGCGATGTAGAGCTCTCTGAAGTGTGGGTGGAGCACAGAGGACGGCAGGACAAAGCTTCTGGTACTAATAGGCTTTTTATTGTCAGACTTTTCAGTTTAACAGCCTACTTTTATTCTTGAGAGAAAAACACACACACACACACACACACACACACACACACGCGCGCGCTGTGTTCTAGTCCCGGGATGAGCTGTCCCCTCTGCCTCCTTAAATAGGGCGCGGTTACTGGGAAGACACACAAACACAAGTTAATTACCATCAGGTGAAGTGATTCTGCCACTCACCTTCCCTGGCTCCGCCCTCCTGTCACAGACCGGCGCTTGACCATGCCCCCACTGCCACAGGCAAGCAGAAACGTGCACTTCTGGAGCAATGAGGAGACAGAGTTCATGCTCATTCAGCTTAAGGAGTTGAATATATTAAAATTCATGGACGGGAGAAAAACGCGCAATGGAGAACACGGAACTGACAACTTTGTTTACACTCTTGAATAGCTCTTCTTCATGACGACAACCGGAAGTGTACCAACATGATGGGGCGTGTAGCGCCACCTGTGGCTCGGGTGCACAATGCACCTCACACAATAGCCCGATTTCATTGTGTGCATGTAGGATTGGATTTCTCTGGCACCCTGCTGGGACCTTCAGCTCGATTACCGACAGCAGCTCAATTTGGATGTGCATGTAAACGTAGTCACTGTCTGATCTACAGAGCCAGCTGTTCTTCACACACTCTCTAAAACACCTTTGACAAGTGTGCCTTTGGTCTGATTTTGTCTGAACTCATTCATTTTTCTTGTATTTCTTTTATTCTCTGTAGAGTTTCCAGTCTCTCTGTGTCTCTTCTGAATGGGAGTGTTCACCCAACATCGCTGTCAATCAACATCTCTCATTTGATGGAGTGAGGAAATCTCTGTCTGATCTGAAAAAGAGACTTGAGGAATTCTGTGAGGAAGAAATCATCAAAGTCCCTAAACATGGTAAAAGGAGCTGTTCCATAGTCTACACACATTTCTGACTTACACATAAGTTTTGATTTACAGAGATGTCTGAGTTTATGGGTTTTACCATCAGACCATTTTATTTCTGTGTCCACAGTTGAGGATGTTCAGATTTTACTCTCAGAGCCAAAGAGCAGAGATGAGTTTCTGAAATGTACGTTTACACACACACACACACACACACACACACACACACAAAAAAAATTACAAATCTGCTTTTTTCTTGTATCCAAACAAGAGTTCCTGTTTATTTATCCAAAAATCCAAAAAATGAAAAGCAACAGAAACTTTCTCTTCAACTGTCCACGTCTGTTCAGTTGTCCTCTACCCGTTGAAGGTGAGAAGGCTTCTCAATCTCCTTGGAGTCTCAGCTTTTCAGCTACTCCTTGCCAAAAGAATACAGCCTATCTAAAGTGGGAAAGTTCAAGAAATATCAGGCTATAGAACATAAATAATCACAGCATGATCTACCCAGAACCACACATAGTATCTTTTGACCCCTTTTCTCCTGTTTATACTCCTGTTTTACTCTTGTGCTTTGTTACCTGTATTGCGTCCAGCTGTGGTTTCAATCAGGAAACTCACCCATCTCCCAGTCCTATTGTCATCTATCCAGGGTCCTGAAGCCCTCTTATATCCCTGGGAAGATATATGCCACCAGTGACCTTACCCAAGGGAATTCTTCAGCAACTGGCTCTCTCTGGTGGAACCCTGAGGGTAGCTTGGGTACCATGTACCCTTCCCCTTAACATCAGGCCAATTTGGAGGGCACCGACTACAGGCATGTTTGTCTTCTGGACAGTGTGTCCATGTTCCCATGCAGCTTCTCCACCCTGTGTTCCAACTTGAATCTGAAATTCTGTAGCTACAGAAACCACAAGGTTATTCAAATATTTTTGTCCTTCAAAGATGCCCACTTTAGACACACATGATCAGTAAGCACTGTGAATTCTCTATAATTAAGTAGCACTGAAGTTTGTTTGTAGCCCATTTTACTACTAGGCATTCCTTCTCTAATTTTGCATCATTTTTCTCTTGCTGTAGCAATTTATGGCTGATGTATGTAACACGCTCCTCCACTCCTTTTTTTTAACTTAAGACTGCACAGTGCCCAGTCTCACCTCTGAGGCATCTGTAAGTAGGAAAAAAGTAATGAGAAGTTTACTGTAGCCAGGACTGGTTCTCTATATAGGATGTCCTTCAGCCTCTGGAAGGCCTCTTCCACTCCTTCATTCCACCTTAAACTGTGGTTTCCTTTCTTTCTTGGTCAGTTTGAAAACTGGAACTGCTAGGGAGGCAAAGTTGGGCACAAACTGTCAGTAATATCCAACAAGACCTAAGAATGTTCTCACTTCTGGCTTTGTGCCTGGCTGTGGCCATGCGATGATAGCCTCCACCTTGAATGACTGAGGTTGCACACAGCCTCTTCCTACCATGTAACCCACATAGTCAGTCTCCTCTAAGTCAAGATGACAGCTTTAGGTGTCAGCCTTGCATCTTGTAGTGCCCTAAGACTGTCTCCAGCTGTTGTAGATGGGTCTGCAAACTGGCACTATGGATTACAATATTGTCAAGGTAAGCTCTCACCATGGGCCAAACCTGATCCATCCTGCAGTGCATTTTCTCCATATGTTCTATTACTGTGTTGTGATGGGTTAGCTGTTTTTCCCAAGACTCCTTGGCTAGGTCCAGCAGGGCATGTGACTGCCTACCATACAAAAATTCAAAAGGTGAAAAACCTGTGGATGCCTGGGGTACCTCACAGATGGAAAACATCAGATTAATGTAAAAGCTGGATCCACTCTGTCTATCGTCTTTGTTAGGGTTTTGCTGGGACTCGAACCCAGGTCACTGGTGTGATAATCCAGCAAACCCCCACTAGGCCACCAGGGGGATGACTCAAGTGCAGAGGTGTGAGGTGAAAGTAGAGTATCAAAAACAGTTTATTTACAATATATACAATCCAAGGGAAAAAACAAAAAGAATAATCCAAAAGCTCCGAAGATATACAAAAATAAAAATATCCCAAGGTTCAATGTCCAAAATCCAACTCAGAAAAGAAGAGGCAAAAACTCAAATGCTCAGAAGATACACAGGTCAAAACAAAAATCCACAAAGTCCAAAAGAAAGCAACAAAAACCAAGAATACTAAGATACAGGCAAAGTACATGGGACAGAGAGAACTAGCACTAACAGCATAGCATAAAGACTCCGTGACTAGGGACTGAACTGAAGGAGTATATATACACAAAATAAATTGAACACAGGTGACACTAATGAAGACAAACAGGCAATCAACACAAACACAAAACACAGGAACAGTGGCGGCCTCTAGAGGCCAAAACAAACATGACAAGAAAAGGAAATAACAGTGGCATCTAGAGGCCAAAACAGTCCCAGTCCTAACAGGACCCCCCCCCCCCCCCCCCAGGAGCATCTCCTGACGTTCCCAGGGCGATCCGGATGGGCCGAATGGAAGTCCCAACAAAGTTCCTTATCTAATATGTCCCAAGCTGGGACCCAGCAGCGCTCCTCAGGGCCATAGCCTTCCCAGTCCACTAAATATTGGAGCCCACCGCGGACCCAGCGGGAGTCAAGCAGGCGATGCACAGTGAACACAGTCTGACCCTGGAAGATGCAGGGGGGGGGATTCCTAGGGGCATACTTGGATGACAATACGGGCCGCAACAGGGAAACATGAAATGTGGGGTTGATTCTTAGCATTCATGGTAACTGGAGCCGGTAGGAGACAGGGTTCACCCTGTGCACAACTTTGAAGGGGCCAATGTAGCAAGGAGCAAGCTTACGGTTCTCCACCCATAGCGGAAGGTCCTTGGCGGACAGCCAAACCTGCTGCCCAGGGC
Source organism: Neoarius graeffei (assembly GCF_027579695.1). Classification (NCBI taxonomy): domain Eukaryota; kingdom Metazoa; phylum Chordata; class Actinopteri; order Siluriformes; family Ariidae; genus Neoarius; species Neoarius graeffei. Next base: position 12,486,310 of record NC_083570.1, read on the forward strand.
GGAAAACGTGGGCAGGCCTTCTATGGCAGTTGACCTGACTCTGGAGGTCTGGATGAGGGTCCTCCTGACCTTGCTCCAGGTCTTGCGACACCATCTCATATATTGGATGACCGAGGGCACCCCAGCGTCCTCCTCCTGGTCCGGGAACAGAGGTGGCTGGAACCCGAATTGGCACTGGAACGGCGATAGCTTGGTGGCCGATGACTGCAGGGTGTTGTGGGCGTACTCTGCCCATGGCAGCCAGGTGCTCCACGATGTCGGGTTATCCATAGCCAGGCCTCGCAGGGTGGTTTCCAGGTCCTGGTTGAGCCTCTCCATCTGGCCATTGGACTGGGGGTGGAACCCATAGGAGAGGCTGGCAGTGGCTCCGATGAGCTTGCAAAACCCGTGCCACACTCGGGAGGAGAACTGGGGCCCCCAGTCTGAGACAATGTCCTGTGGGAGACCAAAGACTCGGAAGACATGATTAAATATTAATTTAGCTGTTTGCAGAGCAGAAGGGAGTTTGCACAGTGGTATGAAGCGGCAGGCCTTCGAGAATTTGTCAACTATAACAAAAATGACAGTGTTACCTTGAGAGTCTGGCAGGCCCGTGATGAAGTCGACCGCCACATGGGACCAGGGACACCGGGGAATAGGCAGAGGATGCAGGAGACCCTGGGGACACTGTCGTGGGTTCTTGGTTCTGGTGCAGATATCACAGGACAGGATGAATGACCTTACTTCCTTCTCCATGTTAGGCCACCAGAAGCGTCTCTTCAAGAAGTCCAGGGTCCTCCGAGCTCCCGGGTGGGCGGTGAGAGGGGAAGAGTGACCCCACTGGAGAACCTTGGCCCGGGCTTGATGAGGGACATACAGGAGGCCCGGTGGCCCTGTCCCAGGACCAGGGTCCTGGCGTTGAGCTTGTCGAACGGTCTCCTCAATACCCCAGCGGACAGGGGCCACAATCCGGGACACAGGGATAATAGGCCCAACCTCACTCTCCCTGTTGTTGGGCAAGAACAGCCTGGAGAGCGCGTCTGGTTTGGTGTTCTTAGAGCCCGGGTGGTATGATAGGGTGAAATTAAACTGGCTGAAAAACAAGGCCCACCTAGCCTGTCGTGGGTTCAGCCTCTTGGCTTGTTGGAGGTACTCCAGGTTCATGGTCCGTCCAAACCAGGAATGGATGTTGCGCTCCTTCCAGCCAGTGCCTCCACTCCTCAAGGGCCAGTTTCACCGCAAGCAGTTCCCGATCCCCCACATCATACCGGGACTCCGCAGGGCTCAGGCGGTGGGAGAAGTATGCACAGAGGTGCAGCTTACCCTCTGAGCATTGGGATAGGACAGCGCCGACACCGCTATCCGAGGCGTCCACCTCGACGATGAATGGTTGAGTATCATCCGGGAGGACCAGGATGGATGCCGTGCAGAAGCGGCGCTTGAGGTCTTTAAACGCCTTTTCTGCCTGAGGAGACCAGACATAAGATCCACCAGTCCTTTTGGTGAGATCTGACATGGGTGCTGCTATGGAACTGAAGTTCCTGACGAACTTGCGGTAAAAGTTAGCAAAACCTAAGAATCGCTGTACCTCCTTGATGGACTTGGGAGTGGGCCAGTCCCGGACGGCCAGGGTCTTGGCTGGGTCCATTTGGAGTTGTCCTGTTCGTATGATAAATCCCAGGAAGGAGACCTCGGGGACATGAAACTCGCACTTCTGGGCCTTTGCAAACAGATTGTTCTGTAGCAGCCCCTGGAGAACCTGGCGGACATGGTGGCAGTGCTCCTGCAAGGTCTTAGAGAATATTAAGATGTCATCAAGGTAGACGAACACGTGTTGATTGATCATGTCCCTCAAGACGTCGTTGATAAGGGCCTGAAAAACAGCTGGTGCGTTGGTGAGTCCGAAGGGCATCACTTGGTACTCGTAGTGCCCTGACGGGGTGTTAAAGGCAGTCTTCCACTCGTCTCCCTGTCGGATACGGATGAGGTGGTATGCGTTCCGTAAGTCCAACTTGGTGAAGACGGTGGCGCCTTGGAGCAGGTCGAAAGCTGTGGACATCAGCGGAAGGGGATAGTGGTTGCGCACAGTGATCTTGTTCAGGCCCCTGTAGTCAATACATGGTCGGAGCCCCCCATCCTTTTGCCGACAAAGAAGAAGCCGGCACCAGCAGGTGAAGTGGAGGGTCGAATGAACCCAGAGGCCAGGGCATCCTTGAGGTATTCCTCCATGGCCTTGCGTTCTGGCTGAGAGAGGGAGAACAGTCTGCCCCGAGGAGGGGTAGTCCCAGGGAGAAAGTCGATGGCACAGTCATAGCCCCAGTGCAGAGGAAGAATGGCGGCCCTGCTTTTGCTAAATACCTCCTTCAAATCCCAGTACTCTGTGGGAACTTGAGATAGCTCGGTGAGATCAGGGGGCTTGGCAGGAGACACAGGAGAGCTAGAGATCAGACAAGAGGCATGGCACGCAGGGCCCCATTCCACAACCTGGCTTGTTACCCAGTCTATGCGAGGGTTGTGGTGGGTAAGCCAAGGAAGGCCTAGAATAACCAGGAACTCTGGAGAATGAATAAGATGCAGGGATATCTCTTCCTTGTGACCTTGAGACTGGAGAAAGACTGGAAAAGTAACTTGGGTGACTCTTCCATCACCTACAGCTTGGCCATCGAGGGCAGACACAGACAGCGGGATTTCAAGAGGAGCAGTAGGAACATTGATACTTTGGGCGAAGTGAACATCCATAAAGTTTCCAGCCGCCCCGGAGTCTAACAAGGCTTGACAAGAGTGGACGGACTCACCCCAGGAGATGGAGACTGGGATGTAAACTCCTTGGCCAGGAAGTTCAGGAGAGAGGGTAGGCCCCATCACAACCCTCCCTCGGCTGGATGGGGTGGTCCTTTTCCCGAGAGCTTGGGACATGATGCTCAAAAGTGGCCAGGCTTGCCACAGTAGATGCAGCACTTGTCCCTCCTTCTGCGCTCCCTCTCAGATGCGGAGAGGCGAGTACAGCCCACTTGCATGGGTTCTGGACAGTCACTGAAGGAGGTAGACGGGCTCCATGTTGAGGCAGTGAGGCCGGGGAGGCTCAGGGGCATTCTCTAATCCTGTTGTCCAGACGAATAGCATGTGAGATCAGAGTTTCGAGGTCACCCGATAGAGGCCAGGCCGTCTTTGATGGGGTCAGACAAACCATGGTGAAAGGCTGAAACCAGGGCAGCCTCATTCCATCCGCTGACTGCTGCGAGCATCCGAAACAATATGGCATAGTCTGCGACGCTTCCTCCTTGCCGGATAGACATGAGCTTTCTGGCTGCATCTGTACTGGTGTCCGCCTGATCGAAGACCTGAAGCATCTCTTCAGTAAACAGTTCGAAGTCAGAGCACTCGGGTCCCCATCTCTGCCAGATAGCTGTTGCCCATGCCTTACCAGCTAACAAGGTTATCACAAAGGCAATCTTGCGGCGATCCGTAGTGTAGGTGGTAGGCTGGAGCTCAAAGGTGAGTTGGCACTGGGTAAGGAACTCCCAGCACTCACTGTGTTTGCTGTCATACCTCTGTGGTGCAGGAAGGCTGGGTTCACAAGGTGAAGGAGACAGCGTGGCAGGAGGCACTGGAGCAGGAGCCAGATCAGGATGAGGAGATGCAGGCAGAACAGTCAGCTGTGCCAGGGTTTTCCCAATTTACTGAAGCAGTACCTCATGGCGAGCAAGGGCCTCACGTTGGCTTGCAAGTGTTTGTCCCTGAAGCAAGTGTCCATGGTAGCTCCATAGCGTGTCAAAGCTGCCATAATTCCCTGAAGGTTGGCTGGGTAGACCATTGAAAACGCCTCTGCTGAGTCGGTCATGACGGAGTCTTTCTGTTAGGGTTTTGCTGGGATTCGAACCTGGGTCACTGGTGTAATAATCCAGCAAGTCCCCACTAGGCCACCAGGGGGATGACTCAAGTGCAGAGGCGTGAGGCGAAAGTAGAGTATCAAAAACAGTTTATTTACAATATATACAATCCAAGGGAAAAAACAAAAAGAATAATCCAAAAGCTCCGAAGATATACAAAAATAAAAATATCCCAAGGTTCAATGTCCAAAATCCAACTCAGAAAAGAAGAGGCAAAAACTCAAACGCTCAGAAGATACACAGGTCAAAACAAATATCCACAAAGTCCAAAAGAAAGCAACAAAAACCAAGAATACTAAGATACAGGCAAAGTACATGGGACAGAGAGAACTAGCACTAACAGCATAGCATAAAGACTCCGTGACTAGGGACTGAACTGAGGGAGTATATATACACAAAATAAATTGAACACAGGTGACACTAATGAAGACAAACAGGCAATCAACACAAACACAAAACACAGGAACAGTGGCGGCCTCTAGAGGCCAAAACAAACATAACAAGAAAAGGAAATAACAGCAGCCTCTAGAGGCCAAAACAGTCCCAGTCCTAACAGTCTTTCTTAACATCTGCTTTAGTGTCTTATTAAAACTCAACCAAACCATTGGCCTGAGGGTTATAGACAGACATGCAGACTTCTGTCATTTTCAAAAGGTGGCATAAGGCCTTCATTACATTTGACAAGCAGGAGCACAGATCTGTCAATATTTCTTCTGTATGCTCACCCTACTACATAAAAGAAGAGACTCTCTGGCAATGGCTTTACCCATGACAGATCCTAAGGGGATAGCCTCTGGGTGTCTGGTGGCATCATCAAGGATAACTAGAATGTAGCAATGTCCTCTACTTAACTTTGGAATTGGCTCAACAATGCCCAACCCAATCCGTTTAAAAGGAATGTCAATTATAGGTAGGGATATCAATGGGTTATGGAAGGTTACCTATGGACTGTGAAGCTGGCACTCCAGACATTGTTGGCAGTAGTCTTTGACTACTCTTTTCACCCCTGGCCAATAGAATTAGGAGGTCACTCTCTCATAGGGAGCATGCTAGGTACCAGTAGCTGATTATTTAATTCTTCCCCTATCATTGTATATAAAATCACTTCATTTTGCTTTTAATTAAGTTATTGAACTTATTTAAATTTATTGTAATTTTATTTATTCTTTTTTAAAGACTATTTTATCTTCTATTTTTAGACATGTTTACTTCTTCTTTGATTTAGGAGCTTGGTTGCAAATTTGAATTTCCCTTCAGGGATTAATAAAGTAATTCTGATTCTGATTTTGCTCATTTTGTGGAAAAGTCCATTCTTTATGGTAAAGTATAGAAAGACACATTGACTCATCTTGCTTTCATGGCTGAGCACAGACCTCCACACCTTGGCCAAATTTGGATCCTGCTGCTATTCAATGCTGAACCCTGTGGTGCCCCCTGGAGCCTCATGGTGGACTTGGAGGAACTTAGAGAAATGCTCACTAGTGCTCCCCTCTCCACATCCAGATGGTTGCCCTAGCTCTTGTGATGGGGTTGCAGGGGCTCAGCCTGCTCTGAAGTGGCCTACTCAGGGATCTAGTTATTCCTCATCTGGACTGAACAGCGATTCATTGTTGCAGGGGCCTGCCCATGCCTGGTGAACCCTCTGTTGCATCAACCATGTAGACAACTTCTTTGGCCCCACTCCCCGGTCTGGTTGGTTTTTTTTCCTCAATATATTGTAAACAGGGGATGATCTTTGCCTATTAGGTCTGGTACCAGTAAACCTGGAACCACTCCAAGTCTAGTGGTGTTAGCTTGGTAGGCTAGTGGCACTAAAGGGGCTGGCTAGTGGCTGGGAAACAGGAGATGTATACAGTGGCATAATGACATGGCTCTATGGTGGGTTTCTCACTTGGCAGAAAGCAAACCATTTTTTAGAAGGTTTGCAACTTGAACCAGCTCTGAACCAGCACGAGCACCAGCCCAGAACTTGCACCAAGTTCATATTGGTGGAAAGGGGTTAACACACATAGACACAAGGGAACACACACACACACACACACACACACAGTGTCTCACTTTCCACATAAATCTATGCTGTGAATAATATCTAATGTTTTCACATATGTATTTAGATTCCTGTGATCTGACTCTGGATCCCAACACAGTAAATTACAACCTCATTCTGTCTGAGAAGAACAGAGTGGTGACATACAGTGAGAGAGAGCAGCCATACTCTGATCATCCAGAGAGATTTGACTCCTACAGTCAGGTGTTGTGTAAGGAGAGTGTGTGTGGACGCTGTTACTGGGAGGTGGAGTGGAGCAGTGAGAGATGGGTAGAAATATCAGTCTCATATAAAGACATCAGAAGGAAAGGATGGGGTAAGGAGTGTTGGTTTGGATACAACAACCAGTCCTGGAGTCTGCAATGTTCATCTTCTTCTCCTCTCTTCTTCTGTCACAACAACCTTAAGACTAACCTCAGAGTTCCATCAGCCTCCAGAATAGGAGTGTATGTGGATCACAGGGCAGGAACTCTGTCCTTCTACAGTGTTTCTGACACAATGAAACTCCTCCACAGATTCCACACCACATTCACTCAGCCTCTATATGCTGGATTCTGGCTCTACTGGGATGTTTTTTGTGAATCAGGATCAACTGTGAAATTGTGTGATCCAAAATAATGAGTGTATAGTATGTTATGGTCTGATAAAAACATGACAGACAGAATAGTTATTTACTGTTCATCAGTGATCCTCAACTCACTCAACAAAATCCTCAAAAACAAACAAACAAACAAACAAACCATTAAATCATTATAACATAAAACATTAAAATACTGCATTTAGACTCGGTCCAGGATTATCAGCCACACATATAAAGGAAATCATACTGTAAGATCTATATGATTGCCAGTGATATATAAAAGTTCTACAAGTTCTTCAGCATGATTACTCTTGAATAAAACAGCTGTTTTTACTACTACTCATTTCTTAAATTAGTGCCTACCAGGGGCATCACGAGACATTTATGATTGTGGGAATGAGCTGGTGTATTAAGGGGTGTTAATTAAGGTGGCATTGATCACTGGGGCATTAAGGAGGTATTATCAGGAGGGTATTAAGGGCATTCTAAAATTATCCTCAGAATGTCTCTTTGTGATTACTTTAAGAATAAAGAGCATAAGGCCCTACAGGAGACCTCCTGTAGCTGATTCCCCCCCTGCTGGGATAGGTAGTCCGCCATCACCATCTGTGTCCCTGGCCTGTGGACCACCTCGAATTTAAAAGGCTGCAGAACCAGACACCAACAGGTGATCTGGGCGTTGGCATCCTTCTTGCAGTGGAGCCACTAGAGCGGCGTGTGATCTGAGCAGAGGGTGAAAGGGCATCCCAGCAGGTAATAAGGGAGGGTGAGGACCACCCATTTGATGGGCAGGCACTCCTTCTCTATGGTGCTGTACTTCATCTCCCACATGGAGAGCTTGGGGCTGATGTACAGTACAGCATGGGGTAGGGGTGGAGGTAGAGGTAACCCAGCGCAAGCAAGCAGCCGTCCGTTCCTGCAGCCATGATGGGGTCTGTCGCAGTGGGGGTAAATACATCTAGCAGGGTATTTTTTTAGCAGTAGGCTAATCAACTACCAAAGATGAGTGTTGATAAAGTAGCATCACTACTTTATAGAGGGCATGGCATAAAATTAAAAAGGTAGCCTTCCAATTCACTCAGATCTCAGATCTCCAGATAGAATAAGAGAACCCGAGATACTTAATTAAAATAAATTCTCTTAACTTCCATGTGGAGATCCCAGACAACCCCCCAAAAAATATTAGGTTTTGATGTGTCTGTACTGAAGGAGGTTGAACTGACAAAGTATGATCTAGGAATGTAGACCTCTGCCACCTAGGAGATTCTACCACATGGATCGATCTGGTAGCAACAGACACTGACACAGACACAGCTGTTCAGAGATGTTCTCAGTTTATTGCAGGACAAACATGAATATATATTCACATTCAAGAGTGTGTTGTAGCTATATGACTGCAAGATGTAATTGACAAAGCAGTGGCAATAAAATATAAAATCTCTACTGAATTCTGAAATTAGTGCAGCAAAATGCTTGAACTTTATAAAAAGTTTGTATTTATTGGGTTTTATGTTTGGAAATATAATAATTTGTAACTTGGTAATAATTCTTTGGTTAAATTTTTATAGACTAATAAACCCTTAAAACGTGTATGAATAGCTCAGAAATATGTAGCTTCTAATAACTTGTTTTAGCCCTCAGAGAAATCTGATTTGTTTTCATGTGATGTGGACTTTTTGATTCTCTACATATTCTCTCTGTACAGAGTGTCACCTTGTGTAGTGTTTTAAACAGTAAATATGCCAATCTGTGGTGTTTATGGATGTTCTCACTGAGCAGGTTAACAAAACAAGTTCAGATTCCTCAAGGTTCTGAAAATTCTTATGAATCAGAGCTCTAAGACTCAGATATGAGTCTTAGAAAGGTGGAGGTTCTGGAAGGCTGGCATTAATCGTAAGGATATCGCAACCCAGGAGAAGTTGGAGTGAACCATCCTCTGTTCAACATTTTGCCCTTGCAATATTTATTTTTTATTCTCATGACAAATTAAAATGTTGTCAATATGAAGTAACGTGGTAAATTCCAAACCACTGATCCTTGATAACATTCAAACATTCAAAGGCTTTATTGTCACCCACACCTCAACATCACAAGGCAACATTACTTCAAATGTAGTGATTAACTCATTCATCCAGTTTAACTCTATAGATATGATGGATAGCATACATTTTATATGAGATATACAGTTTAACTACACATTTTTAATAAAAAAAACTCAGCAATATTAAGAAACAGCAAAGATCTTCCTAGAGAGATAATAAACACCCATCTTACCTCTAAATTCCATGCAAGTAAAGTGTCATTTGGGATTGAATGAGCCTAATGTAGGATATTTTTATGAGTATTTGATTTGTGCTTTAAAAAACTGGAGAGATTTTGAAATGAAATTTAAAAACTGACTGTAAAATATCTGAAAACTTGGCTACCTGCTGTAATTCATGAACATGGAAACCAAAATAAACTTTCCAGGAATTTTCAGAACCATCCATACGTCTTCATGTCTGTTCTTTTTTCTTTCTTTTTTAAAAAAAATGTCTTTAGGGCATTGCCTCTCCAGAATACAATCACAACAGCCAACTTTACAAAATACTTGATATTTTAAGAGCCGCATGAATAAAAAGATGATGTCTGTCCTCCTTGATAATGGGTCCTAGAAACTGTAGTTACCTGCTATGGCCACTATGGGAGTAATTAATAAATAAGAAAATACGTAGCTCCTCACATAACTCAAGTGCCACAACTGTGTGGAATGTAATGAATGAAGGAACACAGACACAAAGTAATAAACCTTAAACAGATATGTGATTTGAGGCAGTAAGGATTATTTTGGGGTGGCAGCTGCCTCCCTGTTTCACCCCTGAAGCCACACCTATTCATAAACACTTACATCTAACTCAAAATGTTAAGCTACAAACTGAATTATACGTTGTTTTGACATAATATGAATACTGGTCATGTGGGAGGGTTTGTGTAATTGGTCATATGACCCCAGATCTGCTTTAGATTCCGATGAAAATAAGGGAGCAAAATGTGGAAATATAGATACTACCTTATTTGGTGTATATACATTATTTGGCATGCATTACAAAGGGTTTATTATAGATATATTTTAATAAAATTTTACAGACAGGTTTATATTATTCTTCAAGAAGTTGAAAACATGACTAAAATCATATCTTTATGTTCCAGTATATTACATTTAAATCTGTTTTCCTTCTTTCCATGTTTTCCAATTTGGCTCCAGTCTCCTTTTTGTGAATAATAATAATAATAATAATAATAATAATAATAATAATAATTCTCTAAGTGGCACGGTGGTGTAGTGGTTAGCGCTGTCGCCTCACAGCAAGAAGGTCCGGGTTCGAGCCCCGTGGCCAGCGAGGGCCTTTCTGTGCAGAGCTTGCATGTTCTCCCCGTGTCCATGTGGGTTTCCTCTGGGTGCTCTGGTTTCCCCCACAGTCCAAAGACATGCAGGTTAGGTTAACTGGTGACTCTAAATTGACCGTAGGTGTGAATGTGAGTGTGAATGGTTGTCTGTGTCTATGTGTCAGCCCTGTGATGACCTGGCGACTTGTCCAGGGTGTACCCCGCCTTTCGCCCGTAGTCAGCTGGGATAGGCTCCAGCTTGCCTGCGACCCTGTAGAACAGGATAAAGCGGTTAGAGATAATGAGATGAGATGAGATAATTCTCTACAACCTTATCTGTGTGTGGTTTGACACTGGATTTGGATTCTGAATATTACTTTCATTACATTGTAATGATGACGGTCCATCAGCTATCTTCTCCCTATCTGCAGGTGTTCCTTGCTGCACCGTTGCAGTGGTGCTGAAAAGACAGCACTTCACTTTCCACGTTGAAACCCGGAGGCAGCAGTTCAGCACCACTGGCAGGAAACAGTGCCTCACACACACACACACACACACACACACACACAAACACGAGGGTAGGGGAAGCCAAGTGCAGTACAACTAGCAGACACTAATTACAGTGCACACATTTCACCCTTCAGGAGCTTGTGGCAGAGTATATAAAAGCTGCACAAGAGTGGGCTCATATCCTCGCACCGCTACTCACCAGTGAAGCACAGTGGGTCTATGCCCTCCCACCAGCCAAAGCTGAGGATTATAGCATCCTCAAGGAAGAGATCCTGGCCTGCTGCCGGCTCTCCCCCACCCAAGCTGTCTCTGAGTTCCACCACTGGAGCTACAGGCTGGGCCAAGAGCCCAGAACACAGTTGGATGGCCTCTTGCAGATCACTCAGAGGTGGCTCTTACCTGACCAACTAACACCCTCAGAAGTCGTAGAGCAGGTTGCCCTTGATTGCTTTCTGCAGGGCCTCCGGGGTGAAGCTGTGGGGATGAAAGCAGCCCGAGCCACCAGGGACATGGTCTCCATGCTGGAGTGTGACCTAGCAACCCTGGAGATGGGGAGGGGGGAGAATAGGACCTTGATCCAGCATGAACCCCACCACCACTTTAACCAGAGCCTTGGTGCTCCTTGGAGGGCCCCCTGCTGCAGCTCTCACCTCAGAATGAACCAATGCCCATGGAGCCAGATCACCACACTACAGCTAGGTCCTTCAAGCCCTCATTGGCAGGATGTGCCCTTCACATTGTCTTCCAGCTGCTGGCTCCCAGCATCATCCTCAGGCTGAATGGCATCCCAGTGCCCACACTTTTGGATTCATGGGGTGCTATTACCCTAGCTTGTCCCTCAGCCCTGACTCAGACCCTCTGGAAGCCTGGCTGTCACCTGTGTGCATGCAGATGTGAAAGAAGTCCTCACTGCATAGGTCCAGATAGGAGGCCAAAGAGGTGAGTGGCCAGGAATGGTTGGTCTAATCCCTGATCTCCCTGTTCTCCCTGATCTCCCTCTGGTTGTAAGCAGAGACTGTCCAGGGTTTCCTGCCTCCATGGGTGCCCCATAGCAGAGGAAGAAGAGGAGGAACTCCAGAAGGTTGCAGCAGCAATAGCAGATCCTGCCAGCTGCCCCTGGGATGGCATTCCTGGCTGAAGGAAAGACAGCAGCTGCAGAACCTGAAGCCAAATTTGAGCTCTCCCCTCCCATGAACCCTTTCTCTATTTTATCTCAGGAGGTGGCAAAGGAGGAAAACTTCAGAAAGGAGCAAAAGGAGGATAAGTGGCTGAAGCACTGCTGGGGCCAGGTGCTACAGGTCGATGGGGAGAGCCTGCATCCCAAGCAGGAACTGTCCATGGCCTACTTCCTGGTGAAGAGAAGGCTGCTGTATTACCACTGCAATTGCCAAGGCAAGTCCTGTGACCTCCTTGTCATCCCCAGGAAAAAAATTGTCTCCATCATACACTGGCCTACTCCCACATGCTAGGCGGCCACCTGGTACCCCAGAACATACTGGAGAAGATCTAGGATCAGTTCCACTGGCCAGAAATGGTGGCCAAGGACCAGTACCAGTGGACATCCCTTTACAGGCCAGCACCAGACCCACTGAGCCCCCTTCCCATCATTGGGCTCCTCTTCAACCAGGTGGGCATAGATCTTGTAGGGCCACTCCCTAAGCCCAACTGTGGCCATGAATATATCTTGGTGATTGTTGACCATGCCACATGATACCTGGAGGGCATCCATCTCTGCAAGTCTGTGTCCACAAACATTGCCAGAGAATTGCTGCTCTTCTTCAGCTGGGTCGGGATGCCCAAGGACATGCTCATGGACCAGGGCACCCCTTCATCTCCAGGCTCATGGCAGACCTGTCAGCTGCTGTCAGACCTTGGTCTACCACCCTTAAACCAACAGCCTCGTGGAGAGGTTCAACGATACTCTCAAGCACCTGCTGAAAAAGGTGGTCAATGAAGATGGATGAAACTGGAATCTACTCCTCCCCTATGCCCTCTTTGCCTTGTGGGAGACTCCTCAGGTATCCACAGGGTTCATGCCCTTTGAACTCCTGTTTGGCTGACAGCCCAGTGGCCTATTGGACACTGCCAGTGAAGCCTGGGGGGAGCAGCCATCTCCACTCCACTCCCTTGTTGACTATGTTTAGGAGATGCAAGAGTTGACTGAGCAGGTGGCAGCCATTGTGCAGGAGCAGATGCGGATGGCCCAAAGAAAGCAGCAACACATCTACAACTGGCTGACCCAGCCTCGAGAGTTTCAGCCCAGTGACTGTGTGCTCCTGCTCCTCCCAGGTGCGAGCTGCATGTTCCTTGCTCACAAGCAAGTCAAGTCAAGTCAAGTTTATTTGTATAGCGCTTTTAACAATAAACATTGTTGCAAAGCAGCTTTGCAGAATTTGAATGACTTAAAATATGAGCTAATTTTATCCCTACTCTATCCCCAATGAGCAAGCCTGTGGAGACGGTGGCAAGGAAAAACTCCCTCAGACGACACAAGGAAGAAACCTTGAGAGGAACCAGACTCAAAAGGGACCCCATCCTCATTTGGGCAACAACAGACAACATGACTATAACATTAACAGTCCTAACCTAAAGTCAGCTTCGTTGATGCTATAAACTCCCCACCGACGGAAACCCAAGCACAAAACCGTTCACAACAACCACAGTCCCAAAGTCAGCAAGTCAACTGCAGCCCTAAAGTCAGCAAGTCAACTGCAGCCCTAAAGTCAGCAAGTCAACTGCAGCTAGGGTTGCCACATCTGAGTTGTGAAAAACCGGGATGCCCGCGGGGGGGGGGCGTGGTTACTGACTGGGCTGAGGCTGATGACAAACCATTTTATAAAGGAAGTTTTTAATGCAAGTGTCTTACCTGGCTATTGTCTTGAGGAACTCCCTGCAGACGCGCTCACTGACGCACTCCCTGATGCAGACGCACTGGCCCTGGACTCTGCCTCCTTTCCCTGCTGCTCTCCCTCTCTATATATCAAATATAGACTTTTAGACAACAATACACAGTATTTTCATTTTGCCTAATTCATCATTATCATCTACTTCATTAACTGAACACTGAATAATTCTCACCTCTTTCTCCATTTGTATTTCTCATCCCTTTTTCCTGCCAGCAAAAGTGCCTTCTGTCCCTCGACGAATGCTTTGAACTCCAAGCAGGACATTTTAAAGTTCAGTCTGATCTGGAGTTCAGCTTTGACTAACCCTACTGACATCCTATTCCTTTTGTCGGACCACACATCTTCCATGTGACTAAATACATGCTCAGTATAAGCGTTGCTGATGGGAACTGACAGAACAAACGATACTACTTTCAACAATTCTGTTGCTGCTTTCTCACTCTTGAAAAAAATGCCCATTCTTTGTCAGGGGTCAGCTCTTCTGGAATGCCTTCAAACACATTGTTCAGTACAGTGTAGTCCTGATACAGCTTGTCAATATCAATGTCCTTCAGTTTCAATTTGTCAACAAATTCTTCCAACGCATTCCATTCAATTGGATCGGCAAGTCACAGGCAGGTGGAGTTGTGCATTATTGGGTCATCAAAATCAAAGTTAGCTTCTAGATACTGAACACCTTTTTCAAAGAAGCTGTCGGCCAATCCAACAAACTCAGCTTGTTCTGTTTTGGTCAATTTTCGTAATGCCTGCTTTGTCTTGCTCCCATAAAACTTACCTGAGCAACGCGACATTAATTGGCTGCGCAGCTGGCTCATCACCTCAAGAACATCCAGTAAGCTAACATTCTCATTTTCCAACTTTCGAATTGCGCTGTCAAATTCCTGCATGACATTATGCATAAGCAATAGGACACACTCTGACACCATCACGTCATCACTGCTGTCTGCCGCATCACCTTTGCAGATTGCCTTCCAAATAACAGCAGGACAATCATTCTTTACTAATGACAAAAAGTAAGATTTCAGGGCAGGCCAACATTCTAAGATCCGATGAATTGCAGGTAGTAGGGATAACCAGTGGGTAGGTACATGTCTCAGAATTTGTTTGTATTGTACAGCAGTAAATTCACAGAACTCTTTGAGAGATTCTACTTTCTTGGCTGAGCAAGAGAACTTGCTGTATATTTTAAGGACAATGCACTCCACATCATGTCCTGCCGAGTTTAGAATTCTGCTTGCATTTTTCAGGGTGTTGTGAATCAAGTGACACTTGCAGTTGGCCTTGACAATATACGGATTGACATCTTTTAGTTTTTGAAAAACAGAATTATGCTTGCCAAAATTGACAGAGGCATTGTCAGCACCATATGCACTGATCTTACCGACACTCAGTCCGCATGATTCTGTGATGTCCACTAGCTGACCGTAGATGGCTCTACTGGTTTCATGGGGGTCCTTGTAAAATTCCAATGACCGTGAAGAACCCCGTGGTATACACTAGTAAGCTCTGCCGCTGCTACTCTATCTTCCTCTGGGGAGCCCTTTTTAGTCATAAAAGTATTTAATACCCTCTTCTTCATGGAAATATTGGACAGTGTACAGAAACAGTTTGGCATTGCCTGAATTTGATGCGTCGGAACAAACAGAAAATAATTGCGTTTGCTTCAGTTCTGAAACCAAACGCTCCTGGCTATATGGAGCTAGGACACTCTGCATTAAAGCTTCGCTTTTTGTTCGTCCACATGACACTTTTGAGGCTATACTTGAGTCATGGAAGATTTTTGTATTGACTTTAATGCCACAATCTGTTGATAGGTAACTATGACCGTGAAGAACCCCATGGTATGCACTAGTAAGCTCTGCCGCTGCTACTCTATCTTCCTCTGGGGAGCCCTTTTTAGTCATAAAAGTAGTGATGGCTCAATTTTGGCATTTATTCAGTATAGCAGTCTGGTGCTTTTTTGTTTTTGCATGATTGTCGAGTGCCATTTTCCCTTCATATTTCACAATAACTTTGGCTGGGCACACAACACAGGTGGCAGAGAACGGGTCTCCTTGGGTAGGCCTTACCCATTCAGCAAAGGTCTCTTTTTTCGTCCAATCTGAGTTGAATGTGACATGTCTTTTTTTCTTCGTCACTGGCTCTCCTGACTTAGTCTGTTCCTCCTCCTCCGTTCCCCCCCATTTCTTCACCACCTCAAATGTATTAATTTTTCTCTAGCCTAGGCTATATCTCATACTGACTGCGGTAACTTTGCCTCTGTGTAGCTGCCTCTGTCAATCTGGTCCATGTGGTTGCACGCGTCCGCACGGCCACAGTAGTTGTGCGCACTGCGCGGCCACAGTAGTTGCTAGGTGATGATGGGTAAAGTAAACTTTAATTTTGCACAGGCTACAACAACCAATCAAATGAAAGCATCCCTGCACTACGGCAACACAGGACAGCAAGTAAAATAGTGGCTGGGAAGAGAACACTGATGCAACAGCAGAATTATAGGTTTATTCAAAAGTGAAACTAATGAATATGTGAATCGAAGTGCATTTTCACAAAAAAACCTAGACAATACGCGTCCCGGGAAGGATGATCAATTTTCTGGGACAGACACTAAATAAACGGGACGATCCCGGGAAAACCAGTACATGCGGCAACCCTAACTGCAGCCCTAAAGTCAGCAAGTCAACTGCAGTCCCCAGCCACAAAAGCACCACTGCAAGAGTCCAGAGTGTCCTCCAGACGCGACCCCCAACTGTCCACATGGGGGCTGCCCTCCACAGGAGCGATGCAATGAGACTCCAACCAGACACAGGGCGCCAGGTTGGATCAGGCAGGTCCGAGGAGCAGAAGAGGTCAGCATCTCGATCCCAGGACTGACATGTAACTCAGAGGGACAGATTTGGGGGTGGGGGGGTGGGGAGAGAGAGAGAGAGAGAGAGAGAGAGGGAGAGAAAACAGGTTGTTAGGTATGCCCAATGTCACCTGAATAAGTAGGAACAGTATACATATTGCACTGATTACAAGCAAGGACTCCGGCAACTGACTATGACAGCATAACTAAAAGGGGAGAGCCAGAAGGTAACACAGGCATGAGGGAGCCCCGGGACATAAAGCAGCCAGCCACTACACCATCAACAAACTCGAGTGAGCAAGCGAGTGGGGGACTGACAGCATCCATACATCCCAGTTTGCCAAAACACTATGCCTGAGGACCCTCCAGAGCTACACCTTTACCTCATAAACACCATTAACAAAAGGCTTGACTAAACAGATATGCTTTCAGCCTAGACTTAAACACTGAGACTGTGTCTGATTCCCGAACATTACTTGGAAGGCTGTTCCATAACTGTGGGGCTTTGTAAGAAAAGGATCTGCCCCCTGATGTAGCCTTCACTATACGAGGTACCAGCAGATAGCCTGCACCTTTTGATCTAAGTAGGCGTGGCAGGTCATAGAGGACCAGAAGTTCACTCAGGTACTGTGGTGCGAGACCATTCAGTGCTTTAAAGGTCAATAGTAGTATTTTATAATCAATACGAAATTTGATTGGGAGCCAGTGCAGTGTGGATAAGACAGGGGTGATGTGGTCATATTTTCTAGTTCTAGTAAGGACTCTTGCTGCTGTATTTTGAACTAACTGGAGCTTGTTTATGCACTTATTGGAACATCCAGACAGTAAGGCATTACAATAATCCAACCTGGAGGTAACGAAAGCATGAACTAGTTTTTCCACGTCATGTAGTAACATTAAATTTCTTATCTTAGCAATATTTCTGAGATGAAAGAAAGGCCCCTATATCATCCAGGAGTGAGTAAATCCCGTGAACTACCACCTGCAGCAGCCAAGTAAGACAGCCCTCACCCAACTTTACCACGTCAATTTACTAAAACATCAGATTGAACTGGTGCCATTGCTCTCACCCTTCTCTGTCCCTTCCTCAGGTCCAGCCAAGCCAGAGAAGGTCCACAAAGGAGAAAAGTTAAAACCTGCCCAACTAAAAGAGCTGTGTGAACTGGATGATCAGTTCAAGGTCATGTCCTCTGGACAGCCCATGCGGCCCCACCTCCTGTAGCACAAAATTAAGACCCCCATGGAAGTGATCATCCAACAGAGGTCCTACTGAGTCCCAGAGGCCTGCTGCCAAGCTATAGAGGTGGAAGTAGCCTGGATGCTGCAGGAAGGCATCATCTAGGAATTCACCAGCCACTGATCTAGCCCCATCATTGTCATATCCAAGTCTAATGGAAGCCTCTGCCTCTGCAATGATCTCTGGGGGCTGAATGAGGTGTCAGAGTTCAATAGCTACCCCTGCCATGAGTGGATGACCTCATAGATCACCTAGGATGGGCCAGGTTCATATCCACTCCCGCTCTGACCAAAGGGTATTAGCAGGTAGCCCTTTTCAGGGAGGTGTGGCCCAAGACAGCCTTTAGCACCAACTCTGGACACTGGCAATACTGGGTCTTTCACTTCAGGCTCCATAGAGCACCCGCGACAATTCAGAGGTTGATGGAAATTATCCTAAGACCCCATTGCCCCTATGCTGTCAGTCTTCCTGGACAATGTGGTCATCCACTCCAACAGCTGGTAAGAACACCTCCATCACCATAGGGAAAAGGAAAGTGCTGGGCAGAATCTGCAATGTGGGACTGATGGCAAATTCAAAGAAATGCCACCTGGGGCTGACTGAGGCACAGTATCTGTGGTACCACATTGGCCAAGGTCTCTTGAAACCCCAAGAGAGGAAAGATAAAGCTGTCCACAATTATCCCTGACCTACCACCAAGAAACAGGTATGTGCCTTTTTGGGGCTAGCTGGCTACTACCAGTGCTTTGTGCCTAACTTTGCCTCTATAGCTTCCCCCATTATAGAGCACACCAGGAAGGGAGAGCCTGAGAAAGTCTGCTGGACCAACCCTGCTGAGGAAGTATTTCAGGCCCTCAGAACTGCCCTCATAAGCTCACCAGTCCTGAGGAATCATGACTTCCAGTGCCCCTTCCTGATACATACAGATGCATCAGAGACTGGCCTAGGAGCCATGCTGTCACAAGACTTTGAGTGAATAGAGCACTCCATACTCTACTTTAGCTGGAAGCAGACACCTACAGAGCAGAGGTATGTGGCAATGGAGCGAGAAGCCCTCGCCATCAAGTGGGCTGTAGAAGAGCCCTGGTACTACTTAACAGGCAGACACTTCACCCTCATCATAGACCATGCCCCACTCCAATGGCTGGCCAAAGAAAAAAAACTCAAACCATAAAATAACCTGTTGGTTTCTCACTCTCCAGGACTTCTTGTTACAGGTACAACACTAGGAAGGAGCCCACAATTGCAATGCAGATGGCCTCTCCTGACAGCACATGCTCTATGCACAGTCTTCTCTGATAGTCAGCTCAGA
Source organism: Neoarius graeffei (assembly GCF_027579695.1). NCBI lineage: Eukaryota > Metazoa > Chordata > Actinopteri > Siluriformes > Ariidae > Neoarius > Neoarius graeffei. The sequence goes on from NC_083570.1 coordinate 12,504,982, forward strand.
GCTGAGGAGGAGGCAATGTAACAATGGTAGGCCAGTAGCCATCTTCTCCCTCTCTGCAGTCACTCCTCACTGCACTACCGCCACGATGCTGAAAAGACAGCATCCCACTCTCCAGGCCAAAACCCAGCAGTGGCAGTTCAGCACCACGGGCAGGAAACAGTGCCTAACACACACACACACACACACACACACACACACACACACACACACACACACACACAGTAAAAAAAGGCCAAATGCTGCACGGCTGGCAGACACTAATTATAGCATGCATATTCACCCTCCAGGAGCTCACAGCAGAGCATATAAGGGCTGTGCGCTGCACACAGAGTGAGTACATCCTCCAAATGTCTTTTCTGACTCACTATGTTCTTGTGTTACCAGAAACCAGTTTGGATGATGCCCTCCCTTGCTGGAAGGACTGTAAAGTTGCTTCCCTGCATCTCTAGAAGCACCTCACATCCCAGGATCTTTCCACACTTGGAACCTCACATTTACACCAACTGGCTCATGCTGCAAGGCAAATTAAAAATAAAAAGCATCTTTTGCACTTCACACCTGTTGTCCTCATGTCTGTGTCTCAGTCTGCCACTAGAGGGTGCTACAACATGCAGTTATCCTGAATGTGATAATTTATTTCAAAGACAATCCTCCTCTTTTCATTGACATGAAGCTATAAGGGCTCTTTCACAATTAGGGTATACTTTCCAAGTCCACAACAGTACAAAAATCAAACCTCAGATTTTTGTTTTTCTCTGCTGCCAAAAATTACCTTCTGAGATGGAAAGTAACTGCACAGAATTTCAGAACTACAGGTCATATACCGGCGGCACGGTGGTGTAGTGGTTAGCGCTGTCGCCTCACAGCAAGAAGGTCCGGGTTCGAGCCCTGTGGCCGACGGGGGCCTTTCTGCGCGGAGTTTGCATGTTCTCCCCGTGTCCGCGTGGGTTTCCTCCGGGTGCTCCGGTTTCCCCCACAGTCCAAAGACATGCAGGTTAGGTTAACTGGTGACTCTAAATTGACCGTAGGTGTGAATGTGAGTGTGAATGGTTGTCTGTGTCTATGTGTCAGCCCTGTGATGACCTGGCGACTTGTCCAGGGTGTACCCCGCCTTTCGCCCGTAGTCAGCTGGGATAGGCTCCAGCTTGCCTGCGACCCTGTGGAACAGGATAAAGCGGCTACAGATAATGAGATGAGATGAGATGAGATGAGATGAGATGAGGTCATATACTGGGTATGTTAGTTGTGGTGAGAAGACAGCAAATAGTGTATTTCTAAAACTGACCCACTTTCTTATAGTCCACAAGAGGAAGGTATACAAAGTGAAACACTGTTGAAATGGATGTGATTTTAAGTACAAATACGCTATAGCAGTGTTTGTGTATGGTGATAACTGTTATAACAACTGAAGTGGGGACAATCCTTGGGGTTTTCCTGAGAGGACACTTTTTGACTGACCCATGTTGCAACCACATGTGAAGCATGTGAAATGTATCTTGCATCTGTTTCAAGTCCTTTTTTTTTTTTTTTTTACTGTGCAACAACAGAATATTCTGCTTCAATGGAGACAAATATTTTCTTAAAAATCATTTACAATCTCATCATATGGTGAGTGTTTTCCTGAGAGGACATTTTTGATGGTCAAAGGATACTGTCAGAGGCACTTACTTACACTTAAATTTTCATTCACAATGGAAAGCTATTTATGTCCTGAAGTAAAACTTAGTGAGTGTTAATAATGCAATTCTGAATTTAACCAGTAAAATCTAACGGTCATGATTAAAGTAGAATTGAAGGAAAAGACCACAAGGTCAAAACTTAGCCCACATTTGACTCTTACAAGCATATTTATAAGAACTTATAAGATACATTACTGCTGCAGGTAGGGCTGGGTGTGACCCTGTAAAAAAAGGTATATGAAACTCCAATGTATATATACTGGACTGAGTTGCAGGAGGTAGTTGATGTTATTCAAAAAGAACCATGATTGTGAAACAGCTCATAAAGCCGTTATTTACTTTGGTTGAACTTTGTGATTCCACTCATAAAGGAAAACACCAATCACACAGCTCAGGAATAAAACATCACACATGATCTCTGTACTCCTCCTCCTTGTCTCTCTAATACTTTCCCCCTCCCTTTCTCTCTCACTCTCTCATATACACAGAAGCAGGAAGCAGCTCCTCATTTTGGAGGAAACAGAAAATCAGAGTCTCTCTCTCTCTCTCTCTCTCTCTCTCTCTCTCTCTCTCTCTCTCTCTCTCTCTTTGAGGTCAGGAAAATGGCCAAGGCCAGTATCTCAGTAGACCAAGACCAGTTCATCTGTCCAGTGTGTTTGGATCTACTGAAGGATCCAGTGACGATCCCCTGTGGTCACAGTTTCTGTAAGGTGTGCATTAATGACTACTGGGATCAGGATGAGAAGAGTGGAGTTTATCTCTGTCCTCAGTGCAGAGACACTTTCACTCCAAGGCCTGTTCTATGCAGAAACAATATGCTGGCTGAAGTGGTGGAGAAACTGAAGAAGATTGAAGTCCAGACTGCTTCTCCTGCTCCCTGTTATGCTGGACCTGGAGATGTGGAGTGTGATTTCTGCACCGGGAGAAAACACAAAGCTGTCAAGTCCTGTCTAATGTGTCTGGCCTCCTTTTGTGAAACTCATTTAAAACCTCATCTTGAAATTCCTGCTTTGAAAAAGCACAAGTTAGTCAAAGCTTCTGGAAATCTACAAGAGAAGATCTGCTCTGAGCATAATAAACTGTTGAAGATCTACTGTCATACTGACCAAAGCTTCATCTGTAAACTGTGTATGACCAATGAACACAAAAGCCACAACACCATCTCAGTTAAAGCATACAGAAGTGAAAAACAGGTGAGAAATACAAGCCTAATTTATTCAGAGTCGTTTCATACAATTTACATTTCTAATCTAAAGTGGCTGAAGGTTTTCAGTTCAAGCAGAAGCCACACCTTATTTCAGTCTTACAATTATTTTCCTCCATCTTTAAATAAATGATGAGTTTGATGGGTTCTGGCTACTGACTGGCTGGAATGAATATCTGAAGACACAAACCAGCTCTTTGGGGATTAGATTAGGACCAGCTTTAGGACCTCACTTTTGTAATTTAAAGGAATAATGTCAATGTGAGTTAAATTGAAGATGTTTGTTAGTAAAGAAGTGCTGAATAAAATTATCCTTATCAGGTCGGAGCAGTCAGTGAACTTTTCAGCCCACACCCTTCTGAACATCATTTTACAGCTTTACAGTGTCAAATCATTAACTCTTTATCTGTTGTTAATGTATGAAGTAAAAAAGAAGAAACATATATTCTTTTCTAACATTTCTAACTTTTAACTCCTGCTGAATTAAACATTTGTATTTAGCATTAGTAAAATTGCCCAATGATACAAAAAGTCATAATAATAATAATCACCACCTCAGACCACATTATGAACTTCAATAAACTTTAAAACCTCCAACATCCAGCCTTTTACACTTCAATAAGGTGCTCCGTAGAACCCGAGTGAACTTTAACCCTTTATCTGCAGTTAATATTCACCCACTGAGCTCATAACCTCATCATGTATAAACAGTGAAATGGATTTTATTTGTCCTCAGAGTGAGTTAAAGGAGGAGCAGATGAAATCCCAGCAGAGAATCCAAGAGAAGCAGAAGAAGGTGCAGGAGCTGAAACAGGCTGTGAACACTATAAAGGTGAGCAGTGAGCAGAGACAGAGCTGCTCCTAGAAACACACACAACATGGACAACGAGTCATTTACAGTCCCAGTAAGAGAGGGAATGATAGATGAGCTTTAAATCTTGTGTGTGTGTTGTGTGTGTGTCCTAACAGCTCAGTGCAGAGACAGCAGTGGAGGACAGTGAGAGGATCTTTATTGAGCTGATCAGCTCCTTGGAGAAAAAGCGCTCGGAGGTGACGGAGCTGATCAGAGATCAGGAGAAGGCTGAACTGAGTCGAGCTGAACGACTCCTGGAGCAACTGGAGCAGGAGATTGCTGATCTTCAGAGGAGAGTCACTGAGCTTGAGCAGCTTTCACACACACATGATCACATCACTTTCCTCCAGGTAACACTCACTGTCTGATCTACAGAGCCAGCTGTTCCTCACACACTCTCTAAAACACCTCTCATTAAGGTGAAAATAAACGTGTCTGTCTTACTTCACAAGTGGGTGTTAAATTTAATTTGCTTTCTGTAGGTTTTAGCTTCTGGACGTCAGTCTCCTGCATTTAACAGACTAACATTTCACACATCCAGCCTCGGTATCAGTCAACATCTCTCATTTGATGGAGTGAGGAAATCTCTCTCTGATCTGAAAAAGAGACTCGAGGAATTCTGCCAGGAGGAATTTATCAAAATCCTTGAACATGGTAAGAGGATCCGTTCCTGCTGGAGTGAGGGAAGTCTTTATTCGCTCGGTGACAGAGTGATGTCGAGATGTCAGTCTTCGTTCCTGAGCACCAAAGCACTGCACAGTTTAGAGTTTTTAACACTCACCTGATTCGAGTCTTGATGATGAATTGCTGATGTGAATGAGTTTGCGTTCGAGCTGAGAAACTCTGCATTCTGGTGCTTCAAGACTGAAGTGTGACGTCTGATCTACACACATTTCTGATCTACACACAAGTGATGATTTAAACAAATGTCTGATTTTATGGGTTTTACCATCAGACCATTTTATTTCTGTCTCCACAGTTGAAGACGTTCAGATTTTACTCTCAGAGCCAAAGAGCAGAGACGAGTTTCTGAAATGTATGTCTACAACACACACACACACACACACACACACACACACACACACACACACACACACACACACAAATCGATGCTGTGATTAATATCTAACGTTCACATTTCTCATGTGTTTAGATTTCTGTGATCTGACTCTGGATCCCAACACAGTAAATTATCACCTCATTCTGTCTGAGAAGAACAGAGTGGTGACACGCAGTGAGAGAAAACAGCCATATTTTGATCATCCAGAAAGATTTGACTCCTACTGTGAGGTGTTGTGTAAGGAGAGAGTGTGTGGACGCTGTTACTGGGAGGTGGAGTGGAGCGGTGAGGGATATGTATTAATATCAGTCTCATATAAAGACATCAGAAGGAAAGGACGGGGTAATGAGTGTTGGTTTGGATTCAACAATCAGTCCTGGAGTCTGTGGTGCTCTTCTTCTTCTCTCTCTTTCTGTCACAACAGCATAAAGACTGATCTCAGAGTTCCATCCCCCTCCAGAATAGGAGTGTATGTGGATCACAGTGCAGGAACTCTGTCCTTCTACAGCATTTCTGACACGATGAAGCTCCTCCACAGAGTCCACACCACATTCACTCAGCCTCTATACGCTGGGTTCTGGCTCTACTGGTGTGAACCAGGGTCAACTGTGAGGTTGTGTGATCCAAAAAAATAATGAGTTTTTGTTGTGTTATTGTTACTAATTTGTCAGTTAAGAAAAACTTTGAGTACATTCCTCATTGATCCTCAACTGTAAAAAAAATGTGAACATTAAATAATTAAAAACACTAAATATTAAAACTTTGCATTTTGCCTCTAGAATCTAGAGTCTAACAGATAAAGGGTCTATAGTTACAGTCTAGAATCATCAGTTACAGATATAAAGGAAATTAAATTGTAAGATCTGAATGTACGGCCAATAAAATATAAAATCTCTACTGATTTCAGAAATTAGTGCAGCAAAATGCCTGAACTTTCTCGAAAGTCTGTATTTATTGGGTTTTATGTTTGTAAATATAATAATTTGTAATTTGGTAATAATGCTTTGGTTAAAATGTTTACTGACTCTAATAAACCCTTAAAATGTGGATGTTTCTCTCAGAAATATTTCATTACTAATAACCTGTTTTAGTCCTCAGAGAAATCTGGTTTGTTTTTTCACGTGATGTGACGTTTTGATTCTCTACACACTTCTGTGCAAAGGGCGTCACCCTGTATAGTGTTTTAAACAGTAAATCTGCCAGTCTGTGTCTCATCGAGCAGGTGGACAAAACAAGTTCAGATTCGTCAAGGTTCTGAAAGTTCTGATGAATCAGAGCTCTGAGACTCCGATATGATCTGAAGAAAGGCGGAGGTTCTGGAAGGCTGCCGTTAATGTGATACTCACAAAATATGTGTTTTGTTGAGATTATTATTATTGTTGTTTCATTTCCTCTGAGAGTCACTTTTTGGTTTATCGCTATTGTATTATTTTATTGTAGTCTGTCTAATTCAGAATAAGAAGTCACACATACCCCTTTTCCACCAAATCAGTTCCAGGGCTGGTTTGGGGCCAGTGCTGGTGCTGGTTCACAACTCGTTCAACTTGCAAGCCAGCTGAGAACCAGTTTGCTTTTCCATAGCTCGCGGTGCTAAGGGAAGCCACGTCATTACGCCGCTGTATACGTCAGTTACGTCGTTGTATACGTCAGTTACGTCGCTACGTTTGCATAAACCTTGGTGCGAATATCGAAGCAAAAACAATGCGGAAGAAGCAGCAGCAACAACAACAACAATAATAGTGGATGACTTCGCGTTTGTACAGCTGCTGCTTCTCGTCGCTTAAAAATGGCGATCTTTCATGGTCTTGTTATTGTTGTTGGTCTTAACAACTCCGCCCCCCCGCTGATGTACAGTAAGCAGTTCTTTCCTCTGGCCCAGCAGAGAGTTGGTGCTAGCCTGGAACTGGTTTTTCTGGCCCCAGAGCCAGTTCTTTGTCAGTGGAAACAGAAAACCTGGTTCCAAACTAAGCACTGGCCCTGAACCAGCCCTGGAACTGCTTTGGTGGAAAAGGGGCAACAGAGAAACACACAATGACATGCTGTTGCGTGAAATGGACCCTGGGAGGCAGCACTTACCAGCGGCATCACTGGGACTCTTTGCAATGCATCACGAAAGTGGGGCTCATAATCTAGATGACTGTAGAATAAGCAACAGTTGTCCTGCTTCGCTGATTTCTGTCTTATATTTCCAGGTTAATTACTCACTTTTTTTGTGACTTCAGATGTTTATAAGCTAATATGAATCCCCGGTGATGTGTGGTCTATAAGCTAAAAGCTTGTTAAGTGTGTAAATAAAGTAAAGTGTCACAGTGCGTGACTATTGTAGTGGGGAAAATGGCATCCGACACTGAAGCCAAATGTTTACTTTCGCTTGTTTCTTTCGGCTCCTGGGCATTTGTGGGTTATTACTGTATGTGTGAAAACCAGTTGTGCGTGTAGTGCATTGCTTGAAATGCTGAAGCTAATGCTAATGTGCAGGTTAAGCAGACCCTCCAGGATTTCGCAATGTTGCGATTTTCAACTTCAACGCAAATTCAACCAATCCCCGCGAATTCAGGGCGGTGCTGCAATTATATCCAATCACCGCAACTTTCCCACAAATTTGACCAATCGTTAGCGTCGTCTTGAGGTGACGTCGACAAACTACCTTTCGCCTTAATTCCAGTGTTGCCAGATTGGGGGGTTTCCCGCCCAGTTGGGGGGTTTCAAGTGGATTTTGGCAGGTTTTGAACATATTTTGGACTGGAAAACATCAGCAGTATCTGGCAACACTGCATGTGCGAGTCAGTGTTTATATAGAGAGCATGCACGTGACGTCACAAGGTCACGTGATATTCGTTATCCGCCATTTTGGACGGCAAGGCCGCGCATAGAACTTAGACGAACCTGTTCTAATTATCAAGTGTGTGGGAGTAGATCTTTCGAGAATGGTTATATCTTGTTCAGCATTTGGTGTAATCTTCTAATTCAATACTCCTAGTACATCTGTTAAGTTGATTTTCAGATTGAATGATAGCTGCATACTTAGAAACTAGACAGTCTCTAACGTTTAAAATGGCTATGCCTAGCCCTACTACCCTGGCCTAGTCTATGACAATGTTTTATCTTTTTGGCTCATATATGCCTTTGAAAGGCCAATCCATAGTAGGGATGGCGAAAACTAAAAAAAAATCTTGACTGACCACCGAGCCTCATTAGCCGGTCAAAGTCGGTTAACCTATGAGTTTAAACAGGGATGCAAATGGCAGATGCCGCCTTTTTCATGGCTGAATCGCGCAGACCCGATTTTTTTTTTTTTTAGGGGGGGCGTTGGAGTGTCTGAATAATTTCATCAGAGTAAATTCTGTATTAAAATTACTAAATAAGCAAATGCCTTACAGTCCATGAAAAATAGGAAGTATGAGAAGAAAACAGTAAATCAGAAAGCTGCCCACGTTTTTGATTTACTGTTTTTCAGACAAAAACATACATATTTACAACCCTGTCATTATCTGGAACTGAGTTTAAATTTCGAACATTCTTAAGATAAAACGTCCTGCATAGTCTCTTTATGATAAACGTCTTAATGACACTTACCCGTGAGGTTATCAAGTAGACATTCTTCTTCGGAACCTTCCAGAGGTATAGTTGGGATACCCATCCCGCAACAAAATATTTATAAGCTTCCAGGCTCTTGTAAGCTTTGAGGGCTTTGCCAGTGTAACACGATTCACGATTAACGAGAAAATTGTAAATGTCATGGTAGGCCAGATCGGGCAAATCGCCGGCACCGCAGCTCCGAATTTCCCTGAACAAGGATTGCGGCAAGTTGTACGGATCTGCAATCCCCAACCTGGAACACTTTTCCATATAATGCTGCCTCACGTCACCTTCAAGATGCTGAACAAACTTAGACAAGTAATCGCGCGATGTAGATGGGGTATTTTCCGAATTTTCTTGGGGATTACTCCCTGGATCCATTACGCTTGGGCAAGGTAAACTATACTGATGCCGTCCAATATGCCGGAGTGGGCGGAGTACACATGTGCAGGTCACGTGACTGCACATCCTCTATAGGCTTAAATTCTGTTACTGAAAGTGTATTATGTTTACAGTGAAGGACTGTGTGCACTTTACATTATTTTTTTACTTAATATAAGAAATTAATGGATGCCAATGTTTTTGCCAAAATGGTATTTTATTTTCCATTGTTTAGGCAGCTTCAGCATCATACTGTGAGATTCTGTTCAAATTGTTTTTTTCTTCTATGAAGCCTGAGCCATTTATTTTATTAGTTTATAATTATTGTTTAATTTAGTCTTCAGGAGAGACTGCCTGCACACAGTACTAGTATTAATAGTTTTTTTTTCTTACATGAAAGCTGAGGCATTTATATTATATTTTAAGGTAACTTCATGTTGTGCTGTGAGGTTCTATGCACTTTAACTTTTGAACCAACAGGTGCATTTGGATAAGTAAAGCCTATTTTTCTGCATTTTTGTAGTCGTGGTAATCTTTTATATTGGTAAAGTTGTTTATAGGACCATTTCTCAGTGTCTTTGTTTTTTTAATCAATAGTTTTTCAGTAATAACTTAATATTTAACACATCACTCAATTTTAATCACAAAAAGAGAAAATTGCAACAATTTCTTGCAACTTTCACTTCCTCCCGCAATGTAATCGCAACAAAAACCTAAAAAACACAGCAACTTTCATCGCAATGTTTTGGAAAACCCCCCGCAACATCAGACATTTTAGCCCGCAACAATCACAAAAAAGGCCCGCGAAATCCTGGGGGGACTGGTTAAGGCCAGCTATGGCTGCAGCCTTGGTGAAGAGCACACATCAGTTGTAAACAATAAATTCACGGGTTAAAGCGGCAAGCTATGAGTCAGCCATGTTTATTATTTCAGTTTGTGTTCAGTTGTGTAAATGTGAACTAGTTTAACTGCAAGAGAGATTTATTCTGTTATATTAAGTGAGCACTTAATGTACTTAATGTACTTTATGTCCAGTTAAAGAAAATACTCTTTTAATGAGAGATAATGATGTGTGTTTGAGAGAAAAGTGTATATGGTACATGATTGGTGATGGACAGATGACATGATAAAATGGGAAAATGTTTATCTTTGGTTTGATACAAATTTTGATATGTTTATTTCTTGAAAATATGAAAGTATATACATTTAACGTGAATGTTATCTAAAATGGTTAATACCAGTGCTTTAATGCAGACATAATAACAGAAATAATTCATGATTGCAGTGAAAAGGTTAAAATGAAAGTGAGAATAAACATAATCCAGATGAATGGAGAATGAGCAACAGTTGTCCTGCTTCGCTGATTTCTGTCTTATATTTCCAGCTCCTTTCAGAGGATTATCTATATATCTGTCAGCGGAGACCAAGCCGGGACCTGCTACATTAATCGTAAGGATATCACAACCCAGGAGAAGTTGGAGTGAACCATCTTCTGTTCTCAGAAATGATTATTTAATTTGTGCTTTAAAATATTGAGAGATTTTTTCACTGAAAGTTAAAAACTGACTGTAATTTTTCTGAGAACATGGTTACCTGCTGTAATTAATGAACATAGAGACCAAAATAAAGCAGAAACTGTAGTTACCTGCTATGGTGACTGTGGGGCATTGAAATATATCTTGTATCTTATCAAATCAAATCAAAATTTATTTGTCACATATACAAATCATACAGAGTATGACATGCAGTGAAATGCTTATTGCAGTGCTCCGTAGGTCGTGAAGATGGGGGGGGGGGAGTAAAAAGGAAAGGGAGTAAAATAGAATGTAATAAATTGAATAAAAAACAAGAATAAAAAAAAGTGTGATGGCATGCTCTGCAGAATATACATAATATACAGAATATGCACACACACACACACACACACACACACACACACACACACACACACACACACACAACCCCGATTCCAAAAAAGTTGGGACAAAGTACAAATTGTAAATAAAAACGGAATGCAATAATTTGCAAATCTCAAAAACTGATATTGTATTCACAATAGAACATAGACAACATATCAAATGTCGAAAGTGAGACATTTTGAAATTTCATGACAGCAACACATCTCAAAAAAGTTGGGACGGGGCAATAAGAGGCTGGAAAAGTTAAAGGTACAAAAAAGGAACAGCTGGAGGACCAAATTGCAACTCATTAGGTCAATGGGCAATAGGTCATTAACATGACTGGGTATAAAAAGAGCATCTTGGAGTGGCAGCGGCTCTCAGAAGTAAAGATGGGAAGAGGATCACCAATCCCCCTAATTCTGTGCCGACAAATAGTGGAGCAATATCAGAAAGGAGTTCGACAGTGTAAAATTTCAAAGAGTTTGAACATCTCATCATCTACAGTGCATAATATCATCAAAAGATTCAGAGAATCTGGAAGAATCTCTGTGCGTAAGGGTCAAGGCCGGAAAACCATACTGGGTGCCCGTGATCTTCGGGCCCTTAGATGGCACTGCATCGCATACAGGCATGCTTCTGTATTGGAAATCACAAAATGGGCTCAGGAATATTTCCAGAGAACATTATCTGTGAACACAATTCACCGTGCCATCCGCCATTGCCAGCTAAAACTGTATAGTTCAAAGAAGAAGCCATATCTAAACATGATCCAGAAGCGCAGATGTCTTCTCTGGGCCAAGGCTCATTTAAAATGGACTGTGGCAAAGTGGAAAACTGTTCTGTGGTCAGACGAATCAAAATTTGAAGTTCTTTATGGAAATCAGGGACGCCATGTCATTCAGACTAAAGAGGAGAAGGACGACCCAAGTTGTTATCAGTGCTCAGTTCAGAAGCCTGCATCTCTGATGGTATGGGGTTGCATTAGTGCATGTGCCATGGGCAGCTTACACATCTGGAAAGACACCATCAATGCTGAAAGGTATATCCAGGTTCTAGAGCAACATATGCTCCCATCCAGATGACGTCTCTTTCAGGGAAGACCTTGCATTTTCCAACATGACAATGCCAAACCACATACTGCATCAATTACAGCATCATGGCTGTGTAGAAGAAGGGTCCAGGTACTGAACTGGCCAGCCTGCAGTCCAGATCTTTCACCCATACAAAACATTTGGCGCATCATAAAACGGAAGATATGACAAAAAAAGACCTAAGACAGTTGAGCAACTAGAATTCTACATTAGACAAGAATGGGTTAACATTCCTATCCCTAAACTTGAGCAACTTGTCTCCTCAGTCCCCAGACATTTACAGACTGTTGTAAAGAGAAAAGGGGATGTCTCACAGTGGTAAACATGGCCTTGTCCCAACTTTTTTGAGATGTGTTGTTGTCATGAAATTTAAAATCGCCTAATTTTTCTCTTTAAATGATACATTTTCTCAGTTTAAACATTTGATATGTCATCTATGTTCTATTCTGAATAAAATATGGAATTTTGAACCTTCCACATCATTGCATTCCGTTTTTATTTACAATTTATACTTTGTCCCAACTTTTTTGGAATCGGGGTTGTACATAGAGGGCCAAAAATTTACATACAGCACACCTAATATCTGGGTAAAATGTCTCATAGCAAGTCACTTTGACCAAACATTTTTTGTTTACCATGAACAAGCTTCTGGCTGAATTCTGGTTGGATATTTCACGACTCTTCATGGTAGAATTGGTAGAGTTCAATTAAATTGTGTTGTTTTTCTTGGCATGGACTTATAAGCACGGTCCATATATTTTCAGTCAGGTTGAAGTCAGGGCTTGTTTTAAGCTTAATGTTTGGCCCCGGTCACACCGCCCGAACTTTGCTGGAGCGTTCCTTGAACGGTAGGGAGGGGGGGGGGCCGAATTTCGACAACGCTCGTCACCGCGCACAAAATAGGAAAAAAATCGAAAACACGGGCGTTGGCTTAGCGGTGCACCGCTGAAGCCGGCGTTGCTTTAGCGTTGGTTTAGCGGTAGCGAGCGTTGGTTTAGCGGTGACGCGAGCGTTGGTATAGCGGCGTTCTGTGCATGCGGGCTTTGGCTCGGCGGGGGTATAAATTTGGTTTAGCAGCATACCGCTTGTGACTACAGAGCTGAACGGATCGTTTTGATACAAGTTCTGATAGATTTTTGAGAGAAGCTCCACCATCAGCTTGTCATACAGTCCATGTTCAGGCCTTCTCAGTATCCACTGTCTGACCCACACAACTCTGTCTCTCCTTCTTCTCTCTCTTCTCCTTTTTTTTTCTAGTTAAAATTCTTATTACTGTTCTGTTGTCTGTATAGCTTTTCCCCTTTTTTCACTGTTGTTTAGTTGATCTTATCATATTTTTATCTATAAAAACGTTTGTTATTAATATTATTATTTATATTACTTTATACTTTTTTATTATCATTCATATTACTTTATTTTTTGTTTATTGTTTATTGGCAGTCAGATTATTTCTATTTTCATTATGTTTTTGCTGTCTTTTCCTTAATGTTATTATTATTTGCTATTATATTATCTTTATCATTATTTAATCATCATTTAATATTTACTATTAATATATACAACATTTTACTTTATAATTGTTATCCATAGGTACTAGTCATACTTTTTGAAATCAAATTTTATAATCAAATTCCAGTCTAGTCTATACAATGCATTTTCATTGTCTACTAGTCTAGTCAATTTAAGTCAATTTATTATTATTATTATTATTATTATTATTATTTTATTATTGTGGTTGTTGTTGTTATTATTATTATTATTTTCACCATTTACATAGTACAGTGAGTCAATATTAAGTCAAATCATAACGTTGCCATTGCTGTTTTACGTGTTTTAATGGGACCACAATGGAAATAAGTGCTTGCGCTTTCTTGTGTAATCCTGATTTTAATGTATTTTGTACTTCATTTTACATTATGATCGAATCAAATCAAATCAAATAAAAAAATCTGTCAACAGCTTGTTGCAATCTGAGGAGGTTCTGATTCTGCTGCTGGACTAGTGCACCAATCATAGCAAGTCTCGCAGCATCCATGGTGATACAGTTTTACTGTAACTTTGAGAAAATTCGATATAGATGAGGTCTGAACTCAATGGCAGCTCGATTCCAAATGAGCTCCTGGTCCATTTCTCCCCGTATTTATAGCCAAATTCTGGTCCCGCTCCGACACCTCTATACCAACGCCAAACCAAAGTTCATCGCCGCCATGGATAGCTGCTTCAATGCCCGACACCGTTCCAGCAACCCCGTGTCCGCTCGTAAAACACTTACAACCGCTCCACCGAAGTTTGTGCAACGTTTAATCACCGCCCGGGCAATGCTGGCGAAGCAGCGGTGGTCCAGCGTTCAAGATTTCTGCGTTGGCCTAGCGGACCCAAGCGTCCACGAACTTGCGTCTAGCGGTGCCAAACTTTGACTGGGCGTTGGTGGAGCGGGGGTGAACTTTGCCGGGGCGGAAAATTGCCCCCTCCTCACCGCTCGCAATATTTTGTGCAGCTCAAAACTTTCGGAGCGGTAGGAGGGCCCCTCGAGAAACATCAGCGGTGGCCGAGCGTATACGGCTGTAGCGCGTATCGAGTGTGGGTGGAGCACAGAGGACGGCAGGACAACGTTTGGAGGCAGACAAGGCGATTTATTTTTACAACTTTTCAGTAATCTCATTCATTCATTCACACGCACACACTTGTCTGGTCCCGGGTTGCGCTCCCTCTCCTCTCTCTCTGCCTCCTTAAATAGGGAGCGGTTACTGGGAAAACACACACACAAACACAGGTTAATTATCCTCAGGTGTCGTGATTCTGCCACTCACCTTCCCCGGCTCCACCCTCCTGTCACAGACCGGCGCTTGACCACGCCCCCGCTGCCACATACCCCCACCGCCCGACTCAGGCCGGGCGCTCGTCTGGCCCGCAGCCAACTCCCCCCCCCCCCTTGACGGGAGAGGAAGTCCGCCACGACCATCTGCGCCCCCGGCCTGTGGACCACCTTGAAGTTGAAGGGTTGGAGTGCCAGATACCAACGGGTGATCCGCGCGTTGGCATCCTTCATGCGGTGGAGCCACTGGAGGGGCGCGTGGTCCGAACAGAGAGTGAAAGAGCGCCCCAGCAGGTAGTAACGGAGGGCGAGGACCGCCCACTTAATCGCCAGGCACTCTTTTTCAATTGTGCTGTAGCGCCCCTCACGCACCGACAGCTTCCGGCTGATGTACAGGACCGGGCGGTCCTCCCCCTCCACCTGCTGGGACAAAACGGCCCCCAGCCCTCTGTCCGACGCATCGGTCTGCAACACAAAAGGGAGAGAGAAGTCAGGGGAGTGTAAAAGTGGCCCCCCACACAGTGCAGCCTTTACCTCAGAGAAAGCCCGCTGGCACTGCTCCGTCCACTGGACCGGATCTGGCGCCCCCTTTTTAGTGAGGTCAGTCAGCGGGCTGGTGACGTCCGAATAATTAGGTATAAACCTACGATAGTAGCCAGCCAGCCCCAGGAACTGCCTCACCCCCTTTTTGGTCTTGGGCCTCGGGCAGGCCGCAATCGCTGCTGTCTTATTAATTTGGGGACGCACCTGCCCGTTGCCCAAGTGGAAGCCCAGATACCGTACTTCCACCCGCCCAATCGCACACTTCTTCGGGTTGGCAGTGAGTCCCGCCCGCCTCAGCGACCTAAGGACGGCCCTCAGGTGTTGTAGGTGCTGCTGCCAATCATTACTATAAATGATGATATCATCTAGGTAAGCGGCGGCATAGGTGGCGTGGGGCCGGAGGACCCGGTCCATCAGCCGCTGAAACGTAGCGGGCGCCCCAAACAGCCCAAAAGGAAGTGTGACGAACTGGTGTAAGCCGAACGGTTTGGAAAAGGCCGTTTTTTCCCGGGATAATGGAGTCAAGGGGATCTGCCAATATCCCTTCGTCAAATCCAGTGTCGAGTAAAAGCGAGCCGTGCCTAGTCGATCGAGCAGCTCATCAATACGAGGCATTGGGTATGCATCAAATTTAGACACCGCGTTGACTTTTCTATAGTCCACACAGAACCGGACCGAGCCGTCGGCCTTGGGAACCAAGACCACCGGGCTGCTCCAGTCACTGTGGGACTCCTCGACGATGCCCATTTCGAGCATGGCCTGAAGTTCTTCCCGAACCACCTTTTTTTTGTGTTCGGGTAATCTATAAGGACGGCTCCGCACTACCACCCCCGGGGGCGTCTCTATGTGGTGTTCTATGAGGTTAGTGCGACCGGGCAGGGGCGAGAACACATCCGAAAACTCGGCCTGCAACTGGGCGACCTCCGTGAGTTGGGTCAGGGAGAGGTGGTCTCCACAGGGGACCGGAGAAGTACGTGATGCCAATGACCCTTTTTGGACCTCTGGCCCCAGCTCCGCCTTCTCCGGAACTACCGACACCAACGCCACGGGGACCTCCTCGTTCCAGAGTTTCAGCAGATTGAGGTGGTAGATCTGTAGCGCCCCCTCCCTGTCCGTTTGCCTAACCTCATAGTCGACGTCCCCAACTCGCCGTGTGACCTCAAAGGGTCCTTGCCACTTGGCGATTAATTTGGAGCTCGACGTGGGCAACAGGACGAGTACCTTATCTCCCGGAGTGAACTCTCTAAGGCGCGTGCCCTTGTTGTACAGGCGGGCTTGCCATTCCTGGGCCTGCCGCAAATTCTCCTGAGTTAGGTGGGTGAGCGTGTGGAGTTTTGCGCGCAGATCCATAACATACTGAATTTCGTTTTTGCTCGGTGAAGGTCCCTCCTCCCAATTTTCCCGCAGTACATCTAAGATGCCGCGCGGCTTACGCCCATATAATAATTCAAACGGGGAGAACCCCGTGGAGGCTTGGGGGACCTCTTGCACTTCAAACAACAAGGGTTCGAGCCACTTATCCCAGTTACGTGCGTCCTCACTTACGAATTTTTTGATAATATTCTTGAGGGTGCGGTTGAACCGTTCAACTAAACCGTCCGTCTGTGGGTGATAAACACTGGTGCGGATCGGCTTAATACCCAGTAGCCCATACAGTTCGCTCAGTGTTCGTGACATAAACGAGGTGCCTTGGTCAGTCAGAATCTCTTTCGGGATTCCAACCCGGGAGATGACGTGGAAGAGGGCCTCCGCAATACTGCGTGCTGAGATATTGCGAAGAGGCACCGCTTCCGGGTATCGCGTTGCATAGTCCACCAGAACCAATATAAAGCGGTACCCTCGTGTTGACCGATCTAATGGCCCGACGAGATCCATCCCAATTCTTTCGAACGGGGTCTCGATTAATGGTAGGGGGCGCAAGGGCGCTTTTGGAATGGCCGCTGGATTTACTAACTGGCATTCACGGCACGCTGTACACCACTTACGGACGTCGCCGCGAATCCCCGGCCAATAGAATCGGGCCATTATCCGGGCGAGTGTCTTATCCTGTCCGAGGTGTCCAGCCATGGGATTAAAGTGAGCCGCCTGAAATACCAATTCCCGGTGGCTCTTTGGAATTAGCAATTGGGTGACTCGCTCTTTCGTCTGAGTGTCCTGCGTCACTCGGTATAACCTATCCTTCAAAATGGAAAAATAGGGGAAGGACGGGGTGGCGCCCGGCGGGAGCGTCTGACCATCGATTACTCTCACTTGGTCAAATGCGTGTCGCAGAGTCTCGTCTCGCGATTGTTCCAGTGGGAAATCCATGAGGGATTCCCCAATAGAAAGAGGAGGGGCCGGTGGCTCCTCACTCTGTCGCGGAGATGACGTAGACGGCTCTGCGACCGCAGCTCCAGCCAAAGCGACACCGGGACCCTCCCCTGTTAACCGGCAGGACCCACTCTTTATTAGGCATGCCATTAAACCCCGAAATCCCGGCCAATCAGTCCCCAAAATCAAAGAGTGGGTAAGGCGAGGATTAACCACCGCCTTCACTATCGATTTCTCCCCTCTGAAATGTATGTGGACCGACACCAACGGGTAGCTGTGAATATCCCCGTGCACACACAACACCTTCACCCCTTGTGCTCCCCCCAATGCCTCACCTTGCACCAGGCTTTGGCGGATTGAGGTCTGATTGCAACCTGAATCCACCAACGCCTGATAGGTAGCCCCTTGTACACTTACCGGTATGCGATACGCTCCGGCCCGATCGAGGGCAGCCTCTGGCGCATCGGGGATCCGCACCACCGCCCCCACTTCCATCGCTACACACTGTTGCTGCAGGTGGCCCGGTTCCCCGCAGCGCCAGCAAACCGGCCCGGGCCTTCCCTCTGCAGCTGTGTTCTGGGGCTCACTCACCTGAGGGGGGGGAGAGACAGACACAGAAGGGAGAAACGGGAGGGCACCACGGGTGCGGCGGGCCGGCTGGGGTGGAGCCGGCCCCCGCCTCCGCGGTGGGGGAATGGGGCGAGGACGGGACACGGGAGGAGGGGGGGAGAAAGAGAGAGAGGAGAGGAGAAAGAAGATGCTGTCGTCCGCTGTCCTGCTGCCGGAACAGCCGCCAGATGATCCTCTGCCAGTCCCACGGCCTGATCCAGCGATGCTGGGCGGTGGCACTGGACCCACTCCGCGGTTCCAGCTGGTAAGCGGGCGATGAACTGTTCCAGCGCCACCTGGTCGATGATTCCCTCGGCGTCGCGATCTTCGGCCCTCAGCCACCGCCAGCAGGCGTCCCGGAGCTGCTGGCCGAACGCGAACGGGCTGCCGACTTCCTCCATCTGCAGCGCGCGGAAGCGCTGGCGCTGCTGCTCTGGCGTGCGCCCCACGCGCTGGAGGACAGCCCGGCGAAGGTCGGCGTAGGCCAGCCTGCGGTCGGCGGGGAGCTGTAGTGCGGCCAGCTGCGCCTCTCCCGTCAGGAGGGGGAGGAGGCGCGCCGCGCGCTGCTCCATCGGCCACCCCGAGGCTTCGGCGACCTGCTCGAACAATGTGATGAAAGCCTCGGGGTCATCCTGCGGGCCCATCTTGGTCACGGTGAGGGGAGACGGGCCCGCGGCCGGGGCGCTGGTGGCAAGGGAGCCTGGAGCCAGATTCGTGACGTTACCTGCGGAAGCGCCAGCAGGCTGCGCGAGCTTGCACGGTTTCAGTGCACAGCCCGTGTAGACCAAGCGCTCCCATTTCTCTCTCATTGTCCGGTCTTTTGGAAAACGATGAGTACTAATCCCATCAAGATTGGTGTTGCTACACCCTCCTACGATACATCTGTTAACCATTTTAATAATTACGTGATAACGTTGAAGAAATTTGCAGAAAACCACCAGGTCGTTTTCTCATAAACAAACCGATGCTGACGTAGGATTCAGAGGGAGGTGTCCCGCACGTGACTCATTCATTCACACGCACACACTTGTCTGGTCCCGGGTTGCGCTCCCTCTCCTCTCTCTCTGCCTCCTTAAATAGAGAGCGGTTACTGGGAAAACACACACACAAACACAGGTTAATTATCCTCAGGTGTCGTGATTCTGCCACTCACCTTCCCCGGCTCCACCCTCCTGTCACAGACCGGCGCTTGACCACGCCCCCGCTGCCACAACGGCGTTGCTTTAACGGGGGCCAACTTTTGTTAAACGGTGGTGAACGGTTATGAGCGGTGATTAATTTTTTTCACTGCTCCAGGAACGCTCCAGCAAAGTCCGGGCGGTGTGACCGGGGCCTTAGCCTGCTTTATCCTCCACAACCAGCTCTGATGTGTGTTTGGGTTCATTGTCCTGTTGTGACTCCCAATCATGTTCAAGTTTCCAATGGTTTGAGGTTATTCTGAAGAATTCTAAGGTAGTCCTCCTTCTTCATTATTCCATCCACTTAGATTAGATTAGATTAGATTAGATTAGTTTAGATTAGATTAGATTAGATTAGATTAGATTAGATTAGATTAGATCAAACTTTATTGATCCCTTTAGGAGGGTTCCCTCAGGGAAATTAAAATTCCAGTGGCATCATTACAGGATACACAGAGAATAGAAAAAAGAGAGAACTTCTAGATAAATTAAATATTTACATATACAAATATATTAAAGATATGAAAAAAGTCCAGCAGGAGAGGTATTGCACATTTATATTGCACATTGTCCAGTATTGCTTTTTGTCAGGCTAGGCTACTGCTCCTTCCCATCCTGTCTTCCTGTTACCCCTCCTCCCCCCCAGAGAGGAGTTGTACAGTCTGATGGCGTGAGGGACAAAGGAGTTTTTAAGTCTGTTAGTCCTGCACTTGGGAAGGAGCATTCTGTCACTGAACAGGCTGCTCTGGTTGCTGATGACGGTGTGCAGAGGGTGACTGGCATCGTCCATGATGTTCAGTAGTTTATCCATAGTCCTCTTCTTTGCCACCATCACCAGAGAGTCCAGCTTCATGCCGACCACAGAGCCGGCCCGCCTGATCAGTTTGTCCAGCCTGGATCTGTCTTTCTTGGATGTGCTGCCCCCCCAGCACACCACAGTGTAAATCAGGACACTGGCAACCACGGACTGATAGAACATCCACAGGAGTTTCCTGCAGATGTTAATGGACCACAGCCTCCTCAGGAAGTACAGCCTGCTCTGGACCTTCCTATACAGGTGGTTGGTGTTGCAAGTCCAGTCCAGCTTGCTGTCCAGCCACAGCCCAAGGTACTTGTAGGAATACACAGCCTCCACCTCGACTCCCTTGATCAGAACTGGTCTTGACCTTTGTCTGGACCTCCCAAAGTCAATGACCAGCTCCTTGGTCTTCGAGGCGTTGAGCTGCAGATCATTCCTGTTGCACCAAATGGCAAAGTCCCTCACCAGGCTCCTATATTCCTCCTTTCTGTCGTCCCTGATACACCCCACTATGGCTGTGTCATCGGTGAACTTCTGAATGTGACACAGCTCCGAGTTGTAGCAGAAGTCCGTGGTGTACAGAGTGAAGAGAAGAGGGGCCAGCACCATGCCCTGGGGTGCTCCAGACGTGATGTCCTTCAGCCTGACATACTATGGTCTGTCGGTGAGGTAGCTGGAGATCCAGGTGACCAGGCAGGGGTCCACTTGCATCCTGTTCAGTTTGTCCTGAAGCATAAGGGGCTGGATGGTGTTGAAGGCACTCAAGAAGTCCAAGAAGAAGATCCTCACTGTGCCATTTCCCTTATCCAGATGCTAGTGGGCTCGGTGTAGCAGGTAGAGGATGGCATCTTCCACACCAACACCTGCCCGGTACGCAAACTGCAGACATTCCTGGGCATGTTGCACCTGAGGTTTGAGGAAGCTGAGGAAGAGCCGCTCTAATGTCTTCATCAGATGTGAAGTGAGTGCCACTGGTTGGAAGTCATTCAGCTCTCTCCCCAGCTGCAGGCTGAGCTTGAAGATACGTTGGAGTGGTTCACCCAGTTCAGCAGCGCAGGTCTTCAGTAGTTGGGGACACACCTTGTCCGGGCCTGCTGCTTTCCTGGGATGAGGCTTCCTCAGTTGACCTCTGACCTGATCTGCAGTGATGCATGGAGGAATCTGTGTTGAGGTGGAGGAGGAGGGGGCTGCTGCAATGACTGGGGGGAGGTATGTTGAGGGAAGAAGGAGAGATGGCTGCAGTGAGGGGGAGGGTGGGGGGATGTGGACTGGTTGAACCGGTTAAAGAAGTCATTCAGCTCGTTCGCCCTCTCCACTGTCCCCCCCTATGACTCTGGTCTTTGTGTTGTGGCCTGTGATGGTTTTCACACCTTCCCAGACCTCCCTCATGTTGTTCTCCTTCAGCTTCTGCTCCACCTTTCTCCGGTAGCTGTCTTTAGCTTCCCTCATGCAGAGTTTCACCTCCTGCTGTGCTGCTTTCATCACCTCCCTATTCCTGCTTCTGAAGGTGGCCTTCTTCTTGTTGAGGACAGCTTTGACTTCCTGTGTTACCCATGGCTTGTTATTAGGGTAACACCGTACAGTCTTAGCAGGGGAGACCATGTCTGAACAGAAGTTGAGGTAATCCATCAGACAGTGTGTCAGCCCCTCTATGTCCTCCCAGTGTGGGCTAAGCAGCACATCCCAGTCCATGGTGTCATAACAGTCTCTGAGGGCACCTTCCATTTCAGGGGATCACCTCCTGATGGAGCTAGTTGTTGCAGGCTGTCTTGGGACCAGGGGGATGTACTTTGGCCGTAGACAAACCAGGTTGTGGTCAGACTTCCCTAGTGTGGGGGGGGAGGGTGACCCTGTATGCATCCCTCACATTAGCATACAGCAAGTCAATTGTCCTGTTGTTCCTTGTTGGACAGTCCACAACCTGGTAAAAAGCAGCCAAAGTAGAGTGCAAAGTAGTGTGATTAAAGTCCCCAGAAATTATCATAAATGCCTCAGGGTGCTGTGTCTGCAGCCTTGCTGTGAGAGAGTGAATCCTCTCACATGCAGCGGCTGCGGCTGCCCTCGGAGGGATGTAAACACAGATGGTGATCACATGACTAAACTCCCTAGGCAGATAATATGGCCGCAGGCTAACGGCTAGCAGCTCCAAGTCCGGGCAACATAAAACTGTCTTTACGGAGATATCTCTGCGGTTACACCAGCGGTTGTTCACGTAGATGATGAGTCCCCCACCTTTGCTTTTCCTGCATACTTTAGTGTCTCTGTTGGCTCTCACAGCAGTGAATCCATGCAGGTCGACATTAGCATCCAGTACAAGGTGGGTTAGCCATGTCTCCGTAAAAATTAACAAGCTGCTCTCATGGTAAGTCCGCTGGTTGTTCAGTATGGATAGCTTGTCGACCTTGTTCGGCAGTGAGTTCACATTCCTCGTGATAAGGGAGGGAATAGATGGTTTGCAGTGCCACTGGTTGTCTGCTAGTCTAGCCTTTAGCTTAGCCCCAGCATTGCAGCCCCTGGGTCTCCTCCTCAGCTCCGCCGGGATGTGCCTGCCCCATTGTTTTCAGGGCCAGCAGCTCCTCTCTCGAATAAGCAAGAAGACTGGCTCCTGGTTGCATGTTAAAGTTAAAAATATCCATGGAATATGAAGAAAAACACACTATGTCTTTGTAAGAAGAGCAGAAAAGTAAAAAAGTGGAAAAAAAGAGGTTTAAAGAACTAAAAACTACAGAGCTACTGGAGAGGCAGCCGTCTTCCACAGCGCCAGAGCATGTAAAACAGTAAAACAGCCCCAGAGCATGATGATCCTGCCACCACCACCAGCTGGTACAGTGTCCCTCTGTATATGTGGCCACTGTGGCCAAACATCTCAATTTTTGTCTCATCTGACCATACAGCTTTCCTCCAGAAGGCTTTTTCTTTGCCCATCTGGTCAGCTTCAAACTTTAGTTAAGCTTGAAGATGTCAATTTTGGAGCAGGGGGTTATTTCTTGGATAGCAGCCTCTTAGTCCATGGTGATATAAAACTCACTGAACTGTAAACAGTGATCCATCAGCTTCCAGTTCATCACAGGACTGTGCCATGGTAGTTCCTGGGGTTTTCCTGACCATCAGAACCAATTTCCTTTCAGCTGAGGGTGACAGTTTGGGTTTTTTTGAAGCACAGTGGATTGGCAAAGGGACTACTCCTCCCAGTAACTTACCTACAATTGTTTGAACTGATCTTGGGATCTGCAGTTGTTTAGAAATGTCTCTAAGAGACATTCCGGAGTTGTGTACATCTGCGATACTCTTTCTCAGATCTGCAATGAGCTCCTTGGACTTTCCCATTTTACTGTGTGTTGGTCAATTCAATGAGTGCTGTAAGCAAACCCTTTTTATGAAGGCACAGAGAAGCTACTAGCTGTAGTCAATCATGATCACTAACAGTCAGGCGCAGTATTAAGGGGTGGCAAAAGGTGGCAGTTGCCACTGTAAAAGTATGTCTTGCCACCACAGTTGCCCCCGTATTTTAAAAAGAATTATTTATTAAAACACATTTTTGAAATTCAATTATCTATCTACAGAGATACTAAGCCCTCATCTCATCTCTACCTACCGTTATTTCACACCCCACCCTACCCCTGGAATTTTGAAATGGTTTCACCCAGAGAGAGACGTTCTTCTGTTATGATTCTTCTGAATGCTCGACTTCTGATGAGGCAACGTGCTAGAGCAAAGAGGTTGGTCAAATTGTTTTCACCTGATAGAACACAGTCTTGTCCTTTCTACGGTATGTTAAATGCATTTTGGTACTCAATTATTCTTTTAGCCCAGCTATCTTTATTATCAATATTTTTATTACAACCAGAGACGTTAGTTTTTCTAAAATGTTAGTTTTTTGTTGGATGCAGTAGGCTATACAGTCATTGGTTGGATGTATGGAGTGCTGTCTTTCTAGGTTCCGGTAGTAGCTATACCTGTAAGTTATGTCTTACTTTCGGTGTATGCTAGGCAACGAAATGAAAGCTAATAGTTTTGTAAAGTGATAGGCTTTAGAAAGTAAACAACTTGTGTGTTGTGTGTTAGCATTACTAGCAGGTCAGGCTAGCTCACGTTTTTGCCTGTGTACTATTCAGTTTAGAGATATACTTAATTTGTTTATTTTAGTTTTACGGAAATCAAGGATGAACACATCTGTATAAGTTTGAAGTCTTCAGTAAAGATCCACAATCTAAACCATTTGCTATCTGTCTATTTTTTGATACATCGCTAGGACAGAATAGTTCCATTCATTGCTTGGGAATATACTTTCAGAAAAGATGGTTTAGATGGTTGAATCCATTTTTCTTGATGGTACAATAGCTCAATACATATTTGACAAGATGACTTGATTGTTAGTCTTTCTTGAGCGTAAGTAAAAATGATTTCTATGATTTGCATAAACTGCTGCATCGAAAACCTATGCCCCCTCCTGGAACCTATGCCCCTCCTTTGCCACCCTAAGGAAAAATCTCTGGAGCCGCCACTGCTAACAGGAAGTTAGGAGACCTCGGCCTTGGCAAGATAAGAGACATTTTGGAAATTTCAGCGCCTCTGAATTAATAATCCAAGTTAGTGTATGCAAATTTGTTGACCCTGTATGTATAATTTTGACCATGTGCTGATTTCAGAAAACTCAAAATAAATTAAAACTATTGCACCAAATTCATGGTTTTTTTTTCTCTTAAAGAAATATGTTGTGCAGTCATTTCGCCACAGAAAACGAACAGTTCAGAGAAATCATTGAAAGCCCAATATTGCCATGACATTCATATCCAAGATGACATTTAGGTCACTGTATGTGAACTTCTGACCACAACTGTATGAGAGAGCCAAATTTAATAGCAGATATCAACACCCAGGCGAAACAGTGGAAAACTTTATCACTCACAAGCTTGCGGAGCATTGCCAATTTGGCGTTCTGCTGGAAGAAATTATTAGAGATCGGATCGTAGTGGGAATCAGAGACACAAAGTTGTCAGCAAAATTACAATTAGATCCTAACCTCGCATTGGCTAAAACAATTACACAAGTCAGACAAAATGAAGAAGTCAAGAAACAGCAACCATTAATTAGATGTAAAAAGACTGAAATTAAGATCGCAAATGTGGATGCTATAGCTGCACAAAACCCAGGGAGCTTTAAGATGGTGACAACAGCACAGAAAAGTCACACTGCCCAGAGAACAGAAAACCACAAAATAATAGTAATAATACTTTCAATTTCTATAGAGCCTTTCTCAAAACCCAAGATCACTTTACAATGATAGGAAAAAAAAAAAGTCCACCAAATAAAGGTCAGGATGACAGTCCAATGGTGTAGCAGCTATAGTCCCACCAAAAGGTGCACAAAAAAAAAAGTGCCACACCTCCAGTATAGCCACTGCAACTGCACCGGGCATCACCACCCGGAACACCATGCCATGGATTCACAAAGCGAGCACAGACACACTGCCACGCAGAGAGCTGGTATGTCCCAAACCGCCTGCACAGCCGTTGCAACGCCACCAAGCAACATTGCTCAGAACATCATGCCAAGCACTAAAGCACCGCTGCACAGAGCGCTAGACAACCACGATGTTAAAATGAGCAACGAGTTCACTGCAGTCCATAGCTAGGAGCACAGGCATCACCCATGGCAAACCGAGGCCTGGAGGGAACTGACACCCAAAACTGGGTCTGGAGTTACACCACAACTGATGGACAAAAACACTCAAACAAAAGCAAACATCAAACTACCCAAACACAAAAAAGAAAAACAAAAGAGAAAATAAAATAAAATAAAAATACAAGGCTCCGGTGAGAAGCGGCAGCCAGAATGCACATGGCATACTCTCAAACGGAAACAAAAGATGTGGGAAAAGCCCTCAGCATACACTGAAACAATGTCCAGCTAGAGAAGCGGAGTGTAGAAAATGTCCAAAGAAAGACCATTTTGCGACAATGTGTCAGACAGGACAGAGAGTGGAAGCCATTGAAGAAAGCCATGACATGGCATAATGGGCATTCATGGGAACGATTCAAAGTCAGAAGCAAGAAATCTGGAAACAGGATATACAAATGAATGGAGAACTGATTAACTTTAAGTTTGATGCAGAAGCGGCTGTCACAGCCATACCAGAATCCATGAACTCAAAAGCCAGAGATGGAAATCTCCAAAATGCACAGCGAATGATCAGCAATCCCAACAACCATCCAGCGACTGTACTGGACACATTCAATGCATGTCTGATAAAGGGCAAAAAGAAAATAGAGCAGGAAATATTTGTAGTAAAAGACCTAGTGATGCCAATACTACTGTAGGTCTCCTTGCCATCCAGAGCCTACCACTACTGCAGCAGGTAGCAGCAGTTCAAACAATGGGAAATAAATTCAAAACAATGTTCCCAAATGTTTTCTCAGGCTTAGGGAAGCTGCAGGGTAGCCTTACGATAGAACTTGCTGATGGAGCAGTGCCATATGCACTGTCAGCTCCTCCACATGTGGCACTACTCCTTATGGACAAAGTGAAGTCAGAGCTCCAGAGGACGGAAAACATGGACATCATCCGACAAATTCAAGAGCCGACCGTGTGGTGTGCGGAGATGGTGGTAGTCCCAAAGCCCAATGGCAACATCAGGATCTGCGTAGATCTAACAAGGTGAAATGAAAGTGTCTGTCGTGAGAAACACACACTCCCAGCTATGGATGACACACTTGCAAAATTAGATGGAGCAGCAGTATTTTCAAAACTGGATGCCACGTCAGGATTTTGGCAAATACCCTTACATGAAGACTCTTAGCCCTTGACGACTTTCATAACTCCTTTTGGGAGGTATTGCTTCAGGAGACTCCCATTTGGGATCTTCTCAGCACCTGAGCATTTCCAGCTGAGAATCTCCCAGATCACTGTAGGCACACCAGGAACACTGTATCATTCCGATGACATCTCGGTGTTCGGTAAAGATGAAACTGAGCATGATGGCAGGTTGTGTGAAGTCCTCCAGAAGTTTGAGACTGCAGATCTGAGCCTAAATGAAAAATGTGAGTTTGGTGTCAAAGAAGTGAAGTTCCTAGGACATAAAGTAAGTGCTCAAGGGACTGAGGCTGACCCTGACAAAATTAAAGCAATTCTCAACATGCCTGAACCACAGGATATTGAAGGAGTGAGACGCTTTATGGGAATGGTGAAGTACGTTGGCAAGTTTCCCCTCACCTGCCCACTCTCACAAAATCTCTGAGAGACCTGTTGAAAACCACCTGGACATGGGACACTCGTGGTTTTTGAGTGATGTGATGAGCAAATTACATGGTTCACTGCCACCTAGTGGCCAGAGCATTTAACTACAGCTTTTAAGTCAGAGATCTCATCTCATCTCATTATCTGTAGCCGCTTTATCCTGTTCTACAGGGTCGCAGGCAAGCTGGAGCCTATCCCAGCTGACTACAGGCGAAAGGCGGGGTACACCCTGGACAAGTCGCCAGTTCATCACAGGGCTGACACATAGACACAGACACATACATGTCAACCTATATGGAATGTCCATATTTTATACGGATTTGATTCAATAAACGTAGTATATGGGTGTACAAATAAAGTGATACGGATTCTTTAAAAAAACTTCAATATTTATTTTGAGCTATAATCAATTCCCACGATGATAACAGAGTGCATAACATTCATTTACAAATGTACTGTACACCACAGAAAGCACAGACAGCCAGTAAAGAGTCTTATGAAATTGCACATTATCTTGTGGTAGCGAGACTTCATTCCACATTTGATCATGCGCACACCGCATTGCGAGAATCCCGCCAACCGGGAAGTAACATTTTGTCTGAAACGCGTATTTCCACCTGAATGACTTTCACTAGCGACTGAAAAGATTCTGAATAGGCACTCTGGCAAGATCAACACAGACACTTGCTGTGACATGCAGCCTCGTGAGGTATTGGTGCAGACTGCTAAAAAAGCTGTCATGGAGTACAATTCAGAACATTAGAGTGACACTTTGTGTTTTTGTCAAACATTGGAGCTTTGTATTCATTCTGAAGGTTTATTGTTATTAATATTGAATAAAAAGTAACTTGGATATATCACTGTTAATTATCATTCAAATTTTAGGTAAATTATTTTAATTTGCATCTTATACGGATTTTATAAGGGAAATACGGATTTTGGAGGTTGGTTATACAGGTTTGATTGACCAAAGGTTGACATGTATGCAGACAACCATTCACACTCACATTCACAACTATGGGCAATTTAAAGTCACCAGTTAACCTAACCTGCATGTCTTTGGACTCCGGGGGAAACTGGAGCACCTAGAGGAAACCCACGCGGACACGGGGAGAACATACAAACTCCACACAGAAATGCCCTTGCCGGCCACAGGGCTCGAACCCTGACCTTCTTGCTGTGAGGCGACAGCGCTAACCAATACACCACCGTGCCGCCCCTAAGCTAAACATACACATTTTAAAAGTCTTATCGGAGTTTTTAAAATCATTAAAATCATTATTAGCACTTTACAAAGAACTAAAATCATATTGAACACAGATTATGGGAAGCGGATGCACCATGGGCATCTCTTGGCATATTTTGTTGGGGCTGCAGCTTTAGCCCTCCAAACAAAGACACTCTCTGTTCATCTCTGATGTCACAATAAATAAAACTGTGCATCATATTTGTGTAAAATGCTGTAATATTCCTCCAGCTTGTCAGTCAACATGTTTCTTTGGCTTCTGCTGGTGTTACAGTTCAACTGGCTTCAGCTTGTAAACAAATGCAGGCACACATCTGTCCATGAGGGGAGCGCAAAGCGGGACATGTTTTTACGACAAAAGTGAATTAGGAAAAATAAATGTTTGTTTTGTTATAATCCGTGACTTTGTCTGGTTTGCTCACATGCAGGTCACTGATTGGTTCGCTCTCGTGCGTCAGCTTTAAATGAATTAATTTATCCTTTAGGCTAAAACCAAGACTTTTTATAACAGCACATTAAGAAGAGTCTCATTACAGTATTGTTACAACTATTAAACCGTTTCGGTGGATGGATAGTCAGTTTAGGTTGGGTAATAATTCTGTGATATTATTAAATTTCCCCTTGAGTGATTTAAGATAAAAAAATCTGACAATACTTCACATAAACAGATAAATATTGAGGTATGATCCAAGATATTTTTTCACTGCCCCATAGTGGCCATAGCAGGTAACTACAATTTCTAGAACCCATTACCAAGGAGGACAGACATCATCTTTTTATTCATGTGGATCTTAAAATATCTCGGATTGTGTAAAGTTTGTTGTTGTGATTGTATTCTGGAGAGGTGATGCCCTAAAGACATAAAAAAAAGAACAGACATGAAGACATGGGGATGATCCTGAAAATTCCTGGAAAGCTTTATTTTGGTCTCCATCTTCCTGATAAAACAAACCAGATTTCTCTGAGAACTAAAACAGGTTATTAGTAATGAAATATTTCTGAGCGAAACATCCACATTTTAAGGGTTTATTAGAGTCAGTAAACATTTTAACCAAAGCATTATTACCAAATTACAAATTATTATATTTACAAACATAAAACTCAATAAATACAGACTTTAGAGAAAGTTCAGGCATTTTGCTGCACTAATTTCAGAAATCAGTAGAGATTTTATATTTTATTGGCTGTACATTCAGATCTTACAATTTCACTTCCTTTATATCTGTAACTGATGATTCTAGACTGAGGCTAAATTCAGAGTTTTAACATTGTGTTTTTAATGATTTAATGTTCATAATTTTTTTCACAATTGAGGATCAATAAGGAAATGTGCATGGAGTTCTTTTTTAATCAACAAATTAGTGACTATAAAACACCAAAAACTCATTATTTTTTTGGATCGCACAACCTCACAGTTGGGACTGAATTTACTCTAAAATCCCAGTAGAACCCAAACCCAGCGTATAGAGGCTGAGTGAATGTGGTGTGGACTCTGTGGAGGAGCTTCATCGTGTCAGAGACGCTGTAGAAGGACAGAGTTCCTGCACTGTGATCCACATACACTCCTATTCTGGAGAGGGATAGAACTCTGAGATCAGTCTCAATGCTGTTGTGATAGAAAGAGAGAGAAGAAGAGCACAGACTCCAGGACTGATTGTTGAATCCAAACGCACACTCATTACCCCGTCCTTTCCTTCTGATGTCTTTATAGGAGACTGATATGTACACATATCTCTCACTGCTCCACTCCACCTCCCAGTAACAGCGTCCACACACTCTCTCCTTACACAACACCTGCCTGTAGGAGTCAAATCTCTCTGGATGATCAGAGTACGGCTGCTTTCTCTCACTGCCCATCACCACTCTGTTCTTCTCAGACAGAATGAGGCGATAATTTACTGTGTTGGGATCCAGAGTCAGATCGCAGAAATCTAAACACATGAAAAATGTGAACATGTTAGATATTAATCACAGCATAGATTTATGTGGAGTGTGTGTATGCGTGTTTGTGCATGTTGTACAGACCCTCCAGGATTTCGCGATGTTGCGATTTGCAACTTCAACACAAATTCAACCAATCCCCGCGAATTCATGCACGTTGTGGACATGTCTGTGTTGGGTTCTGCATGTTGTAGATATGTGAGGGTGTGTTTGTGCATGTTTTAGACACGTGTGCATGTGTGTGTTGCAGACGTGTGTGTGTGTGTGTGTGTGTGTGTGTGTATGTTGTAGACAATTGTGTTTGTGTATGTTATAGACATGTGTATGTGTGTGCGCGCGTTAAAAAGATGTGTATGTGTTTGTGCATGATCTATGTGTGTGTATGTTTATGCATATTGTACGTTTGTGTGTTTGTGAATGTTGTACGCACATGTGTGTGTTTTGTGCATGTTCTATATGTGGGTGTGTTTTTGCGCATGTCGTACACGTGTGTGTTTGGTCATGTTGTAGATGTGTGTGTTTGCTTTTGCGTGTTCTAGACATGTGTGTATGTTTGTGCACATTGTAGATGTGCAAGTGTATTTGTGCGTGTTGTAGTCACGTGTGTGCGCGCGCGCGTGTTCTAGACGTGTGTGTGTACATGTTGTAGATGTGTGTATCCTTGTGCATGTTGTAGACATGTGTGTGTGGGTGTGTGTTGTAGACGTACATTTCAGAAACTCATCTCTGCTCTCTGGCTCTGAGAGTAAAATCTGAACGTCTTCAACTGTGGAGAGAGAAATAAAATGGTCTGATGGTAAAACCCATAAAATCAGACATTTGTGTAAATCATCACTTGTGTGTAGATCAGAAATCACACTTCAGTCTTGAAGCACCAGAGTGCAGAGTTTCTCAGCTCGAACACAAACTCATTCACATCAGCAGTTCATCAGCAAGACTCCAATCAGGTGAGTGTTAAAAACTCTAAACTGTGCAGTGCTTTGGTGCTCAGGAACAAAGACTGACACCTCGACATCACTGTCACCGAGCGAGTAAAGACTTCCCTCACTCCAGCAGGAACAGATCCTCTTACCATGTTCAGGGATTTTGATGAGTTCCTCCTGGCAGAATTCCTCGAGTCTCTTTCAGATCAGAGAGAGATTTCCTCACTCCAACAAATGAGAGATGTTGATTGAAAGTGATGCTGGGTGAGTCCTCATGTCCAGAAGAGACACAGAGAGACTGGAAACTCTACAGAGAGAAAGAAACAAACATCATGAAGTTAAAAAGTGTTAGGACTGGGACTGTTTTGGCCTCTAGAGGCCGCTGTTATTTCCATCTTGTCATGTTTGTTTTGGCCTCTAGAGGCTGCCACTGTGTTTTTGTGTTTGTCTTCTTTGCCTGTTTCCTACCCCACCCTGTTCCTTAATTAGTGTGTCTATAAATACCCCGGTGTTTGTTCCCTTGTCACGGAGTCTATGCTATGCTGTTAGTGCTAGTTCCCTCTGTCCCATGTACCTTGCCTGTGTCTTTGTATTCTTGGTTTTTGCTTCTTTCTTTTGGACTTTGTGGATTTTGTTTTGACCTTTGGATCTTCTGGGTGTTTGAGTTTTTGCCTCTTCTTTTCTCATTTGGATTTTGGACTTTGAACCTTGGGATATTTTATTTCTGTTTATCTTCTGAGCTTTGGATTATTCTTTTTGTTTTTTTCCCTTGGATTGTACATATTGTAAATAAACTTTGATACTTTTCTACTTCTGCCTCACGCCTCTGCACTTGAGTCATCCCCCTGGTGGCCTAGTGGGGGTTTGCTGGATTACCACACCAGCGAACCAGGTTCGAATCCCAGCAAAACCTTAACAGAAAAACTCCTTCATGACCGACTCAGCAGAGGCTTCTTCATCTGTCTACCCGGCCAACCTTCAGGGAATGATGGCTGCGTTAACACGCCTCGGATCCACCATGGACGGACTCTCGCAAGCCAACATGAGACCCTTTGTTAGGGTTGTGCTGGGATTTGAATCTGGTTTGCTGGTGTGATAATCCAGCAAACCCCCACTAGGCCACCAGGGGGATGACTCAAGTGCAGAGGCGTGAGGCGGAAGTAGAAAAGTATCAAAAACAGTTTATTTACACTACAATCTAACAATCTAAAGGAAAAAAAACAGAATAATCAGAAGATAAACCAAAAATAAAAATATCCAAAGGAACACAGTCCAAAATCCAAATAAGAAAAAAGGCAAAAACTCAAATGCTCAGAAGATCAAAAAGGTCAAAAACAAAATCCACAAAGTCCAAAAGAAAGAAGCAAAAACCAACAATACAAAGACACAGGCAAGGTACATGGGACAGAGGGAACTAGCACTAACAGCATAACATAGGAAAAAGACTCCGTGATAAGGGAACAAACAGAGGGGTATTTATACACAAACTAATTAAGGACAGGGCGGGGCAGGCAATAAGACAAAAACAAAACACAGAACACAGTGGTGACCCCTAGACCCTCCCAGTCCACAAGATATTGGAGGCCCCCGTGAACCTGGCGGGAGTCCAGCAGGCGGCGCACGGTGAACACAGTCTGACCCTGGAAGATGCGGGGGGTTCCTAGGGGCAGGGGCATACGTGGACGTCAGTACGGGCCGCAACAGGGAAACATGGAATGTGGGGTTGATCCTTAGCGTACGTGGTAACTGGAGCCGGTAGGAGACAGGGTTAACTCTGCGTACAACCTTGAAGGGGCCAATGTAGCGAGGAGCAAGCTTGCGGTTCTCCACCCGCAGCGGAAGGTCCTTGGTGGACAGCCAAACCCGCTGCCCAGGGCAGAAACTGTGGGCAGGTCTCCTATGGCAGTTGGCCTGAGTCTGGTTGGTACTGGAGGTCTGGATGAGTGTCCTCCTGACCTTGCTCCAGGTCTTGCGACACCGTCTCACGTAATGGTTGACCGAGGGCACCCCAGCGTCCTCCTCCTGGTCCAGAAACAGAGGTGGCTGGAACCCGAATTGGCACTGGAACGGCAACAGCTTGGTGGCCGATGACTGCAGGGTGTTGTGGGCATGCTCTGCCCATGGCAGCCAGGTGCTCCACGATGTCGGGTTATCCATAGCCAGGCCTTGCAGGGTGGTTTCCAGGTCCTGGTTGAGCCTCTCCGTCTGGCCGTTGGACTGGACCAGAGGAGAGGCTGGCAGTGTCCCCGATGCTCTTGCAGAACCCGTGCCATACTCGGGAGGAGAACTGGGGCCCCCGGTCAGAGACGATGTCCTGAGGGAGACCAAAAACTCGGAAGACATGAGTGAACAACAATTTAGCAGTGTCAAGGGCAGAGGGGAGTTTGCACAGTGGAATAAAGCAGCAGGCCTTGGAGAATCTGTCCACTATGACCAATATGACAGTGTTACCTTGAGACTCAGGGAGACCCGTGATGAAGTCGACCGCCACATGGGACCAGGGATGCCGGGGAATAGGCAGAGGATGCAGGAGACCCTGGGGACGCTGTCGCGGGTTCTTGGTTCTGGTGCAGACCTCACAGGACAGGATGAATGACCTCACTTCCTTCTCCATGTTAGGCCACCAGAAGCATCTTTTCAAGAAGTCCAGGGTCCTCCGAGCTCCCGGGTGGGTGGTGAGAGGTGAAGAGTGACCCCACTGGAGAACCTTGGCCCGGACTTGACGAGGGACATGATGCTCGGAAGTGACCAGGCTTGCCACAGTAGATGCAGCACTTGTCCCTCCTTCTGCGCTCCCTCTCAGATCTGGAGAGGCGAGTACAGCCCACTTGCATGGGTTCTGGACAGTCACTGGAGGAGGTAGACGGGCTCCAGGTAGAGGCAGGGAGGCTGGGGAGGCTCAGGACTTGGCGGCGTTCTCTCATCCTGTTGTCCAGACGAGTAGAATGTGAGATCAGTGTTTCAAGGTCACTTGGGCATCCGATAGAAGTCAGACTGTCTTTGATGGGGTCAGACAGACCATGGTGGAAGGCTGACACCAGGGCAGTCTCGTTCCATCCACTTACTGCTGCGAGCATCCGGAATGAGACGGCGTAGTCTGCGACGCTTCCCCCTTGCCGGATGGTCATGAGCTTTCTGGCTGCGTCTTTACTGATGTCTGCTTGATCGAAGACATGCAGCATCTCCTCAGTAAACAGCTGGAAATCAGAGCACTCAGGTCCCTGTCTCTGCCAGATAGCAGTAGCCCAGGCTCATGCCTTACCAGCTAACAAGGTTATCACAAAGGCAATCTTGCGGCAATCCGTAGTGTAGGTGGTAGGCTGAAACTCAAAGGTGAGTTGACACTGGGTAAGGAACTCTCGACACTCACTGTGCTTGCCGTCATACCTCTGTGGTGCAGGAAGGCTGGGTTCACGAGGTGAAGAAGGCAGCATGGCAGGAAGCACTGGAGCAGGAGCAGATGGTGGAGCAGAATCAGGCGGAGGAGATGGGGGCAGAGAAGTCAGCTGTACCAGGGTTCTCCCAATCTGCTGAAGCAGTACCTCGTGGCGAGCAAGGGTCTCACGTTGGCTTGCGAGAGTCCATCCATGAGTGTCCATGGTGGATCCGAGGCGTGTTAACGCAGCCATCATTCCCTGAAGGTTGGCCGGGTAGACAGATGAAGAAGCCTCTGCTGAGTCGGTCATGACGGAGTCTTTCTGTTAGGGTTTTGCTGGGATTCGAACCTGGTTCGCTGGTGTGATAATCCAGCAAACCCCCACTAGGCCACCAGGGGAATGACTCAAGTGCAGAGGCATGAGGCGGAAGTAGAAAGGTATCAAAAACAGTTTATTTACACTATGTACAATCTAAAGGAAAAAACAAAAAGAATAATCCAAAGCTCAGAAGATACACCAAAAATAAAAATATCCAAAAGGTACAAAGTCCAAAATCCAAATAAGAAAAAAGGCAAAAACTCAAATGCTCAGAAGATCAAAAAGGTCAAAAACAAAATCCACAAAGTCCAAAAAGAAAGAAACAAAAACCAACAATACAAAGCCACAGGCAAGGTATATGGGACAGAGGGAACTAGCACTAACAGCATAACATAGGAAAAAGACTCCATGACAAGGGAACAAACAGAGGGGTATTTATACATGAACTAATTAAGGACAGGGCGGGGCAGGAAACAGGCAATAAGACAAAAACAAAACACAGAACACAGTGGTGACCTCTAGAGGCCCAAAACAAACATGACCAGAAAAGGAAAAAACAGTGGCCTCTAGAGGCCAAAACAGTCCCAGTCCTAACACCTTCTGCACAGAGGTGTCAATGTATGTGTTCCTCAGGAGGAACTCCGTCATGCGCCAGGCAACAATACTGAAGAATATCTTGCTCTCGATGCTGAGGAGTGAGATGATCCTGAATTGCTCAATGGTAATTGAGCTCTCCTCCTTTGGAATCCAGACCCCTTCTGCGTGTCTCCACTGCTGGGCCACCTTCCCCCTTCTCCAAATGACCCTGAGGATCGTTCATAGTCGCTTCACGAGTCTGGGGCATCTCTTGTAAACCACATATGGCACTCTGCTGGGGCCCGGTGCTGAATTAGATCTGGCTGCCCTGACAACCTCTTCAACTTCTTTCAAAGTTGGCTCCTTGGTGTTAAATGCCGAGGTGGGTTCTGGCAGAGTTATCAGGGTTCTGCATGGCCCAAGGTCTTCCTCTCTTGCATTGTCACTGTAGGTGGCGTTGAGGTACTTATCAACCTCGTCTTCAGTGCAGACAAGGTGGCCACTTCTTTTTTGCCCAAGGATCTTCTTGGTGAAAACAAAGGGGTTCGAGATGAAGGCTGCATGTCTCCTGGCTCTCTCCCTACCCCTCCTCCTATGCCACTCTACTCGACGGAGGGTGGTGAGTTTTTTCCTCAGGATGCTACGGAGCTCTGCCAGCCCGGCCTTCTCCTCCTCCCTTGCCACCTTAAACTGCCGTCCAAGCAGTCTAAGCTCCTGTCTAAGCTGGCTTATTTTCACCTCCTGTCTGTTTGGCTCCCCTGGACGTCTGGTTGGCTGTTGTTCCTTTAAGCCAAACCTCTCAGCACCAATGCTGATGATCATTGCAGACATTGACAGCAATTTCTGGTCTGCATCTCCCCTTACAGTGGCATCAAGGACTTGATCCAGATCTTCATCAAACTGGAGCCACTCTCTTTCTTTGTTGGCAGCAGGCCACATGACCCGACGGTGATCAGAATGCTTGAAACGAGGTAGGATTTGTGGGGCGTGGAGGGTCTGGGCACTGTGGGTGCCTAAACTGCCTAAACTGACTATCTGTCCACCAAAACAGTTTAATAGTTGTAACAATACTGTAATGAGACTCTTCTTAATGTGCTGTTATAAAAAGTCTTGGTTTTAGCCTAAAGGGTAAATTAATTCATTTTAAGCTGAGGTATGATTGCGAACCAATCAGTGACCTGCATGTGAGCAAACCAGACAAAGTCACGGATTATAACAAAACAAACATTTATTCCTACTAATTCACTTTTACGCCACTGTTGTAAAAACAAGTCCCACTTTGCGCTCTCCTCATGGACAGATGTGTGTATGTATTTGTTTATAAGCTGAAGCCAGTTGAACTGTAACACTGACAGAAGCTAAAGAAACATGTTGACTGACAAGGTGGAGGAATATTACAGGATTTTACACAAATATGTTGCACAGTTTTATTTATTGTGACATCAGAGATGAATACTAGTGGGTTTTTTTTTTTTGGAGGGCTAAAGCTGAAGCCCCACCAAAATATGCCTAGAAATGCCCATGGTGCGTCAACTTCCCATTATCTGTGTTCAAAAGAATTTTAGTCCTTTGTAATGTGGTAATAATGATTTTAATGCTTTTAAAAACTCCAATAAAACCTTAGAAACGTGTATGTGTAGTTCAGTAAATTAGTAATAATAATTTTCCCAATAAGCACTGCCTTTATGAATGCTGTTTCAATGTAACTGTTTAGTACAAATAATAATAATAATAATAATAATAATAATAATTATTATTATTATTAATAATGCTGGATATCTGACCAAAAAGCTGTACGGTAGTTAAAGGCTTTGGCCACTAGTTGGGAGTGAAACGTGTAATTCGCTTCTCACATAACTCAAATACCATGATTATGTGGAATGGAATGAATGAAGGCAACAGATTCTTCTCCAGGTTTTCTTTCTTCATTGCCATTTTGTTCCCCAGATGCCTTTATAAAGGATCAATATGATTAGCTGAGTAGAGGATAACTGTCTGAATAATTCACATTACATGCCCCTAACTGAGCACCAACTCCTCAGTTGCTGCTTGATTGCAAAAATGATGTTGCACTAACATTCAATTAGTTATGTTATCAGCAGTAATTATTCTGTTATTAGATTATCTCCACCACTTAGCACAGTTCTGTTTTCTTTCTCTCTCTTTTTCTTATTTCTTTTACTTTTCTCTGAAAATATCAACTGTTCAAAAATAAACTTACAGAAGTCCCACCTGCTACCAAAACAGGAATTTATACATCATAGGATTTGGAGAGTTTTCATGCACTTCCTGTCAGCCATCAGGGGGTGCTCTCAAAATTGGGGCTCCAAGCAATTGCTGTTGCAATGCAAATGTGTGGAAATGTACATTTTTTATTTTTAATGCAATTAATTTTTATATAATTTTATAAATAGCAAAACAAAAACTACAACAAAATCACTGACTTTCTGAAAGGAATTAAAAAAAAAACCTGAGATATGATTTTGATGCTAATCTAAAATGGACTTTGGCTGATTCCACACTTTTATTTGGGCTTTTTATGAGGAGACTGGCTACCTAATGCTTTCTTCTTGTGAAACTGAGGTTAGGTGTTTCCAAAGCAATTTAGTGATAAACAACACAATACCCCCTCCTAGAACTGCCACCTTATTGTGGTGGAGGGGTTTGTGTGCTTGAATGATCCTAGGAGCTATGTTGTCGGGGGCATTATGCCCCTGTTAGGGTTTCCCAAGGCAGACAGGTCCTAGGTGACAGGCCAGACCAAGAGCAGTTCACCAAAAAACCCCTATGGAGAAAAAATCCAGGACCGTGACGTCGCCCGGTAGGACGCAGCCGGGGCCCCACCCTGGAGCCAGGCCTGGGGTTGGGGCTCATATGTGAGCGCTTGGTGGCCGGGCCTTTGCCCATGGGGCCCGGCCGGGCTCAGCCCGAAGAGGTGACGTGGGCCCGACCTCCTGTGGGTTCACCACCCACAGAGGTAGCAGTAGGGGTTTGGTGCAGTGTGGATTGGGTGGCAGTCGAAGGCAGGGGCCTCGACGACCTGATCCCCGGACACAGCGGCTGGCTGTTGGGACATGGAATGTCACTTCGCTGGGGGGGAAGGAGCCTGAGCTTGTGCGGGAGGTTGAGAGGTACCGGCTAGAGATAGTCGGGCTCACCTCCACGCACAGCTTGGGCTCTGGAACCCAGCTCCTCGAGAGGGGCTGGACTTTCCACTTCTCTGGAGTCGCCCGTGGTGAGCGGCGGCGGGCTGGTGTGGGCTTGCTTATAGCTCCCCAGCTCAGCCACCATGTGTTGGAGTTTACCCCAGTGAACGAGAGGGTCGCCTCTCTGCGCCTTCGGATTGGGGAGAGGGCTCTTGCTGTTGTTTGTGCCTACGGGCCAAATAGCAGTATAGAGTATCCG
This sequence comes from Neoarius graeffei, assembly GCF_027579695.1. Classification (NCBI taxonomy): domain Eukaryota; kingdom Metazoa; phylum Chordata; class Actinopteri; order Siluriformes; family Ariidae; genus Neoarius; species Neoarius graeffei. The sequence goes on from NC_083570.1 coordinate 12,544,006, forward strand.
GCCTTCTTGGAGTCCCTGGGAGAGGTACTGAGGGGTGCTCAGACTGGGGACTCCATTGTGCTACTGGGGGACTTCAATGCTCACGTGGGCGACGACAGTGACACCTGGAGGGGCGTGGTTGGGAGGAACGGCCTCCCCGATCTGAACCCGAGTGGTGTTTTGTTATTGGACTTCTGTGCTAGTCACAGTTTGTCCATAACGAACACCATGTTCGAGCATAGGGGTGTCCATAAGTGCACGTGGCACCAGGACACCTTAGGTCGGAGGTCGATGATCGACTTTGTAGTCGTGTCATCTGATCTCCGGCCCTATGTCTTGGACACTCGGGTGAAGAGAGGGGCTGAGTTGTCAACTGATCACCACCTGGTGGTGAGTTGGATCCGCTGGCGGAGGAGGAAGCTGGACAGACCTGGCAGGCCCAAACGTATGGTGAGGGTCTGCTGGGAACGTCTGGCCGAGCACTCTGTTGGGGAGGTCTTTAACTCCCACCTCCGGGAGAGCTTTTCCCAGCTTCCGAGGGAGGCGGGGGACATTGAGTCTGAGTGGACCATGTTCTCTACCTCCATTGTGGACGCAGCTGTTCGGAACTGTGGCCGCAAGGTCTCCGGTGCCTGTCGTGGCGGCAATCCCCGAACCCGGTGGTGGACACCGGAAATAAGGGATGCCGTCAAGCTGAAGAAGGAGTCCTATCGGGCCATGTTGACCTCCGGGACTCCTGAGGCAGCCGACGGGTATCGGCAGGCCAGGCGTGCTGCAGCTCGGGCAGTTGCGGAGGCAAAAACTCGGAACTGGGAGGAGTTCGGAGAGGCCATGGAGAAGGACTATCGGTCGGCCTCGAAGAAATTCTGGCAAACCGTCCGGCGCCTCAGGAGGGGGAAGCAGTACTCTGCCAACACTGTTTACAGTGCGGGTGGGGAGCTGTTGACGTCGACTGGGGACATTGTCGGGCGGTGGAAGGAATACTTTGAGGATCTCCTCAATCCCACCGTCATGTCTTCCACTGAGGAGACTGAGGCTGATGACTCAGAGGTGGACTCGTCCATTACCCAAGCCGAAGTCACTGAGGTGGTTTGCAAGCTCCTCGGTGGCAAGGCACCGGGGGTGGATGAGATCCGCCCTGAGTATCTCAAGTCTCTGGATGTTGTGGGGCTGTCTTGGTTGACACGCCTCTGCAACATCGCGTGGCGGTCGGGGACAGTGCCTCTGGAGTGGCAGACTGGGGTGGTGGTCCCTCTTTTTAAGAAAGGGGACCGGAGAGTGTGCTCCAATTATAGGGGAATCACACTTCTCAGCCTCCCAGGGAAAGTTTACTCCAGGGTACTGGAGAGGAGAATTCGACCAATAGTCGAACCTCGGATCCAGGAGGAACAATGCGGTTTTTGTCCTGGTCGCGGAACACTGGACCAGCTCTATACCCTTCATAGGGTGCTCGAGGGTTCATGGGAGTTTGCCCAACCAGTCCACATGTGCTTTGTGGATCTGGAGAAGGCATTCGACCGTGTCCCCCGTGGTATTCTGTGGGGGGTGCTTCGGGAGTATGGGGTTCGGGGCTCTTTGCTAAGGGCTGTCCGGTCCCTGTACGAACGGAGCAGGAGTCTGGTTCGCATTGCCGGCAGTAAGTCAGACCTGTTCCCAGTGCATGTTGGACTCCGTCAGGGCTGCCCTTTGTCACCGGTTCTGTTCATAATTTTTATGGACAGAATTTCTAGGCGCAGCCAGGGGCCGGAAGGAATCCTGTTTGGGAACCACAGGATTTCATCTCTGCTTTTTGCGGATGATGTTGTCCTGTTGGCTTCTTCAAACCAGGACCTTCAGCATGCACTGGGGCGGTTTGCAGTCGAGTGTGAAGCGGCTGGGATGAGAATCAGCACCTCCAAGTCCGAGGCCATGGTTCTCGACCGGAAAAGGGTGGCTTGCCCTCTCCAGGTTGGTGGAGAAGTCCTGCCTCAAGTGGAGGAGTTTAAGTATCTCGGGATCTTGTTCACGAGTGAGGGAAGGATGGAGCGTGAGATCGACAGGCGGATCGGTGCAGCCTCCGCAGTGATGCGGTCGCTTTACCGGTCCGTCGTGGTGAAGAAGGAGCTGAGCCAAAAGGCGAAGCTCTCAATTTACCGGTCGATCTACGTTCCAACTCTCACCTATGGTCATGAGCTTTGGGTAATGACAGAAAGAACAAGATCGCGGATACAAGCAGCTGAAATGAGTTTCCTTCGCAGGGTGGCTGGGCGCTCCCTTAGAGATAGGGTGAGAAGCACAGTCACTCGGGAGGAGCTCGGAGTAGAGCCGCTGCTCCTCCACATCGAGAGGAACCAGCTGAGGTGGCTCGGGCATCTTTTTCGGATGCCTCCTGGACGCCTCCCTGGGGAGGTGTTCCAGGCATGTCCCCCCGGGAGGAGGCCCCGGGGAAGACCCAGGACACGCTGGAGGGACTATGTCTCTCGGCTGGCCTGGGAACGCCTCGGTGTTCTTCCCGAGGAGCTGGCCGAGGTGTCTGGGGAAAGGGAAGTTTGGGCTTCCATGCTTAGACTGCTGCCTCCGCGACCCGGTCCTGGATTAGCGGAAGAAGACGAGACGAGACGAGACAACACAATACACTAAGAAGAAACATACAGTTTATTATATAAGAACTTTCATTTTGTGACAGTGTATGTGAACATTGATAGCAATGTTCAGTTATATAAAATTAATTCTGCTAAGAATTTAATTCTCACATATACACAGCGTCCTATATAACCAAATGGACAAGTTACTATCAATATAAAATTCGGGATGTTTTGAAACACTTCTTTACTTGGCTGAAAATCACATGGCTGTAATTTAAATGATAAATTAACACCAATATTTCCTTTAAAAAAAACAGACAATTTGATCAATGGTCTTTAAATATTTCTCCTCAACACCTTTTAGCAATATCCTCATGTTTTTTGCCTGTTTATTTATTTTTAACTTCAACAGTATCATAGTTGTTGGGATCAGACAAACTGGTTTGAGTATTTCAGAAACTGGTGATCTCGGCAGAAGACCATATCAGGGTTCTTTCCTGTCAGCCATGAACAAGAATCTGAGGCTACACTGAGCACAGACTCACCCAAACTGGACAGATGAACCTCACCTGATCTGATGAATCTCGATTTCTGCTCCAGATGGTTGATTCAGAATTAGGCATCAACAGGAAAAGCCCAAGGACACAACCTGCCTTGAGTCGACAGTTCAGGCTGCTGGTGGTGGTGTGGGGAATGATTTCTTGGCACATGCTGGACCCCTCAATACCAATCGAGCGTTTGAAGGCTACAGTCTATCTGTGTTTTCTTGCTGACCATCATTTTATTATTAAAATAAAATGTTTTGTGGTTAAGTGAGAGTTAAACTTGTGTTTATCATAAAACTCATCAGACCAGTCAGTAAACAGTTTTGTACCTGCCTGTGGCAGGGTGTGCTGACATGCATAGTTACAGACAGACACAGAGAGAGAGGGAAAGAGAGACTGAGACTTTTTTGGCTCTTTATTTTAATCATTCATATGTCATGTGTTATTTTCAAATAAATAGCATTTGTTAACTATCTACTTAAACAGAGAGATAGCTAGATAGATGAATATTTAGGTAAACACACAAATACAGTATGTACTATTTAAAAAAATAAGTTGGTCTAAAAGGGAACCAGTTAAAATTTTTCCTCAAAAAATAGTTTAAATTATGTTGCAAAAATCAGTTCATCATCCAGAACAGAGCACACTGCTCCGTTGAAGCACCAAGTTAGCTGGAATTTATCCAGGACTTCCATGGCTTTATAAAAATTAAAATCAACAAGGATTGTCACATTCACTCACTTCTAAAATATCTCTGTTACTGTCATGCTCTGTCCCAGACTTCCACTCCGGAGATTACTTATCTCCCAGGTCAGCGCTAATCCGGATCCGGGACGGGAATTCCATCAAGCCTGCATTTCACTTCTTGGTTCTCTCTGCTGTGTATAAATAAGCTGTTCTCAGACCCTGACTCTGCCAGAACGTCTTGTTTTGCTATTCTAGCTGTTTCTCTGCCTTTATTGCATTTTATGTTTTTTGCTCAAGCTATTTTTCTAGTTCATGGTTTTTGCACTTAAGTTTTTTTCTTGTTCATTTTTTTCCTCTAGCGTTTTTGTCCTTGTCTGTCTCATGTTTTTGTCAAGTTTTTTGTCTCTTTTTACCTGGACTATTTTTGCCATTTGTTTTTGTCCCATTGTTTACCTTTTTGCCACACCCTTTTCCCTGAATTAAAATCACCATATTTATTGGATTACTGTCTGTGTTCTGCTTGTGGATCCTTATCTCACCAGACCTCCACCATCCCTAACAGTACGTTCTGGCCAACATGGATCCAGCAGAACTCACCCATCTGAGAACTGCCATCCAGCTGCAAGGGACTCTCCTCAGGACCCATCAGCAAAACCTCCAGCAGATCACCCAGAACTTCACCACCCTGTCCAACTCACTCAACCTCCTCACCACACAGATGCAGCACTATCAAGCCGTGCCTACCCCTGCCCAGCCGTCTCCTACTTCAGCTCCTCTCTGTGAACCCAGACTTCCAGTGCCTCAGCCCTACGATGGAGAACCAGGTACTTGCAGATCGTTCCTATCTCCATGCTCTTTGATCCTAGAGCTGCACCCTCTGGCCTTCCCCACAGAACACTCCCAGGTAGCATATACAATCACTCCTCACCGGCAAGGCCAGAGAGTGGGGAACAGTGGTCTGGGATGCTGATGCACCCTTTTGTTCCTGTTTCAAGGATTTCTCTGAGTAGATGAGGCAAACTTTCGACCACTCTCTGTCAGGCCGGGAGGCGGCTAGAGAGCTCATGGAGCTGCAGCAGGGGTCCCGGTCTACCTCGGACTACACCATTGAGTTCCGGACGTTGGCAGCATTGTAAGGTTGGAATGAGAGAGCTCAGGTCGACTCATTCCTGCATGGCTTTTTCGATGCCATTAAAGATGAACTGGTATCACGGGAACTGCCATCGGACCTTTCGAGTCTCATGGACCTCGCCAACCATATCAGTGCCCAGTTCCAGAAATGGAGGAGAGAGAAAACCCACCCCAGCTTCACCTCCTCTCCACCTCCCGCCTTGTCTGTAGGACCCATGCAGGTAGACCAGGTACAGGTGTCAACGGAGGAATGACAGTGCTGGCGGAGCACAGGGGCCTGTTTCTACTGTGGTCAGTGAGAACACATCTGCCGAGCCTGCCTGCTAAAGGGAACGAGACCACCAATGAATCGATGTGCCCTGTTGGGCAACACTCAGAACCAGCACCCCCCTGATCGACAGTTACTCCCTGTCATCATCATCCACGACAACCAGCATCACCATCTCCAGGCCCTCGTTGACTCAGGGGCGGACAGGAACCTGATCTGCTCTGCCACCGCCAACCATCTGGGAATTCCGCTACTCGCCCTTGATGTCCCTCTCACAGTCTTGACACTCAGTGGCACTGACTTGACCTTACCACCCCACTCACCCTGAGGATTTCCAGCAACCAATCTGAAACCATCCAACTCCAAGTCATGAACAATCCCCACGTACCCATCATCCTAGGATTACCCTGGTTAACGCAGCACAACCCCCACCTAAACTGGGCCGATAATACCATCCTAGGCTGGAGCCATTCCTGCCTAGCTTCCTGCCTGAACTCTGCTCTGCCTCCCGCCAAACCACCGCAGCCTTCAGCCAGTGAGTTTCCCGACCTCTCTCACATACCCCTGGAATACCTGGACTTGGGTCTTGCTGAAAACAAGTCTTAAGCAGTGTCCCTCCCTCCTCACAGACCCTATGACTGTGGAATCGACCTCCTGCCTGGGATGGCGCCACCCAAAGGGCAACTCTGCTCTCTTTTTCCCATTGAAAGGCAAGCCACGGAGAAGTGCACCTCCGAGTCTCTGGCAGCTGGGATCATCTGCCCTTCCTCCACCCCAGCAGGGGCAGGGTTTTTCTTCATGGAAAAGGACAAGTCGCTCTGCCCCTGCATTGACTATCGAGGTCTCAATGCCATCACGGTCAAGAACCACTACCCCCTACCGCTCATGACTATGGCCTTTGAACTACTCCAGGGAGCCAAGATATTCACCAAGTTGGACTTGCGCAATACCTACCATCTTGTCAGGATCAGGGAGGGGGACGAGTGGAAGACGGCCTTTAACACCACCACTGGCCACTACGAGTACCTCGTGGTCTCTTTCAGCCTGACCAACGCGCCTGCAGTCTTCCAGGCACTCGTCAACAACGTCCTAAGGGACTTTCTTAACATCTTTGTTTTTGTGTACCTGGATGACATCCTAATCTTCTCTCACTCCCTGGATGAACATCGGGGCCGCATCTGGCAGGTCCTCCAGTGCCTGCTAGAAAACAAGCTGTTTGTCAAGGCAGAAAAGAGCGAATTCCACCAGAGCTCTGTCTTGTTTCTGGGGTTTATCATCTCCCTGGCTAGGATCCCGATGGACCCCCTCAAGCTTGAGGCAGTCGCAGACTGGCCTACCCCATCCTCGTAACAAGAGCTCCAGCGTTTCCTGGGATTCACTAATTTCTACAGGCACTTCATCCGTGACTTCAGCACGGTGGCCGGACCTCTCACTGCCTTGACATCAATTAAGACCTCATTCAAGTGGGGGGGAGGAAGCAGAGAAAGACTTCTCCATGCTCAAGCGCAAATTCACCACAGCATCCATTCTCACCATACCCAACCAGGCCAAACAGTTCATCGTGGAGGTCGATGCTTCCGAGTCCAGGGTCGGAGCCATTCTCTCCCAGAGGGCCAGCAATAACAAGGTCCACCCCTGCTCCTTCTTCACTTACTAGCTGTTCCCTGCTGAACATAATTACGAGATCGGTGACAGAGTGTTGTTGGCCATCAAGCTAGCCTTGGAGGAGTGGAGGCACTGGCTCGAGGGGTCATATTTCCCCTTCCTAGTCTGGACCAACCATAAAAACCTGGAGTACCTCAAGTCTGCCAAGCATCTCAATTCCCATCAAGCCCGTTGTGCTCTCTTCTTCTCCTGGTTCAACTTCACGCTCTCCTACTGACCAGGCTCCAAGAATAGCAAACCCGACGCCTTGTCCAGGATGTTCTCTTCCCACCAAGAGGAGTCCAAGCCACCTGAGACCATCCTTCCTCCACGCTGCCTGGTGGGAGCTGCCATTCATGAGGTTGAGACACTCATGCAGAAGGCCTGGAGCAGGATCCCGGAGAAGGTATCTCAAGCAACATACCACCTAACCATCTGTTTGTTCCCTGTTCTGTGTGAACCCAGGTGCTGCAGTGGGGTCATGGCTCCAAGTTGGCTTGTCACCTGGGAGCTGCTTGAACCCTGGTGCTCATCCAACAGTGATTCTGGTGGCCATCCATCAAGGAAGATGTCCAGGAGTTTGTGGCAGCCTGCGACACGTGCCCAGAATAAGACAGCCAATCGACCCCCTGCCAGCTTGCTAAGAACCCTCCCGATTTCTCATCGACCCTGGTCTCACATCACCCTGGACTTCATCACAGGACTCCCCAACTTAGGTGGCAATACATGCATCCTCACTGTCATTGACTGTTTTTCCAAGACCGTCCATTTCATCCCTCAGCCAAAGAGACTGCAGAACTACTCATCCACCACGTTTTCCGCCTACATGGTCTGCATACTGACATAGTTTCTGACCGGGGTCCTCAGTTCACTGCACAGTTCTGGAGAGCCTTCTGCAAACTTATCAGGGCCACCTGTAGTCTCTCCTCAGGCTTCCACCCACAGACCAATGGCCAGGCAGAACGGGCTAACCAGGCTTTGGAGGTTGCACTCAGGTGCATGGCGTCCAGGGATGCCAGTTCTTGGACCAAGTACCTACCTTGGATCAAATATGCACATAACACTCTCCCTTCCTCTGCCACAGGTCTCTCTCCATTCCAGTGATCACTAGGGTACCAACCACCACTGTTCCCCAGCCAGGAGGAGGAGGTCGCCATACCCTCAGCCCAGATCTTCATACACTGCTGCAGGAGGACATGGGCAATGGCCTGGAGAAGAGTCGTTCACTCCGCCCTAGCATCCAAGAGGCAGGCCGATAAGTGCCGCTCTAAGGCGCCCACCTAGCAGGTGGGGCAACAAGTCATGGTCTCCACATGCCACCTGCCACTCAGAACCGTCTCCCGCAAGCTGGCTCCCAGGTACCTAGGACCTTGCCTCATCAGCAAGGTAATCAATCCATGTTCCATCAGACTGGCTTTACCACTCACCATGCGATGTGTTCACCCCACCCTGACGGTCTTCCTAAAGCACCTGAAAGCGCTCGTTGGGGGGGGGGTACTGTCATGCTCTGCCCCAGATTTCCACTCCGGAGATTACTTATTTCCCAGGTCAGCGCTAATCCGGATCCACAACGGGAATTCCATCTAGCCTGCATTACACTTCCTGGTTCTCTCTGCTGTGTATAAATAAGCCGTTCTCAGACCCTGACTTTGCCAGAACGTGTCGTTTTGCTATTCTAACCATTTCTGTGCCTTTATTGCGTTTCATGGTTTTTGCTCAAGCTATTTTTCTAGTTCATGGTTTTTACACTAAGGTTTTTTTCTAGTTCATGGTTTTTGCACTTAAGGTTTTTTCTTGTTTATGGTTTTTTTGCTCTAGCGTTTTTGTCCTTGTCTGTCTCATGTTTTTGTCAAGTTTTTTTGTCTCTTTTTACCTGGACTATTTTTGCCATTTGTTTTTGTCCTGTTGTTTTACCTTTTTGCCACGCCCTTTTCCCTGAATTAAAATCACCTTATTTATTGGATTACTGTCTGTGTTCTGCTTGTGGATCCTTATCTCACCAGACCTCCACCACCCCTAACAGTTACATCATGTTGTGTAGGTGACATCCTCAGATCAACCTCCAGGATCATCACCAGTCTTGCTTCTGAGCTGGACACTCAACCATGACTGTGTTTCTCTCCATCAATGAGGCACTTCATGCAACATGTGCCACCTCCCTCTCCTCTGTCCTGATTCTCCTAGACCTTTCTGCTGTATATGACACTTTTGATTACTCCATCCTCCTGTCATCCTTATCAGCACTGGGGATCTGTGGGACAGCCCTGCATTGGTTCAAGTCCTCTGTCTCTGGTCAATCCTTCCAGGTTACCTGGGCTGGTACAGTATCAGCACCATGCCCATTTTCCAGTGGTGTGCCCCAAGGTTCAGTCCTTGGTCTGAATGCATCCTTCATGTTGGTGTAGGTCATTCGCCTGTTTAAAATCCCCAGCCACAATGAAAAAGCCCTCAGTGTGAGCAGATTGCAATTCACCGAAAGTCTGTGTGGCAGCGGGGGCGTGGTCAAGCGCCGGTCTGTGACAGGAGGGCGGAGTCAGGGAAGGTAAGTGACAGAATCACTTCACCTGAGAGCAATTAACCTGTGTTTGTGTGTCTTCCCAGCAACCACACCCTATATAAGGAGAGAGAGAGCAGAGGAAGTGAGCTCTCTCCTGCACCAGACGACTTGTGTGTGTGTGTCTGGGTGACTGGGAGGGGAGATGGGCCCGCGGCAGGAGCGCTGGTGGACCCCGCTGATGTGAGGAGGTGCCGGAACGCCTGTCGATCTTCTTGTTGGGCCAACACCAGGGCCTCGAACCGCTCTTCTTGCTCCTTTCGGAGGGTGAGTAGCGCCTGGTGCTGGCTTTGCTGGGCCGTGGCAAGGGCGTGGACCAGTTCAGCAAACGGGGAGGACTCCATGGGGCTGAGAGACTGCTGTGCTCCAGATCCCGGGTTTCGGCACCACTGTAGAGGTCAGAGCAGGTGGGTGGAGCACAGAAGTACGGCAGGACAGAACTGAGTTCAAAAAAACTATTTATTGTGTTCCTTTTCAGTTAAACACACACACTCCCAGTCACCCAGACACACACACACAAGTCGTCTGGTGCAGGAGAGAGCTCACTTCCTCTGCTCTCTCTCTCCTTATATAGGGCGTGGTTGCTGGGAAGACACACAAACACAGGTTAATTGCTCTCAGGTGAAGTGATTCTGTCACTTACCTTCCCTGACTCCGCCCTCCTGTCACAGACCGGCGCTTGACCACGCCCCCGCTGCCACAGTCTGGTAGAGAACACTCATAGCCTCCTTTGTGTTAGCACTGGGGGGCACGTATACAGTAGTGATGGAAACTAAAGTAAACTCCCTGGGCAGATAGAATGGTCTACAGTTTACAGTCAAAAGCTCAATGTCCGGTGAGCAATGGCTTGAGACAAACTTAGCATTTTTACACCAATTGATATAGATACAGGGGCGGCACGGTGATGTAGTGGTTAGCGCTGTTGCCTCACAGCAAGAAGGTCCGGGTTCGAGCCCCGTGGCCGGCGAGGGCCTTTGTGTGCGGAGTTTGCATGTTCTCCCCGTGTCCGCGTGGGTTTCCTCCGGGTGCTCCGGTTTCCCCCACAGTCCAAAGACATGCAGGTTAGGTTAACTGGTGACTCTAAATTGACTGTAGGTGTGAATGGTTGTCTGTGTCTATGTGTCAGCCCTGTGGTGACCTGGCGACTTGTCCAGGGTGTACCCCGCCTTTCGCCCGTAGTCAGCTGGGATAGGCTCCAGCTTGCCTGCGACCCTGTAGAAGGATAAAGCGGCTAGAGATAATGAGATGAGATGAGATATAGATACAAAAACCACCCCCTCGGGATTTACCGCTTAGTGCGCAGATCCTGTTGGCACGAAATGTAGCTAGGCCCTCAATGCTGGCAACATTGTTCAGGATTGATGAGTTAAGCCATGTATCTGTCAGAATTATTGCGCAGCAGTTCCTCATCTCTCACTTTGTTGTTAATTCCAGCTGCAGATGATTTATTTTGTTCTCCAGGGAGCAAAATGGCATTTTATAGGGGTTAGCATTTAGCTTAGCTGTTAGGCCCCCCCCCCCCCCCCCGATAGCTTCCACCTTTGGTCACACTGCCTCCGCTTGCTCCTCCAACGGCTTATGCTGCTAGGGGAGTCCGCTGTACCGTAAGCCCCTGGGTCTTGCCGGCATAGCACTCTGAGGCTATGCAAACACTCCCGAGTAGTCATGTCTATGAAACCGAAGTCACTGGATGATCGTAATTCCAGCAAATGTTGGCGACCATATACTAACTTACTGAGAGTATTGACTATTACTGACATCCTAGGCAGCGTATTTTGATTGGAAAATCTGTAACTGTCACGAGTCCAGGCAGCCGCAGCCAAACAATGCTGTTAAAAACACTAAATATTAAAACTCTTCATTTAGCCTCAGTCTAGAATCATCAGTTACAGATATAAAAGAAATGAAATTGTCAGATCTGAATGTATTGCCAATAAAATATAAAATCTCTACTGAGTTCTGAAATTACTATAAAGTTAATTAAACTTTCCATAAAGTCTGTATTTATTGGGATTTGTTTGGAAATATAATAATTTGTAATTTGGTAATAATGCTTTGGTTAAAATGTTTACAGACTTTCATAAACCCTTAAAATGTGATGTTTCGCTCAGAAATATTTCATAACTAATAACCTGTTTTAGTCCTTAGAGAAATCTGGTTTGTTTTTTCACGTGACATGACGTTTTGATTCTCTACACACTTCTGTGCAAAGAGCGTCACCCTGTGTAGTGTTTTGAACAGTAAATCTGCCAGTCTGTGCTGCATATGGATGTTCTCATCGAGCAGGTGGACTTGTTTTGCTTTGTGCATTTCCACACCATCAAAATCAGATTCATATAAATGTCAGTGTGGCAAGTAAAAAGAATAAACTACGTTTGAGTTAACTTGCCTGCTTCCTGACTCTTCACTTCCAGAACCATCACACTAGTGATGTCGGTCGCGAACGATCCGGTTCAAAGAGCCGGCTCTTTGAAGTGAACGATGGGAGCCAGCTCTTCGGTGGGAGCCGAGTTGGGGAGCCGAATTAGTTTTTTGTCCTTAGGTGCCTCAGAGAGAGAGAGAGAGAGCGAGAGAGAGAGACAGAGAGAGAGTTCAACTCAGCTGAAGGATGATTGTCTATTTGACAACCATGATCATTGTTTTGTTGCCGTGAATTCCTAAAGCTCATGATATAAATTGTCGCTCATAAATTGACAGGTTCGGTCGGCAACCGCCTTGGCATGGCCAGATTAATCTGCGGTATACAACGAGACAGCAGTCATTATAACAGGAGCATATTTGCTGTTCCAGCGGCTTCTCATTACTGATGGAGCAGAGTGCGGCACTTTTTTCTCTTTTTACATGCACTCAAGGTGCCACTCAGCCCAGCCCCCCTCCCATTTCAGGAGCCTCACTGTCTCCTCTCATCTCAAGTTACACGTGTGCCCTGAATTAACCTGTTGGTGAGGGATGCTCTCAGTGTCATGAAACCTAGTATGGACAAGGTGAAGGCAATAGTGGAATTCTTCCACAGAAGCACAACAGCCACACAAAAGCTGAAATCCACTCAAAGGCAGATGGGCATGCCTGAGCTCAAGCTCAAACAGGAGTGTGTGACTCGGTGGAACTCCACATTTTATATGATTAAACGCATACTGGAGTCCAAGGATGCAGTCATCTCTACACTGGCTGTCATAAATGCACCTGTTGATCCTCTGAACCAAGAGGAATGGGACATACTGCAGGAGGCATGCACTGTTCTGGAGCCATTTGAGCAGGTCACTGTGGAGATCAGTGCAGACAGGTACAGTGTACAAATGTTTTCATATTACACTTATTGTAGTTTACCATTATAATACTGCTATTTACCATTACTTTTTATGTAATGAATATTATTAGTAATAATAACAATAATAATACTGATGTCAATAACAACAATTAGTTGTTACAATTAGTTGTTACATTGTGTATTTGTGTTAAATTGGTTAATGTGACTACTTGCTTTGGGTGGCAGCCAGGCACTGGAAGCTTGCTGGTGTAGACCAGGGGTGCTGCTAAAGGGGTAGGGAGTACATCAGTGGCAGCCGTGGCCTAATGGTTAGGGAGGCGGCCTTTCAATCGTAAGGTTGTAGGTTTGAAACCAGTACCATCCCCACATACCATGGCTGAAGTCTCCTTGAGCAAAGCACCTAACCCCACATTGCTCCAGGGACTGTAACTAATACCCTGTAATATAATGGCGAGTCGCTTTGTAAAAAAGCGCCAGCTAAGTGTGATGTAATACACAGTATGTATATTAGTATGACAAGAAGATTACAAATTATTACAAATGACTGAGAATAATATTGGTAAATGAATAACATAATTCTTGGGATGACATGCAGATTAGAAATGACTGAAAATAATATTGCTAATGAAATAAAAATATCCTGACACCTCTTTTTTCATTTCAGGTTTGTTACAGCCTCTAAGATGTTAATACTGTGCAGGGGTTTGCAGAGAGTGACAGCAGAGCACCAGACCCGGATTTTCACAGAGATCGTGAAGGAGCTCTTGCAGTCTCTCTCCTTCCATGGACAGAAAGTTCCACAGAATGGAATATAACACTGTTCTGTCTGAAACCACCGTCCTCGACCCCCGTTACAAAAAAGTGGCGTTTAACGACAACAGAGCACTCGATGAAGCTCTTCAAAGAATAACCACAGCAGCTGCAAGAATTGGCCAGTCACTACAAGGGGGCCAAGAGGGAGAAGAAGCAGCAGAGGATGTGCCGGAGGAGCCAGCATCTGCTGTGTGGAGGTTTTTTGAAGAGCGGGCCAGTGGAGACACTGCAAGCAGGAATCCCACGGCAGATTCCATAATGGAAGTACAGTCCTATCTTGAGGAGCCCCTGTTACAGCGAAACGCAGACCCACTAAGCTGGTGGGAGACCAAGGTTGCACTCTATCCACGGCTTACACACGTGATGGCACGGAGGATGTGTATAGTGGCAACATCTGTCCCCTCAGAGAGGATCTTTTCAAAAGCAGGACAGATTATAACTGAGAGGAGAAATAGAATCAGCCCTTCCAAGCTGAGACACTTGGTTTTCCTCAATGCCAATCTCCACTAAAAACTTATTCTGGGAGTTTGTGCAGCCTTAATGTAAATAGTTTTTTTTGTTATTGACACTTCTTTGTAATTTTTACTTCTTTGTTCATTGTACTTTATACTTTTTATACTTTTATATACTTATTTAATATTTTATTTAATATTTTATTTAATAAAATATTTTGTTGCACATTGTTCTGTGTTTGTTAAAATAATTTCCAACTTTGCTTCATAGTTTCTTAGGCCTGATTTATACTTCATAATTTATTTTGTGGCATTTTGTTCAAGGTCGAGTGTGAAATAAAGCCATAAAGGATAAACAGTTGATGTCTTCTGTGTATTTTATATTGGTAATATAACACAGTTTTGCATTATGTTTGTGAGAAAATAATTTATTAATTGGTAAGTAAGTTTTATTTCTATAGCTAGAACATTGTTACTGCTATACTTTACAAAGCTTTACAATGGCTACAAAAACTAAAAAATAAAATGGAAAACATCCTATTGATAAAATATAAATAATAATGTAATTAATTAACTAGTTAATTGCAGCAATTAAATCAAAAATAAAATCTCAGGAGCCGTTTGGGAGCCGAAAGAGCCAGCTCCTTATAGTAAGAAGAGCCAAAAGAGCCGGCTCCCGAAAAAGAGCCAAAATTCCCATCACTGCATCACACAAACAGACACAGAGAGAGAGAGATACACAGCTATTCCTGACCACTGAAACAAGCTCAAACATGTCCTTAAATCCTCAGTACCAAACAAGAGACAGGAGCAGGTCATTGCTGGGAGCTGAACTTTTGAAATCTTTAACCCTCTCTGACAGGCATCCAGGGTGTGACTCCATTAGCTCTTCTGCAGAAGACACCTAATAAACACACACTAACAATCCAGAACAGCACAAGACACGGTTACATAAAACCCGAGTCAATTTGAACTTTTCATTTAATTAATTAATATTCACCCACTGAGCTCATAACCTCATAATGTATAAACAGCGAAATGGATTTTATTTGTCCTCAGGGGGAGTTCCAGGCAGAGCAGCACAGAATCCAGGAGAGGTTCTGATTGGTATCTGAACAGTTTTAACTCTCAGCATTTCCACCTGGGGAACTGCGTGATAACTGAGTTCAAGCTGTGATGACCCGAGTTAATGATACTGAATGCCAGTGCTGGGTAAATGAGTACATTTTGGAGCCAGCAATATATATGTGGAGAAATTTTCACAAAAATTTTCACAAATCTGAATCATGTCCATCCATCATCCGTAACCACTTATCCTGTGCAGGGTCGGGGAAAGCTGGAGTCTATCCCAGCTGACTATGGGCGAGAGGTGGGGTACACCCTGGACAAGTCACCAATTTATCACAATGCTGCCACATCGAGACAAACAACCATTCACACTCACAATCAATTTAAAGACTAAGTTAGTTAGTCTAATCTGCATGTCTTTGGACTGTAGGGGAAACCGGAGGAAACCCACACAGACACGGGGAGAACATGCAAACTCCACACAGAAAGGCCCCCATTGGCCACTGGGTTCGAACCCGGAACCTTTTTGCTGTGAGGCAACAGTGCTAACCACTACACCACCCTCTGAATCATGTCTGTTTAAAAATTTGGGAAGTGTGTCTGTGTTTGAATACACACTGCCTTGAGTTAATGCTGTTTCTATGGAAGTGATTCAGTAGGAAAAAAAAAGAATAAAAATTACTATTATTATTATTATTATTATTTGACCAAAAAACTGAGATATACAGCTCTGTAGATAATTAAGAAACCACTTAAAGTTTTTCTTCAATCAGCATCTCTGTTAATGGCAGCCATTTCATTCCAGTGTCTGTGCTGGAATTCAAACACAAACACACCTCACTTTACTTAATGAGGTACTGATTAGGTGACCACCTGAACCAAATCTTATTTAACGAGGAAAAGTATAAAAACTGCTGCTGTGGTCATCACTATCCTCTTGCAATAGGACCAGTTTGGATGGAAAAACAGTGCAAGTAGTACCTTAAATTTAATTGGAATACAAAAATATATTTTCTTCATGCCCAAAGAGTTAAAAAGAAAAGTCCTGAGTGAGAAAATGAAGGGCTCAAGTCTGGCTTTACGTAATTGTAGAGTGATACAGTGAGCATCAGGTTGCTTCCATCCTAAAAATTTCAAATACGGCAGTTCATAAGAACAAGGTCAAGCAGCAGACATTGGGCATGACAAAATTACAGACTGGCAGAGGGTGAAAACGGCTCTCCACTGGATGATCATCAACTCCGTTCAATGTCACTCAACAACCGTAGGATGACATCAAGTGATTGAGAAAAAGAATGGCAAATAGCACCTTGGGTTACGTGCATGGCAAGGACGGTTCGAAACAGGTTCCTGCAGATGGAGTTGAAGTCATGCAAAGCTAGAAAAAAAGCTCTTCATCAATGAGAAGCAAAGATGATCCAGGCTAAGGTTTGCGGAACACCATTAGGATCAGACTATAGAGGACTGGAGTAAGGTCATTGTGACAGTTCGTGTAGGTGGGTGGAGCACAGAAGGACGGCAGGCCAGAACTGAGTTCACAAAACTCTCTTTTATTCAGCTTTTCAGCTTATATATACACTCTCACACACACACTCAGACACACGCACACACATCAGTCGTCTGGTTGGGGAGAGAGCTCCCTCTGCTCTCGCTCTCTCTCCTTAAATAGGGCGCGGTCACTGGGAAGACACACAAACACATTAATTAACGACAGGTGCAGTGATTCTGCCACTTACCTTCCCCGACTCCGCCCTCCGGTCACAGACTGATGCTTGACCACGCCCCCGCTGCCACAGTCATCTTCTCTGATGTGTCCAATTTTCAGCTTTTCCCATCACCTGGTTGCCTAATAGTGAGACAGAGATCTGGAGACGCCTACAAGCCACAGTGTCTCGCACTCAGTGTGAAATTTGGTGGAGGATTGGTGATGATCTGGAGGCGCTTCAGCAAGACTGGAATGGGGCAGATTTTTCTTTCTGAAGGACACATGAATCAAGCCATGTACAAGGTTATCCTGGAAGAAAACTTGCTTCCTTCTGCTCTGACAGTGTTCCCGAACTCTGAGGATTGAGTTTTCCAGCAGGACAATGCTCCATGCCACACAGCCACGTCAATCAAGGTGTGGATGGAGGACAAAAGATTAAGACCCTGTCATGGCCAGTCCAATCTCCAAATCTGAACCCCATTGAAAACCTCTGGAATGTGATCAAGAGGAAGATGGATGGTCACGAGCCATCAAGCAAAGCTGAGCTGAATGATTTTTTTGTGCCAGGAGCGGCATAAAGTTACCCAAGACCACCGTGAAAGACTGATGGAGAGCATGACAAAACTCACGAAAACTGATTAAACATCAGGGTTATTCCACCAAATACTGATTTCTGAACTCAACCTAAGTTCAAACATTAGTGTTGTGTTGTTTAAAATGGAATATGATCTTGATTTCTATGCATTGTTCAAGGTCTGAAAACACTTCACCTTTTTGTTAATTTGACCAGTTGTTATTTTCAGCAATTAAATGCTCTAAGTGACAATATTTTTCTGTGGAATTTGAAGGAAATGTTGTCAGTAGTTTATGGAATAAAATAAAAATGTTCATGTTCCTCAGACAAATAACTACAAAAAGTAAAACCAGAGAAACTGATCATTTTGCAGTGGTTTCTTAATATTTTCCAGAGCTGTAGATCACATACATACACAGGCTAGAATGTTCTATTGTGCAGTTTGGAGGGTTTTATTTTGAAGCAAGAAGAAACTGTGTCCAAGAAATGGTTAACAGAGGAATGTTCATGAACTCTGTCTTTGTGCTCCTCCTTCTCACTCTCTCTCTCTCACACACACACACACAAAACCAGGAAATGACTTTGCACTTCAAAGTAAACGTAACTCTCTCTCTCTCTCTCTCTGTGAGTTCAAGAAAATGGCCGAAGCCAGTATTTCAGTAGATCTGGACCAGTTCATCTGTTCAGTTTGTCTGGACCTACTGAAGGATCCAGTGGTGATCCCCTGTGGTCACAGTTTCTGTAAGGTGTGTATTAATGACTGCTGGGATCAGGAGGATCAGAAGGGCGTCTACAGCTGTCCTCAGTGCAGAGACACTTTCACTCCAAGGCCTGTTCTACGCAGAAACAACATGCTGTCTGAAGTGGTGGAGAAACTGAAGAAGAAGACTGAAGTCCAAGCTGCTTCTCCTGCTCACTGTTACGCTGGACCTGGAGATGTGGAGTGTGATTTCTGCACTGGGAGAAAACACAAAGCTATCAAGTCCTGTCTGACGTGTGTGGCTTCCCTTTGTGAAACTCATTTAAAACCTCATCTTGAAATTCCTGCTTTGAAAAAGCACAAGTTAATCGAGGCTTCTGGAAATCTACAAGAGAAGATCTGCTCTGCGCATGATAAAGTACTGGAGATCTACTGTCGTACTGACCAAAGCTTCATCTGTTATCTGTGTATGACGGATGAACACAAAAGCCACGACACCGTCTCAGTTAAAGCATACAGAAGTGAAAAACAGGTGAGAAATGCAAGTCTAATTTATTCAGAGTCATTTCATACAGTTTACATTTCTAATCTAAAGTGGCTGAAGGTTTTCACTCCAAGCAGAAGCCACACCTTATTTCACTTCTTTAATTGTTTGGTCTCCATCTTTAAACGACTGATGAGATTGATCAGTTCTGGCTCTGTGATTAGATTGGACGACCTCCTGCTTTACTCAGATTTAGGATGATATTTTTATCGTAATAATGATGATAATGTTGAAATGAGTTTAAGTTAATGGTGGAGTTGTTGCTGCAAAGCAACATGATATTCTGACAATCATGTCAATGGACTGTTTTATTGATAATAAAAAACACATCAAGGAATAAAAGTTGTTGTGGTTATTTGTGATGTGACCCAGTGGTTCTCACTCATAGTCCTGAAGTACTAAAATACATTTGAGTGTTTAACTTCAGTGAACTTTAAAACCCCCAACATCCAGCCTTTTACACTTTAATAAGGTGCTCCGTAGAACCCGAGTGAACTTTAACCCTTTATCTGCAGTTAATATTCACCCACTGAGCTCATAACCTCATCATGTATAAACAGTGAAATGGATTTTATTTGTCCTCAGAGTGAGTTAAAGGAGGAGCAGATGAAATCCCAGCAGAGAATCCAGGAGAAGCAGAAGAAGGTGCAGGAGCTGAAACAGACTGTGAACACTATAAAGGTGAGCAGTGAGCAGAGACAGAGCTGCTCCTAGAAACACACACAACATGGACAACGAGTCATTTACAGTCCCAGTAAGAGAGGGAATGATAGATGAGCTTTAAATCTTGTGTGTGTGTGTGTGTGTGTGTGTGTGTGTGTGTGTGTGTGTGTGTGTGTCCTAACAGCTCAGTGCACAGACAGCAGTGGAGGACAGTGAGAGGATCTTTACTGAGCTGATCAGCTCCATGGAGAAAAAGCGCTCGGAGGTGACGGAGCTGATCAGAGATCAGGAGAAGGCTGAACTGAGTCGAGCTGAACGACTCCTGGAGCAACTGGAGCAGGAGATTGCTGATCTTCAGAGGAGAGTCAATGAGCTGGAGCAGCTTTCACACACACACAATCACATCACTTTCCTCCAGGTAACACTCACTGTCTGATCTACAGAGCCAGCTGTTCCTCACACACTCTCTCAAACACTGCTGATTAAGGTAAAAATAAATGTTTCTGTTTGACATCACAAGTGTGTTTTACATTTAATTTGCTTTCTGTAGGTTTTAGCTTCTGGACGTCAGTCTCCTCCATTTAACAGACCAACATTTCACACATCCAAAATCACTGTCAATCAACATCTCTCATTTGATGGAGTGAGGAAATCTCTCTCTGATCTGAAAAGGAGATTCGAGGAATTCTGCCAGGAGGAACTCATCAAAATCCCTGAACATGGTAAGAGGATCTGTTCCTGCTGGAGTGAGGGAAGTCTTTACTCGCTCGGTGACAGAGTGATGTCGAGGTGTCAGTCTTTGTTCCTGAGCACCAAAGCACTGCACAGTTTAGAGTTTTTAACACTCACCTGATTCGAGTCTTGATGATGAACTGCTGATGTGAATGAGTTTGTGTTCGAGCTGAGAAACTCTGCACTCTGGTGCTTCAAGACTGAAGTGTGACATCTGATCTACACACATTTCTGATCTACACACATTTCTGATCTACACACAAGTGATGATTTACACAAATGTCTGATTTTATCGGTTTTACCATCAGACGATTTTATTTCAGTCTCCACAGTTGAAGACGTTCAGATTTTACTCTCAGAGCCAAAGAGCAGAGACCAGTTTCTGAAATGTACGTCTACAACACACACACACACACACACACACACACACACACACACACACACGTGTCTACAACATGCACAAGCATACACACATCTACAACATGTGCACACACACACACACACAAACACACACACACACACCTAGAACACATGCGCGCACACACACACATGACCACAACATGCACAAATATGCTTACACATCTACAATGTGCACAAACATACACACGTGTCTAGAACACGCAAAAGCAAACACACACATCTACAACATGAACAAATGCGCGCACACACACACACACACCACACACACACACACGTGTACGACATGCGCAAAAACACACACACACGTAGAACATGCACAAAACACACACAAGTGCGTACAACATTCACAAACACACAAACATGTACAATATGCATAAACATACACACACAGATCATGCACAAACACATACACGTCTTTGTAACGCGCGCGTGCACACACGTCTATAACACACAAACACACTTGTCTGCAACATGCACACACTTGTCTTGAACGTGCATACACACACACGCACGTGTCTGCAACACACACGCACACGTGTCTAGAACATGCACAAACACACACATCTGCAACACACACATGCACACGTGTCTACAACATGCACAAACACACCCTCACGTATCTACAACATGCAGAACCAAACACACACATGTCCACAACGTGCACAAACAAACACACGTGTCTACAACCTGCACAAACGCGCACTCACACATGTATCTACAACATGCAGAAACACACACGTCTACAATGTGCACAAAAACACACACGTGTTTACAACATTTACAAAGACACACACATGTCTACAAGATGCACAAAGACACGCACACACGTACAATATGCTGAAACACACACACACACGTACGACATGCACAAACACACATACACAAATGTAGAACATGCACAAACACACACACATCTATAAAGCAGACACACACACGTTGACCATGCACAAACCCACACACACGTACAATATGCTGAAACACACACATACACACGTACAACATGCACAAACACACACGCGCACGCGCACACACACACACACACACACGTACAATATACAGTCCCCCCAGGATTTCGCGGTCCTTTTTTGTGATTGTTGCGGGCTAAAATGTCTGATGTTGCGGGGGGTTTTCCAAAAAATTGCGATGAAAGTTATGGTGTTTTTTAGGTTTTTGTTGCGATTACATTGTGGGAGGAAGTGAAAGTTGAGAGAAATTGTTGCGATTTTACTGTACAGCTTGGACTTCAGAACAACCCATGCACGTACTCCTTAAATATGTCTATTTTTCAAATTTGTATGTTTTAGGTTCTTCTTATTTCTTACTCTATTTTACTAATTTTGTGTATTTTAAAATTCTTTAAGCTCATTCACAGGGACGTGTACCACAGAATCTCCACAGATAAAACAGAGTTAAATAATTGTTGGTGTTAAGTTTTCTTAAAGTAGGGAGATGTTTGTTAGGTTTGTGGATGGAGTCTCCAGTGTCAGAGGTAAAGCTGGAACTAAGTTTTCTGACATCTTGAGGATGGAGGAGCTTCCACTTCTTTATCCAAATGGGGTTTATTGGGTTCCTTCCCCTCCAAGACAGCAGAGAGAGAGACTGGTGAGGGAACGACTGTTTATAGCTGCTATAACATGAGGGACAACAGGAGCTAACTCGTTTCCCAGAAATAATAATAATAATTCCTTTCATAAATAAAGAATTGTAATTGTTCTGAAATCGCTGAGAAGAATAAAGCGCCGCTCTCATGGGAAAGTCCTGCGATTTTCACTACACAGGCTGCGTTCCGGTTTCACTTCACTGGTACAACTGGCTACACGTTCTCTTTCACCCCCGACTGATTTTCACTGAATTGAGTTGAATCGTTTGACTTCGCCACTTGCATGTGGTTGAATCCATGATGCAGGTGGAAACAAACTTCTCTACTAATTTAAAAAAAAATTAAAAATTGTGCCCCCAAACTGATTTTGAAAAGCGAATGAGCAACCCTGCATTGTGGACTTGGATTGAAGCTGAACCTGTGTAAATTTTGTTTATTTAAAATGGCACTGAGAGATTTTGGGGGAAATGGAACAAAACTGTCATGTTTCTGATCCGGGATGTTTGTTTGTTTGTTTGTTTTGTTTTTTCCTTTTTTCTTTCTCCCTTTTCCAGCTGGAACGTATTCTCCTGCTCAAGCTCAGTATCAACCTTTAGTGCTCACCGCACCTGTGATGATGAACCCTGCCCAGCAGCAACAGGCTCCACCTCCTCAGCAGCAAGTCCCGCCCCAAAAGCACAAAAGGGAGCGCAAACAGGTAATGAATTTAAGTGTTATTTAAATAATTCTGTGGCCCCATGCATGAACCTGACAACCCACTTGTTCCAAAAATTTTAGTTGGGCACGTCTCTGAACAGTTCATATCAATATCTGCCTTCCCTGAAATTGACGAACCGATAATTAGTTCCACTTCTGTAATACAGGTAGCAGCACTATCTGCTGAGCATATAATCAAAATATTTTTCCATGCATGAACCTGACAACCAACAAAATCCAACATGGCAGCGCCCATGGGAAGATGTGCAAAGACAGCTGCGAGAAGGCTGTCCTTTCAGGAGGTTATTAGTGAAATCCTTAGAGGTATGTATATATTATCTGTGATCACAGAACAACCAAGCAGTACTAGAATTAAAAATTTTCAACATTTACATTGTGTGGGACACATTAAACTTATCTGGACCGTTGAAGGCTGGCTTACTACGCCTATCACATTTGAAATGGGAATTTATGTGTGTATTGCTGCTTATATTTCGTGCGGTCCTACAACAAAACATGTTAATATGCAATACTCAGGAAATAGTATACTATTTTGATGAAAAGGGATGGTAATGCTGTCATTGTGGGATATCAGGTTCATGCACGGAAATCTTTTTAATAGTCCTGGGACTTTATTCAAGAAACCTCCATAATCTTTATGGATCCACAAACCTTTGTTCATCTACGGACACTCTGTTGACATGACATGCACAAGTTAATAGCCAAAAGGCGACAGTGTCTTTGTTCTTGTTTGTTGACGTTTCACTGTTTATCATTGATTACTGCTGTAGTTTCAACTGTTTGCTCAGTTAAGGGTACCTTTCGTTGAACCCTTTGAAACATTCCAAGTCTATACACTATCAAGTAGATTTATTTTGCAGGTTGTCTTTCATACGCTTGTGATGTGCCTCATAAGACATAGTATATGGACCGGTGTGCAATGCCATTGGGGCCTATACCATATAAACTAGCCGTGGAAGGCTTAAAACTAGATGATTTCACAAGTTTCTTCATTATTCAGTTGTTTCATTTGAAACCATGTTGTTGTTGTTTGCAGTTAATAAAGTATTACTTTGTAACCAAGTAGTAATGCTACTTTTTTAATGTTTTACCGTGAATGAACCTGACAACCTGAGGGTTGTCAGGTTCATGCACCAGATTCTTCATTGGGGATATTCACCTCATATAGAGTAGAGTGGGGGAAAAAGCCCCCCTTAAGGAAAATTCAGTTTTTCTCCAAGTTGAAATGAACCATGTGTTTAGTTTTAATCATAGTTTTTGACAACAGTGACATGAACAATAATGCCACCTAAAGTTTGCCTAAAGTTAATACTTAATTTTTTTTTTAACAAAAACAAGCATTGTGCCAAGGGGGCCTTTTACCCCCCCGGTGGGGCAATAGGCCCCCTCACTCAAAAAAAGCTGTTTGGATAGCAAAAGTGTTTACTTAAGCCTATAATGTGAAAGAAACAAGAAAATATCCCTGAATTAATGAATAGATGCATTATTTTATTATATTTCGCATTTTAATTTCAATATAATTTTGTGTGGATTGAACATGAATTAACAAAGAACAAGTGCATCAATAAATAATGATAATTGAATCAATGAATTCATTACATTAACATTACAGTGAAATGTAACACTATCTAAATAAATACCCTGCAGCTGAAAACCCCCAACTGAAACAACACACATGCCATCACACACACACACACACACACACACACAGGTTTCTATTCTAATCTGAGGTAATATTTTTAATATTAAGTTGAAATTACTTGCTTTACTCAACCAGGTAAGCGAGATGTTATTAAAAACTATGTATCTGCTATTCAGAAATGTATGAAATACAGTAATTATGATAAAAGGAAACGATGCCCCCTGGGGGCCATTTACCCCACCATTAAGGGGGCGTTTTACCCCACAGACTACACTTTTACAAAAAGGGTCTTACTTTCAAAATGTGATTCAACTTTTTATACCTAATGTATTTTTTTTAACCTACTGACTTGTCTACTCATACCACATACACAGCTGTGATATCTGACGAAATAGCAGCTATCTAAATACAATTTTACTGATATCTGAAAATTATATCACTTACCATGAAATTTGATTTCTCTCCGCTGCGTTGCTGATATGCGATCCACAGTGGATATTTGTATATCCCCGTTGTCAAGCCAGTCCATAGCAACAATAGAAATGTAAATTTGCGCCATCTGGTGGTTATTTTGGGTAAAACAGGCCGGGGGCGTATTACCACATGGGGGCTTTTCCCCCCACTCTACATATATCTGTATTTTTCTTAGCTGTTGAAAATTTTCACCAGTGCAATTTTCAGACTAACTGGAGACATGTTAATGAAACCCTTACAAACCTCAGATCTATGTCTGGTTGACTGATATCAAATTTACGGATTATTATATTCAGATTCAATTTTCTCATTTTTAAAAATATGTGGGTTATCAGGTTCATGCATGGGGCCACAGAATTATAAATAATAATATATATATTTTTTAGATCTACTTCAGTGTGGATAAAAAATGAAAAAAGGCAAAGTGTGCAAGTGCCAAAGGATAATTTTTACTAAGTTGGTCATTTCTTATTCTTTTCACACACACTCGTAATTAAAAAAAAAAAAATTTCCCACTTAGGAGTGACTTTAATACAAAAAGTCTGTTATCCTCTGAATAAGGGGTGGGGTTAAAGTAGAAAAAAAAGTTGTATTTTGTAATCTAAACTTCATGCTTTAATTCCAGTGTTGTGATCCTGGATTATTTACGAATGCTAATAAAACGTTAAAATGTCCTCCAGATGAGAATACGGGACCCGAATCAGGGAGGACGTGACATCACGGAAGATATCATATTTGGAAGAAGGACCACATCTACGCCCACCTCCTCAGGTAAGATTAGATTTTAATCCACATTCAGCTTGCACTCGAGCATTTCTTCTTATGTAAAGCCTAAAGTATTGGCACCCATGGCTGCTACGCTCAAACTGGACTCCTGCGTAGCTCCGCCTCCAAATTGTTTTTGAAAGTGAAAATGTGAATTTGGTATTGTATTTAAACCTGGCTATCGATCTGTTTAATACAGTTCATCCATCCTGGAGCAGTTGGTGTTTAAACCTTGCAGGATGAAGTTTATTTGGATATTAAATCTGTTCCATTTTTATTTAAATTTAATCTGTAAAATGTCATGTGACAGTTGTGCACTTTGTGGTGCTTTGGTGAGTTTGCCTCATTCTTTCTGAGAAGAACAGAGTGGTGACGGGCAGTGAGAGAAATCAGCCGTACTCTGATCATCCAGAGAGATTTGACTACTGGGAGCAGGTGTTGTGTAAGGAGTGTGTGTGTGGATGCTGTTACTGGGAGGTGGAGTGGAGCAGTGAGGGATATGTGTTAATATCAGTCTCATATAAAGACATCAGAAGGAAAGGATGGGGTAAAGAGTGTTGGTTTGGACACAACAATCAGTCCTGGAGTCTGTACTGTTCTTCTTTTTCTCTCTCTTTCTATCACAACAGCATTCAGACTGATCTCAGAGTTCCATCCCCCTCCAGAATAGGAGTGTATGTGGATCACAGTGCAGAAACTCTGTCCTTCTACAGCGTCTCTGACACGATGAAGCTCCTCCACAGAGTCCACACCACATTCACTCAGACTCTATATGCTGGGTTTGGGTTCGACTTGTATTTGAGGGTAAATTCAGGACTAATTGTGAGGTTGTGCAATCCAAAAAACTAATGAGTTTTTGGTGTTTTATAGTCACTAATTTGTTGATTAAAAAAGAACTCCATGCACATTTCCTTATTGATCCTCAATTGTGAAAAAAATTACGAACATTAAATCATTAAAAACACTAAATGTTAAAACTCTGCATTTAGCCTCAGTCTAGAATCATCAGTTACAGATATAAAGGAAATGAAATTGTAAGATCTGAATGTACGGCCAATAAAATCTCTACTGATTTCTGAAATTAGTGCAGCAAAATGCCTGAACTTTCTCTCAAGTCTGTATTTATTGGGTTTTATGTTTGTAAATATAATAATTTGTAATTTGGTAATAATGCTTTGGTTAAAATGTTTACTGACTCTAATAAACCCTTAAAATGTGGATGTTTTGCTCAGAAATATTTCATTACTAATAACCTGTTTCAGTTCTCAGAGAAATCTGGTTTGTTTTTTCATGAAGATGGAGACCAAAATAAAGCTTTCCGGGAATTTTCAGGATCATCCCCATGTCTTCATGTCTGTTCTTTTTTGTCTTTCGGGCATCACCTCTCCAGAATACAATCACAACAACAAACTTTACACAATCCGAGATATTTTAAGATCCACATGAATAAAAAGATGATGTCTGTCCTCCTTGGTCATGGGTTCTAGAAACTGTAGTTACCTGCTATGGCCACTATGGGGCAGTGAAAAAATATCTTGATTCATATCTCAATATGTATCTGTTCATGTGAAGTATTGTCAGATTTTTTATCTTAAATCACTCAAGGGGAAATTTAATAATATCAGAGAATTATTACCCAAGCTAAACTGACTATCCGTCCACCAAAATGGTTTAATAGTTGTAACAATACTGTAATGAGACTCTTCTTAATGTGCTGTTATAAAAAGTCTTGGTTTTAGCCTAAAGGGTAAATTAATTCATTTAAAGCTGACGCACGAGAGTGAACCAATCAGTGACCTGCATGTGAGCAAACCAGACAAAGTCACGGATTATAACAAAGCAAACATTTATTTTTCCTAATTCACTTTTATCGTAAAAACATGTCCCGCTTTTCGCTCCCCTCATGGACAGATGTGCGCGTGCATTTGTTTACAAGCTGAAGCCAGTTGGACTGTAACACCGGCAGAAGCCAAAGAAACATGTTGACTGACAAGGTGGAGGAATATTACAGGATTTTACACAAATATGATGCACAGTTTTATTTATTGTGACATCAGAGATGAACAAAGAGTCTTTGTTTGGAGGGCTAAAGCTGCAGCCCCAACAATATATGCCAAGAGATGCCCATGGTGCATCCGCTTCCCATAATCTGTGTTCAATACAATTTTAGTTCTTTGTAATGTGGTAATAATGATTTTAATGCTTTTAAAAACTCCGATAAGACTTTTAAAATGTGTATGTTTAGCTCAGGGGTGGCACGGTAGTGTAGTGGTTAGCGCTGTCGCCTCACAGCAAGAAAGTCCGGGTTCGAGCCCCGTAGCCAGCGAGGGCCTTTCTGTGCGGAGTTTGCATGTTCTCCCCGTGTCCGCGTGGGTTTTCTCCAGGTGCTCCGGTTTCCCCCACAGTCCAAAGACATGCAGGTTAGGTTAACTGGTGACTCTAAATTGACCGTGAGTGTGAATGGTTGTCCGTGTCTATGTGTCAGCCCTGTGATGACCTGGCAACTTGTCCAGGGTGTACCCCGCCTTTCGCCCGTAGTCAGCTGGGATAGGCAAGCTGGAGCCTGCAACTCTGTAGAACAGGATAAAGCGGCTACAGATAATGAGATGAGATGAGAGCTCTGACATAAAAGCTGTAATTAAATGCTTTGGCCACTAGGTGGCAATGAACCATGTAATTCGCTCATCACATCACTCATAAACCACGAGTGTCCCATGTCCAGGTGGTTTTCAACAGGTCTCTCAGAGATTTTGTGAGAGTGGGCGGGTGAGGGGAAACTTGCCAACGTACTTCACCATTCCCATAAAGCGTCTCACTCCTTCAATATCCTGTGGTTCAGGCATGTTGAGAATTGCTTTAATTTTGTCAGGGTCAGCCTCAGTCCCTTGAGCACTTACTTTATGTCCTAGGAACTTCACTTCTTTGACACCAAACTCACATTTTTCATTTAGGATCAGACCTGCAGTCTCAAACTTTTGGAGGACTTCACACAGCCTGCCGTCATGCTCGGTTTCATCTTTACCGAAAACCGAGATGTCATCGGCATGGCACAGTGTTCCTGGTGTGCCTGCAGTGATCTGGGAGATTCTCAGCTGGAAATGCTCAGGTGCTGAGAAGATCCCAAATGGGAGTCTCCTGAAGCAATACCTCCCAAAAGGAGTTATGAAAGTCATCAAGGGCTCAGAGTCTTCATGTAAGGATATTTGCCAAAATCCTGACGTGGCATCCAGTTTTGAAAATACTGCTGCTCCATCTAATTTTGCAAGTGTGTCATCCATAGCTGGGAGTGTCTGTCTCTCACGGCGCACACTTTCAATTCACCTTGTTAGATCTACGCAGATCCTGATGTTGCCATTGGGCTTTGGGACTACCACCATCTCCGCACACCACACGGTCGGCTCTTGAATTTGTCAGATGATGTCCATGTTTTCCGTCCTCTGGAGCTCTGACTTCACTTTGTCCATAAGGAGTAATGCCACATGTGGAGGAGCTGACAGTGCGTATGGCACTGCTCCATCAGCAAGTTCTATCGTAAGGCTACCCTGCAGCTTCCCTAAGCCTGAGAAAACTTTTGGGAACATTGTTTTGAATTTATTTCCCATTGTTTGAACTGCTGCTACCTGCTGCAGTAGTGGTAGGGAGTCTCCAGTGTCAGAGGTAAAGCTGGAACTAAGTTTTCTGACATCTTGAGGATGGAGGAGCTTCCACTTCTTTATCTAAACGGGGTTTATTGGGTTCCTTCCCCTCCAAGACAGCAGAGAGAGAGACTGGTGAGGGAACGACTGTTTATTGAGGTATTTCACCTGACGTCACAGGGTCACGTGACGCCCCGGTGTCCGCCATTTTGGACGGCAAGCTAGCTAATGTCAACAACAGTAGCTGGTATGTTACTGTAGCAATGTTTACGTTCAGTCATTTGGATGACTGTTAAAACCTTTCAGTCTCAAGTTTTTCCTTTACTGGATTTACTAGTTTACTGAGCCAGCCAGCCCTGGAGCGCCAGCCAGCCCCGGAGCGCCAGCCAGCCAGCCCCGGAGCGCCAGCCAGCCCCGGAGCGCTAGCTAGCCAGCCAGCCAGCCCCGGAGCGCTAGCTAGCCAGCCAGCCAGCCAGCCCCGGAGCGCTAGCTAGCCAGCCAGCCAGCCAGCCCCGGAGCGCTAGCTAGCCAGCCAGCCAGCCCCGGAGCGCTAGCTAGCCAGCCAGCCAGCCAGCCCCGGAGCGCTAGCTAGCCAGCCAGCCAGCCAGCCCTGGAGCGCTAGCTAGCCAGCCAGCCAGCCAGCCCCGGAGCGCTAGCTAGCCAGCCAGCCAGCCAGCCCCGGAGCGCTAGCTAGCCAGCCAGCCAGCCCCGGAACGCTAGTTAGCCAGCCAGCCAGCCCCGGAGCGCTAGCTAGCCAGCCAGCCAGCCCCGGAGCGCTAGCTAGCCAGCCAGCCAGCCCCGGAGCATGCTCAGTAAACTAGTAAATACAGTAAAGGAAAAACTTATAACGGGCCATGTCTCAACAGACTAAGAAGTTATTTCAATGATATTTAATAACATTTTGTTTATCCTGAGGACCGAAAGTAAATGAAAATGTGAGCAAACCTTAGCTGTCAGTAAACAATCCTGGTGGAAGCAGGTAAACGTCGTTCTCCAAGCCTGCTAACCTCCATTTTTGCAAATACCTCTCCCTCTGCTCGCCCTGTAAATGCCCTACGTCGCTGGATAGTGAAGGTGTTTTCTGCATCTCGCTCCTTTTTCTTTTATGTTTTTCGTTTGTCGCCTTCCTCGCATTCAAACTGATTCGAGCCGTGCCGTCCAAAATGGCAGCATCACATGACTTGGTCACGTGAGTGAAATACCTCAATAGCTGCTATACAATGAGGGACAACAGGAACTAACTCATTTCCCGGAAATAATAATAATAATTCCTTTCATAAATAAAGAATTGTAATTGTTCTGAAATCGCTGAGAGGAATGAAGCGCCGCTCTCATGGGAAAGTCCTGCGATTTTCACTACACAGGCTGCGTTCCGGTTTCACTTCACTGGTACACCTGGCTATACATTCTCTTTCACCCCCGACTGATTTTCACTGAATTGAGTTGAATCGTTTGACTTCGCCACTTGCATGTGGTTGAATCCATGATGCAGGTGGAAACAAACTTCTCTACTAATTTAAAAAAAATTAAAAATTGTGCCCCCCAAACTGATTTTGAAAAGCGAATGAGCAACCCTGCATTGTGGACTTGGATTGAAGCTGAACCTGTGTAAATTTTGTTTATTTAAAATGGCACTGAGAGATTTTGGGGGAAATGGAACAAAACTGTCGTGTTTCTGATCCGGGATGTTTGTTTGTTTGTTTTGTTTTTTTCTTTTTTTCTTTCTCCCTTTTCCAGCTGGAGTGTATTATCCTGCTCAAGCTCAGTATCAACCTTCAGTGCCCACCGCACCTGTGATGATGAACCCCGCCCAGCAGCAACAGGCTCCACCTCCTCAGCAGCAAGTCCCGCCCCAAAAGCACAAAAGGGAGCGCAAGCCGGGAATGAATTTAAATGTTATTTAAATAATTATATATAATTATTAGGCGGCACGGTGGTGTAGTGGTTAGCGCTGTCGCCTCAGAGCAAGAAGATCCGGGTTTGAGCCCCGTGGCCGGCGAGGGCCTTTCTGTGCGGAGTTTGCATGTTCTCCCTGTGTCTGTGTGGGTTTCCTCCGGGTGCTCCGGTTTCCCCCACAGTCCAAAGACATGCAGGTTAGGTTAACTGGTGACTCTAAATTGACCGAAGGTGTGAGTGTGAATGGTTGTCTGTGTCTATGTGTCAGTCTTGTGATGACCTGGCGACTTGTCCAGGGTGTACCCCGCCTTTCGCCCGTAGTCAGCTGGGATAGGCTCCAGCTTGCCTGCGACCCTGTAGAAGGATAAAGCGGCTAGAGATGATGAGATGAGATATAATTATTATTTTTTTTAGATCTACTTCAGTGTGGATAAAAAATGAAAAAGGGCAAAGTGTGCAAGGGCCAAAGGATAATTTTTACTAAGTTGGTAATTTCTTATTCTTTTCACACACTCTCGTAAATTAAAAAAAAAAAAAAAAAATCCCACTTAGGAGTGACTTTAATACAAAAAGTCTGTTATCCTCTGAATAAGGGGCAGGGTTAAAGTAGAAAAAAAAGTTGTATTTTGTAAACTAAACTTCATGCTTTAATTCCAGTGTTGTGATCCTGGATTATTTACGAATGCTAATAAAACGTTAAAATGTCCTCCAGTTTAGAATACGGGACCTGAATCAGGGAGGACGTGACATCACGGAAGAGATCATGTCTAGAGCAAGGGCCACATCTACACCCACACCTCCTCAGGTAAGATTAGATTTTAATCCACATTCAGCTTGCACTCAGGCATTTCTTTTTATGTAAAGCCTAAAGTATTGGCACCCATGGCTGCTATGCTCAAACTGGACTCCTGCGTAGCTCCGCCTCCAAATCGTTTTTGAAAGTGAAAATGTGAATTTGGTATCGTATTTAAACCTGGCTATCGATCTGTTTAATACAGTTCATCCATTCTGGAGCGGTTGGTGTTTAAACCTTGCAGGATGAAGTTTATTTGGATATTAAAATCTGTTCCATTTTTATTTAAAGTTAATCTGTAAAATGTCATGGGACAGTTGTGCACTTTGTGGTGCTTTGGTGAGTTTGATGTCTCCCAACACAGTAAATTATCGCCTCATTCTGTCTGAGAAGAACAGAGTGGTGACGGGCAGTGAGAGAAATCAGCCGTACTCTGATCATCCAGACAGATTTGACTACTGGGAGCAGGTGTTGTGTAAGGAGTGTGTGTGTGTGTGGATGCTGTTACTGGGAGGTGGAGTGGAGCAGTGAGGGATGTGTGTACATATCAGTCTCATATAGAGGGATATTACTGACATCACCCGAAACCGGAAGTAAACAGACCCTGCGCCATATTGGAAGACCAACAAACTCGTGATTAGGGGGAAATAAAGGCAGCGGTATGTAAACCCACAAGAATAAAGTGGAGTGGCAAACGCCTTAAACAAACAAATCTGAGCTGTTTTATTTATGATTTATTGGCCCAACAGTAGACTTGAAAGAAACCTGTGTGAGACTTGGCAAAAAACTGTGGATATAATGGATAAGTCTGTGCATGATCTGTGGACATGGCAGATTATTTCAAAACCCTGAAGCCTGCTGAAAGGAAGCGATATGTTGAGAAACTGACTCTGATTGATGGTTTTGTCCCTTGGCTGTGTTTATTACAGCCAGCCACTGACACATTTAGTGTGTCTAATGACGAGGGTGTTTTCGTTAGAATTTCATGCACTTGGTTCATCAAACAACCTACAATGGTAAACTTTTGTGCTGTGTTAGGGTGTTCTAACAAAGCTGATGGGAAAGGTGAAAAGAAGTCTTTCTACAGAATACCAGCTGTGATTGAGGCCAAGTTTACATTAGACCGTATCTGTCTCGTTTTCTTTGCGGATGCACTGTCCGTTTACATTAAAACGCCTGGAAACGCCGGGAAACGGGAATCCGCCAGGGTCCACGTATTCAGTCCAGATCATGTCTGGTCCGGTGCTGTGTAAACATTGAGAATACGCGGATACGCTGTGCTGAGCTCTAGCTGGCCTCGTCATTGGACAACGTCACTGTGACATCCACCTTCCTGATTCGCTGGCGTTGGTCATGTGACGCGACTGCTGAAAAACGGCGCGGACTTCCGCCTTGTATCACCTTTCATTAAAGAGTATAAAAGTATGAAAATACTGCAAATACTGATGCAAATACTGCCCATTGTGTAGTTATGATTGTCTTTAGGCTTGCCATCCTTCCACTTGCAAGTGGTAAGTGACGCGCATGCCCGATATGCACTGGGATCACACACACAGCGGCTCAGTCCCGAATCACTGCTCGTGCACTTCACTCGCGCGCTCTGTGAGCTGTGCAGGGCCGGAGTGCGCACCCTCCAGAGGGCACTCGCTGTTCAGGGCGGAGTGATTTGGAGCGCAGGATGCCTGCGGAGCCGAGCGTATCCGTGTATTGGCGTTGCTGTGTGCACGCTAATCATTTTAAAAACGTTAATCTGATGATCCGCTGATACGGTCTAATGTAAACCCCACCTGAGACACAAGGGGAGCAAACCAAGGAGCTTTCTGCCAGGAGACAGAGAGAGTATTTAGCTGCTTTATGCAGAGCTGATCTGAATACTTCAAATCTACAACAGTACAGAATATGTTCAGACCATTTAGTTACTGGTAAGTCACTAGGCTAGAGTGTTGTAGAACATTTTTTTTTAAATGTTTACTGAATAAAAACATCCTTAATTTTATCACATTTATGTTATATATTTCATTTCTTTCTTTTGTTTTAATTTTCCTCCCTCCATCCCTCTTTGGATTTTAAATATAGTTTTTTCCCCATGTCCAAATAATTCAAAGATATATAAATAAAAACAGATAAGTAGTAAATTAAAAATAAATTATGAAATAAAAAAAATCCATAACAGCATGAATACAGATTGCAATAGTGGTCAAGTGCTATAATTATTTTAACATGATAGTGGAGAATTTCATTTAATCTGCACTTCACTCTCGCTCGTAGTTTGTTTTATATTGTGAGTATGTATGTATGTACTTGAGGTCTTCCAATATGGCGCCCTAACAAAATCTCGCGGTACAGTGACGTCACGCGATAGCCCTCTATAAAGACATCCGAAGGAAAGGATGGGCTAAAGAGTGTTGGTTTGGATGCAACAATCAATCCTGGAGTCTGTGCTGTTTTTCTTCTTCTTCTTCTTCTTCTTCTCTCTCTTTCTATCACAACAGGATTAACACTGATCTCAGAGTTCCATCCCCCTCCAGAATAGGAGTGTATGTGGATCACAGTGCAGGAACTCTGTCCTTCTACAGCGTCTCTGACACGATGAAGCTCCTCCACAGAGTCCACACCACATTCACTCAGCCTCTATACGCTGGATTTGGGTTCAACTGGTATTTTAGGGTAAATTCAGGACTAACTGTGAGGTTGTGCGATCCAAAAAATAATGAGTTTTTGGTGTTTTATAGTCACTAATTTGTTGATTAAAAAAGAACTCCATGCACATTTCCTTATTGATCCTCAGTTGTGAAAAAAATTATGAACATTAAATCATTAAAAACACTAAATGTTAAAACTCTGCATTTAGCCTCAGTCTAGAATCATCAGTTACAGATATAAAGGAAATGAAATTGTAAGATCTGAATGTATGGGCAATAAAATATAAAATCTCTACTGATTTCTGAAATTAGTGCAGCAAAATGCCTGAGCTTTCTTTAAAGTCTGTATTTATTGGGTTTTATGTTTGTAAATATAATAATTTGTAATTTTGATAATAATGGTTTGGTTAAAATGTTTACTGACTCTAATAAACCCTTAAAATGTGGATGTTTCACTCAGAAATATTTCATTACTAATAACCTGTTTTAGTTCTCAGAGAAATCTGGTTTGTTTTTTCATGAAGATGGAGACCAAAATAAAGCTTTCCAGGAATTTTCAGGATCATCCCCATGTCTTCATGTCTGTTCTTTTTTTATGTCTTTAGGGCATCGCCTCTCCAGAATACAATCACAACAAACTTTACACAATCCGAGATATTTTAATATCCACATGAATAAAAAGATGATGTCTGTCCTCCTTGGTAATGGGTTCTAGAAACTGTAGTTACCTGCTATGGCCACTATGGGGCAGTGAAAAAAATATCTTGGATCATATCTCAATATGTATCTGTTTATGTGAAGTATTGTCAGATTTTTTTTATCTTAAATCACTCAAGGGGAAATTTAATAATATCACAGAATTATTACCCAACCTAAACTGACTATCCGTCCACCAAAATGTTTTAATAGTTGTAACAATACTGTAATGAGACTCTTCTTAATGTGCTGTTATAAAAAGTCTTGGTTTTAGCCTAAAGGGTAAATTAATTCATTTAAAGCTGACGCACAAGAGCGAACCAATCAGTGACCTGCATGTGGGCAAACCAGACAAAGTCACGGATTATAACAAAACAAACATTTATTTTTCCTAATTCAATTTTATCGTAAAAACATGTCCTGCTCTGCGCTCCCCTCATGGACAGATGTGCGTGTGCATTTGTTTACAAGCTGAAGCCAGTTGGACTGTAACACCGGCAGAAGCCAAAGAAACATGTTGACTGACAAGGTGGAGGAATATTACAGGATTTTACACAAATATGATGCACAGTGGGGCGGCACGGTGGTGTAGTGGTTAGCGCTGTCGCCTCACAGCAAGAAGGTCCTGGGTTCGAGCCCCGGGGCCGGCGAGGGCCTTTCTGTGTGGAGTTTGCATGTTCTCCCCGTGTCCGCGTGGGTTTCCTCCGGGTGCTCCGGTTTCCCCCACAGTCCAAAGACATGCAGGTTAGGTTAACTGGTGACTCTAAATTGACCGTAGGTGTGAATGTGAGTGTGAATGGTTGTCTGTGTCTATGTGTCAGCCCTGTGATGACCTGGCGACTTGTCCAGGGTGTACCCCGCCTTTCGCCCGTAGTCAGCTGGGATAGGCTCCAGCTTGCCTGCGACCCTGTAGAAGGATAAAGCGGCTAGAGATAATGAGATGAGATGATGCACAGTTTTATTTATTGTGACATCAGAGATGAACAGAGAGTGTCTTTGTTTGGAGGGCTAAAGCTGCAGCCCCAACAATATATGCCAAGAGATGCCCATGGTTCATCCGCTTCCCATAATCTGTGTTCAATACAATTTTAGTTCTTTGTAATGTGGTAATAATGATTTTAATGATTTTAAAAACTCCGATAAGACTTTTAAAATTTTTATGTGTAGCTCAGGGGCAGCACGGTGGTGTAGTGGTTAGCGCTGTCGCCTCACAGCAAGAAGGTCCAGGTTCAAGCCCCGTAACCAGAGAAGGCCTTTCTGTGCGGAGTTTGCATGTTCTCCCCGTGTCCGCGTGGGTTTCCTCCAGGTGCTCCGGTTTCCCCCACAGTCCAAAGACATGCAGGTTAAGTTAACTCGTGACTCTAAATTGACCGTAGGTGTGAATGTGAGTGTGAATGGTTGTCTGTGTCTATGTCTCAGCCCTGTGATGACCTCGCGACTTGTCCAGGGTGTACCCCGCCTTTCGCCCGTAGTCAGCTGGGATAGGCAAGCTGGAGCCTGTGACTCTGTAGAACAGGATAAAGCGGCTACAGATAATGAGATGAGATGAGATCTCTGACTTAAAAGCTGTAGTTAAATGCTTTGGCCACTAGGTGGCAGTGAACCATGTAATTCGCTCATCACATCACTCATAAACCACGAGTGTCCCATGTCCAGGTGGTTTTCAACAGGTCTCTCAGAGATTTTGTGAGAATGAGCAGGTGAGGGGAAACTTGCCGACGTACTTCACCATTCCCATAAAGCGTCTCAGTCCTTCAATATCCTGTGGTTCAGGCATGTTGAGAATTGGTTTAATTTTGTCAGGGTCAGCCTCAGTCCCTTGAGCACTTACTTTATGTCCTAGGAACTTCACTTCTTTGACACCAAACTCACATTTTTCATTTAGGATCAGACCTGCAGTCTCAAACTTCTGGAGGACTTCACACAGCCTGCCGTCATGCTCGGTTTCATCTTTACTGAACACCGAGATGTCATCAGCATGGCACAGTGTTCCTTTTGTGCCTGCAATGATCTGGGAGATTCTCAGCTGGAAATGCTCAGGTGCTGAGAAGATCCCAAATGGGAGTCTCCTGAAGCAATACCTCCCAAAAGGAGTTATGAAAGTCGTCAAGGGCTCAGAGTCTTCATGTAAGGATATTTGCCAAAATCCTGACGTGGCATCCAGTTTTGAAAATACTGCTGCTCCATCTAATTTTGCAAGTGTGTCATCCAAAGCTGGGAGTGTGTGTCTCTCATGGAGCACACTTTCATTTCACCTTGTTAGATCTAGGCAGATCCTGATGTTGCCATTGGGCTTTGGGACTACCACCATCTCTGCACACCACACGGTCGGCTCTTGAATTTGTCGGATGATGTCCATGTTTTCCATCCTCTGGAGCTCTGCTTCACTTTGTCCATAAGGAGTAATGCCACATGTGGAGGAGCTGACAGTGAGTATGGCACTGCTCCATCAGCAAGTTCTATCGTAAGGCTACCCTGCAGCTTCCCTAAGCCTGAGAAAACTTTTGGGAACATTGTTTTGAATTTATTTCCCATTGTTTGAACTGCTGCTACCTGCTGCAGTAGTGGTAGGCTCTGGATGGCAAGGAGACCTACACTAGTAGTGGCATCACTAGGTCTTTTACTACAAATATTTCCTGCTCTATTTTCTTTTTGACCTTTTTCAGACATGCATTGAATGTGTCCAGTACAGTCACTGGATGGTTGTTGGGATTGCTGATCATTCACTGTGCATTTTGGAGATTCCCATCCCTGGCTTTTGAGTACATGGATTCTGGTATGGCTGTGACAGCCACTCCTGTATCGAACTTAAAGTTAATCAGTTCTCCATTCATTTGTATATCCTCTTTCCAGATTTCTTGCTTCTGACTTTGAATCGTTCCCATGAATGCCCATTCTGCCATGTCATGGCTTTCTTCGATGGCCTCCACTCTCTGTCCTGTCTGACACATTGTCACAAAATGGTCTTTCTTTGCACATTTTCTACACTCCGCTTCTCTAGCTAGACATTGTTTCAGTGTATGCTGAGGGCTTTTCCCACATCTTTTGTTTCCGATTGAGAGTATGCCGTGTGCATTCTGGCTGCCGCTTCTCACCGGAGCCTTGTATTTTTATTTTATTTTCTCTTTTGTTTTTTCTTTTTTGTGTTTGGGTAGTTTGATGTTTGCTTTTATTTGAGTGTTTTTGTCCGTCAGTAGTGGTGTAACTCCAGACCCAGTTTTGGGTGTCAGGTCCCTCCAGGCCTCGGTTTGCTGTGGGTGATGCCTGTGCTCCTAGCTGTGGACTGCAGTGAACTCGTTGCTCATTTTAACATCGTGGTTGTCTAGCGCTCTGTGCAGCGGTGCTTTAGTGCTTGGCATGATGTTCCAAGCAATGTTGCTTGGTGGCATTGCAACGGCTGTGCAGGCGGTTTGGGACATACCAGCGCTCTGTGGCAGTGCGTCTGTGCTCGCTTTGTGAATCCATGGCATGGTGTTCCGGGTGGTGATGCCTGGTGCCGTTGCAGTGGCTATGCTGTAGGTGTGGTCCTTTTTTTTTTGTGCGCCTTTTGGTGGGACTGTGGCTGCTACACCATTGGACTGTCATCCTGACCTTTATTTGGTGGACTTTTTTTTTCCTATAATTGTAAAGCGACCTTGGGTTTTGAGAAAGGCGCTATAGAAATTGAAAGTATTATTATTATTACTATTATTTTGTGATTTTCTGTTCTCTGGGCAGTGTGACTTTTCTGTGCTGTTGTCACCATCTTAAAGCTCCCTGGTTTTTGTGCAGCTATAGCATCCACATTTGCAATCTTAATTTCAGTTTTTTTACATCTAATTAATGGTTGCTGTTTCTTAACTTCTTCATTTTGTCTGACTTGTGTAATTGTTTTAGCCAATGTGAGATTAGGATCTAATTGTAATTTTGCTGACAACTTTGTGTCTCTGATTCCCACTATGATCTGATCTCTAATAATTTCTTCCAGCAGAACGCCATATTGCCAATGCTCCGCAAGCTTGTGAGTGATAAAGTTTTCCACTGTTTCGCCTGGCTGTTGATATCTGCTATTAAATTTGGCTCTCTCATACAGTTGTGGTCAGAAGTTCACATACAGTGACATGAATGCCATCTTAGATATGAATGTCATGGCAATATTGGGCTTTCAATGATTTCTCTGAACTGTTCGTTTTCTGTGGTGAAATGACTTCACAACATATTTCCTTAATAGAAAAAAAAAACTTGAATTTGGTGCAATAGTTTTAATTTATTTTGAGTTTTCTGAAATCAGCACATGGTCAAAATTATACATACAGGGTCAACAAATTTACATACACTCACCACTCACTTAGATTATTAATTCAGAGGCGCTGAAACTTCCAAAATATCTCTTATCTTGCCAAGACCGAGGTCTCCTAACTTCCTGTTAGCAGTGGCGGCTCCAGAGATTTTTCCTTAGGGTGGCAAAGGAGGGGCATAGGTTCCAGGAGGGGGCATAGGTTGTCGATGCAGCAGTTTATGCAAATCATAGAAATCATTTTTACTTACGCTCAAGAAAGACTCACAATCAAGTCATCTTGTCAAATATGTATTGAGCTATTGTACCATCAAGGAAAATGGATTCAACCATCTAAACCATCTTTTCTGAAAGTATATTCCCAAGCAATGAATGGAACTATTCTGCCCTAGCGATGTATCAAAAAATAGACAGATAGTGAACGGTTTAGATTGTGGATCTTTACTGAAGACTTCAAACTTATACAGATGTGTTCATCCTCGATTTCCATAAAACTAAAAGAAACAAATTAAGCACATCACTAAACTGATTAGCACACAGGTGAAAACGTGAGCTTAGCTGACCTGCTAGTAATGCTAACACACAACACACAAGTTGTTTACTTTCTAAAGCCTATCACTTTACAAAACTATTAGCTTTCATTTCGTTGCCTAGCATACACAGAAAGTAAGACATAATTTACAGTACAGGTATAGCTACTACCGGAACCTAGCAAGACAGCACTCCATACATCCAACCAATGACTGTATAGCCAACTGCATCCAACAAAAAACTAATGTTTTAGAAAAACTAACATCTCTGATTGTAATAAAAAAATTGATAATAAAGATAGCTGGGCTAAAAGAATAACTCAGTACCAAAATGCATTTAACATAGAAAGGACAAGACTGTGTTCTATCAGGTGAAAACAATTTGACCAACCTCTTTGCTCCAGCACGTTGCTTCATCAGAAGTCGAGCATTCAGAAGAATCATAACAGAAGAACGTCTCTCTCTAGGTGAAACCATTTCAAAATTCTGGGGGTGGGGTGGGGTGTGAAATAACAGTAGGTAGAGATGAGATGAGGGCTTAGTATCTCTGTAGATAGATAATTGAATTTCAAAAATGTGTTTTAATAAATAATTCTTTTTAAAATGGGGGGCAACTATGGTGGCAAGACATACTTTTACAGTGGCAACTGCCACCTTTTGCCACCCCTTAATACCACGCCTGACTGTTAGTGATCATGATTGACTACAGCTGGTAGCTTCTCTGTGCCTTCATAAAAAAGGTTTGTTTACAGCACTCATTGAATTGACAAACACACAATAAAATGGGAAAGTCCAAGGAGCTCAGTGCAGATCTGAGAAAGAGGATCGCAGATGTACACAACTCCGGAATGTCTCTGAGAGACATTTCTAAACAACTGCAGATCCCAAGATCAGTTAAAACAACTGTAGGTAAGTTACTGGGAGGTGTAGTCCCTTTGCCAATCCACTGTACATCAAGAAAACCCAAACTGTCACCCTCAGCTGAAAGGAAATTGGTTTGGATGGTCAGGAAAAACCCAGGAACTACCATGGCACAGTCCTGCAATTAACTGGAAGCTGATGGATCACTGTCTACAGTTCAGTGAGTTTTATATGACCATGGACAAAGAAGCTGCTATCCAAGAAATAACCCCCTGCTCCAAAATTGACATCTTCAAGCTTAACTAAAGTTTGAAGCTGACCAGATGGGCAACGAAAAAGCCATCTGGAGGAAAGCTGTATGGTCAGTTGAGACAAAGATTGAGATATTTGGCCACAGTGGCCACCATATACAGAAGGACACTGTACCAGCTGGTTGTGGTGGCAGGATCATCATGCTCTAGGGCTGTTTTACTGTTTTACATGCTCTGGCGCTGTGGGAGACGGCTGCCTCTCCAGTAGCTCTGTAGTTTTTAGTTCTTTAAACCTCTTTTTTTTCCACTTTTTTACTTTTCTGCTCTTCTTATGAAGACATAGTGTGTTTTTCTTCATATTCCATGGATATTTTAACTTTAACATGCAACCAGGAGCCAGTCTTCTTGCTTATTCAAGAGAGGAGCTGCTGGCCCTGAAAACAATGGGGCAGGCTGGGATACGACACCACATCCCGGCAGAGCTGAGGAGGAGACCCAGGGGCTGCAATGATGGGGCTAAACTAAAGGCTAGGCTAGCGGACAACCAGTGGCACTGCAAACCATCTATTCCCTCCATTATCACAGTGAATGTGAACTCGCTGCCGAACAAGGTCGACGAGCTATCCACACTGAACAACCAGCGGACTTACCGTGAGAGCAGCTTGTTTATTTTTATGGAGACATGGCTAACCCACCGTGTACTGGATGCTAACATGGACCTGCATGGATTCACTGTTGTGAGAGCCGACAGAGACACTAAAGTATGCGGGAAAAGCAAAGGTGGGGAACTTATCATCTACGTGAACAACTGCTGGTGTAACCGCAGACATATCTCTGTAAAGACAGTTTTATGTTGCCCGGACATGGAGCTGCTAACCGTTAGCCTGTGGCCATATTATGTGCCGAGGGAGTTCAGTCATGTGATCACCATCTGTGTTTACATCCCTCCGAGGGCAAACGCAGCCACTGCATGTGAGAGGATTCACTCTGTCACAGCAAGGCTGCAGACACAGCACCCTGAGGCATTTACGATCATTTCTGGGGACTTTAATCACGCTACTTTGGACTCTACTTTGGCTGCTTTTTACCAGGTTGTGGACTGTCCAACAAGGAACAACAGGACCATTGACTTGCTGTATGCTAATGTGAGGGATGCATACAGAGTCACACCCCTCCCCCCACTAGGGAAGTCTGACCACAATCTGGTTTGTCTACAGCCGAAGTACAGCCCCCTGGTCCAAAGACAGCCTGCACCAACTAGCTCCATCAGGAGGTGGTCCCCTGAAATGGAAGATGTCCTCAGAGACTGTTATGACACCACAGACTGGGATGTGCTGCTTAGCCCACACTGTGAGGACATAGAGGGGCTTACACACTGTCTGATGGATTACCTCAACTTCTGTGCAGACATGGTCTCCCCCGCTAAGACTGTATGGTGTTACCCTAATAACAAGCCACGGGTAACACAGGGAGTCAAAGCTGTCCTCAACAAGAAGAAGGCCACCTTCAGGAGCAGGAATAGGGAGGTGATGAAAGCAGCACAGCAGGAGGTGAAATGCTGTGTGAGGGAAGCTAAGGACAGCTACAGGAGACAGGTGGAGCAGAAGCTGAAGGAGAACAGCATGAGGGAGGTCTGGGAACGTGTGAAAACCATCACAGGCCACAACACAAAAACCAGAGTCGTAGGTGGGACAGTGGAGAGGGCGAACGAGCTGAATGACTTCTTCAACCATTTCAACCAGTCCACATCCCCCCCACCCTCCCCCTCACTGCAGCCATCTCTCCTTCTTCCCTCAACATACCTCCCCCCAGTCATTGCAGCAGCCCCCTCCTCCTCCACCTCAACACAGACTCCTCCATGCATCACTGCAGATCAGGTCAGAGGTCAACTGAAGAAGCCTCATCCCAGGAAAGCAGCTGGCCCGGACAAGGTGTGTCCCCAACTACTGAAGACCTGCACTGCTGAACTGGCTGAACCACTCCAACATATCTTCAAGCTCAGCCTGCAGCTGGGGAGAGAGCTGAATGACTTCCGACCAGTGGCACTCACTTCACATCTGATGAAGACATTGGAGCGGCTCTTCCTCAGCTTCCTCAGACCTCAGGTGTAACATGCCCAGGAATGTCTGCAGTTTGTGTACCGGGCAGGTGTTGGTGTGGAAGATGCCATCCTCTACCTGCTACACCAAGCCCACTAGCATCTGGATAAGGGAAATGGTACAGTGAGGATCCTCTTCTTGGACTTCTTGAGTACCTTCAACACCATCCAGCCCTGATTGCTTCAGGACAAACTGAACAGGATGCAAGTGGACCCCTGCCTGGTCACCTGGATCTCCAGCTACTTCACCGACAGACCACAGTACGTCAGGCTGAAGGACATCACGTCTGACACTGTGATTAGCAGCACCGGAGCACCCCAGGGCATGGTGCTGGCCCCTCTTCTCTTCACCCTGTACACCACGGACTTCTGCTACAACTCGGAGCTGTGTCACATTCAGAAGTCCGCCGATGACACAGCCATAGTGGGGTGTATCAGGGACGACAGAAAGGAGGAATATAGGAGCCTGGTGAGGGACTTTGCCATTTGGTGCAACAGGAATGATCTGCAGCTCAATGCCTCGAAGACCAAGGAGTTGCTCATTGACTTTGTAAGGTCCAGACCAAGGTCACGACCAGTTCTGATAAAGGGAGTCGAGGTGGAGGCTGTGTATTCCTACAAGTACCTCGGGCTGTGGCTGGACAGCAAGCTGGACTGGACTTGCAACACCAACCACCTGTACAGGAAGGTACAGAGCAGGCTGTACTTCCTGAGGAGGCTGCGGTCTTTTAACATCTGCAGGAAACTCCTGTGGATGTTCTATCAGTCCGTGGTTGCCAGTGTCCTGTTTTACACCGTGGTGTGCTGGGGTGGGGCAGCACATCCAAGAAGGACAGATCCAGGCTGGACAAACTGATCAGGCAGGCCGGCTCTGTGGTCGGCATGAAGCTGGACTCTCTGGTGACGGTGGCAGAGAAGAGGACTATGGATAAACTACTGAACATCATGGACGATACCAGTCACCCTCTGCACACCGTCATCAGCAACCAGAGGAGCCTGTTCAGTGACAGAATGCTCCTTCCCAAGTGCAGGACTAACAGACTTAAAAACTCCTTTGTCCCTCATGCCACCAGACTGCACAACTCCTTTCTGGGGAGGAGGAGGGGTAACAGGAGGACAGAGGATGGGAAGGAGCAGTAGCCTAGCCTGACAAAAAGCAATACTGGACAATGTGCAATATAAATGTGCAATACCTCTTCTGCTGGACTTTTTTCATATCTTTTTTAATATATTTGTATATGTAAATACTTAATTTATCTAGAAGTTTTCT
Organism: Neoarius graeffei; assembly: GCF_027579695.1. NCBI lineage: Eukaryota > Metazoa > Chordata > Actinopteri > Siluriformes > Ariidae > Neoarius > Neoarius graeffei. The sequence continues at coordinate 12,588,463 of NC_083570.1, forward strand.
AAATACTTAATTTATCTAGAAGTTCTCACTTTTTTCTATTCTCTGTTTATCCTGTAATGATGCTACTGGAAATTTAATTTCCCTGAGGGAACCCTCCTAAAGGGATCAATAAAGTTCGATCTAATCTAATCTAAGTGGACGGAATAATAAAGAAGGAGGACTACCTCAGAATTCTTCAGCATAACCTCAAATCATTGGAAACTTGTACATGATTGGGAGTCACAACAGGACAATGAACCCAAACACGCATCAGAGCTGGTTGTGGAGGATAAAGCAGGCTAACATTAAGCTTAAAACAAGCCCTGACTTCAACCTGACTGAAAATATGTGGACCGTGCTTATAAGTCCATGCCAAGAAAAACAACAAAATTTAATTGAACTCTACCAATTCTACCATGAAGAGTCGTGAAATATCCAACCAGAATTCCGCCAGAAGCTTGTTCATGGTAAACAAAAAATGTTTGGTCAAAGTGACTTGCTATGAGACATTTTTCCCATATATTAGGTGTGCTGTATGTAAATCTTTGGCCCCCTATGTACAACCCCGATTCCAAAAAAGTTGGGACAAAATACAAATTGTAAATAAAAACGGAATGCAATGATGTGGAAGTTTCAAAATTCCATATTTCATTCAGAATAGAACATACCGTAGATGACATATCAAATGTTTAAACTGAGAAAATGTATCATTTAAAGAGAAAAATTAGGTGATTTTAAATTTCATGACAACAACACATCTCAAAAAAGTTGGGACAAGGCCATGTTTACCACTGTGAGACATCCCCTTTTCTCTTTACAACAGTCTGTAAACATCTGGGGACTGAGGAGACAAGCTGCTCAAGTTTAGGAATAGGAATGTTAACCCATTCTTGTCTAATGTAAGATTCTAGCTGCTCAAGTGTCTTAGGTCTTTTGTTGTATCTTCCGTTTTATGATGCGCCAAATGTTTTGTATGGGTGAAAGATTTGGACTGCAGGCTGGCCAGTTCAGTACCTGGACCCTTCTTCTGCGCAGCCATGATGCTATAATTGATGCAGTATGTGGTTTGGCATTGTCATGTTGGAAAATACAAGGTCTTCCCTGAAAGAGACGTCATCTGGATGGGAGCATATGTTGCTCTAGAACAGGGGTCACCAAACTACGGCCCGCGGGCCAACTCCGGCCCGCCACCCCCCTTTGACCGGCCCCCCAGCCCCCCACCACTTGAACCAGCCCTATGAGGCAATCCCCAAAAGTGGTCATGGCCTATTTTTTTTAAATTGCTTTTTGGCAAATAACATGTCTGCATCTTGTATTTTGTTGATTTTATCAATTAAAATTGATATTTAGTTATAAAATGAGCTATTCATATTTTCCGAATTTTCGTCATATGCTCGTGATCAAGCAGTGACAGGCAGCGCACGCGCAGAGAACTGTCAGTGTTCAGGACAGCAAAATGGCAAGCGGTCAGCGAAAAGTCGACAGAGAGTGCAGAGTTTTTAAAGAACAGTGGACCACTGATTATTTTTTCGTTCAGTGTAAGGACCGTGCAGTTTGTTTTGTATGTAAAGAAAGTGTCGGTTTTCAAAGAATATAATCTGCATCGTCACTACGAAACCCGGCACAAAGAGTATGCTAGTTTGTGAGGGCAAACAAGAGAAGACAGGATTCGGAGGATGAAATGCGGACTGGCTGCACAACAGAATGCATTCCTTCGCTAAACCCAGATCAACCAGGCTGCTGTCCAAGCTAGCCATAAGGTAGCTCACCTACTAGCTACCCATGGAAAGCCGTTTACTGATGGGGACTTTGTTAAAGTATGCATGCTTGCTGTGGCCAAGGAGGTGTGTCCCGACAAGAAGGATAGCACAACGCGGTGAGTCTCTCCGCACCTGCTATGACCAGGCGAACCGAAGATTTGGGGGACAACGTGTATGACCAGCTGAATGAGAGAGTGTCAGAATTCGAGTTTTTTTGCTTTGGCCATGGATGAGAGCGATGACGTGCAGGACACAGCACAACTGCTGTGATCTATTGATCTATTGCTCATATTATAATTTCACTGTTTTTTTATGTATTTATTTTATAGGCCTATTTATTTGACCTTTATTAAGTGCTGCACGCAATTATTATTAATAATATCAACAGGCCTACCTACAATTTATAATTTTCCACTCACCTTTGCCAGTGTCAATCACCTCAACTAGGCAGATGTTTCTTACCTTGACAGCTTTGATGTTATTTTTATTAGAAAATAAATAAATGGAATATCTGTGGTATTTCAAATTAAAACAAAGTGTGAAGACTCGAGTACTACTTTTGCAAACCACTAGTAAAGATAAACAAATATGTGCCAGGAATAAAGTGTTGATACAGTGGTGGGGATATAGTGGTGGGGATATAGTGGTGGGGATGGCTGTGCCAGGCTAGTAATCTCTACTACACAATGAGGCCTGCTGGTGGTCATATTTGTCTGGGTCATACAATTCTATGTTATATAACTGACCCGACCCCGGCCCCCCATCACAGTCAGGAACGACAATGTGGCCTCCAGAGAAAAAAAGTTTGGTGACCCCTGCTCTAGAACCTGGATATACCTTTCAGCATTGATAGTGTCTTTCCAGATGTGTAAGCTGCCCATGCCACATGCACTAATGCAACCCCATACCATCAGAGATGCAGGCTTCTGAACTGAGCGCTGATAACAACTTGGGTCGTCCTTCTCCTCTTTAGTCCGAATGACACGGCGTCCCTGAGTTCCATAAAGAACTTCAAATTTTGATTCGTCTGACCACAGAACAGTTTTCCACTTTGCCACAGTCCATTTTAAATGAGCCTTGGTCCAGAGAAGACGTCTGCGCTTCTGGATCGTGTTTAGATACAGCTTCTTCTTTGAACTATACAGTTTTAGCTGGCAACGGCAGATGGCATGGTGAATTGTGTTCACAGATAATGTTCTCTGGAAATATTCCTGAGCCCATTTTGTGATTTCCAATACAGAAGCATGCCTGTATGTGATGCAGTGCAGTTTAAGGGCCCGAAGATCACGGGCACCCAGTATGGTTTTCCGGCCTTGACCCTTACGCACAGAAATTCTTCCAGATTCTCTGAATCTTTTGATGATATTATGCACTGTAGATGATGATATGTTCAAACTCTTTGCAATTTTACACTGTCAAACTCCTTTCTGATATTGCTCCACTATTTGTCGGAGCAGAATTAGGGAGATTGGTGATACTCTTCCCAGTTTTACTTCTGAGAGCCGCTGCCACTCCAAGATGCTCTTTTTATACCCAGTCATGTTAATGACCCATTGCCAATTGACCTAATGAGTTGCATTTTGGTCCTCCAGCTGTTCCTTTTTTGTACCTTTAACTTTTCCAGCCTCTTATTGCTCCTGTCCCAACTTTTTTGAGATGCGTTGCTGTCATGAAATTTCAAATAAGCCAATATTTGGCATGAAATTTCAAAATGTGGGCGGCACGGTGGTGTAGTGGTTAGCGCTGTCGCCTCACAGCAAGAAGGTCCTGGGTTCGAGCCCCGGGGCCGGCGAGGGCCTTTCTGTGTGGAGTTTGCATGTTCTCCCCGTGTCTGCGTGGGTTTCCTCCGGGTGCTCCGGTTTCCCCCACAGTCCAAAGACATGCAGGTTAGGTTAACTGGTGACTCTAAATTGACCGTAGGTGTGAATGTGAGTGTGAATGGTTGTCTGTGTCTATGTGTCAGCCCTGTGATGACCTGGCGACTTGTCCAGGGTGTACCCCGCCTTTCGCCCGTAGTCAGCTGGGATAGGCTCCAGCTTGCCTGCGACCCTGTAGAAGGATAAAGCGGCTAGAGATAATGAGATGAGATATCAGTTTTTGAGATTTGTAAATTATTGCATTCCATTTTTATTTACAATTTGTACTTTGTCCCAACTTTTTTGGAATTGGGGTTGTATACTTTTGGCCCTGTGTTGATTTCAGAAAACCCAAAGAAAATTGTGCACTGAAATCTAGTTTTTTTTTTTTTTAAGATGTATGCTGTACAATTACGTATTCTGCCACAGAAAAAGAACAGATCAGAGAAATCATTGAAAGCCCAAATACTGCCATGACATTCATATCCAAAATCACATTCAGGTCACTGTATAGCATGGTGTTTGCCAATGAAATGGTCACCCAGGGCTCTGCACACGTCATCGTATTCTTCCTCTGGTCATTTTTAGGATCAACACAATTCGTTCCTTTCATTCTCTTCTTCCCCTATTCACTACATCAATCGCTGTCCAACTGAAGAGCACACCCCACTGTCCAGATGTTCCACTACACAGGCTTTCTGTGTTACAAAGGTCAGTCGGTCAGACTGTGGAATGTATCTTTGTTAGCCAGTTTAGAAAGTCAGTACTCTCTCATTCTAATATTTTATGGACATGACACACACAAGTGCATAATCCAAAGACAAATATTTTTCTAAAGTCATGGAGAAATTATGCTGCACTGCTTTGCCTCAATTTATGATCTTATACTTCGGGGTCTTTCTGACACTAGGCTCCATTAAGCTGAGGCGAGGAACAATTTATGAGTTCACATATTTAGAGGATCTTGTGTGGAATCATCTTGTGTTTCTTCACGACTGATTGCTATCATTGTAAAAGTGTGTAGCATGTTAAACACAGAAATGCCATTGTGTGGTTAAAACTGTAAGATGTCATATGGTGGGAAATACAAGCGAGTCAGTTTAATTTCAAATTCAGCAGAAGTTGTGCTTTAGCCAATGAGAAGCCTCATTGGGCAGCCAATCAGAAGTCTGTGTTCAAGCAAACGTCCTTTTAAAATGATATGAACAGGAGCCGCCATTTTGTTTTGGGGCGCTTCTAGGGGTGGGTCCCTTGTAGTGGGACAGAGTTTAAAAATGACTGGTGGAAGTTTAGACTTCAGTGTGTATCCTGGATATCACTCAGTGCTCAAATTGTTTTACACAATAAAAGAAAAGAGCTTCAATGTGATTCCTTTCATGTCAGTGTATTTTTGGCTATGTTTAAGGTACAGACTTCCACAACATAACACATCATGAAGGAAAACACCAATCACACATGATCTCTGTACTCCTTCTCTCTCTCTCTCTCTCTCTCATTCTTTTCCCCTCCCTTTCTCTCTCTCTCACACACACACATGCACAGAAGCAGGAAGTGACTCCTCATTTCAGAGAAAACAAAACTCAGTCTCTCTCTCTCTCTCTCGCATTGTGCGAGTTCAAGAAAATGGCCGAAGCCAGTATTTCAGTAGATCAGGACCAGTTCCTCTGTTCAGTGTGTCTGGATCTACTGAAGGATCCAGTGACGATCCACTGTGGTCACAGTTTCTGTAAGGTGTGTATTAATGACTGCTGGGATCAGGATGATAAGAGCGAAGTTTATCGCTGTCCTCAGTGCAGAGACACTTTCACACCAAGGCCTGTTCTACGCAGAAACAATATGCTGGCTGAAGTGGTGGAGAAACTGAAGAAGAAGAAGAAGACTGAAGTCCAAGCTGCTTCTCCTGCTCACTGTTACGCTGGACCTGGAGATGTGGAGTGTGATTTCTGCACCGGGAGAAAACACAAAGCTGTCAAGTCCTGTCTGATGTGTCTGGCCTCCTTTTGTGAAACTCATCTGAAACCTCACTATGAAGTTCCTTCCTGGAAAAAGCACAAGTTAGTTGAAGCTTCTGGAAATCTACAAGAGAAGATCTGCTCTGAGCATGATAAAGAACTGGAGATCTACTGTCGTACTGACCAAAGCTTCATTTGTTATCTGTGTATGACGGATGAACACAAAAGCCACGACACCGTCTCAGTTAAAGCATACAGAAGTGAAAAACAGGTGAGAAATGCAAGTCTAATTTATTCAGAGTTATTTCATACAGTTTACATTTCTAATCTAAAGTGGCTGAAGGTTTTCGCTCCATGTAGAAGCCACACCTTATTTCACTTCTTTAATCTTTCGGTCTCCGTCTTTAAAGAACTGATTGATTGATTGATTGATTGATTGATTTGTTCTGAACAGTAAAGAAAAAAATCAAAATAAAAAAATGCAATTATCAAAACATAGTCATGAACAAACGGGATAGCATAGTTGCAAGGCAATAACATAATAATGTTCGGAAAGGATCAGGAAGAAGTAAATAACTTATCAAATCCTAACCCTCTATACCACCGTTAATCAAACATCACTTTCCGCCATAATAATATATATATATATATATATATATATATATATATATATATATATATATATATATATATATATGTGTGTGTTAGGGTGCATCATTTGGCCCCTAAAAATGAAAAGTTCCTCCAATCATGATGCATTTCCCAGATAGCAAATGATGTTATTTCAATGTTGATATTTGGTCAAGATGGTTGATTTACAGTTATAGTTGAACACTGATGGTGGATCAACCATTAATCAACCACTGATAAAATCAAAAGTTGAAAAAATGTGTTTGAATCAATGTAATGGTTGAAGGAAACATGTGATCAATGTTGAATATATGTTGATTTTGTTGTCATCATACACTGCACCACTGGACGGGAGCCTGGGGTGCACTCTGGGTGAGACCATTTTGTGGGAGGGGGGTTTCCTATATTTCATTGAATTTCATTTATTTAATTTAGAATTTTAATAGAGCACAAGGAACTATGAAGAATAGATTATTATTTATGGTTATGTGCAAATCTTGTGTGTGCAACATGTAAGGAAAAACGAACAGAAAAACAAACATCTCCGTTTTCTACCATACCGGCCGCTATTTGGAATGGTCCAAATAACCGTCTCTCAGAAGAACTTTTCGATAATGGTCAAACAGATATCGATTCAGTGTCATGACATGTCGATTTCCATTTAGATGATGGCTGAATCACCATTGATTCAGTATATTATTTCAACATGAAATCAACGGAAATTTAAATGTAAGTTTCTATTTAGATGATGGTTGAATCACTATTGATTCAATGCTGATAGGGTTGAAAATTCAACGTTGATTCAACCCAAATTCAAGGGGACACTTTCAATATCATTTCAACATTATTTCAATGTTTTCTGCCAAACGCTATTTCAATGTTGATTCAACTGATTTTTGCTATCTGGGTTTTGTTTTTATGTTCCTTTTGGTAAGAAAACACACTGGGTGAAATATATTGAAAAAATTCAAAAGTTTAATGGTGGCACCAGGAGCTCAAAGTTATGGAAAAAAGCTGCTATTTAATGACAAAATTTCGATCACTTTTCATGAACCATTATGGCACCTTATAGAGTATACCAAATATCTTAGATACACATTTTTAGTACATATTCTAAATCTATTATCAAGCACAGTTTGAGTTTTAGCTGTTCATTGAATCATTGTTCAACAACTATTAAACAATACAAATGTATTATGAATCACATTAATGCTTCTCAATCCCTTGCAAAGGTTCTTAACATGATCTCTGGGTCACAAGAAATCAATAAATGGAGTCCAACATTGTGATTCAAACCTTATGCGAAAACATAAAATAAGCGTTTTTTGGCAAAAAAATGAACCTCATGATGCCACCATTAGACTTTTGAATATGGTCAAAAAATTTACAGGATGTCTTTATTGGTGAAAAGGAACACCCAAACAAAAATGCATCAGATTTTATGAAAGTGAGGGCAACTGATGCACCCTCATCGGTATCCATTATCTTACAGTCACAATAGCCATCGCTGGTATCTGTCCAAGTCCTCGATGTTTCATATGACCAGAACTCTAGCCTCCTCTGGTGTACCGTTCAGCTTAATGAATACTTTGCAGTTGGTTATCCATGTAGATTGATTTTATTTTCTTTCTTCAGATGACGTGCTTTTCTGGTGATGTCAGCATTGCGTTTTGTCAGGTGCTCATTGATGTAGACGTTTGTACTTTTCAGTTTCCTTCCTTGTTTCAGCAATGCAGCTTTATGTTTTCGATTGACGAATCTCATTATGATGGCAGTGTTTTCCTTGTCTCTCCTGGGTAGAATATGTCAGGCCTCGATGTTGCTGCAATCAATCGATTCCCTTTGAGTGTAGGAATGCCAACACTTGTTACTCCACAGAGTTGCTGCACAGTTCGTCAGATTCTCCCTCCCTTGTCACCACTTTTGCATATGACCTGGGTTTAATCTGAATCCCAGTGACGATGACGTCGTTCATCCTGGTGTGCTGTTCCAGTTCAGTAACTCTGCTTTCCAGGTGGGCGAGGCGCCGCCGGTCCTTCTCGGCGTTCTGCAGCCTTAGCGACTTCACTTCCGTCACCAGGTCCATGATGGTTTTCTGTTGTTTAACAACAAGTGACTTTTTAATGTCCTCGCCTTCCTCGGCTATAAAGTTCTTTTTTGGAGGCATAATTCACCAATAAAGCCATCCAATTAGTTGAAATGTTTGGGGAGTCGTTTCCTCACCTCACTGCCTTTACTAGGACTGTTCATACATTCACATGATGAGTTTGATCAGTTCTGGCTTCTGATTGGTTGGAATGAAAATCTGCTCCTTGGGGATTAGATTGGACAACCTCCTGCTTTACTCAGATTTAGGATGATATTTTTATCGTAATAATGACAATAATGTTGAAATTAGTTTAAGTTAATGGTGGAGTTGTTGATGCAAAGCAACATGATATTCTGACAATCATGTTAACGGACTCAGTTTTATTCATAATAAAAAACACATCGAGGAATAAAAGTTGTTGCGGTTATTTGTGATGTGACCCAGTGGTTCTCACTCATAGTCCTGAAATACTAAAATACATTTGAGTGTTTAACTTCAGTGAACTTTAAAACCCCCAACATCCAGCCTTTTACACTTTAATAAGGTGCTCCGTAGAACCCGAGTGAACTTTAACCCTTTATCTGCAGTTAATATTCACCCACTGAGCTCATAACCTCATCATGTATAAACAGTGAAATGGATTTTATTTGTCCTCAGAGTGAGTTAAAGGAGGAGCAGATGAAATCCCAGCAGAGACTCCAGGAGAAGCAGAAGAAGGTGCAGGAGCTGAAACAGACTGTGAACACTATAAAGGTGAGCAGTGAGCAGAGACAGAGCTGCTCCTAGAAACACACACAACATGGACAACGAGTCATTTACAGTCCCAGTAAGAGAGGAAATGATAGATGAGCTTTAAATCGTGTGTGTGTGTGTGTGTGTGTGTGTGTGTGTGTGTGTGTGTGTGTGTGTGTGTGTGTGTGTGTCCTAACAGCACAGTGCACAGACAGCAGTGGAGGACAGTGAGAGGATCTTTACTGAGCTGATCAGCTCCATGGAGAAAAAGCGCTGGGAGGTGACGGAGCTGATCAGAGATCAGGAGAAGGCTGAACTGAGTCGAGCTGAACGACTCCTGGAGCAACTAGAGCAGGAGATTGCTGATCTTCAGAGGAGAGTCACTGAGCTGGAGCAGCTTTCACACACACACGATCACATCCATTTCCTCCAGGTAACACTCACTGTCTGATCTACAGAGCCAGCTGTTCCTCACACACTCTCTCAAAATCTGTTCTTCACCTAATATCAGACGAGGTACTTCAGATTATCAACACCTCCTTATGAACTGGCATGTTTCCCTCATCTCTGAAAAAAGCGGTTGTAAAACCCCTACTGAAAAAGAATAACCTGGATGTCTCAGTACTCAACAACTACAGGCCCATATCCAATTTGCCATTCGTTGGTAAAATAATTGAAAAAATTGTTTTTAATCAATTAACTGCCTTCCTGACATTAAACGGATGTTTTGATTAGTTTCAGTCAGGTTTTCGTGCCAATCATAGCACTGAAACAGCTCTTACTAAAGTCATGAATGACCTACGTCTTAATTCTGATGCTGGTAAAACATCAGTCTTGGTGCTTTTAGACTTAAGTGCTGCATTTGACATGGTAGATCATTCCATACTGTTACATCGACTGGAGCATTGGGTTGGATTTACTGGTATAGTAATCAACTGGTTAAAATCTTACCTACAACAAAGATTTTTTTATGTGGCCATTGGAGGCCACAGTTCATCACCCGTGTCCTTGAACTGTGGGGTTCCCCAGGGCTCAATCCTGGGACCATTACTATTCAACCTTTATATGCTCCCACTTGGACAAATTATTAAGAATAACTCAATAAACTTCCATAGCTATGCAGATGACACTCAGCTTTACTTAGCTATGTCACCTAATGACTATGCCCCTTTTGAGTCTCTTCATAGATGCATTGACCAAATTAACAAATGGATGTCTTACAATTTTCTTCAGCTGAACGCAGATAAAACTGAAGCAATTATATTTGGCAAAAAGGAGGAAAGGCTTAGGATTGCCACTGTTCTTGAAACTAAGGGGCTTAAAGCAAAGGATACTGTCAAAAACCTTGGTGTCCTTATTGACAGCGAACTTAACTTCAACAGTCATATGAAAGTGGTAAAAAAAGTCTGCATTCTATCACCTAAAAAACATTTCTAAACTCAGGGGTCTCATGTCAAAACATGATCTAGAAAAACTTATTCATGCTTTCATCTCCAGTAGGGTTGATTACTGCAATAGCCTTTTCACAGGTCTTCCAAAAAAGACCATCAAAGAGCTTCAACTAATCCAAAATGCAGCAGCAAGGGTTCTTACAAGAACAAAAAGGGTAGTCCATATCACTCCAATCCTAAGGTCTCTGCACTGGCTCCCAGTGAGCTATAGAATTGACTTTAAAGCATTACTTCTTCTATTTAAAACATTAAATGGGATGGGACCCTGCTACCTATTGGATATGTTTCAATTATATGCACCAACTAGGTCTATAAGATCACAGGAGAAAAACTTGCTAGTAATACCAGCTGTCAAAACGAAGTGTGGTGAAGCAGCCTTTAGTTGCTATGCTGCTAAGCTTTGGAACCAACTTCCAGATGAGATCAAAAATGCTCCTACTGTTGTTAGTTTTAAATCCAGGCTCAAGACAAAGCTGTTTTCAGATGCTTTCACTTGATTAATTTTTACCTAAGTAATTAATTTCCTTTAACATAATTTCTTTTAATTTTGATTTTAATTATTTTACTTTCTTTATTTTAATTTCTTTTTAATCTTGGATTTTAATGATTTTCATCTCATCTCATCTCATTATCTGTAGCCGCTTTATCCTGTTCTACAGGGTCGCAGGCAAGCTGGAGCCTATCCCAGCTGACTACGGGCGAAAGGCGGGGTACACCCTGGACAAGTCGCCAGGTCATCACAGGGCTGATTTTAATGATTTTACTTTTACTTTAATTCTTTGTTACTGTGATCCTCGTAGATTTTGTCTGCGGGACGATTTTATTTGGTGATCCTCGTAGATTGTGTCTGCGGGACGATTTTTGGTGATCCTCGTGGAAGAGCCACGGTAAGAGTGCGCTTTATGTGATCCTCGTAGATTTTGTCTGCGGGACGATTTTTGGTGATCCTCGTGGAAGAGCCACGGGAAGAGCGCGCTTTATGTGATCCTCGTAGATTTTGTCTGCGGGACGATTTTTGGTGATCCTTGTAGATTTTGTCTGTGGGACGATTTTATTTGGTGATCCTCGTAGATTTTGTCTGCGGGACGATTTTTGGTGATCCTCGTGGAAGAGCCATGGGAAGAGCGCGCTTTATGAGTTAAACCCATAATAATAATTAATCTCGAGGCTGATTCCTTTTTTGAACTTTTATTTCATTTTATTATTTTATTTCTACTATTGTTTAATTCTTATTTTTCTTCCCCAATTATTTTATGTAATTTTATTTTCTATTGTTTACTGTTCTGCTTTTACTTCTGTAAAGTACATTGAACTGCCACTGTGTATGAAATGTGCTATATAAATAAACTTGCCTTGCCTTGATTTGCTCTGATGTTATTCGTTCCTTTGGTACACTTTTTAACTTCATGATGTTTCTTTCTTTCTCTCTGTAGAGTTTCCAGTCTCTCTGTGTCTCTTCTGGACGTGAGGACTCACCCAGCATCACTGTCAATCAACATCTCTCATTTGATGGAGTGAGGAAATCTCTCTCTGCTCTGAAAAAGAGACTCGAGGAATTCTGCCAGGAGGAACTCATCAAAATCTCTGAACATGGTAAGAGGATCCGTTCCTGCTGGAGGGAGGGAAGTCTTTACTTGCTCGGTGACAGAGTGATGTCGAGGTGTCAGTCTTTGTTCCTGAGCACCAAAGCACTGCACAGTGTAGAGTTTTTAACACTCACCTGATTTGAGTCTTGATGATGAAATGCTGACGTGAATGAGTTTGTGTTCGAACTGAGAAACTCTGCAGTCTGGTGCTTCAAGACTGAAGTGTGACGTCTGATCTACACACATTTCTGATCTACACACAAGTGATGATTTACACAAATGTCTGATTTTATGGGTTTTAGCATCAGACCATTTTATTTCTGTCTCCACAGTTGAAGACGTTCAGATTTTACTCTCAGAGCCAAAGAGCAGAGACGAGTTTCTGAAATGTACGTCTACACACACACACACACACACACACACACACAAGTCTAGAACACACGCGCACACACACACACGTGACAACACGCACAAATACACTTACACATCTACAATGTGCACAAACATACACACGTGTCTAGAACACGCAAAAGCAAACACACACATCTACAACATGAACACTCACACACACACACGACATGCGCAAAAACACACCCACATGTAGAACATGCACAAAACACACACACGTGCATACAACATTCACAAACACACAAACATGTACAATATGCATAAACATACACACATACACGTCTTTGTAACACGCGCACACACACACGTCTATAACATACACAAACACGTGTCTAGAACATGCACAAACACACACGTCTGCAACACACACATGCACACGTGTCTACAACCTGCACAAACGCGTGCACACACACACATATCTACAACATGCAGAAACACACACACGTGTCTACAACATTTACAAAGACACATGCATGTCTACAAGATGCACGAAGGGGCACACACGTACAATATGCTGAAACACACACGTACGACATGCACAAACACACATACACAAATGTAGAACATGCACAAACATACACACGTCTATCCAGAAGACACACACACACACACACACACGTTGACCATGCACAAACCCACCCACACACACGTACAATATGCAGTCCCCCCACGATTTCGCGGGCATTTTTTGTGATTGTTGTGGGATAAAATGTCTGATGTTGCGGGGGGGTTTCCAAAAAGTTGCGATGAAAGTTGCGGTGTTTTTTAGGTTTTTGTTGGAGTTACATTGCGGGAGGAAGTGAAAGTTGCGAGAAATTGTGATTTTCTCTTTTTGTGATTAAAATTGAGTGATATGTTAAATATTAAGTCATTACTGAAAAACTATTGATTAAAAAAACAAAGACACTGAGAAATGGTCCTATAAACAACCTTACCAATAAATATAAAAGATTACCAGGACTACAAAAATGCAGAAAAATAGGCTTTACTTATCCAAATGCACCTGTTGGTTCAAAAGTTAAAGTGCAGAGAACCTCACAGCACAACATGAAGTTACCTTAAAATATAATATAAATGCCTCAGCTTTCATGTAAGAAAAAAAAAACTATTAATACTAGTACTGTGTGCAGGCAGTCTCTCCTGAACACTAAATTAAACAATAATTATAAACTAATAAAATAAATGGCTCAGGCTTCATAGAAGAAAAAAAACAATTTGAACAGAATCTCACAGTATGATGCTGAAGCTGCGTAAACAATGGAAAATAAAATACCATTTTGGCAAAAATGTTGGCATCCATTAATCTCATCTCATCTCATTATCTGTAGCCACTTTATCCTGTTCTACAGGGTCACAGGCAAGCTGGAGCCTATCCCAGCTGACTACGGGCGAAAGGCGGGGTACACCCTGGACAAGTCGCCAGGTCATCACAGGGCTGACACATAGACACAGACAACCATTCACACTCACATTCACACCTACGCTCAATTTAGAGTCACCAGTTACCCTAACCTGCATGTCTTTGGACTGTGGAGGAAACCGGAGCACCCGGAGGAAACCCACGCGGACACGGGGAGAACATGCAAACTCAGCACAGAAAGGCCCTCGCCGGCCACGGGGCTCGAACCCAGAACCTTCTTGCTGTGAGGCGACAGCGCCAACCACTACACCACCGTGCCACCCGCATCCATTAATTTCTTGTATTAAGTAAAAAAATAATGTAAAGTGCACACAGTCCTTCACTGTAAACATAACATACTTTCAGTAACAGAATTTAAGCCTATATAAACACTGACTCGCACAGCGTTGCTGACGTTTTCCAGCCCAAAATATGTTCAAACCCCGCCAAATTGCACTTAAAACCACACAATCTGGCAACACTGCGCACATGCTGCTTCTCTTGAACGTACACGAAAGTAAGGCGGAAGGAAGTTTGTGACGTCACCTCAAGACGACGCCAACGATTGGTCAAATTTGCGGGAAAGTTACGGTGATTGGATATAATTGCAGCCCCGCCCTGAATTCGCGGGGATTGGTTGAATTTGCGTTGAAGTTGCAAATCGCAACATCGCGAAATCCTGGAGGGTCTGTACAACAAGCACAAACACACACGTTTCTAGAACAAACAGACATACACACTCCACATAAATCTATGCTGTGATTAATATCTAACATGTTCACATTTCTCATGTGTTTAGATTTCTGTGATCTGGCTCTGGATCCCAACACAGTAAATTATTACCTCATTCTGTCTGAGAAGAACAGAGTGGTGACGGGCAGTGAGAGAAAGCAGCCGTACTCTGATCATCCAGAGAGATTTGACTCCTACAGGCAGGTGTTGTGTAAGGAGAGTGTGTGTGGACGCTGCTACTGGGAGGTGGAGTGGAGCTCTAAGGGATATGTGTACATATCAGTCTCATATAAAGACATCAGAAGGAAAGGATGGGGTAATGAGTGTGCGTTTGGACGCAACAATCAGTCCTGGAGTCTGCGGTGTTCTTCTTCTTCTCTCTCTTTCTGGCACAACAACATTGAGACTGATCTCAGAGTTCCATCCCCCTCCAGAATAGGAGTGTATGTGGATCACAGTGCAGGAACTCTGTCCTTCTACAGCGTCTCTGACACGATGAAGCTCCTCCACAGAGTCCACACCACATTCACTCAGCCTCTATACGCTGGGTTCAGGCTCGACTGGTATTTTAGGGTAAATTCAGTCCCAACTGTGAGGTTGTGCGATGCAAAAAAATAATGAGTTTTTGGTGTTTTATAGTCACTAATTTGTTGATTAAAAAAGAACTCCATGCACATTTCCTTATTGATCCTCAATTGTGAAAAAAAATACGAACATTAAATCATTAAAAACACAATGTTAAAACTCTGTATTTAGCCTCAGTCTAGAATCATCAGTTACAGATATAAAGGAAATGAAATTGTAAGATCTGAATGTACGGCCAATAAAATATAAAATCTCTACTGATTTCTGAAATTAGTGCAGCAAAATGCCTGAACTTTCTCTCAAGTCTGGATTTATTGGGTTTTATGTTTGTAATTGTAAATATAATAATTTGTAATTTGGTAATAATGCTTTGGTTAAAATGTTTACTGACTCTAATAAACCCTTAAAATGTGGATGTTTCGCTCAGAAATATTTCATTACTAATAACCTGTTTCAGTTCTCAGAGAAATCTGATTTGTTTTTTCATGAAGATGGAGACCAAAATAAAGCTTTCCAGGAATTTTCAGGATCATCCCCATGTCTTCATGTCTGTTCTTTTTTTATGTCTTTAGGGCATCGCCTCTCCAGAATACAATCACAACAAACTTTACACAATCCGAGATATTTTAATATCCACATGAATAAAAAGATGATGTCTGTCCACCTTGGTAATGGGTTCTAGAAACTGTAGTTACCTGCTATGGCCACTATGGGGCAGTGAAAAAATATCTTGGATCATATCTCAATATGTATGTGTTCATGTGAAGTATTGTCAGATTTTTTATCTTAAATCACTCAAGGGGAAATTTAATAATATCACAGAATTATTACCCAAGCTAAACTGACTATCCGTCCAACAAAATGGTTTAATAGTTGTAACAATACTGTAATGAGACTCTTCTTAATGTGCTGTTATAAAAAGTCTTGGTTTTAGCCTAAAGGGTAAATTAATTCATTTAAAGCTGAGGCACAAGAGTAAACCAATCAGTGACCTGCATGTGAGCAAACCAGACAAAGTCACGGATTATAACAAAACAAACATTTATTTTTCCTAATTCACTTTTATCGTAAAAACATGTCCCGCTCTGCGCTCCCCTCATGGACAGATGTGCGTGTGCATTTGTTTACAAGCTGAAGCCAGTTGGACTGTAACACCGGCAGAAGCCAAAGAAACATGTTGACTGACAAGGTGGAGGAATATTACAGGATTTTACACAAATATGATGCACAGTTTTATTTATTGTGACATCAGAGATGAACAGAGAGTGTCTTTGTTTGGAGGGCTAAAGCTGCAGCCCCAACAATATATGCCAAGAGATGCCCATGGTGCATCTGCTTCCCATAATCTGTGTTCAATACAATTTTAGTTCTTTGTAATGTGGTAATAATGATTTTAATGCTTTTAAAAACTCCGATAAGACTTTTAAAATGTGTATGTTTAGCTCAGGGGCGGAACGGTGGTGTAGTGGTTAGCGCTGTCGCCTCACAGCAAGAAGGTCTGGGTTCGAGCCCCGTAGCCAGCGAGGGCCTTTCTGTGCGGAGTTTGCATGTTCTCCCCGTGTCCGCGTGGGTTTCCTCCAGGTGCTCCGGTTTCCCCCACAGTCCAAAGACATGCAGGTTAAGTTAACTGGTGACTCTAAATTGACCGTAGGTGTGAAGGTGAGTGTGAATGGTTGTCTGTGTCTATGTGTCAGCCCTGTGATGCCCTGGCATCTTGTCCAGGGTGTACCCCGCCTTTCGCCCGTAGTCAGCTGGGATAGGCAAGCTGGAGCCTGCGACTCTGTAGAACAGGATAAAGCGGCTACAGATAATGAGATGAGAGCTCTGACTTAAAAACTGTAGTTAAATGCTTTGGCCACTAGGTGGAAGTGAACCATGTAATTCGCTCATCACATCACTCATAAACCACGAGTGTCCCATGTCCAGGTGGTTTTCAACAGGTCTCTCAGAGATTTTGTGAGAGTGGGCGGGTGAGGGGAAACTTGCCAACGTACTTCACCATTCCCATAAAGCGTCTCACTCCTTCAATATCCTGTGGTTCAGGCATGTTGAGAATTGCTTTAATTTTGTCAGGGTCAGCCTCAGTCCCTTGAGCACTTACTTTATGTCCTAGGAACTTCACTTCTTTGACACCAAACTCACATTTTTCATTTAGGATCAGACCTGCAGTCTCAAACTTTTGGAGGACTTCACACAGCCTGCCGTCATGCTCGGTTTCATCTTTACCGAAAACCGAGATGTCATCGGCATGGCACAGTGTTCCTGGTGTGCCTGCAGTGATCTGGGAGATTCTCAGCTGGAAATGCTCAGGTGCTGAGAAGATCCCAAATGGGAGTCTCCTGAAGCAATACCTCCCAAAAGGAGTTATGAAAGTCATCAAGGGCTCAGAGTCTTCATGTAAGGATATTTGCCAAAATCCTGACGTGGCATCCAGTTTTGAAAATACTGCTGCTCCATCTAATTTTGCAAGTGTGTCATCCATAGCTGGGAGTGTCTATCTCTCACGGCGCACACTTTCAATTCACCTTGTTAGATCTACGCAGATCCTGATGTTGCCATTGGGCTTTGGGACTACCACCATCTCCGCACACCACACGGTCGGCTCTTGAATTTGTCAGATGATGTCCATGTTTTCCGTCCTCTGGAGCTCTGACTTCACTTTGTCCATAAGGAGTAATGCCACATGTGGAGGAGCTGACAGTGCGTATGGCACTGCTCCATCAGCAAGTTCTATCGTAAGGCTACCCTGCAGCTTCCCTAAGCCTGAGAAAACTTTTGGGAACATTGTTTTGAATTTATTTCCCATTGTTTGAACTGCTGCTACCTGCTGCAGTAGTGGTAGGGAGTCTCCAGTGTCAGAGGTAAAGCTGGAACTAAGTTTTCTGACATCTTGAGGATGGAGGAGCTTCCACTTCTTTATCTAAACGGGGTTTATTGGGTTCCTTCCCCTCCAAGACAGCAGAGAGAGAGACTGGTGAGGGAACGACTGTTTATTGAGGTATTTCACCTGACGTCACAGGGTCACGTGACGCCCCGGTGTCCGCCATTTTGGACGGCAAGCTAGCTAATGTCAACAACAGTAGCTGGTATGTTACTGTAGCAATGTTTACGTTCAGTCATTTGGATGACTGTTAAAACCTTTCAGTCTCAAGTTTTTCCTTTACTGGATTTACTAGTTTACTGAGCCAGCCAGCCCCGGAGCGCCAGCCAGCCCCGGAGCGCCAGCCAGCCAGCCCCGGAGCGCCAGCCAGCCCCGGAGCGCTAGCTAGCCAGCCAGCCAGCCCCGGAGCGCTAGCTAGCCAGCCAGCCAGCCAGCCCCGGAGCGCTAGCTAGCCAGCCAGCCAGCCAGCCCCGGAGCGCTAGCTAGCCAGCCAGCCAGCCCCGGCGCGCTAGCTAGCCAGCCAGCCAGCCAGCCCCGGAGCGCTAGCTAGCCAGCCAGCCAGCCAGCCCTGGAGCGCTAGCTAGCCAGCCAGCCAGCCAGCCCCGGAGCGCTAGCTAGCCAGCCAGCCAGCCAGCCCCGGAGCGCTAGCTAGCCAGCCAGCCAGCCCCGGAACGCTAGTTAGCCAGCCAGCCAGCCCCGGAGCGCTAGCTAGCCAGCCAGCCAGCCCCGGAGCGCTAGCTAGCCAGCCAGCCAGCCCCGGAGCATGCTCAGTAAACTAGTAAATACAGTAAAGGAAAAACTTATAACGGGCCATGTCTCAACAGACTAAGAAGTTATTTCAATGATATTTAATAACATTTTGTTTATCCTGAGGACCGAAAGTAAATGAAAATGTGAACAAACCTTAGCTGTCAGTAAACAATCCTGGTGGAAGCAGGTAAACGTCGTTCTCCAAGCCTGCTAACCTCCATTTTTGCAAATACCTCTCCCTCTGCTCGCCCTGTAAATGCCCTACGTCGCTGGATAGTGAAGGTGTTTTCTGCATCTCGCTCCTTTTTCTTTTATGTTTTTCGTTTGTCGCCTTCCTCGCATTCAAACTGATTCGAGCCGTGCCGTCCAAAATGGCAGCGTCACATGACTTGGTCACGTGAGTGAAATACCTCAATAGCTGCTATACAATGAGGGACAACAGGAACTAACTCATTTCCCGGAAATAATAATAATAATTCCTTTCATAAATAAAGAATTGTAATTGTTCTGAAATCGCTGAGAGGAATGAAGCGCCGCTCTCATGGGAAAGTCCTGCGATTTTCACTACACAGGCTGCGTTCCGGTTTCACTTCACTGGTACACCTGGCTATACATTCTCTTTCACCCCCGACTGATTTTCACTGAATTGAGTTGAATCGTTTGACTTCGCCACTTGCATGTGGTTGAATCCATGATGCAGGTGGAAACAAACTTCTCTACTAATTTAAAAAAAATTAAAAATTGTGCCCCCAAACTGATTTTGAAAAGCGAATGAGCAACCCTGCATTGTGGACTTGGATTGAAGCTGAACCTGTGTAAATTTTGTTTATTTAAAATGGCACTGAGAGATTTTGGGGGAAATGGAACAAAACTGTCGTGTTTCTGATCCGGGATGTTTGTTTGTTTGTTTTGTTTTTTCTTTTTTTCTTTCTCCCTTTTCCAGCTGGAGTGTATTATCCTGCTCAAGCTCAGTATGAACCTTCAGTGCCCACCGCACCTGTGATGATGAACCCCGCCCAGCAGCAACAGGCTCCACCTCCTCAGCAGCAAGTCCCGCCCCAAAAGCACAAAAGGGAGCGCAAGCCGGTAATGAATTTAAATGTTATTTAAATAATTATATATAATTATTAGGCGGCACGGTGGTGTAGTGGTTAGCGCTGTCGCCTCAGAGCAAGAAGATCCGGGTTCGAGCCCCGTGGCCGGCGAGGGCCTTTCTGTGCAGAGTTTGCATGTTCTCCCTGTGTCTGTGTGGGTTTCCTCTGGGTGCTCCGGTTTCCCCCACAGTCCAAAGACATGCAGGTTAGGTTAACTGGTGACTCTAAATTGACCGAAGGTGTGAGTGTGAATGGTTGTCTGTGTCTATGTGTCAGTCCTGTGATGACCTGGCGACTTGTCCAGGGTGTACCCCGCCTTTCGCCCGTAGTCAGCTGGGATAGGCTCCAGCTTGCTTGCGACCCTGTAGAACAGGATAAAGCGGCTAGAGATGATGAGATGAGATATAATTATTATTTTTTTTAGATCTACTTCAGTGTGGATAAAAAATGAAAAAGGGCAAAGTGTGCAAGGGCCAAAGGATAATTTTTACTAAGTTGGTCATTTCTTATTCTTTTCACACACTCTCGTAAATTAAAAAAAAAAAAAAAAAAAAAATCCCACTTAGGAGTGACTTTAATACAAAAAGTCTGTTATCCTCTGAATAAGGGGCGGGGTTAAAGTAGAAAAAAAAGTTGTATTTTGTAAACTAAACTTCATGCTTTAATTCCAGTGTTGTGATCCTGGATTATTTACGAATGCTAATAAAACGTCAAAATGTCCTCCAGATTAGAATACGATGTTCTCAGGGAGGACGTGACATCACGGAAGAGATCATGTCTGGAGCAAGGACCACATCTACACCCACACCTCCTCAGGTAAGATTAGATTTTAATCCACATTCAGCTTGCACTCGGGCATTTCTTCTTACGTAAAGCCTAAAGTATTGGCACCCATGGCTGCTATGCTCAAACTGGACTCCCGCGTAGCTCCGCCTCCAAATCGTTTTTGAAAGTGAAAATGTGAATTTGGTATCGTATTTAAACCTGGCTATCGATCTGTTTAATACAGTTCATCCATTCTGGAGCGGTTGGTGTTTAAACCTTGCAGGATGAAGTTTATTTGGATATTAAAATCTGTTCCATTTTTATTTAAAGTTAATCTGTAAAATGTCATGGGACAGTTGTGCACTTTGTGGTGCTTTGGTGAGTTTGATGTCTCCCAACACAGTAAATTATCGCCTCATTCTGTCTGAGAAGAACAGAGTGGTGACGGGCAGTGAGAGAAATCAGCCGTACTCTGATCATCCAGAGAGATTTGACTCCTGCTGTCAGGTGTTGTGTAAGGAGAGAGTGTGTGGATGCTGTTACTGGTAGGTGGAGTGGAGCAGTGAGGGATGTGTGTACATATCAGTCTCATATAGAGGGATATTACTGACATCACCCGAAACCGGAAGTAAACAGACCCTGCGCCATATTGGAAGACCAACAAACTCGTGATTAGGGGGAAATAAAGGCAGCGGTATGTAAACCCACAAGAATAAAGTGGAGTGGCAAACGCCTTAAACAAACAAATCTGAGCTGTTTTATTTATGATTTATTGGCCCAACAGTAGACTTGAAAGAAACCTGTGTGAGACTTGGCAAAAAACTGTGGATATAATGGATAAGTCTGTGCATGATCTGTGGACATGGCAGATTATTTCAAAACCCTGAAGCCTGCTGAAAGGAAGCGATATGTTGAGAAACTGACTCTGATTGATGGTTTTGTCCCTTGGCTGCGTTTATTACAGCCAACCACTGACACATTTAGTGTGTCTAATGACGAGGGTGTTTTCGTTAGAATTTCATGCACTTGGTTCATCAAACAACCTACAATGGTAAACTTTTGTGCTGTGTTAGGGTGTTCTAACAAAGCTGATGGGAAAGGTGAAAAGAAGTCTTTCTACAGAATACCAGCTGTGATTGAGGCCAAGTTTACATTAGACCGTATCTGTCTTGTTTTCTTCGCGGATGCACTGTCCGTTTACATTAAAACGCCGGGAAACGGGAATCCGCCAGGGTCCACGTATTCAGTCCAGATCATGTCTGGTCCGGTGCTGTGTAAACATTGAGAATACGCGGATACGCTGTGCTGAGCTCTAGCTGGCGTCGTCATTGGACGACGTCACTGTGACATCCACCTTCCTGATTCGCTGGCGTTGGTCATGTGACGCGACTGCTGAAAAACGGCGCGGACTTCCGCCTTGTATCACCTTTCATTAAAGAGTATAAAAGTATGAAAATACTGATGCAAATACTGCCCATTGTGTAGTTATGATTGTCTTTAGGCTTGCCATCCTTCCACTTGCAAGTGGTAAGTGACGCGCATGCCCGATATGCACTAGGATCACACACACAGCGGCTCAGTCCCGAATCACTGCTCATGCACTTCACTCGCGCGCTCTGTGAGCTGTGCAGGGCCGGAGTGCACACCCTCCAGAGGGCACTCGCTGTTCAGGGTGGAGTGATTTGGAGCGCAGGATGCCTGCGGAGCCGAGCGTATCCGTGTATTGGCGTTGCTGTGTGCACGCTAATCATTTTAAAAACGTTAATCTGATGATCCGCTGATACGGTCTAATGTAAACCCCACCTGAGACACAAGGGGAGCAAACCAAGGAGCTTTCTGCCAGGAGACAGAGAGAGTATTTAGCTGCTTTATGCAGAGCTGATCTGAATACTTCAAATCTACAACAGTACAGAATATGTTCAGACCATTTAGTTACTGGTAAGTCACTAGGCTAGAGTGTTGTAGAACATTTTTTTTTAAATGTTTACTGAATAAAAACATCCTTAATTTTATCACATTTATGTTATATATTTCATTTCTTTCTTTTGTTTTAATTTTCCTCCCTCCATCCCTCTTTGGATTTTAAATATAGTTTTTTCCCCATGTCCAAATAATTCAAAGATATATAAATAAAAACAGATAAGTAGTAAATTAAAAATAAATTATGAAATAAAAAAAATCCATAACAGCATGAATACAGATTGCAATAGTGGTCAAGTGCTATAATTATTTTAACATGATAGTGGAGAATTTCATTTAATCTGCACTTCACTCTCGCTCGTAGTTTGTTTTATATTGTGAGTATGTATGTATGTACTTGAGGTCTTCCAATATGGCGCCCTAACAAAATCTCGCGGTACAGTGACGTCACGCGATAGCCCTCTATAAAGACATCCGAAGGAAAGGATGGGGTAAAGAGTGTTGGTTTGGATGCAACAATCAATCCTGGAGTCTGTGCTGTTTTTCTTCTTCTTCTTCTTCTTCTTCTTCTTCTTCTTCTTCTTCTTCTTCTTCTTCTTCTCTCTCTTTCTATCACAACAGGATTAACACTGATCTCAGAGTTCCATCCCCCTCCAGAATAGGAGTGTATGTGGATCACAGTGCAGGAACTCTGTCCTTCTACAGCGTCTCTGACACGATGAAGCTCCTCCACAGAGTCCACACCACATTCACTCAGACTCTATACGCTGGATTTGGGTTCAACTGGTATTTTAGGGTAAATTCAGGACTAACTGTGAGGTTGTGCGATCCAAAAAATAATGAGTTTTTGGTGTTTTATAGTCACTAATTTGTTGATTAAAAAAGAACTCCATGCACATTTCCTTATTGATCCTCAGTTGTGAAAAAAATTATGAACATTAAATCATTAAAAACACTAAATGTTAAAACTCTGCATTTAGCCTCAGTCTAGAATCATCAGTTACAGATATAAAGGAAATGAAATTGTAAGATCTGAATGTATGGGCAATAAAATATAAAATCTCTACTGATTTCTGAAATTAGTGCAGCAAAATGCCTGAGCTTTCTTTAAAGTCTGTATTTATTGGGTTTTATGTTTGTAAATATAATAATTTGTAATTTTGATAATAATGGTTTGGTTAAAATGTTTACTGACTCTAATAAACCCTTAAAATGTGGATGTTTCACTCAGAAATATTTCATTACTAATAACCTGTTTTAGTTCTCAGAGAAATCTGGTTTGTTTTTTCATGAAGATGGAGACCAAAATAAAGCTTTCCAGGAATTTTCAGGATCATCCCCATGTCTTCATGTCTGTTCTTTTTTTATGTCTTTAGGGCATCGCCTCTCCAGAATACAATCACAACAAACTTTACACAATCCGAGATATTTTAATATCCACATGAATAAAAAGATGATGTCTGTCCTCCTTGGTAATGGGTTCTAGAAACTGTAGTTACCTGCTATGGCCACTATGGGGCAGTGAAAAAAATATCTTGGATCATATCTCAATATGTATCTGTTTATGTGAAGTATTGTCAGATTTTTTTTATCTTAAATCACTCAAGGGGAAATTTAATAATATCACAGAATTATTACCCAACCTAAACTGACTATCCGTCCACCAAAATGTTTTAATAGTTGTAACAATACTGTAATGAGACTCTTCTTAATGTGCTGTTATAAAAAGTCTTGGTTTTAGCCTAAAGGGTAAATTAATTCATTTAAAGCTGACGCACAAGAGCGAACCAATCAGTGACCTGCATGTGGGCAAACCAGACAAAGTCACGGATTATAACAAAACAAACATTTATTTTTCCTAATTCAATTTTATCGTAAAAACATGTCCTGCTCTGCGCTCCCCTCATGGACAGATGTGCGTGTGCATTTGTTTACAAGCTGAAGCCAGTTGGACTGTAACACCGGCAGAAGCCAAAGAAACATGTTGACTGACAAGGTGGAGGAATATTACAGGATTTTACACAAATATGATGCACAGTGGGGCGGCACGGTGGTGTAGTGGTTAGCGCTGTCGCCTCACAGCAAGAAGGTCCTGGGTTCGAGCCCCGGGGCCGGCGAGGGCCTTTCTGTGTGGAGTTTGCATGTTCTCCCCGTGTCCGCGTGGGTTTCCTCCGGGTGCTCCGGTTTCCCCCACAGTCCAAAGACATGCAGGTTAGGTTAACTGGTGACTCTAAATTGACCATAGGTGTGAATGTGAGTGTGAATGGTTGTCTGTGTCTATGTGTCAGCCCTGTGATGACCTGGCGACTTGTCCAGGGTGTACCCCGCCTTTCGCCCGTAGTCAGCTGGGATAGGCTCCAGCTTGCCTGCGACCCTGTAGAAGGATAAAGCGGCTAGAGATAATGAGATGAGATGATGCACAGTTTTATTTATTGTGACATCAGAGATGAACAGAGAGTGTCTTTGTTTGGAGGGCTAAAGCTGCAGCCCCAACAATATATGCCAAGAGATGCCCATGGTTCATCCGCTTCCCATAATCTGTGTTCAATACAATTTTAGTTCTTTGTAATGTGGTAATAATGATTTTAAAGATTTTAAAAACTCCGATAAGACTTTTAAAATTTGTATGTGTAGCTCAGGGGCAGCACGGTGGTGTAGTGGTTAGCGCTGTCGCCTCACAGCAAGAAGGTCCAGGTTCAAGCCCCGTAACCAGAGAAGGCCTTTCTGTGCGGAGTTTGCATGTTCTCCCCGTGTCCGCGTGGGTTTCCTCCAGGTGCTCCGGTTTCCCCCACAGTCCAAAGACATGCAGGTTAAGTTAACTCGTGACTCTAAATTGACCGTAGGTGTGAATGTGAGTGTGAATGGTTGTCTGTGTCTATGTCTCAGCCCTGTGATGACCTCGCGACTTGTCCAGGGTGTACCCCGCCTTTCGCCCGTAGTCAGCTGGGATAGGCAAGCTGGAGCCTGTGACTCTGTAGAACAGGATAAAGCGGCTACAGATAATGAGATGAGATGAGATCTCTGACTTAAAAGCTGTAGTTAAATGCTTTGGCCACTAGGTGGCAGTGAACCATGTAATTCGCTCATCACATCACTCATAAACCACGAGTGTCCCATGTCCAGGTGGTTTTCAACAGGTCTCTCAGAGATTTTGTGAGAATGAGCAGGTGAGGGGAAACTTGCCGACGTACTTCACCATTCCCATAAAGCGTCTCAGTCCTTCAATATCCTGTGGTTCAGGCATGTTGAGAATTGGTTTAATTTTGTCAGGGTCAGCCTCAGTCCCTTGAGCACATACTTTATGTCCAAGGAACTTCATTTCTTTGACACCAAACTCACATTTTTCATTTAGGATCAGACCTGCAGTCTCAAACTTCTGGAGGACTTCACACAGCCTGCCGTCATGCTCGGTTTCATCTTTACTGAACACCGAGATGTCATCAGCATGGCACAGTGTTCCTTTTGTGCCTGCAATGATCTGGGAGATTCTCAGCTGGAAATGCTCAGGTGCTGAGAAGATCCCAAATGGGAGTCTCCTGAAGCAATACCTCCCAAAAGGAGTTATGAAAGTCGTCAAGGGCTCAGAGTCTTCATGTAAGGATATTTGCCAAAATCCTGACGTGGCATCCAGTTTTGAAAATACTGCTGCTCCATCTAATTTTGCAAGTGTGTCATCCAAAGCTGGGAGTGTGTGTCTCTCATGGAGCACACTTTCATTTCACCTTGTTAGATCTAGGCAGATCCTGATGTTGCCATTGGGCTTTGGGACTACCACCATCTCTGCACACCACACGGTCGGCTCTTGAATTTGTCGGATGATGTCCATGTTTT
This sequence comes from Neoarius graeffei, assembly GCF_027579695.1. Taxonomy (NCBI): domain Eukaryota; kingdom Metazoa; phylum Chordata; class Actinopteri; order Siluriformes; family Ariidae; genus Neoarius; species Neoarius graeffei. Next base: position 12,614,863 of record NC_083570.1, read on the forward strand.
CCATCCTCTGGAGCTCTGCTTCACTTTGTCCATAAGGAGTAATGCCACATGTGGAGGAGCTGACAGTGAGTATGGCACTGCTCCATCAGCAAGTTCTATCGTAAGGCTACCCTGCAGCTTCCCTAAGCCTGAGAAAACTTTTGGGAACATTGTTTTGAATTTATTTCCCATTGTTTGAACTGCTGCTACCTGCTGCAGTAGTGGTAGGCTCTGGATGGCAAGGAGACCTACACTAGTAGTGGCATCACTAGGTCTTTTACTACAAATATTTCCTGCTCTATTTTCTTTTTGACCTTTTTCAGACATGCATTGAATGTGTCCAGTACAGTCACTGGATGGTTGTTGGGATTGCTGATCATTCACTGTGCATTTTGGAGATTCCCATCCCTGGCTTTTGAGTACATGGATTCTGGTATGGCTGTGACAGCCACTCCTGTATCGAACTTAAAGTTAATCAGTTCTCCATTCATTTGTATATCCTCTTTCCAGATTTCTTGCTTCTGACTTTGAATCGTTCCCATGAATGCCCATTCTGCCATGTCATGGCTTTCTTCGATGGCCTCCACTCTCTGTCCTGTCTGACACATTGTCACAAAATGGTCTTTCTTTGCACATTTTCTACACTCCGCTTCTCTAGCTAGACATTGTTTCAGTGTATGCTGAGGGCTTTTCCCACATCTTTTGTTTCCGATTGAGAGTATGCCGTGTGCATTCTGGCTGCCGCTTCTCACCGGAGCCTTGTATTTTTATTTTATTTTCTCTTTTGTTTTTTCTTTTTTGTGTTTGGGTAGTTTGATGTTTGCTTTTATTTGAGTGTTTTTGTCCGTCAGTTGTGGTGTAACTCCAGACCCAGTTTTGGGTGTCAGGTCCCTCCAGGCCTCGGTTTGCTGTGGGTGATGCCTGTGCTCCTAGCTGTGGACTGCAGTGAACTCGTTGCTCATTTTAACATCGTGGTTGTCTAGCGCTCTGTGCAGCGGTGCTTTAGTGCTTGGCATGATGTTCCAAGCAATGTTGCTTGGTGGCATTGCAACGGCTGTGCAGGCGGTTTGGGACATACCAGCGCTCTGTGGCAGTGCGTCTGTGCTCGCTTTGTGAATCCATGGCATGGTGTTCCGGGTGGTGATGCCTGGTGCCGTTGCAGTGGCTATGCTGTAGGTGTGGTACTTTTTTTTTTGTGCGCCTTTTGGTGGGACTGTGGCTGCTACACCATTGGACTGTCATCCTGACCTTTATTTGGTGGACTTTTTTTTTCCTATAATTGTAAAGCGACCTTGGGTTTTGAGAAAGGCGCTATAGAAATTGAAAGTATTATTATTATTACTATTATTTTGTGATTTTCTGTTCTCTGGGCAGTGTGACTTTTCTGTGCTGTTGTCACCATCTTAAAGCTCCCTGGTTTTTGTGCAGCTATAGCATCCACATTTGCAATCTTAATTTCAGTTTTTTTACATCTAATTAATGGTTGCTGTTTCTTAACTTCTTCATTTTGTCTGACTTGTGTAATTGTTTTAGCCAATGTGAGATTAGGATCTAATTGTAATTTTGCTGACAACTTTGTGTCTCTGATTCCCACTATGATCTGATCTCTAATAATTTCTTCCAGCAGAACGCCATATTGCCAATGCTCCGCAAGCTTGTGAGTGATAAAGTTTTCCACTGTTTCGCCTGGCTGTTGATATCTGCTATTAAATTTGGCTCTCTCATACAGTTGTGGTCAGAAGTTCACATACAGTGACATGAATGCCATCTTAGATATGAATGTCATGGCAATATTGGGCTTTCAATGATTTCTCTGAACTGTTCGTTTTCTGTGGTGAAATGACTTCACAACATATTTCCTTAATAGAAAAAAAAACTTGAATTTGGTGCAATAGTTTTAATTTATTTTGAGTTTTCTGAAATCAGCACATGGTCAAAATTATACATACAGGGTCAACAAATTTACATACACTCACCACTCACTTAGATTATTAATTCAGAGGCGCTGAAACTTCCAAAATATCTCTTATCTTGCCAAGACCGAGGTCTCCTAACTTCCTGTTAGCAGTGGCGGCTCCAGAGATTTTTCCTTAGGGTGGCAAAGGAGGGGCATAGGTTCCAGGAGGGGGCATAGGTTGTCGATGCAGCAGTTTATGCAAATCATAGAAATCATTTTTACTTACGCTCAAGAAAGACTCACAATCAAGTCATCTTGTCAAATATGTATTGAGCTATTGTACCATCAAGGAAAATGGATTCAACCATCTAAACCATCTTTTCTGAAAGTATATTCCCAAGCAATGAATGGAACTATTCTGCCCTAGCGATGTATCAAAAAATAGACAGATAGTGAACGGTTTAGATTGTGGATCTTTACTGAAGACTTCAAACTTATACAGATGTGTTCATCCTCGATTTCCATAAAACTAAAAGAAACAAATTAAGCACATCACTAAACTGATTAGCACACAGGTGAAAACGTGAGCTAAGCTGACCTGCTAGTAATGCTAACACACAACACACAAGTTGTTTACTTTCTAAAGCCTATCACTTTACAAAACTATTAGCTTTCATTTCGTTGCCTAGCATACACAGAAAGTAAGACATAATTTACAGTACAGGTATAGCTACTACCGGAACCTAGCAAGACAGCACTCCATACATCCAACCAATGACTGTATAGCCAACTGCATCCAACAAAAAACTAATGTTTTAGAAAAACTAACATCTCTGATTGTAATAAAAAAATTGATAATAAAGATAGCTGGGCTAAAAGAATAACTCAGTACCAAAATGCATTTAACATAGAAAGGACAAGACTGTGTTCTATCAGGTGAAAACAATTTGACCAACCTCTTTGCTCCAGCACGTTGCTTCATCAGAAGTCGAGCATTCAGAAGAATCATAACAGAAGAACGTCTCTCTCTAGGTGAAACCATTTCAAAATTCTGGGGGTGGGGTGGGGTGTGAAATAACAGTAGGTAGAGATGAGATGAGGGCTTAGTATCTCTGTAGATAGATAATTGAATTTCAAAAATGTGTTTTAATAAATAATTCTTTTTAAAATGGGGGGCAACTATGGTGGCAAGACATACTTTTACAGTGGCAACTGCCACCTTTTGCCACCCCTTAATACCACGCCTGACTGTTAGTGATCATGATTGACTACAGCTGGTAGCTTCTCTGTGCCTTCATAAAAAAGGTTTGTTTACAGCACTCATTGAATTGACAAACACACAATAAAATGGGAAAGTCCAAGGAGCTCAGTGCAGATCTGAGAAAGAGGATCGCAGATGTACACAACTCCGGAATGTCTCTGAGAGACATTTCTAAACAACTGCAGATCCCAAGATCAGTTAAAACAACTGTAGGTAAGTTACTGGGAGGTGTAGTCCCTTTGCCAATCCACTGTACATCAAGAAAACCCAAACTGTCACCCTCAGCTGAAAGGAAATTGGTTTGGATGGTCAGGAAAAACCCAGGAACTACCATGGCACAGTCCTGCAATTAACTGGAAGCTGATGGATCACTGTCTACAGTTCAGTGAGTTTTATATGACCATGGACAAAGAAGCTGCTATCCAAGAAATAACCCCCTGCTCCAAAATTGACATCTTCAAGCTTAACTAAAGTTTGAAGCTGACCAGATGGGCAACGAAAAAGCCATCTGGAGGAAAGCTGTATGGTCAGTTGAGACAAAGATTGAGATATTTGGCCACAGTGGCCACCATATACAGAAGGACACTGTACCAGCTGGTTGTGGTGGCAGGATCATCATGCTCTAGGGCTGTTTTACTGTTTTACATGCTCTGGCGCTGTGGGAGACGGCTGCCTCTCCAGTAGCTCTGTAGTTTTTAGTTCTTTAAACCTCTTTTTTTTCCACTTTTTTACTTTTCTGCTCTTCTTATGAAGACATAGTGTGTTTTTCTTCATATTCCATGGATATTTTAACTTTAACATGCAACCAGGAGCCAGTCTTCTTGCTTATTCAAGAGAGGAGCTGCTGGCCCTGAAAACAATGGGGCAGGCTGGGATACGACACCACATCCCGGCAGAGCTGAGGAGGAGACCCAGGGGCTGCAATGATGGGGCTAAACTAAAGGCTAGGCTAGCGGACAACCAGTGGCACTGCAAACCATCTATTCCCTCCATTATCACAGTGAATGTGAACTCGCTGCCGAACAAGGTCGACGAGCTATCCACACTGAACAACCAGCGGACTTACCGTGAGAGCAGCTTGTTTATTTTTATGGAGACATGGCTAACCCACCGTGTACTGGATGCTAACATGGACCTGCATGGATTCACTGTTGTGAGAGCCGACAGAGACACTAAAGTATGCGGGAAAAGCAAAGGTGGGGAACTTATCATCTACGTGAACAACTGCTGGTGTAACCGCAGACATATCTCTGTAAAGACAGTTTTATGTTGCCCGGACATGGAGCTGCTAACCGTTAGCCTGTGGCCATATTATGTGCCGAGGGAGTTCAGTCATGTGATCACCATCTGTGTTTACATCCCTCCGAGGGCAAACGCAGCCACTGCATGTGAGAGGATTCACTCTGTCACAGCAAGGCTGCAGACACAGCACCCTGAGGCATTTACGATCATTTCTGGGGACTTTAATCACGCTACTTTGGACTCTACTTTGGCTGCTTTTTACCAGGTTGTGGACTGTCCAACAAGGAACAACAGGACAATTGACTTGCTGTATGCTAATGTGAGGGATGCATACAGAGTCACACCCCTCCCCCCACTAGGGAAGTCTGACCACAATCTGGTTTGTCTACAGCCGAAGTACAGCCCCCTGGTCCAAAGACAGCCTGCACCAACTAGCTCCATCAGGAGGTGGTCCCCTGAAATGGAAGATGTCCTCAGAGACTGTTATGACACCACAGACTGGGATGTGCTGCTTAGCCCACACTGTGAGGACATAGAGGGGCTTACACACTGTCTGATGGATTACCTCAACTTCTGTGCAGACATGGTCTCCCCCGCTAAGACTGTATGGTGTTACCCTAATAACAAGCCACGGGTAACACAGGGAGTCAAAGCTGTCCTCAACAAGAAGAAGGCCACCTTCAGGAGCAGGAATAGGGAGGTGATGAAAGCAGCACAGCAGGAGGTGAAATGCTGTGTGAGGGAAGCTAAGGACAGCTACAGGAGACAGGTGGAGCAGAAGCTGAAGGAGAACAGCATGAGGGAGGTCTGGGAACGTGTGAAAACCATCACAGGCCACAACACAAAAACCCGAGTCGTAGGTGGGACAGTGGAGAGGGCGAACGAGCTGAATGACTTCTTCAACCATTTCAACCAGTCCACATCCCCCCCACCCTCCCCCTCACTGCAGCCATCTCTCCTTCTTCCCTCAACATACCTCCCCCCAGTCATTGCAGCAGCCCCCTCCTCCTCCACCTCAACACAGACTCCTCCATGCATCACTGCAGATCAGGTCAGAGGTCAACTGAAGAAGCCTCATCCCAGGAAAGCAGCTGGCCCGGACAAGGTGTGTCCCCAACTACTGAAGACCTGCACTGCTGAACTGGCTGAACCACTCCAACATATCTTCAAGCTCAGCCTGCAGCTGGGGAGAGAGCTGAATGACTTCCGACCAGTGGCACTCACTTCACATCTGATGAAGACATTGGAGCGGCTCTTCCTCAGCTTCCTCAGACCTCAGGTGTAACATGCCCAGGAATGTCTGCAGTTTGTGTACCGGGCAGGTGTTGGTGTGGAAGATGCCATCCTCTACCTGCTACACCAAGCCCACTAGCATCTGGATAAGGGAAATGGTACAGTGAGGATCCTCTTCTTGGACTTCTTGAGTACCTTCAACACCATCCAGCCCTGATTGCTTCAGGACAAACTGAACCGGATGCAGGTGGACCCCTGCCTGGTCACCTGGATCTCCAGCTACTTCACCGACAGACCACAGTACGTCAGGCTGAAGGACATCACGTCTGACACTGTGATTAGCAGCACCGGAGCACCCCAGGGCATGGTGCTGGCCCCTCTTCTCTTCACCCTGTACACCACGGACTTCTGCTACAACTCGGAGCTGTGTCACATTCAGAAGTCCGCCGATGACACAGCCATAGTGGGGTGTATCAGGGACGACAGAAAGGAGGAATATAGGAGCCTGGTGAGGGACTTTGCCATTTGGTGCAACAGGAATGATCTGCAGCTCAATGCCTCGAAGACCAAGGAGTTGCTCATTGACTTTGTAAGGTCCAGACCAAGGTCACGACCAGTTCTGATAAAGGGAGTCGAGGTGGAGGCTGTGTATTCCTACAAGTACCTCGGGCTGTGGCTGGACAGCAAGCTGGACTGGACTTGCAACACCAACCACCTGTACAGGAAGGTACAGAGCAGGCTGTACTTCCTGAGGAGGCTGCGGTCTTTTAACATCTGCAGGAAACTCCTGTGGATGTTCTATCAGTCCGTGGTTGCCAGTGTCCTGTTTTACACCGTGGTGTGCTGGGGTGGGGCAGCACATCCAAGAAGGACAGATCCAGGCTGGACAAACTGATCAGGCAGGCCGGCTCTGTGGTCGGCATGAAGCTGGACTCTCTGGTGACGGTGGCAGAGAAGAGGACTATGGATAAACTACTGAACATCATGGACGATACCAGTCACCCTCTGCACACCGTCATCAGCAACCAGAGGAGCCTGTTCAGTGACAGAATGCTCCTTCCCAAGTGCAGGACTAACAGACTTAAAAACTCCTTTGTCCCTCATGCCACCAGACTGCACAACTCCTTTCTGGGGAGGAGGAGGGGTAACAGGAGGACAGAGGATGGGAAGGAGCAGTAGCCTAGCCTGACAAAAAGCAATACTGGACAATGTGCAATATAAATGTGCAATACCTCTTCTGCTGGACTTTTTTCATATCTTTTTTAATATATTTGTATATGTAAATACTTAATTTATCTAGAAGTTTTCTAAATACTTAATTTATCTAGAAGTTCTCACTTTTTTCTATTCTTTGTTTATCCTGTAATGATGCTACTGGAAATTTAATTTCCCTGAGGGAACCCTCCTAAAGGGATCAATAAAGTTCGATCTAATCTAATCTAAGTGGACGGAATAATAAAGAAGGAGGACTACCTCAGAATTCTTCAGCATAACCTCAAATCATTGGAAACTTGTACATGATTGGGAGTCACAACAGGACAATGAACCCAAACACGCATCAGAGCTGGTTGTGGAGGATAAAGCAGGCTAACATTAAGCTTAAAACAAGCCCTGACTTCAACCTGACTGAAAATATGTGGACCGTGCTTATAAGTCCATGCCAAGAAAAACAACAAAATTTAATTGAACTCTACCAATTCTACCATGAAGAGTCGTGAAATATCCAACCAGAATTCCGCCAGAAGCTTGTTCATGGTAAACAAAAAATGTTTGGTCAAAGTGACTTGCTATGAGACATTTTTCCCATATATTAGGTGTGCTGTATGTAAATCTTTGGCCCCCTATGTACAACCCCGATTCCAAAAAAGTTGGGACAAAATACAAATTGTAAATAAAAACGGAATGCAATGATGTGGAAGTTTCAAAATTCCATATTTCATTCAGAATAGAACATACCGTAGATGACATATCAAATGTTTAAACTGAGAAAATGTATCATTTAAAGAGAAAAATTAGGTGATTTTAAATTTCATGACAACAACACATCTCAAAAAAGTTGGGACAAGGCCATGTTTACCACTGTGAGACATCCCCTTTTCTCTTTACAACAGTCTGTAAACATCTGGGGACTGAGGAGAGAAGTTGCTCAAGTTTAGGAATAGGAATGTTAACCCATTCTTGTCTAATGTAAGATTCTAGCTGCTCAAGTGTCTTAGGTCTTTTGTTGTATCTTCCGTTTTATGATGCGCCAAATGTTTTGTATGGGTGAAAGATTTGGACTGCAGGCTGGCCAGTTCAGTACCTGGACCCTTCTTCTGCGCAGCCATGATGCTATAATTGATGCAGTATGTGGTTTGGCATTGTCATGTTGGAAAATACAAGGTCTTCCCTGAAAGAGACGTCATCTGGATGGGAGCATATGTTGCTCTAGAACAGGGGTCACCAAACTACGGCCCGCGGGCCAACTCCGGCCCGCCACCCCCCTTTGACCGGCCCCCCAGCCCCCCACCACTTGAACCAGCCCTATGAGGCAATCCCCAAAAGTGGTCATGGCCTATTTTTTTTAAATTGCTTTTTGGCAAATAACATGTCTGCATCTTGTATTTTGTTGATTTTATCAATTAAAATTGATATTTAGTTATAAAATGAGCTATTCATATTTTCCGAATTTTCGTCATATGCTCGTGATCAAGCAGTGACAGGCAGCGCACGCGCAGAGAACTGTCAGTGTTCAGGACAGCAAAATGGCAAGCGGTCAGCGAAAAGTCGACAGAGAGTGCAGAGTTTTTAAAGAACAGTGGACCACTGATTATTTTTTCGTTCAGTGTAAGGACCGTGCAGTTTGTTTTGTATGTAAAGAAAGTGTCGGTTTTCAAAGAATATAATCTGCATCATCACTACGAAACCCGGCACAAAGAGTATGCTAGTTTGTGAGGGCAAACAAGAGAAGACAGGATTCGGAGGATGAAATGCGGACTGGCTGCACAACAGAATGCATTCCTTCGCTAAACCCAGATCAACCAGGCTGCTGTCCAAGCTAGCCATAAGGTAGCTCACCTACTAGCTACCCATGGAAAGCCGTTTACTGATGGGGACTTTGTTAAAGTATGCATGCTTGCTGTGGCCAAGGAGGTGTGTCCCGACAAGAAGGATAGCACAACGCGGTGAGTCTCTCCGCACCTGCTATGACCAGGCGAACCGAAGATTTGGGGGACAACGTGTATGACCAGCTGAATGAGAGAGTGTCAGAATTCGAGTTTTTTTGCTTTGGCCATGGATGAGAGCGATGACGTGCAGGACACAGCACAACTGCTGTGATCTATTGATCTATTGCTCATATTATAATTTCACTGTTTTTTTATGTATTTATTTTATAGGCCTATTTATTTGACCTTTATTAAGTGCTGCACGCAATTATTATTAATAATATCAACAGGCCTACCTACAATTTATAATTTTCCACTCACCTTTGCCAGTGTCAATCACCTCAACTAGGCAGATGTTTCTTACCTTGACAGCTTTGATGTTATTTTTATTAGAAAATAAATAAATGGAATATCTGTGGTATTTCAAATTAAAACAAAGTGTGAAGACTCGAGTACTACTTTTGCAAACCACTAGTAAAGATAAACAAATATGTGCCAGGAATAAAGTGTTGATACAGTGGTGGGGATATAGTGGTGGGGATATAGTGGTGGGGATGGCTGTGCCAGGCTAGTAATCTCTACTACACAATGAGGCCTGCTGGTGGTCATATTTGTCTGGGTCATACAATTCTATGTTATATAGCTGACCCGACCCCGGCCCCCCATCACAGTCAGGAACGACAATGTGGCCTCCAGAGAAAAAAAGTTTGGTGACCCCTGCTCTAGAACCTGGATATACCTTTCAGCATTGATAGTGTCTTTCCAGATGTGTAAGCTGCCCATGCCACATGCACTAATGCAACCCCATACCATCAGAGATGCAGGCTTCTGAACTGAGCGCTGATAACAACTTGGGTCGTCCTTCTCCTCTTTAGTCCGAATGACACGGCGTCCCTGAGTTCCATAAAGAACTTCAAATTTTGATTCGTCTGACCACAGAACAGTTTTCCACTTTGCCACAGTCCATTTTAAATGAGCCTTGGCCCAGAGAAGACGTCTGCGCTTCTGGATCGTGTTTAGATACAGCTTCTTCTTTGAACTATACAGTTTTAGCTGGCAACGGCAGATGGCATGGTGAATTGTGTTCACAGATAATGTTCTCTGGAAATATTCCTGAGCCCATTTTGTGATTTCCAATACAGAAGCATGCCTGTATGTGATGCAGTGCAGTTTAAGGGCCCGAAGATCACGGGCACCCAGTATGGTTTTCCGGCCTTGACCCTTACGCACAGAAATTCTTCCAGATTCTCTGAATCTTTTGATGATATTATGCACTGTAGATGATGATATGTTCAAACTCTTTGCAATTTTACACTGTCAAACTCCTTTCTGATATTGCTCCACTATTTGTCGGAGCAGAATTAGGGAGATTGGTGATACTCTTCCCAGTTTTACTTCTGAGAGCCGCTGCCACTCCAAGATGCTCTTTTTATACCCAGTCATGTTAATGACCCATTGCCAATTGACCTAATGAGTTGCATTTTGGTCCTCCAGCTGTTCCTTTTTTGTACCTTTAACTTTTCCAGCCTCTTATTGCTCCTGTCCCAACTTTTTTGAGATGCGTTGCTGTCATGAAATTTCAAATAAGCCAATATTTGGCATGAAATTTCAAAATGTGGGCGGCACGGTGGTGTAGTGGTTAGCGCTGTCGCCTCACAGCAAGAAGGTCCTGGGTTCGAGCCCCGGGGCCGGCGAGGGCCTTTCTGTGTGGAGTTTGCATGTTCTCCCCGTGTCTGCGTGGGTTTCCTCCGGGTGCTCCGGTTTCCCCCACAGTCCAAAGACATGCAGGTTAGGTTAACTGGTGACTCTAAATTGACCGTAGGTGTGAATGTGAGTGTGAATGGTTGTCTGTGTCTATGTGTCAGCCCTGTGATGACCTGGCGACTTGTCCAGGGTGTACCCCGCCTTTCGCCCGTAGTCAGCTGGGATAGGCTCCAGCTTGCCTGCGACCCTGTAGAAGGATAAAGCGGCTAGAGATAATGAGATGAGATGAGATATCAGTTTTTGAGATTTGTAAATTATTGCATTCCATTTTTATTTACAATTTGTACTTTGTCCCAACTTTTTTGGAATTGGGGTTGTATACTTTTGGCCCTGTGTTGATTTCAGAAAACCCAAAGAAAATTGTGCACTGAAATCTAGTTTTTTTTTTTTTTAAGATGTATGCTGTACAATTACGTATTCTGCCACAGAAAAAGAACAGATCAGAGAAATCATTGAAAGCCCAAATACTGCCATGACATTCATATCCAAAATCACATTCAGGTCACTGTATAGCATGGTGTTTGCCAATGAAATGGTCACCCAGGGCTCTGCACACGTCATCGTATTCTTCCTCTGGTCATTTTTAGGATCAACACAATTCGTTCCTTTCATTCTCTTCTTCCCCTATTCACTACATCAATCGCTGTCCAACTGAAGAGCACACCCCACTGTCCAGATGTTCCACTACACAGGCTTTCTGTGTTACAAAGGTCAGTCGGTCAGACTGTGGAATGTATCTTTGTTAGCCAGTTTAGAAAGTCAGTACTCTCTCATTCTAATATTTTATGGACATGACACACACAAGTGCATAATCCAAAGACAAATATTTTTCTAAAGTCATGGAGAAATTATGCTGCACTGCTTTGCCTCAATTTATGATCTTATACTTCGGGGTCTTTCTGACACTAGGCTCCATTAAGCTGAGGCGAGGAACAATTTATGAGTTCACATATTTAGAGGATCTTGTGTGGAATCATCTTGTGTTTCTTCACGACTGATTGCTATCATTGTAAAAGTGTGTAGCATGTTAAACACAGAAATGCCATTGTGTGGTTAAAACTGTAAGATGTCATATGGTGGGAAATACAAGCGAGTCAGTTTAATTTCAAATTCAGCAGAAGTTGTGCTTTAGCCAATGAGAAGCCTCCATTGGACAGCCAATCAGAAGTCTGTGTTCAAGCAAACGTCCTTTTAAAATGATATGAACAGGAGCCGCCATTTTGTTTTGGGGCGCTTCTAGGGGTGGGTCCCTTGTAGTGGGACAGAGTTTAAAAATGACTGGTGGAAGTTTAGACTTCAGTGTGTATCCTGGATATCACTCAGTGCTCCAATTGTTTTACACAATAAAAGAAAAGAGCTTCAATGTGATTCCTTTCATGTCAGTGTATTTTTGGCTATGTTTAAGGTACAGACTTCCACAACATAACACATCATGAAGGAAAACACCAATCACACATGATCTCTGTACTCCTTCTCTCTCTCTCTCTCTCTCTCTCTCTCTCTCTCATTCTTTTCCCCTCCCTTTCTCTCTCTCTCACACACACACATGCACAGAAGCAGGAAGTGACTCCTCATTTCAGAGAAAACAAAACTCAGTCTCTCTCTCTCTCTCTCGCATTGTGTGAGTTCAAGAAAATGGCCGAAGCCAGTATTTCAGTAGATCAGGACCAGTTCCTCTGTTCAGTGTGTCTGGATCTACTGAAGGATCCAGTGACGATCCACTGTGGTCACAGTTTCTGTAAGGTGTGTATTAATGACTGCTGGGATCAGGATGATAAGAGCGGAGTTTATCGCTGTCCTCAGTGCAGAGACACTTTCACACCAAGGCCTGTTCTACGCAGAAACAACATGCTGTCTGAAGTGGTGGAGAAACTGAAGAAGAAGAAGAAGGCTGAAGTCCAAGCTGCTTCTCCTGCTCACTGTTACGCTGGACCTGGAGATGTGGAGTGTGATTTCTGCACCGGGAGAAAACACAAAGCCGTCAAGTCCTGTCTGATGTGTCTGGCCTCCTTTTGTGAAACTCATCTGAAACCTCACTATGAAGTTCCTTCCTGGAAAAAGCACAAGTTAGTTGAAGCTTCTGGAAATCTACAAGAGAAGATCTGCTCTGAGCATGATAAAGAACTGGAGATCTACTGTCGTACTGACCAAAGCTTCATTTGTTATCTGTGTATGACGGATGAACACAAAAGCCACGACACCGTCTCAGTTAAAGCATACAGAAGTGAAAAACAGGTGAGAAATGCAAGTCTAATTTATTCAGAGTTATTTCATACAGTTTACATTTCTAATCTAAAGTGGCTGAAGGTTTTCGCTCCATGTAGAAGCCACACCTTATTTCACTTCTTTAATCTTTCGGTCTCCGTCTTTAAAGAACTGATTGATTGATTGATTGATTGATTGATTGATTGATTGATTGATTTGTTCCGAACAGTAAAGAAAAAAATCAAAATAAAAAAATGCAATTATCAAAACGTAGTCATGAACAAACGGGATAGCATAGTTGCAAGGCAATAACATAATAATGTTCGGAAAGGATCAGGAAGAAGTAAATAACTTATCAAATCCTAACCCTCTATACCACCGTTAATCAAACATCACTTTCCGCCATAATAATATATATATATATATATATATATATATATATGTGTGTGTGTGTGTTAGGGTGCATCATTTGGCCCCTAAAAATGAAAAGTTCCTCCAATCATGATGCATTTTTGTTTTTATGTTCCTTTTGGTAAGAAAACACACTGGGTGAAATATATTGAAAAAATTCAAAAGTTTAATGGTGGCACCAGGAGCTCAAAGTTATGGAAAAAAGCTGCTATTTAATGACAAAATTTCGATCACTTTTCATGAAACATTATGGCACCTTATAGAGTATACCAAATATCTTAGATACACATTTTTAGTACATATTCTAAATCTATTATCAAGCACAGTTTGAGTTTTAGCTGTTCATTGAATCATTGTTCAACAACTATTAAACAATACAAATGTATTATGAATCACATTAATGCTTCTCAATCCCTTGCAAAGGTTCTTAACATGATCTCTGGGTCACAAGAAATCAATAAATGGAGTCCAACATTGTGATTCAAACCTTATGCGAAAACATAAAATAAGCGTTTTTTGGCAAAAAAATGAACCTCATGATGCCACCATTAGACTTTTGAATATGGTCAAAAAATTTACAGGATGTCTTTATTGGTGAAAAGGAACACCCAAACAAAAATGCATCAGATTTTATGAAAGTGAGGGCAACTGATGCACCCTCATCGGTATCCATTATCTTACAGTCACAATAGCCATCACTGGTATCTGTCCAAGTCCTCGATGTTTCATATGACCAGAACTCTAGCCTCCTCTGGTGTACCGTTCAGCTTAATGAATACTTTGCAGTTGGTTATCCATGTAGATTGATTTTATTTTCTTTCTTCAGATGACGTGCTTTTCTGGTGATGTCAGCATTGCGTTTTGTCAGGTGCTCATTGATGTAGACGTTTGTACTTTTCAGTTTCCTTCCTTGTTTCAGCAATGCAGCTTTATGTTTTCGATTGACGAATCTCATTATGATGGCAGTGTTTTCCTTGTCTCTCCTGGGTAGAATATGTCAGGCCTCGATGTTGCTGCAATCAATCGATTCCCTTTGAGTGTAGGAATGCCAACACTTGTTACTCCACAGAGTTGCTGCCCAGTTCGTCAGATTCTCCCTCCCTTGTCACCACTTTTGCATATGACCTGGGTTTAATCTGAATCCCAGTGACGATGACGTCGTTCATCCTGGTGTGCTGTTCCAGTTCAGTAACTCTGCTTTCCAGGTGGGCGAGGCGCCGCCGGTCCTTCTCGGCGTTCTGCAGCCTTAGCGACTTCACTTCCGTCACCAGGTCCATGATGGTTTTCTGTTGTTTAACAACAAGTGACTTTTTAATGTCCTCACCTTCCTCGGCTATAAAGTTCTTTTTTGGAGGCATAATTCACCAATAAAGCCATCCAATTAGTTGAAATGTTTGGGGAGTCGTTTCCTCACCTCACTGCCTTTACTAGGACTGTTCATACATTCACATGATGAGTTTGATCAGTTCTGGCTTCTGATTGGTTGGAATGAAAATCTGCTCCTTGGGGATTAGATTGGACAACCTCCTGCTTTACTCAGATTTAGGATGATATTTTTATCGTAATAATGACAATAATGTTGAAATTAGTTTAAGTTAATGGTGGAGTTGTTGATGCAAAGCAACATGATATTCTGACAATCATGTTAACGGACTCAGTTTTATTCATAATAAAAAACACATCGAGGAATAAAAGTTGTTGCGGTTATTTGTGATGTGACCCAGTGGTTCTCACTCATAGTCCTGAAATACTAAAATACATTTGAGTGTTTAACTTCAGTGAACTTTAAAACCCCCAACATCCAGCCTTTTACACTTTAATAAGGTGCTCCGTAGAACCCGAGTGAACTTTAACCCTTTATCTGCAGTTAATATTCACCCACTGAGCTCATAACCTCATCATGTATAAACAGTGAAATGGATTTTATTTGTCCTCAGAGTGAGTTAAAGGAGGAGCAGATGAAATCCCAGCAGAGACTCCAGGAGAAGCAGAAGAAGGTGCAGGAGCTGAAACAGACTGTGAACACTATAAAGGTGAGCAGTGAGCAGAGACAGAGCTGCTCCTAGAAACACACACAACATGGACAACGAGTCATTTACAGTCCCAGTAAGAGAGGAAATGATAGATGAGCTTTAAATCGTGTGTGTGTGTGTGTGTGTGTGTGTGTGTGTGTGTGTGTGTGTGTGTGTCCTAACAGCACAGTGCACAGACAGCAGTGGAGGACAGTGAGAGGATCTTTACTGAGCTGATCAGCTCCATGGAGAAAAAGCGCTGGGAGGTGACGGAGCTGATCAGAGATCAGGAGAATGCTGAACTGAGTCGAGCTGAACGACTCCTGGAGCAACTAGAGCAGGAGATTGCTGATCTTCAGAGGAGGGTCACTGAGCTGGAGCAGCTTTCACACACACACGATCACATCCATTTCCTCCAGGTAACACTCACTGTCTGATCTACAGAGCCAGCTGTTCCTCACACACTCTCTCAAAATCTGTTCTTCACCTAATATCAGACGAGGTACTTCAGATTATCAACACCTCCTTATGAACTGGCATGTTTCCCTCATCTCTGAAAAAAGCGGTTGTAAAACCCCTACTGAAAAAGAATAACCTGGATGTCTCAGTACTCAACAACTACAGGCCCATATCCAATTTGCCATTCGTTGGTAAAATAATTGAAAAAATTGTTTTTAATCAATTAACTGCCTTCCTGACATTAAACGGATGTTTTGATAAGTTTCAGTCAGGTTTTCGTGCCAATCATAGCACTGAAACAGCTCTTACTAAAGTCATGAATGACCTACGTCTTAATTCTGATGCTGGTAAAACATCAGTCTTGGTGCTTTTAGACTTAAGTGCTGCATTTGACATGGTAGATCATTCCATACTGTTACATCGACTGGAGCATTGGGTTGGATTTACTGGTATAGTAATCAACTGGTTAAAATCTTACCTACAACAAAGATTTTTTTATGTGGCCATTGGAGGCCACAGTTCATCACCCGTGTCCTTGAACTGTGGGGTTCCCCAGGGCTCAATCCTGGGACCATTACTATTCAACCTTTATATGCTCCCACTTGGACAAATTATTAAGAATAACTCAATAAACTTCCATAGCTATGCAGATGACACTCAGCTTTACTTAGCTATGTCACCTAATGACTATGCCCCTTTTGAGTCTCTTCATAGATGCATTGACCAAATTAACAAATGGATGTCTTACAATTTTCTTCAGCTGAACGCAGATAAAACTGAAGCAATTATATTTGGCAAAAAGGAGGAAAGGCTTAGGATTGCCACTGTTCTTGAAACTAAGGGGCTTAAAGCAAAGGATACTGTCAAAAACCTTGGTGTCCTTATTGACAGCGAACTTAACTTCAACAGTCATATGAAAGTGGTAAAAAAAGTCTGCATTCTATCACCTAAAAAACATTTCTAAACTCAGGGGTCTCATGTGAAACATGATCTAGAAAAACTTATTCATGCTTTCATCTCCAGTAGGGTTGATTACTGCAATAGCCTTTTCACAGGTCTTCCAAAAAAGACCATCAAAGAGCTTCAACTAATCCAAAATGCAGCAGCAAGGGTTCTTACAAGAACAAAAAGGGTAGTCCATATCACTCCAATCCTAAGGTCTCTGCACTGGCTCCCAGTGAGCTATAGAATTGACTTTAAAGCATTACTTCTTCTATTTAAAACATTAAATGGGATGGGACCCTGCTACCTATTGGATATGTTTCAATTATATGCACCAACTAGGTCTATAAGATCACAGGAGAAAAACTTGCTAGTAATACCAGCTGTCAAAACGAAGTGTGGTGAAGCAGCCTTTAGTTGCTATGCTGCTAAGCTTTGGAACCAACTTCCAGATGAGATCAAAAATGCTCCTACTGTTGTTAGTTTTAAATCCAGGCTCAAGACAAAGCTGTTTTCAGATGCTTTCACTTGATTAATTTTTACCTAAGTAATTAACTTCCTTTAACATAATTTCTTTTAATTTTGATTTTAATTATTTTACTTTCTTTATTTTAATTTCTTTTTAATCTTGGATTTTAATGATTTTCATCTCATCTCATCTCATTATCTGTAGCCGCTTTATCCTGTTCTACAGGGTCGCAGGCAAGCTGGAGCCTATCCCAGCTGACTACGGGCGAAAGGCGGGGTACACCCTGGACAAGTCGCCAGGTCATCACAGGGCTGATTTTAATGATTTTACTTTTACTTTAATTCTTTGTTACTGTGATCCTCGTAGATTTTGTCTGCGGGACGATTTTATTTGGTGATCCTCGTAGATTGTGTCTGCGGGACGATTTTTGGTGATCCTCGTGGAAGAGCCACGGTAAGAGTGCGCTTTATGTGATCCTCGTAGATTTTGTCTGCGGGACGATTTTTGGTGATCCTCGTGGAAGAGCCACGGGAAGAGCGCGCTTTATGTGATCCTCGTAGATTTTGTCTGCGGGACGATTTTTGGTGATCCTTGTAGATTTTGTCTGTGGGACGATTTTATTTGGTGATCCTCGTAGATTTTGTCTGCGGGACGATTTTTGGTGATCCTCGTGGAAGAGCCATGGGAAGAGCGCGCTTTATGAGTTAAACCCATAATAATAATTAATCTCGAGGCTGATTCCTTTTTTGAACTTTTATTTCATTTTATTATTTTATTTCTACTATTGTTTAATTCTTATTTTTCTTCCCCAATTATTTTATGTAATTTTATTTTCTATTGTTTACTGTTCTGCTTTTACTTCTGTAAAGTACATTGAACTGCCACTGTGTATGAAATGTGCTATATAAATAAACTTGCCTTGCCTTGATTTGCTCTGATGTTATTCGTTCCTTTGGTACACTTTTTAACTTCATGATGTTTCTTTCTTTCTCTCTGTAGAGTTTCCAGTCTCTCTGTGTCTCTTCTGGACGTGAGGACTCACCCAGCATCACTGTCAATCAACATCTCTCATTTGATGGAGTGAGGAAATCTCTCTCTGCTCTGAAAAAGAGACTCGAGGAATTCTGCCAGGAGGAACTCATCAAAATCTCTGAACATGGTAAGAGGATCCGTTCCTGCTGGAGGGAGGGAAGTCTTTACTTGCTCGGTGACAGAGTGATGTCGAGGTGTCAGTCTTTGTTCCTGAGCACCAAAGCACTGCACAGTGTAGAGTTTTTAACACTCACCTGATTTGAGTCTTGATGATGAAATGCTGACGTGAATGAGTTTGTGTTCGAACTGAGAAACTCTGCAGTCTGGTGCTTCAAGACTGAAGTGTGACGTCTGATCTACACACATTTCTGATCTACACACAAGTGATGATTTACACAAATGTCTGATTTTATGGGTTTTAGCATCAGACCATTTTATTTCTGTCTCCACAGTTGAAGACGTTCAGATTTTACTCTCAGAGCCAAAGAGCAGAGACGAGTTTCTGAAATGTACGTCTACACACACACACACACACAAGTCTAGAACACACGCGCACACACACACACGTGACAACACGCACAAATACACTTACACATCTACAATGTGCACAAACATACACACGTGTCTAGAACACGCAAAAGCAAACACACACATCTACAACATGAACACTCACACACACACACGACATGCGCAAAAACACACCCACATGTAGAACATGCACAAAACACACACACGTGCATACAACATTCACAAACACACAAACATGTACAATATGCATAAACATACACACATACACGTCTTTGTAACACGCGCACACACACACGTCTATAACATACACAAACACGTGTCTAGAACATGCACAAACACACACGTCTGCAACACACACATGCACACGTGTCTACAACCTGCACAAACGCGTGCACACACACATATCTACAACATGCAGAAACACACACACGTGTCTACAACATTTACAAAGACACATGCATGTCTACAAGATGCACGAAGGCACACACACGTACAATATGCTGAAACACACACGTACGACATGCACAAACACACATACACAAATGTAGAACATGCACAAACATACACACGTCTATCCAGAAGACACACACACACACACACACACACGTTGACCATGCACAAACCCACACACACACACGTACAATATGCAGTCCCCCCAGGATTTCGCGGGCATTTTTTGTGATTGTTGTGGGATAAAATGTCTGATGTTGCGGGGGGGTTTCCAAAAAGTTGTGATGAAAGTTGCGGTGTTTTTTAGGTTTTTGTTGGAGTTACATTGCGGGAGGAAGTGAAAGTTGCGAGAAATTGTGATTTTCTCTTTTTGTGATTAAAATTGAGTGATATGTTAAATATTAAGTCATTACTGAAAAACTATTGATTAAAAAAACAAAGACACTGAGAAATGGTCCTATAAACAACCTTACCAATAAATATAAAAGATTACCAGGACTACAAAAATGCAGAAAAATAGGCTTTACTTATCCAAATGCACCTGTTGGTTCAAAAGTTAAAGTGCAGAGAACCTCACAGCACAACATGAAGTTACCTTAAAATATAATATAAATGCCTCAGCTTTCATGTAAGAAAAAAAAAAAACTATTAATACTAGTACTGTGTGCAGGCAGTCTCTCCTGAACACTAAATTAAACAATAATTATAAACTAATAAAATAAATGGCTCAGGCTTCATAGAAGAAAAAAAACAATTTGAACAGAATCTCACAGTATGATGCTGAAGCTGCGTAAACAATGGAAAATAAAATACCATTTTGGCAAAAATGTTGGCATCCATTAATCTCATCTCATCTCATTATCTGTAGCCACTTTATCCTGTTCTACAGGGTCACAGGCAAGCTGGAGCCTATCCCAGCTGACTACGGGCGAAAGGCGGGGTACACCCTGGACAAGTCGCCAGGTCATCACAGGGCTGACACATAGACACAGACAACCATTCACACTCACATTCACACCTACGCTCAATTTAGAGTCACCAGTTACCCTAACCTGCATGTCTTTGGACTGTGGAGGAAACCGGAGCACCCGGAGGAAACCCACGCGGACACGGGGAGAACATGCAAACTCAGCACAGAAAGGCCCTCGCCGGCCACGGGGCTCGAACCCAGAACCTTCTTGCTGTGAGGCGACAGCGCCAACCACTACACCACCGTGCCACCCGCATCCATTAATTTCTTGTATTAAGTAAAAAAATAATGTAAAGTGCACACAGTCCTTCACTGTAAACATAACATACTTTCAGTAACAGAATTTAAGCCTATATAAACACTGACTCGCACAGCGTTGCTGACGTTTTCCAGCCCAAAATATGTTCAAAACCCGCCAAATTGCACTTAAAACCACACAATCTGGCAACACTGCGCACATGCTGCTTCTCTTGAACGTACACGAAAGTAAGGCGGAAGGAAGTTTGTGACGTCACCTCAAGACGACGCCAACGATTGGTCAAATTTGCGGGAAAGTTACGGTGATTGGATATAATTGCAGCCCCGCCCTGAATTCGCGGGGATTGGTTGAATTTGCGTTGATGTTGCAAATCGCAACATCGCGAAATCCTGGAGGGTCTGTACAACATGCACAAACACACACACACGTTTCTAGAACAAACACACACACACACACTCCACATAAATCTATGCTGTGATTAATATCTAACATGTTCACATTTCTCATGTGTTTAGATTTCTGTGATCTGACTCTGGATCCCAACACAGTAAATTATTACCTCATTCTGTCTGAGAAGAACAGAGTGGTGACGCTCAGTGAGAGAGAGCAGCCGTACTCTGATCAGCCAGAGAGATTTGACCCCTACTGGCAGGTGTTGTGTAAGGAGAGAGTGTGTGGATGCTGTTACTGGGAGGTGGAGTGGAGCTCTAAGGGATGTGTGTTCATATCAGTGTCATATAAAGACATCAGAAGGAAAGGACGGGGTAATGAGTGTGTGTTTGGACGCAACAATCAGTCCTGGAGTCTGCAGTGTTCTTCTTCTTCTCTCTCTTTCTGGCACAACAGCATTAAGACTGATCTCAGAGTTCCATCCCCCTCCAGAATAGGAGTGTATGTGGATCACAGTGCAGGAACTCTGTCCTTCTACAGCGTCTCTGACACGATGAAGCTCCTCCACAGAGTCCACACCACATTCACTCAGCCTCTATACGCTGGGTTCAGGCTCGAATGGTATTTTAGGGTAAATTTAGTCCCAACTGTGAGGTTGTGCGATGCAAAAAAATAATGAGTTTTTGGTGTTTTATAGTCACTAATTTGTTGATTAAAAAAGAACTCCATGCACATTTCCTTATTGATCCTCAATTGTGAAAAAAAATACGAACATTAAATCATTAAAAACACTAAATGTTAAAACTGCATTTAGCCACAGTCTAGAATCATCAGTTACAGATATAAAGGAAATGAAATTGTAAGATCTGAATGTACAGCCAATAAAATATAAAATCTCTACTGATTTCTGAAATTAGTGCAGCAAAATGCCTGAACTTTCTCTAAAGTCTGGATTTATTGGGTTTTATGTTTGTAATTGTAAATATAATAATTTGTAATTTGGTAATAATGGTTTGGTTAAAATGTTTACTGACTCTAATAAACCCTTAAAATGTGGATGTTTCGCTCAGAAATATTTCATTACTAATAACCTGTTTTAGTTCTCAGAGAAATCTGGTTTGTTTTTTCATGAAGATGGAGACCAAAATAAAGCTTTCCAGGAATTTTCAGGATCATCCCCATGTCTTCATGTCTGTTCTTTTTTGTCTTTCGGGCATCACCTCTCCAGAATACAATCACAACAACAAACTTTACATAATCCGAGATATTTTAAGACCCACATGAATAAAAAGATGATGTCTGTCCTCCTTGGTAATGGGTTCTAGAAACTGTAGTTACCTGCTATGGCCACTATGGGGCAGTGAAAAAATATCTTGGATCATATCTCAATATGTATGTGTTCATGTGAAGTATTGTCAGATTTTTTATCTTAAATCACTCAAGGGGAAATTTAATAATATCACAGAATTATTACCCAAGCTAAACTGACTATCCGTCCAACAAAACGGTTTAATAGTTGTAACAATACTGTAATGAGACTCTTCTTAATGTGCTGTTATAAAAAGTCTTGGTTTTAGCCTAAAGGGTAAATTAATTCATTTAAAGCTGAGGCACAAGAGTAAACCAATCAGTGACCTGCATGTGAGCAAACCAGACAAAGTCACGGATTATAACAAAACAAACATTTATTTTTCCTAATTCACTTTTATCGTAAAAACATGTCCCGCTTTGCGCTCCCCTCATGGACAGATGTGTGTGTGCATTTGTTTACAAGCTGAAGCCAGTTGGACTGTAACACCGGCAGAAGCCAAAGAAACATGTTGACTGACAAGGTGGAGGAATATTACAGGATTTTACACAAATATGATGCACAGTTTTATTTATTGTGACATCAGAGATGAACAGAGAGTGTCTTTGTTTGGAGGGCTAAAGCTGCAGCCCCAACAATATATGCCAAGAGATGCCCATGGTGCATCTGCTTCCCATAATCTGTGTTCAATACAATTTTAGTTCTTTGTAATGTGGTAATAATGATTTTAACGCTTTTAAAAACTCCGATAAGACTTTTAAAATGTGTATGTTTAGCTCAGGGGCGGAACGGTGGTGTAGTGGTTAGCGCTGTCGCCTCACAGCAAGAAGGTCTGGGTTCGAGCCCCGTAGCCAGCGAGGGCCTTTCTGTGCGGAGTTTGCATGTTCTCCCCGTGTCCGCGTGGGTTTCCTCCAGGTGCTCCGGTTTCCCCCACAGTCCAAAGACATGCAGGTTAAGTTAACTGGTGACTCTAAATTGACCGTAGGTGTGAAGGTGAGTGTGAATGGTTGTCTGTGTCTATGTGTCAGCCCTGTGATGCCCTGGCATCTTGTCCAGGGTGTACCCCGCCTTTCGCCCGTAGTCAGCTGGGATAGGCAAGCTGGAGCCTGTGACTCTGTAGAACAGGATAAAGCGGCTACAGATAATGAGATGAGATGAGAGCTCTGACTTAAAAACTGTAGTTAAATGCTTTGGCCACTAGGTGGAAGTGAACCATGTAATTCGCTCATCACATCACTCATAAACCACGAGTGTCCCATGTCCAGGTGGTTTTCAACAGGTCTCTCAGAGATTTTGTGAGAGTGGACAGGAGAGGGGAAACTTGCCGACGTACTTCACCATTCCCATAAAGCGTCTCACTCCTTCAATATCCTGTGGTTCAGGCATGTTGAGAATTGCTTTAATTTTGTCAGGGTCAGCCTCAGTCCCTTGAGCACTTACTTTATGTCCAAGGAACTTCACTTCTTTGACACCAAACTCACATTTTTCATTTAGGATCAGACCTGCAGTCTCAAACTTCTGGAGGACTTCACACAGCCTGCCGTCATGCTCGGTTTCATCTTTACCGAACACCGAGATGTCATCGGCATGGCACAGTGTTCCTGGTGTGCCTGCAATGATCTGGGAGATTCTCAGCTGGAAATGTTCAGGTGCTGAGAAGATCCCAAATGGGAGTCTCCTGAAGCAATACCTCCCAAAAGGAGTTATGAAAGTCGTCAAGGGCTCAGAGTCTTCATGTAAGGGTATTTGCCAAAATCCTGACGTGGCATCCAGTTTTGAAAATACTGCTGCTCCATCTAATTTTGCAAGTGTGTCATCCATAGCTGGGAGTGTGTGTCTCTCACAGCGGACACTTTGTCACGGTGGTGTAGTGGTTAGCGCTGTCGCCTCACAGCAAGAAGGTCCGGGTTCGAGCCCCGTGACCGGCGAGGGCCTTTCTGTGTGGAGTTTGCATGTTCTCCGCGTGGGTTTCCTCCGGGTGCTCCGGTTTCCCCCACAGTCCAAAGACATGCAGGTTAGGTTAACTGGTGACTCTAAATTGACCGTAGGTGTGAATGTGAGTGTGAATGGTTGTCTGTGTCTACGTGTCAGCCCTGTGATGACCTGGCGACTTGTCCAGGGTGTACCCCGCCTTTTGCCCGTAGTCAGCTGGGATAGGCTCCAGCTTGCCTGCGACCCTGTAGAAGGATAAAGCGACTAGAGATAATGAGATGAGATGAGATGAACTGCTGCTACCTGCTGCAGTAGTGGTAGGCTCTGGATTGCAATGAGACCTACAGTAGTATTGGCATCACTAGGTCTTTTACTACAAATATTTCCTGCTCTATTTTCTTTTTGACCTTTTTCAGACATGCATTGAATGTGTCCAGTACAGTCACTGGATGGTTGTTGGGATTGCTGATCATTCACTGTGCATTTCCCATCTCTGGCTTTTGAGTACATGGATTCTGGTATGGCTGTGACAGCCGCTCCTGTATCAAACTTAAAGTTAATCAGTTCTACATTCATCTGTATATCCTGTTTCCAGATTTCTTGCTTCTGACTTTGAATCGTTCCCATGAATGCCCATTCTGCCATGTCATGGCTTTCTTTGATGGCTTCCACTCTCTGTCCTGTCTGACACATTGTCACGAAATGATCTTTCTTTGGACATTTTATACTAATCCCGATTCCAAAAAAATTGGGACAAAGTACAAATTGTAAATAAAAATGGAATGCAATAATTTACAAATCTCAAAAACTGATATTGTATTCATAATAGAACATAGACAACATATCAATTGTTGAAAGTGAGACATTTTGAAATTTAATGCCAAATATTGGCTCATTTGAAATTTCATGACAGCAACGCATCTCAAAAAAGTTGGGACAGGAGCAATAAGAGGCTGGAAAAGTTAAAGGTACAAAAAAGGAACAGCTGGAGGACCAAATTGCAACTCATTAGGTCAATTGGCAATAGGTCATTAACATGACTGGGTATAAAAAGAGCATCTTGGAGTGGCAGCAGCTCTCAGAAGTAAAGATGGGAAGAGGATCACCAATCCCCCTAATTCTGTGCCGACAAATAGTGGAGCAATATCAGAAAGGAGTTCGACAGTGTAAAATTGCAAAGAGTTTGAACATATCGTCATCTACAGTGCATAATATCATCAAAAGATTCAGAGAATCTGGAAGGATCTCTGTGCGTAAGGGTCAAGGCCGCAAGGCCGGATTAACTATATGGGCCTGCGGCACAGTGCCCAGGGGCACTAACCACTCACAGCCAGTGGGGGGGGGCACCACATGACAGAAACTTTAAAAATATTTTTCGTGAATGTTTGTACACTTAAAATGGTTATACACTGGAATCTGGAAGAATCTCTGTGCGTAAGGGTCAAGGCCGGAAAACCATACTGGGTGCCCGTGATCTTCGGGCCCTTAGACGGCACTGCATCACATACAGGCATGCTTCTGTATTGGAAATCACAAAATGGGCTCAGGAATATTTCCAGAGAACATTATCTGTGAACACAATTCACCGTGCCATCCGCCGTTGCCAGCAAAACTCTATAGTTCAAAGAAGAAGCCATATCTAAACATGAACCAGAAGCGCAGACGTCTTCTCTGGGCCAAGGCTCATTTAAAATGGACTGTGGCAAAGTGGAAAACTGTTCTGTGGTCAGACGAATGAAAATTTGAAGTTCTTTATGGAACTCAGGGACGCCGTGTCATTCAGACTAAAGAGGAGAAGGACGACCCGAGTTGTTATCAGCACTCAGTTCAGAAGCCTGCATCTCTGATGGTATGGGGTTGCATTAGTGCGTGTGGCATGGGCAGCTTACACATCTGGAAAGACACCATCAATGCTGAAAGGTATATCCAGGTTCTAGAGCAACATATGCTCCCATCCAGACGACGTCTCTTTCAGGGAAGACCTTGCATTTTCCAACATGACAATGCCAAACCACATACTGCATCAATTACAGCATCATGGCTGCGTAGAAGAAGGGTCCGGGTACTGAACTGGCTAGGCTGCAGTCGAGATCTTTCACCCATAGAAAACATTTGGCGCATCATAAAACGGAAGATACGACAAAAAAGACCGAAGACAGTTGAGCAACTAGAATCCTACATTAGACAAGAATGGGTTAACATTCCTATCCCTAAACTTGAGCAACTTGTCTCCTCAGTCCCCAGACGTTTACAGACTGTTTTAAAGAGAAAAGGGGATGTTTCACAGTGGTAAATATGGCCTTGTCCCAACTTTTTTGAGATGTGGTGTTGTCATGAAATTTAAAATCCCCTAATTTTTCTCTTTAAATGATACATTTTCTCAGTTTAAACATTTGATATCTCATCTATGTTCTATTTTGAATAAAATATGGAATTTTGAAACTTCCACATCATTGCATTCTGTTTTTATTTACAGTTTGTACTTTGTCCCAACTTTTTTGGAATCGGGGTTGCACACTCTGCTTCTCTAGCTGGACATTGTTTCAGTGTATGCTGAGGGCTTTTCCCACATCTTTTGTTTCCGATTGAGAGTATGCCGTGTGCATTCTGGCTGCTGCTTCTCACCGGAGCCTTGTATTTTTTTTTATTTTATTTTCTCTTTTGTTCTTCTTTTTTGTGTTTGGGTAGTTTGATGTTTGCTTTTGTTTGAGTGTTTTTGTCCGTCAGTTGTGGTGTAACTCCAGACCCAGTTTTGGGTGTCAGTTCCCTCCAGGCCTTGGTTTGCCATGGGTGATGCCTGTGCTCCTAGCTATGGACTGCAGTGATCGCGTTGCTCATTTTAACATCGTGGTTGTCCAGTGCTCTGTGCAGTGGTACTTTAGTGCTTGGCATGATGTTCCGAGCAATGTTGCTTGGTGGCATTGCAACGGCTGTGCAGGCAGTTTGGGACATACCAGGCCTCTGCGTGGCAGTGCGTCTGTGCTCGCTTTGTGAATCCATGGCATGGTGTTCCGGGTGGTGATGCCCGGTGCTGTTGCGGTGGCTATGGTGGAGGTGTGGCACTTTTTTTTTGTGCGCCTTTTGGTGGGACTGTGGCTGCTACACCATTGGACTGTCATCCTGACCTTTATGTGGTGGACTTTTTTTTTCCTATCATTGTAAAGCGACCTTGGGTTTTGAGAAAGGCGCTATAGAAATTGAAAGTATTATTATTACTATTATTTTGTGATTTTCTGTTCTCTGGGCAGTGTGACTTTTCTGTGCTGTTGTCACCATCTTAAAGCTCCCTGGTTTTTGTGCAGCTATAGCATCCACATTTGCGATCTTAATTTCAGTCTTTTTACATCTAATTAATGGTTGCTGTTTCTTGACTTCTTCATTTTGTCTGACTTGTGTAATTGTTTTAGCCAATGTGAGATTAGGATCTAATTGTAATTTTGCTGACAACTTTGTGTCTCTGATTCCCACTACGATCCGATCTCTAATCATTTCTTCCAGCAGAACGCCATATTGGCAATGGTCCACAAGCTTGTGAGTGATAAAGTTTTCCACTGTTTCGCCTGGCTGTTGATATCTGCTATTAAATTTGGCTCTCTCATACAGTTGTGGTCAGAAGTTCACATACAGTGACATGAATGCAGGGGCGGTTTTAGGAAATCTGAGGCTCTCGGCAAAGGACAATTTGGAGGCCCCCCTCAACCCCAACCCATACATCTGTAATAATAATGAGATGATGAATCATACGTACTGACGAACAATATTTATTGTGAACACATGGAAATGATTGAAAAAAACCCAATAAAGATCACTGAATATCTGAATATAAGCTGTGTGTGTCATTAGAGGAGAATGTGTGTATGTATGTGTGTGTGTGTGTGTGTGTGTCTGCCTGTCTATGTGCGCTGCTGTCAGTGTGCCCATCTATCAGTCTCATGGGTGGTGGTGGCTATAGTGGATGAGACCTGCACAGAAAGACAGGGAGAGAGAAAAACCAAAAGTGGATTAATATACAGTGTAAGATTTAAGTAAATTAAATTATTAGTTATTAATTATTATAATTTTACTTACTGTGTGCTTAAAACTTGATTTTTCTTGCTTTAGCATTGGCAAATGCAGTGATGACATCTTCCATGTCCAGTTTCCTTCTCATGGCTTGCTCAATGTATATTACCGCCAGATCTGACAGTCTCTCCTGACACTCAGCTCATTACATGTGCTGGCCCTGGGTTCTTCTTCGGTGGAAGAAGGTTGTTAATTTCGGTAGCTTTTCAACAAACTGTTTGCTATCCTTTTTCCTCTTTCTTTTCTCACTGCCACTTAGAAATCGTTTCATTCTGATTTTACTTTAACAAAATTTTACGAGGGCTCTGCAGCTAGAGCTAGATGGTGCTGGTGCATGTATTCAGCCCGCTCGTGTCATTGCCTAGGTTACTTCAGACACTACGGCTCTGAGAAAGAGCGAAGCCAGATAGCTGTGCGTGACATCACGTCACATACTGGTGGTTTTGCTTGTGAATCTAGCTGTAGGATTACACGTGAATCATGCTTTATTGCTTTTATTATTTTCGTAGCAATGTGGTTCATGTCGAGTGGAAAATATGTATAATCACAATGAATTATTACATAGTAAATGATGTATAGCATGCAGGAAAACAGGAATACCGTAACGCGACGACGAGGCCCCTGATTGGACAAGGCTCAGGGCAATTGCCCGACTTTGCCCAAAGGAAAGACTGCCTATGCATGAATGTCATCTTGGATATGAATGTCATGGCAATATTGGGCTTTCAATGATTTCTCTGAACTGTTCGTTTTCTGTGGCGAAATGACTGCACAACATATTTCTTTAATAGAAAAAAACCCCATGAATTTGATGCAATAGTTTTAATTTATTTTGAGTTTTCTGAAATCAGCACATGGTCAAAATTATACATACAGGGTCAACAAATTTACATACACTCAGATTATTAATTCAGAGGTGCTGAAATTTCCAAAATGTCTCTTATCTTGCCAAGGTCGAGGTCTCCTAACTTCCTGTTAGTAGTGGCGGCTCCAGAGATTTTTCCTTAGGGTGGCAAAGGAGGGGCATAGGTTCCAGGAGTGGGCATAGGTTTTCGATGCAGCAGTTTATGCAAATCATAGAAATCATTTTTACTTACTCTCAAGAAAGACTCACAATCAAGTCATCCTGTCAAATATGTATTGAGCTATTGTACCATCAAGGAAAATTGATTCAACCATCTAAACCATCTTTTCTGAAAGTATATTCCCAAGCAATGAATTGAACTATTCTGCCCTAGCGATGTTTCAAAAAATAGACAGATAGCGAACGGTTTAGATTGTGGATCTTTACTGAAGACTTCAAACTTGTACAGATGTGTTCATCCTTGATTTCCGTAAAACTAAAAGAAACAAATTAAGCATATCACTAAACTGAATAGCACACAGGTGAAAACGTGAGCTTGGCTGACCTGCTAGTAATGCTAACACACAACACACAAGTTGTTTACTTTCTAAAGCCTATCACTTTACAAAACTATTATCTTTCATTTCGTTGCCTAGCATACACAGAAAGTAAGACATAACTTACAGGTATAGCTACTACCGGAACCTAGTGAGACAGCACTCCATACATCCAACCAGTGACTGTATAGCCTACTGCATCCAACAAAAAACTAATGTTTTAGAAAAACTAATGTCTCTGATTGTAATAAAAATATTGATAATAAAGATAGCTGGGCTAAAAGAATAATTAAGTACCAAAATGCATTTAACATAGAAAGGACAACACTGTGTTCTATCAGGTGAAAACAATTTGACCAACCTCTTTGCTCCAGCACGTTGCCTCATCAGAAGTCGAGCATTCAGAAGAATCATAACAGAAGAACGTCTCTCTCTGGGTGAAACCATTTCAAAATTACGGGGGTGGGGTGGGGTGTGAAATAACGGTAGGTAGAGATGAGATGAGGGCTTAGTATCTCTGTAGATAGATAATTGAATTTCAATAATGTGTTTTAGTAAATAATTATTTTTAAAATGGGGGGCAACTGTGGTGGCAAGACATACTTTTACAGTGGCAACTGCCACCTTTTGCCACCCCTTAACACCGCGCCTGCCTGTTAGTGATCATGATTGACTACAGCTGGTAGCTTCTCTGTGCCTTCATAAAAAGGGTTTATTTACAGCACTCAATGAATTGACCAACACACAGTAAAATGGGAAAGTCCAAGGAGCTCAGTGCAGATCTGAGAAAGAGGATCGCAGATGTACACAACTCCGGAATGTCTCTTAGAGACATTTCTAAACAACTGCAGATCCCAAGATCAGTTCAAACAATTGTAGGTAAGTTACTGGGATGTGTAGTCCCTTTGCCAATCCACTGTACTTCAAGAAAACCCAAACTGTCACCCTCAGCTGAAAGGAAATTGGTTCGGATGGTCAGAAAAAAACCAGGAACTACAGTACCATGGCACAGTCCTGCGATGAACTGGAAGCTGATGGATCACTGTCTACAGTTCAGTGAGTTTTATATCACCATGGACTAAGAGGCTGCTATCCAAGAAATAACCCCCTGCTCCAAAATTGACATCTTCAAGCTTAACTAAAGTTTGAAGCTGACCAGATGGGCAAAGAAAAAGCCTTCTGGAGGAAAGCTGTATGGTCAGATGAGACAAAAATTGAGATGTTTGGCCACAGTGGCCACCATATACAGAGGGACACTGTACCAGCTGGTGGTGGTGGCAGGATCATCATGCTCTAGGGCTGTTTTACTGTTTTACATGCTCTGGCGCTGTGGGAGACGGCTGCCTCTCCAGTAGCTCTGTAGTTTTTAGTTCTTTAAACCTCGTTGTGGCAGCGGGGGCGTGGTCAAGCATCGGTCTGTGACAGGAGGGTGGAGCCGGGGAAGGTGAGTGGCAGATTCGCTACACCTGACGGTAATTAACCTGTGTTTTGTGTGTGTTTTCCCAGTAAACCGCGCCCTATTTTAAGAGGCTGAGAGAGAGCAGAGGAAGCGCGACCCGGGAGTGGAGGCTGAGAGTGTGTCTGTGTGCTGCGAACTCTCTTAAACTGAAAAGTTTATTAATAAAAATACATTGTTACTACCTCCAAACGTTGTCCTGCCGTCCTCTGTGCTCCACCCACGCATTGTCCGCGCTACAGTGGTGCCGAAACCCGGGAAAAGGTGGAGCACCAGTGCTACAGCTCCATGGAATCCTCCCCGTTCGCGGACTTGGTCCACGCCCTCGCCACGGCTCAGCAGAGCCAGCACCAGGCACTCGTCACGCTCCGAAAGGAGCAGGAGCGCCGCTTCGAAGCCCTGGTGCTGGCTCAACAGGAAGATCGAGAGGCGTTCCGGCGGCTCCTCGCGTCGGCGGGGTCCACCAGCGCCCCGGCCGCGGGCCCGTCTCCCCTCACTGTGACCAAGATGGGCCCGCAGGACGACCCCGAGGCGTTCATCACCTTGTTCGAGCAGGTCGCCGAAGCCTCGGGGTGGCCGATGGAGCAGCGCGCGGCGCGCCTCCTCCCCCTCCTGACTGGAGAGGCGCAGCTGGCCGCATTACAGCTCCCCGCCGACCGCCGGCTGGCCTATGCTGACCTTCGCCGGGCCGTCCTCCAGCGCGTGGGGCGCACGCCGGAGCAGCAGCGCCAGCGCTTCCGCGCGCTGCGGATGGAGGAAGCCGGCAGCCCGTTCGCGTTTGGCCAGCAGCTCCGGGACGCCTGCTGGCGGTGGCTGAGGGCCGAAGATCGCGACGCCGAGGGAATCATCGACCAGGTGGCGCTGGAACAGTTCGTTGCCCGCTTACCAGCCGGAACCGCGGAGTGGGTCCAGTGCCACCGCCCGGCGTCGCTGGATCAGGCCGTAGGACTGGCGGAGGATCATCTGGCGGCTGTACCGGCGGCAGGACAACGGATGACATCGTCTTCTGTCTCCTCTTCTCTCTCTCTGTCTTCCCCCCCTCTCTCTCTGTCTTCCCCCCCTCCTCCCGTGTCCCGTCCTCGCCCCGTTCCCCCACCACGGAGGCGGGGGCCGGCCCCACCCCAGCCGGCCCGCCGCACCCGTGGTGCCCTCCCGTTTCTCCCTTCTGTGTCTGTCTCTCCCCCCCCTCAGGTGAGTGAGCCCCAGAACACAGTTGCAGAGGGGAGGCCCGGGCCGGTTTGCTGGCGCTGCGGGGAACCGGGCCACCTGCAGCAACAATGTGCAGCGATGGAGGTGGGGGCGGTGGTGCGGATCCCCAACGCGCCAGAGGCTGCCCTCGATCGGGCCGGAGCGTATCGCATACCGGTAAGTGTACAAGGGGCTACATATCAGGCGTTGGTGGATTCAGGCTGCAATCAGACCTCGATCCGCCAAAGCCTGGTGCAAGACGAGGCATTGGGGGGAGCACAAGGGGTGAAGGTGTTGTGTGTGCACGGGGATATTCACAGCTACCCGTTGGTGTCAGTCCACATATATTTTAGAGGGGAAAAATCTATAGTGAAGGCGGCGGTTAATCCTCGCCTTACCCACTCTTTGATCTTGGGGACCGATTGGCCGGGATTTCGGGGTTTAATGGCACGCCTAGTAAAGAGTGGGTCCTGCCGGTTGACGGGGGAGGGTCCTGGTGTCGCTTTGGCTGGAGCGGCGGTCGCAGAGCCGTCTACGTCATCTCCGCGACAGGGGGAGGAGCCGCCGGCCCCTCCTCTTTCTATTGGGGAATCCCTCGTGGATTTCCCACTGGAACAATCGCGAGACGAGACTCTGCGACACGCGTTTGACCAAGTGAGAGTAATCGATGGTCAAACACTCCAGCCGAACGCCACCCCGTCCTTCCCCTATTTTTCCATTTTGAAGGATAGATTATATCGAGTGACGCAGGACACTCAGACGAAAGAGCGAGTCACCCAGTTATTAATTCCAAAGAGCCGCCGGGAATTGGTATTCCAGGCGGCCCACTTTAATCCCATGGCTGGACACCTCGGGCAGGATAAGACACTCGCCCGGATAATGGCCCGATTCTATTGGCCGGGGATTCGCGGCGACGTCCGTAAGTGGTGTACGGCGTGCCGCGAATGCCAGTTAGTAAATCCAGCGGCCATTCCAAAAGCGCCCTTGCGCCCCCTACCATTAATCGAGACCCCGTTCGAAAGAATTGGGATGGATCTCGTTGGGCCATTAGATCGGTCAACACGAGGGTACCGCTTTATATTAGTCCTGGTGGACTATGCAACGCGATACCCGGAAGCGGTGCCTCTTCGCAATATCTCAGCACGCAGTATTGCAGAGGCCCTCTTCCACGTCATCTCCCGGGTTGGAATCCCGAAAGAGATTCTGACTGACCAAGGCACCTCGTTTATGTCACGAACACTGAGCGAACTGTATGGGCTACTAGGTATTAAGCCGATCCGCACCAGCGTTTATCACCCACAGACGGACGGTTTAGTTGAACGGTTCAATCGCACCCTCAAGAATATTATTAAAAAATTCGTAAGTGAGGACGCACGTAACTGGGATAAGGGGCTCGAACCCTTGTTGTTTGCAGTGCGAGAGGTCCCCCAAGCCTCCACGGGGTTTTCCCCGTTTGAATTATTATACGGGCGTAAGCCGCGCGGCATCTTAGATGTACTGCGGGAAAATTGGGAGGAGGGACCTTCACAGAGCAAAAGCGAAATTCAGTACGTTATGGAGCTGCGCGCAAAACTCCACACGCTCACCCACCTAACTCAGGAGAATTTGCGGCAGGCCCAGGAACGGCAAGTCCGCCTGTACAACAAGGGCACGCGCCTTAGAGAGTTCACTCCGGGAGAGAAGGTACTCGTCCTGTTGCCCACGTCGAGCTCCAAATTAATCGCCAAGTGGCAAGGACCCTTTGAGGTCACACGGCGAGTCGGGGACGTCGACTACGAGGTTAGGCGAACGGACAGGGAGGGGGCGCTACAGATCTACCACCTCAATCTGCTGAAACTCTGGAATGAGGAGGTCCCCGTGGCGTTGGTGTCGGTAGTTCCGGAGAAGGCGGAGCTGGGGCCGGAGGTCCCCAAAGGGTCATTGGCATCACGTACCTCTCCGGTCCCCTGTGGAGACCACCTCTCCCCGACCCAACTCGCGGAGGTCGCCCAGTTGCAGGCCGAGTTTTCGGATGTGTTCTCGCCCCTGCCCGGTCGCACGAACCTCATAGAACACCACATAGAGACGCCCCCGGGGGTGGTAGTGCGTAGCCGCCCTTATAGACTACCCGAACACAAAAAAAAGGTGGTTCGGGAAGAACTTCAGGCCATGCTCGAAATGGGCATCGTCGAGGAGTCCCACAGTGACTGGAGCAGCCCAGTGGTCTTGGTTCCCAAGGCCGACGGGTCGGTCCGGTTCTGTGTGGACTATAGAAAAGTCAACGCGGTGTCTAAATTCGACGCATACCCAATGCCTCGTATTGATGAGCTGCTCGATCGACTAGGCACGGCTCGCTTTTACTCGACACTGGATTTGACGAAGGGATATTGGCAGATCCCCTTGACTCCATTATCCCGAGAGAAAACGGCCTTTTCCACACCGTTCGGCTTACACCAGTTCGTCACACTTCCGTTTGGGCTGTTTGGGGCGCCCGCTACGTTTCAGCGGCTGATGGACCGAGTCCTCCGGCCGCACGCCACCTATGCGGCCGCGTACCTAGACGACATCATCATTTATAGCAATGACTGGCAGCGGCACCTGCAACACCTGAGGGCCGTCCTTAGGTCGCTGAGGCGGGCGGGACTCACTGCCAACCCGAAGAAGTGTGCGATTGGGCGGGTGGAAGTACGGTATCTGGGCTTCCACTTGGGCAACGGGCAGGTGCGTCCCCAAATTAATAAGACTGCAGCGATTGCGGCCTGCCCGAGGCCCAAGACCAAAAAGGGGGTGAGACAGTTCCTGGGGCTGGCTGGCTACTATCGTAGGTTTATACCTAATTATTCGGACGTCACCAGCCCGCTGACTGACCTCACTAAAAAGGGGGCGCCAGATCCGGTCCAGTGGACGGAGCAGTGCCAGCGGGCTTTCTCTGAGGTAAAGGCTGCACTGTGTGGGGGGCCACTCTTACACTCCCCTGACTTCTCTCTCCCTTTTTTGTTGCAGACGGATGCGTCGGACAGAGGGCTGGGGGCCGTTTTGTCCCAGCAGGTGGAGGGGGAGGACCGCCCAGTCCTATACATCAGCCGCAAGCTGTCAGTGCGTGAGGGGCGCTACAGCACCATTGAGAAGGAGTGCCTGGCGATCAAGTGGGCGGTCCTCGCCCTCCGTTACTACCTGCTGGGGCGCTCTTTCACCCTCTGTTCGGACCACGCGCCCCTCCAGTGGCTCCACCGCATGAAGGATGCCAACGCGCGGATCACCCGTTGGTATCTGGCACTCCAACCCTTCAACTTCAAGGTGGTCCACAGGCCGGGGGCGCAGATGGTCGTGGCGGACTTCCTCTCCCGTCAAGGGGGGGGGGAGTCGGCTGCGGGCCGGACGGGCGCCCGGCCTGAGTCGGGCGGTGGGGGTATGTGGCAGCGGGGGCGTGGTCAAGCATCGGTCTGTGACAGGAGGGTGGAGCCGGGGAAGGTGAGTGGCAGATTCGCTACACCTGACGGTAATTAACCTGTGTTTTGTGTGTGTTTTCCCAGTAAACCGCGCCCTATTTTAAGAGGCTGAGAGAGAGCAGAGGAAGCGCGACCCGGGAGTGGAGGCTGAGAGTGTGTCTGTGTGCTGCGAACTCTCTTAAACTGAAAAGTTTATTAATAAAAATACATTGTTACTACCTCCAAACGTCCTGCCGTCCTCTGTGCTCCACCCACGCATTGTCCGCGCTACACTCGTTTTTTCCACTTTTTTACTTTTCTGGTCTTCTTACGAAGACATAGTGTGATTTTCTTCATATTCCATGGATATTGTTAACTTTAACATGCAACCAGGAGCCAGTCTTCTTGCTTGTTCGAGAGAGGAGCTGCTGGCCCTGAAAACAATGGGGTAGGCTGGGATACGACACCACATCCTGGCGGAGCTGAGGAGGAGACCCAGGGGCTGCAATGCCGGGGCTAAGCTAAAGGCTAGACTAGCGGACAACCAGTGGCACTGCAAACCAGCTATTCCCTCCGTTATAACGGGGAATGTGAACTCGCTGCTGAACAAGGTTGACGAGCTATCCACACTGAACAACCAGCGGACTTACCATGAGAGCAGCTTGTTTATTTTTACGGAGACATGGCTAACCCACCTTATACTGGATGCTAACGTGGACCTGCATGGATTCACTGCTGTGACAACCGACAGAGACACTAAAGTATGCAGGAAAAGCAAAGTTGGGGGACTCATCATCTACGTGAACAACCGCTGGTGTAATCGCGGACATATCTCCATAAAGACAGTTTTATGTTGCCCGGACTTGGAGCTGCTAGCCATTAGCCTGCGGCCATATTATCTGCCGAGGGAGTTCAGTCACGTGATCATCATCTGTGTTTACATCCCTCCAAGGGCAGATGCAGCCGCTGCATGTGAGAGGATTCACTCTGTCACAGTAAGGCTGCAGACACAGCACCCTGAGGCATTTATGATCATTTCTGGGGACTTTAATCACACTACTTTGGACTCTACTTTGGCTGCTTTTTACCAGGTTGTGGACTGTCCAACAAAGAACAACAGGACAATTGACTTGCTGTATGCTAATGTGAGGGATGCATACAGAGTCACACCCCTCCCCCTACTAGGGAAGTCTGACCACAACCTGGTTTGTCTACAGCCAAAGTACATCCCCCTAGTCCAAAGACAGCCTGCAACAAGTAGCTCCGTGGTCCACTGAAATGGAAGATGCCCTCAGAGAATGTTATGACACCACGGACTGGGATGTGCTGCTTAGCCCACACTGTGAGGACATAGAGGGGCTGACACAGTCTGACAGATTACCTAAACGGACAATTATTCAGGAATCCCGACACAACTCCTTGGCTTTTGTAAGTATACACACCCATGCCATAATCTACATTAATTCTATTATCCCTCCACACCTCTTTAATAACCAGCTCCCCACTAGCCCATACAAGTGCGCTACATATCTGTGTTACTGTATTCTTCATTAACGTTGTTTTTTTCATGTCATTGATAATTATGTTTCTGTTTGTACTTGTCATCTTGTCCACTCTGCCCCATGTTACCCTCCTCTCCCTATCCTGTTTTACATTCCAGCCTACATATTCACACTCACTTAGCACCACTACACACGTACCCCCATTTGCATCATTTCACCAATACATCTCTCTCATTTACCACAATCAGACGTTAACTATATTAGCATGTCCAAGCTAACCTTCCTAACTTGGAATGTCCGCGGCATTGGATCTCAGGCAAAGAGGGCCAAGGTATTTGACCAACTTAGTAAATTACAAGCAGATATTTGCCTCCTTCAAGAAACCCATCTATCAGAATTTGACCGCAACAAAATCAAATCTGCTCAATATAATCAAGCATTTTCAGCCAATTATAACTCAAAACAACAAGGTGTTTGCATATTAATTCATAAAAAAATCTCATTTATTCACAATACTACCATTTCTGATCCAGAAGGACGCTTTATTATCATTAACATCTCAATTAACAATAGCCCAATTACAATCGGAAATGTGTATGGCCCAAACTCAGATAATCCAGCTTTTTTTCAATCCTTCTTTTCTTCAATAGCAAATATGACCGACTGCCCAGTAATAATTGCAGGAGATTTCAATACTGTCTTAGACTCAACAATTGACCGCTCTAATAATTCAAAAAACAAACAAATTTGGCAATCCACCTCAACTATCAAGCAGTTCATGGGTGATTTTGGTCTTGCCGACAGCTGGCGCATACAACACCCATACAACAGAGAATACTCATTCTTCTCGTCCGTCCACTGCTCATACTCTCATCTGGACTTTTTTCTTACAAGTAACTCCCTTATTCCCAATATTTCTCAATCAATAATCCACCCAATCATCATCAGTGACCATGCCCCTGTAACAATTAACTGGTCTATGAATCAACCACACAGATCAATCCCCAGATGGCGCTTTAACATATCACTCCTCCAAGATCCACATTTTGACACCCTTATCAGGAGAGAGTGGGCACTCTTTCTAGAGATGAATGACTCCCCAGAGTCATCACCTTCTCTTCTGTGGGAAACAGGAAAAGCAGTGCTTAGAGGAGTCATCATCTCATTTTCCGTCTTCAAAAAATAAATAGAAAAGCAAAAGGAAACTCAATTGGAGGAAGAAATTAAACATTTAGAGAATATTAATATGACAAACGCATCAGTCGAAATTCAAAACAAATTAGATAAATACAAATTAGAACTCAATGAAATCATCAACAAACGGACCCAGTTTTTAATACACCGACTAAGACAGGAACATTTTCACCATGACAATAAATCTGGCAAATACCTGGCAAACCAAATTCAAAGAAACAAAGAAAAATCTACAATCACAACGTTACAGGACTCAGCAGGGAAGCTTACTCACTCACCAACTGAAATCAATCAGATTTTCTACCAATTCTACGATAAGCTCTATTCATCAGAAAAAAAACCAGATATTAAAGACATTAATCATTTTCTGGATCACATTCAACTACCAATAATTGACAATGACCAAAAAATCGCATTAGAAACCCCGATATTCGAAGACGAATTACATGCTGCACTAAAGACAATGTCAAATAACAAGGCCCCTGGTCCAGATGGCTTCCCTGCTGAGTTCTATAAACATTTCTGGTCAACTTTAGCTCTACTTTTCTACCGGATGATCCATGAATCAAAACACAACTCTAGACTTCCGCCATCCTCTAATAGTGCTTCCATCTCACTTCTACTCAAACCCAATAAGGACCCAATGTTACCATCAAGTTATAGGCCAATATCGCTAATCAATGTTGACACTAAAATTATCGCCAAACCCCTTGCAATCAGATTAGAAAAAGTTATTCCCTCTATAATTCATCCAGATCAAACAGGATTCGTGAAAGGCAGGCTATCTTCGAGTAATACACGCAGGTTATTTAATGTAATGCACCACTCAATAACTCAGGAAAACAATACAGTCATCATTACATTAGATGCAGAGAAAGCATTTGACAGAGTCAATTGGAAATTCCTGTTTTCCATATTAGAGCAGTTTGGCTTTGGGGACTCATTCATCAACTGGGTCAAACTGCTATACAATTCACCATCAGCCACCGTCACTACAAATGGGTTAGTTTCCCAAAACTTCACTTTGCACAGGGGGACTAGACAAGGATGCCCACTCTCCCCCTTATTATTCACTATTTTCATTGAACCTCTAGCTGCAGCCATACACCAAAACACGCTAATCACAGGTATTCAGACTAAAAACATGCATCATAAAATAAGCCTCTATGCAGATGATATTCTACTTTTTCTTCAGAACCCAGTAAGTTCATTACAAGAAACAATAAAAACAATAAACTCATTTGCTAATATTTCAGAATACTCAATCAACTGGAATAAATCATCAGCTCTTCTTCTAAAACCACAAAGTGGGAATGCAGCAGCCAACACCCTTCCTACCTCACTATGCACCGATCACATCACCTATTTAGGAATAAGAGTTTCCCCCAGGCTGTCTGATCTATTCACTTTAAACTTTTCCCCCCTTCTAAAAACAATTCAGGATGATTTGCAACGCTGGACAAACCTTCCACTCTCCATCATGGGCCGTATATCTGCTATCAAAATGATAATTCTACCCAAAGTTAATTACCTCTTTTCAGTGATCCCAATACAACCACCCACATCCTGGTTTAAATCTCTAGATTCAGCAATCACAAAATTCTATTGGAAAAACAAGACACCCAGAATTAAACTAGCAACCCTTCAAAAACCCAAGTCCCTAGGAGGATTAGAAGCACCAAATTTCATTCTATATAGTCTGGCAAATCATCTCCAATATGTGCACAGATGGACCCATCATAACCAATCCGATACTATCTGGATGGACTTAGAACAGACAATTTGCAATGACCTTTTGATTTCAGATCTGCCATTCCTTACTCCAACAATCAAAAAACACCCCTGTTTCAAAGCCCCTACCATCTGTTCAGGTCTGACAGCCTGGTGGAAATTCCACAACATCACTAACACAAAGCACTCACTCTCAAAGCTCACCCCGATTTGGAATAACCCAGATTTAATTTGCAACAAACGAACACTTAATTTCTGCACCTGGAAAGATAAAGGCATTACACACCTACAGCACTTGTTTACGAACAGCAAATTTTCCACATTTACGGACTTGGTCCAGAAATTCGGCATCACCAACAAGCACTTTCTACAATACCTACAGATCAAATCAACAATCACATCCACAATGAATACCTCAACACCCAATTTAGAACTCACTACACCCATCTCAAATTTTATTAATATATCTTCTTCAAAAAAGCTATTATCCAAAATTTATAAGTTATTGATACAAACTGATACCAGTATGAGCTTACCATCTGCCAAATGGGATTCAGATCTCTCTATCTCTACTGATGCCAATTTCTGGACTCAAGTCTGCAAAAATACCTTTCTCATGACCAAAAATACCAACCTACAATTAATCCAATACAAGATTATCCACAGGACTCATCTCACAGGCCACAAATTGTTTTGCATGGGTTTTTCCACAGACATCTGCCCTCACTGTACTCAAAACTGCCCGGACACCTATATTCACGCACTCTGGCACTGTACCCCCATCAAACAATTTTGGGAGAAGGTAACAGATCTACTTTCCACTTTCTTTGGCTGCTGCATCCCAACCTCTCCATTGCTCTGTTTGCTTGGAGATACCACTGTATCCACCTTGAATCACTTTAACAACATCATCCTATTGGTTGCGCTAGCTGTCGCCAAGAAAACTATCCTCATGAACTGGAAATCAAAGAACAAAATTCACATATCTGCCTGGAAAAACTTGTTACTGGACCACATATCATTAGAAACCTCTAATATCCCATCTAATAATAACCTAACCTGGTCATCACTTTCCAATTTCTTACAGTTATAACCGCTCTGCTGGCCCTCTCTGCCTGAGACAGGATGAGACCCACCCCTACCCCCCCTTTTCCATTGTTTATCTATCCCCTCCCCCTCGCCCCCCATCCAAAACACAACATAACATCAGTCTCTCCTCTGTACTGCTCTGGCTTCCAGGGGTCGGGGGCTGGCTGACTTGTGTGGGGGGTTCTGGCCATGGTGGGGCCATGGTGGGGCCTCTCCCCCGCTGCCTCTGCTGCGGACCCCATCCTCCCCTGGAATGGACCGGGCTGCCTCCACTCTGCATGTCTCACTTTTTAACGCTCCACATTAGCTGACTCGGAAGGTACATTCCCACTCAATAACACAAACACCTCCAGTAAGTAAGGGCCGAGGTGGGGCGCTCTGTAGAGTGGCCTGTAAAAAGGCCCGAATCAGCTTGCGCCTCACTTCTTTTAATGCATCACATCTTAGAAAAATCACAATCTCAATTTATAGGAAAGGTGGGGGTGGGTTGGGGGGGGGAGTCTTTAGTAAGGCTCTCCCTCTGCTCTGCCCCCCCCTCTTTTTAATGCATTTAGACATTAGATAAAACACATCATAGGGCCAGTGAGGCGAGTGGATTGGGGGAGCCTTGGGCTCCTGTTCTGTTCGGGATGGTGGTCTGGGGGGCTCTGCGGCGGCCCTTTCCTGTCCTTTTCTCCCGCTAGGGTTCGGCTTGTACCTCTGATGCACTGGGGCTTGGAGTGGTCAGAGGAAGTCATCTTACCACC
The DNA here is from genome assembly GCF_027579695.1 of Neoarius graeffei. Lineage (NCBI taxonomy): Eukaryota > Metazoa > Chordata > Actinopteri > Siluriformes > Ariidae > Neoarius > Neoarius graeffei. The sequence goes on from NC_083570.1 coordinate 12,656,529, forward strand.
CCCCCTCCATTTTATTTTATTTATTTTTTCTCTTGGGGGTGTGATTGTGTCGGGGGGGGGTCAGTTTGCCCGAAGTCTGCTTCTCCCTCCCTTGTCTCTTCCTCCACTCCCTCCCAGAGGGACTCATCCTAATCCCCCATACCCCGGACTTTTCTGCTCACATATCATTTACATAATTGCTAAACTGATAATATGCATATGTATTCATGTACACACACACACACACACACACACACCCCTCACACCCACACTCAAACATCCCCCTCTAACACACTCACAGACACACACACATACATTTTAATAACTCCCCCCCCCCAAATACCATGTCCCTAGCCCTTACTGAATGTCCTATGTCCTGGTTCACTAATGTTGTATGTTTTTTGTTATATTGTTTGTTATATTGTTTGTTACATCTTGGTTTTGTAGTAAATTTAAAAAAAAAAGACATGGTCTCCCCGGCTAAGACTGTACAGTGTTACCCTAATAACAAGCCACAGGTAACACAGGAAGTCAAAGCTGTCCTCAACAAGAAGAAGGCCACCTTCAGGAGCAGGAATAGGGAGGTGATGAAAGCAGCACAGCAGGAGGTGAAATGCTGCATGAGGGAAGCTAAGGACAGCTACAGGAGAAAGGTGGAGCAGAAGCTGAAGGAGAACAGCATGAGGGAGGTCTGGGAAGGTGTGAAAACCATCACAGGCCACAACACAAAGACCAGAGTCGTAGGGGGGACAGTGGAGAGCGCGAATGAGCTGAATGACTTCTTCAACCGGTTCAACCAGTCCACGTACCCCCCACCCTCCCCCTCACTCCAGCCATCTCTCCTTCTTCCCTCAACATACCTCCCCCCAGTCATTGCAGCAGCCCCCTCCTCCTCCATCTCAACACAGACTCCTCCATGCATCACTGCAGATCAGGTCAGAGGTCAACTGAGGAAGCCTCATCCCAGGAAAGCAGCAGGCCCGGATAAGGTGTGTCCCCGACTACTGAAGACCTGCGCTGCTGAACTGGGTGAACCACTCCAATGTATCTTCAACCTCAGCCTGCAGCTGGGGAGAGAGCTGAATGACTTCTGACCAGTGGCACTCACTTCACATCTGATGAATACATTGGAGCGGCTCTTCCTCAGCTTCCTCAGACCTCAGGTGCAACATGCCCAGGAATGTCTGCAGTTTGTGTACCGGCCAGGTGTTGGTGTGGAAGATGCCATCCTCTACCTGCTACACTGAGCCTACTAGCATCTGGATAAGGGAAATGGCACAGTGAGGATCCTCTTCTTGGACTTCTTGAGTGCCTTCAACACCATCCAGCCCTTTATGCTTCAGGACAAACTGAACAGGATGCAAGTGGACCCCTGCCTGGTCACCTGGATCTCCAGCTACCTCACCGACAGACCACAGTACATCAGGCTGAAGGACATCATGTCTGACACTGTGATTAGCAGCACCGGAGCACCCCAGGGCATGGTGCTGGCCCCTCTTCTCTTCCCTCTGTACACCGCGGACTTCTGCTACAACTCGGAGCTGTGTCACATTCAGAAGTTCACCCATGACACAGCCATAGTGGGGTGTATCAGGGACGACAGAAAGGAGGAATATAGGAGCCTGGTGAGGGACGTTGCCATTTGGTTCAACAGGAATGATCTGCAGCTCAACGCCTCGAAGACCAAAGAGCTGGTCATTGACTTTGGGAGGTCCAGACCAAGGTCACGACCAGTTCTGATCGAGGGAGTCATGGTGGAGGCTGTGTATTCCTACAAGTACTTCGGGCTGAGGCTGGACAGCAAGCTGGACTGGACTTGCAACACCAACCACCTGTACAGGAAGGTACAGAGCAGGCTGTACTTCCTGAGGAGGCTGTGGTCCATTAACATCTGCAGGAAACTCCTGTGGATGTTCTATCAGTCCGTGGTTGCCAGTGTCCTGTTTTACACTGTGGTGTGCTGGGGGGGCAGCACATCCAAGAAGGACAGATCCAGGCTGGACAAACTGATCAGGTGGGCCGGCTCTGTGGTCAGCATGAAGCTGGACTCTCTGGTGATGGTGACAGAGAAGAAGACTATGGATAAACTACTGAACATCATGGACGATGCCAGTCACCCTCTGCACACCGTCATCAGCAACCAGAGGAGCCTGTTCAGTGACAGAATACTCCTTCCCAAGTGCAGGACTAATGCTGCTTTTCCACTACCAACGCGGCTGAGTTGGGCTGAGCCATGCCGTGCTGAGTTGGGCTGAGTCGAGCTGAGTGGGGCTGTTGGAGTTGCATTTCGACTACAACCGCACTGAACCATGCTGGCTGGAAGTGGGTGGACACATTGGGTGGAGTTAGCGAAAGTGGGTGGACGTCACATGATGTCGTTAGGCGGCGCAAACAGTGACATCAGTGATCTTTTAAGCGGTAGTCTCACGACCCGGATAGTAAACAATAAACATGGAGGACACGGAGTCGTTAGTGTTGCTGGTCTTGGTGCTGTGGCTTGTTGTCACCGACAACGCCAACAGATACTGGCAAGAGCGTATAGATGAGGCGAGGTGCATAAGGCTTCAGAAATTCTCGTAATTCTTCTTCTTCTGGGTTTACGGTATTTACAGATCCCAGCGTGCTCGCGGGGTGTGTGTGGGCATGTGAGGGCACGCCTCCTCACCAATCAGTGCACAGGGGAGTGTCTCCTCACGCCCCTAGCCCCACTCGGCTCGGTTTGGCTCGGTTTGAGTTTTGGGTGCTAAGCAGGGCTGAAGCGAGCTGAGTCATGCTGCTCTAAGGTAGTCGAAACGCGAGCCGTGTCGGGCTGAAGTGACCTGAAGCGAGCTGAAGTGAGCTGAAAAGGGGTAGTGGAAAAGGGCCATAACAGACTTAAAAACTCCTTTGTCCCTCACGCCATCAGACTGTACAACTCCTCTCTGGGGGTGGGGTGGGGGTGGTAACAGGAGGACAGAGGACTGGAAGGAGCAGTAGCCTAGCCTGACAAAAAGCAATACTGGACAATGTGCAATATAAATGTGCACTACCTCTCCTGCTGGACTTTTTTCATATCTTTTTTAATATATTTGTATATGTAAATACTTAATTTATCGAGAAGATTTCTAAATACTTAATTTATCTAGAAGTTCTCTCTTTTTTCTATTCTCTGTTTATCCTGTAATGATGCCACTGGAATTTTAATTTCCCTGAGGGAACCCTCCTAAAGGGATCAATAAAGTTCGATCTAATCTAATCTAAGTGGATGGAATAATGAAGAAGGAGGACTACCTCAGAATTCTTCAGCATAACCTCAAACCATTGGAAACTTGAACATGATTGGGAGTCACAACAGGACAATGAACCCAAACACGCATCAGAGCTGGTTGTGGAGGATAAAGCAGGCTAACATTAAGTTTAAAACAAACCCTGACTTCAGCCTGACTGAAAATATTATGGACCGTGCTTATAAGTCCATGCCAAGAAAAACAAGAAAATTTAATTGAACTCTACCAATTCTACCATGAAGAGTCGTGAAATATCCAACCAGAATTCAGCCAGAAGCTTGTTCATGGTAAATAAAAAATGTTTGGTCAAAGTGACTTGCTATGAGACATTTTACCCAACTATTAGGTGTGCTGTATGTAAATATTTGGCCCTCTATGTACAACCCCAGTTCCAAAAAAGTTGGGACAAAGTACAAATTATAAATAAAAATGAATGCAATGATGTGGAAGTTTCAAAATTCCATATTTTATTCAGAATAGAACATAGATGACATATCAAATGTTTAAACTGAGAAAATGTATCATTTAAAGAGAAAAATTAGGTGATTTTAAATTTCATGACAACAACACATCTCAAAAAAGTTGTGACAAGGCCATGTTTACCACTGTGAGACATCCCCTTTTCTCTTTACAACAGTCAGTAAACGTCTGGGGACTGAGGAGACAAGTTGCTCAAGTTTAGGGATAGAAATGTTAACCCATTCTTGTCTAATGCAGGATTCTAGCTGCTCAACTGTCTTAGGTCTTTTGTCGTATCTTCCGTTTTATGATGCGCCAAATGTTTTGTTTGAGTGAAAGATCTGGACTGCAGGCTGGCCAGTTCAGTACCCGGACCCTTCTTCTACACAGCCATGATGCTGTAATTGATGCAATATGTGGTTTGGCATTGTCATGTTGGAAAATGCAAGCATACGTTGCTCTAGAACCTGGATATACCTTTCAGCATTGATGGTGTCTTTCCAGACGTGTAAGCTGCCCATGCCACATGCACTAATGCAATCCCATACCATCAGAGATGCAGGCTTCTTAACTGAGCACTGATAACAACTTGGGTCGTCCTTCTCCTCTTTAGTCCGAATGACACGGCGTCCCTGATTTCCATAAAGAACTTCAAATTTTGATTTGTCTGACCACAGAACAGTTTTCCACTTTGCCACAGTCCATTTTAAATGAGCCTTGGCCCAGAGAAGACGTCTGCGCTTCTGGTTCATGTTTAGATATGGCTTCTTCTTTGAACTATAGAGTTTTGCTGGCAACGGCGGATGGCACGGTGAATTGCGTTCACAGATAATGTTCTCTGGAAATATTCCTGAGCCCATTTTGTGATTTCCAATACAGAAGCATGCCTGTATGTGATGCAGTGCCGTCTAAGGGCCCGAAGGTCACGGGCACCCAGTATGGTTTTCCGGCCTTGACCCTTACGCACAGAAATTCTTCCAGATTCTCTGAATCTTTTGATGATATTATGTACTGTAGATGACGATATGTTCAAACTCTTTGCAATTTTACACTGTCGAACTCCTTTCTGATATTGCTCCACTATTTGTCGGCACAGAATTAGGGGGATTGGTGATCCTCTTCCCATCTTTACTTCTGAGAGCCGCTGCCACTCCAAGATGCTCTTTTTATACCCAGTCATGTTAATGACCTATTGCCAATTGACCTAATGAGTTGCAATTTGGTCCTCCAGCTGTTCCTTTTTTGTACCTTTAACTTTTCCAGCCTCTTATTGCCCCTGACCCAACTTTTTTGAGATGTGTTGCTGTCATGAAATTTCAAATGAGCCAATATTTTGCATGAAATTTCAAAATGTCTCACTTTCGACATTTGATATGTTGTCTATGTTCTATTGTGAATACAATATCAGTTTTTGAGATTTGTAAATTATTGCATTCTGTTTTTATTTACAATTTGTACTTTGTCCCAACTTTTTTGGAATTGGGGTTGTATACTTTTGGCCCTGTGTTGATTTCAGAAAACCCAAAGAAAATTGTGCACCGAAATCTAGTTGTTTTTTTTTAAAGATGCATGCCGTACAATTATTCTGCCACAGAAAAAGAACAGTTCAGAGAAATCATTGAAAGCCCAAATACTGCCATGACATTCATATCCAAGATCACATTCAGGTCACTGTATAGCATTGTGTTTGCCAATGAAATGCTCACCCAGGGCTCTGCACACGTCATCGTATTTCTTCCTCTGGTCATTTTTAGGATCAACACAATTTGTTCCTTTCATTCTCTTCTTCCCTATTCACTACATCAATCGCTGTCCAACTGAAGAGCACACCCCACTGTCCAGATGTTCCACTACACAGGCTTTCTGTGTTACAAAGGTCAGTCGGTCAGACTCATCTCATTATCTCTAGCCGCTTTATCCTGTTCTACAGGGTCGCAGGCAAGCTGGAGCCTGTCCCAGCTGACTACGGGCGAAAGGCAGGGTACACCCTGGACAAGTCGCCAGGTCATCACAGGGCTGAAACATAGACACAGACAACCATTCACACTCACATTCACACCTAAGGTCAATTTAGAGTCACCAGTTAACCTAACCTGCATGTCTTTGGACTGTGGGGGAAACCGGAGCACCCGGAGGAAACCCACGCAGACACGAGGAGAACATACAAACTCCGCTCAGAAAGGCCCTCACCGGCCACGGGGCTCGAACCCGGACCTTCTTGCTGTGAGGCGACAGCGCTACCCACTACACCACTGTGCCGCCCTAGTCGGTCAGACTGTGGAATGTATCTTTGTTAGCCAGTTTAGAAAGTCAGTACTCTCTCATTCCAATATTTTATGGACATGACACACACAAGTGCATAATCCCATGACAAATATTTTTCTAAAGTCATGGAGAAATTATGCTGCACTGCTTTGCCTCAATTTATGATCTTATACTTCGGGGTCTTTCTGACACTAGGCTCCATTTAGCTGAGGCGAGGAACAATTTACGAGTTCACATATTTAGAGGATCTTGTGGGGAATCATCTTGTGTTTCTTCACGACTGATTGTTATCATTGTAAAAGTGCGTAGCGTGTTAAACACAGAAATGCCATTGTGTGGTTAAAACTGTAAGATGTCATATGGTGGGAAATACAAGCGATTCAGTTTAATTTCAAATTCAGCAGAAGTTGTGCTTTAGCCAATGAGAAGCCTCATTGGGCAGCCAATCAGAAGTCTGTGTTCAAGCAAACGTCCTTTTAAAATGATATGAACAGGAGCCGCCATTTTGTTTTGGGGCGCTTCTAGGGGTGGGTCCCTTGTAGTGGGACAGAGTTTAAAAATGACTGGTGGAAGTTTAGACTTCAGTGTGTATCCTGGATATCACTCAGTGCTCAAATTGTTTTATACAATAAAAGAAAAGAGCTTCAATGTGATTCCTTTCATGTCAGTGTATTTTTGGCTATGTTTAAGGTTCAGACTTCCACAACATAACACATCATGATGGAAAACACCAATCACACATGATCTCTGTACTCCTTCTCTCTCTCTCTCTCTCTCTCTCTCTCATTCTTTTCCCCTCCCTTTCTCTCTCTCTCACACACACATGCACAGAAGCAGGAAGTGGCTCCTCATTTCAGAGAAAACAAAACTCAGTCTCTCTCTCTCGCATTGTGTGAGTTCAAGAAAATGGCCGAAGCCAGTATTTCAGTAGATCAGGACCAGTTCCTCTGTTCAGTGTGTCTGGACCTACTGAAGGATCCAGTGGTGATCCCCTGTGGTCACAGTTTCTGTAAGGTGTGTATTAATGACTGCTGGGATCAGGATGATAAGAGCGGAGTTTATCGCTGTCCTCAGTGCGGAGACACTTTCACACCAAGGCCTGTTCTACGCAGAAACAACATGCTGGCTGAAGTGGTGGAGAAACTGAAGAAGAAGATTGAAGTCCAAGCTGCTTCTCCTGCTCACTGTTACGCTGGACCTGGAGATGTGGAGTGTGATTTCTGCACTGGGAGAAAACACAAAGCTGTTAAATCCTGTCTGATGTGTCTTGCCTCCTTTTGTGAAACTCATCTGAAACCTCACTATGAAGTTCCTTCCTGGAAAAAGCACAAGTTAGTCGAAGCTTCTGGAAATCTACAAGAGAAGATCTGCTCTGAGCATGATAAAGTACTGGAGAACTACTGTTGTACTGACCAAAGCTTCATCTGTTATCTGTGTATGACGGATGAACACAAAAGCCACGACACCGTCTCAGTTAAAGCATACAGAAGTGAAAAACAGGTGAGAAATGCAAGTCTAATTTATTCAGAGCATTTCATACAGTTTACATTTCTAATCTAAAGTGGCTGAAGGTTTTCGCTCCATGTAGAAGCCACACATTATTTCACTTCTTTAATCTTTTGGTCTCCATCTTTAAACAACTGATTGATTGATTGATTGATTGATTGATTGATTGATTGATTGCTTTGTTCCGAACAGTAAATAAAAAAATCAAAATAAAAAAAATGCAATGATCAAAACGTAGTCATGAACAAACGGGATAGCATAGTTGCAAGGCAATAACATAATAATGTTCGGAAAGGATCAGGAAGAAGTAAATAACTTATCAAATCCTAACCCTCTATACCACTGTCAATCAAACGTCACTTTCCGCTATAATAAAAAAAATATATATATATCTATATTAGGGTGCATCAGTTGCCCCCTAAAAATGAAAAGTTCCTCCGATCATGATGCATTTTTGTTTTTATGTTCCTTTTGGTAAGAAAACACACTGGGTGAAATATTTTGACAAAATTCAAAAGTTTAATGGTGGCACCAGGAGCTCAGAGTTATGGAAAAAGCTGCTATTTTATGCAAAATTTCGATCACTTTTCATGAAACATTATGGCACCTTATAGAGTATACCAAATATCTTAGATACACATTTTTAGTACATATTCTAAATCTCTTATCAAGCACAGTTTGAGTTTTAGCTGTTCATTGAATCATTGTTCAACTACTTTTAAACAATACAAATGTATTATGAATCACATTAATGCTTCTTAATCCCTTGCAAAGGTTCTTCACATGATCTCTGGGTCACAAGAAATCAATAAATGGAGTCCAACATTGTGATTCAAACCTTATGCGAAAACATAAAACAAGCGTTTTTTTGGCAAAAAATGAACCTCATGGTGCCACCATTAGACTTTTGAATATGGTAAAAAAATTTACAGGATGTCTTTATTGGTGAAAAGGAACACCCAAACAAAAATGCATCAGATTTTATGAAAGTGAGGGCAACTGATGCACCCTCATCGGTATCGATTATCTTACAGTCCCGATAGCCATCACTGGTATCTGTCCAAGTCCTCGATGTTTCGTATGACCAGAACTCTAGCCTCCTCTGGTGTACCGTTCAGCTTAATGAATACTTTGCAGTTGGTTATCCATGTAGATTGATTTTATTTTCTTTCTTCAGATGATGTGCTTTTCTGGCGATGTCAGCATTGCGTTTTGTCAGGTGCTCGTTGATGCAGACGTTTGTACCTTTCAGTTTCCTTCCTTTTTTCAGCAATGCAGTTTTTATGTTTTCGATTGACGAATCTCATTATGATGGCAGTGTTTTCCTTGTCTCTCCTGGGTAGAATGTGTCAGGCCTCGATGTTGCTGCAATCAATACCGATTCCCTTTGAGTGTAGGAATGCCGACACTTGTTACTCCACAGAGTTGCTGCCCAGTTCGTCAGATTCTCCCTCCCTTGTCACCACTTTTGCATATGACCTGGGTTTAATCTGAATCCCAGTGACGATGACGTCGTTCATCCTGGTGTGCTGTTCCAGTTCAGTAACTCTGCTTTCCAGGTGGGCGAGGCGCCGCCGGTCCTTCTCGGCGTTCTGCAGCCTTAGCGACTTCACTTCCGTCATCAGGTCCATGATGGTTTTCTGTTGTTTAACAACAAGTGACTTTTTAATGTCCTCGCCTTCCTCGGCTGTAAAGTTCTTTTTTGGAGGCATAATTCACCAATAAAGCCATCCAATTAGTTGAAATGTTTGGGGAGTCGTTTCCTCACCTCACTGCCTTTACTAGGACTGTTCATACATTCACATGATGAGTTTGATCAGTTCTGGCTTCTGATTGGTTGGAATCGGATGGCAGTGCTCTTTGCGTTTTGGAGTCGCAATGGCAGTGCTCTCTTATCTGCTCCTTGGGGATTAGATTGGACGACCTCCTGCTTTACTCAGATTTAGGATGATATTTTTATCGTAATAATGACAATAATGTTGAAATTAGTTTAAGTTAATGGTGGAGTTGTTGATGCAAAGCAACATGATATTCTGACAATCATGTTAACGGACTCAGTTTTATTCATAATAAAAAACACATCAAGGAATAAAAGTTGTTGTGGTTATTTGTGATGTGACCCAGTGGTTCTCACTCATAGTCCTGAAATACTAAAATACATTTGAGTGTTTAACTTCAGTGAACATTAAAACCCCCAACATCCAGCCTTTTGCACTTTAATAAGGTGCTCCGTAGAACCCGAGAGAACTCTAACCCTTTATCTGCAGGTAATATTCACCCACTGAGCTCATAACCTCTTCATGTATAAACAGTGAAATGGATTTTATTTGTCCTCAGAGTGAGTTAAAGGAGGAGCAGATGAAATCCCAGCAGAGACTCCAGGAGAAGCAGAAGAAGGTGCAGGAGCTGAAACAGGCTGTGAACACTATAAAGGTGAGCAGTGAGCAGAGACAGAGCTGCTCCTAGAAACACACACAACATGGACAACGAGTCATTTACAGTCCCAGTAAGAGAGGGAATGATAGATGAGCTTTAAATCTTGTGTGTGTGTGTGTGTGTGTGTGTGTGTGTGTGTGTGTGTGTGTGTGTGTGTGTGGGTCCTAACAGCTCAGTGCACAGACAGCAGTGGAGGACAGTGAGAGGATCTTTACTGAGCTGATCAGCTCCATGGAGAAAAAGCGCTGGGAGGTGACGGAGCTGATCAGAGATCAGGAGAAGGCTGAACTGAGTCGAGCTGAACGACTCCTGGAGCAACTGGAGCAGGAGATTGCTGATCTTCAGAGGAGAGTCACTGAGCTGGAGCAGCTTTCACACACACACACACATGATCACATCCATTTCCTCCAGGTAACACTCACTGTCTGATCTACAGAGCCAGCTGTTCCTCACACACTCTCGAAAACACTGCTGATTTGCTCTGATGTTATTCGTTCCTTTGGTACACTTTTTAACTTCATGATGTTTTTTCTTTCTCTCTGTAGAGTTTCCAGTCTCTCTGTGTCTCTTCTGGATGTGAGGACTCACCCAGCATCACTGTCAATCAACATCTCTCATTTGATGGAGTGAGGAAATCTCTCTCTGATCTGAAAAAGAGACTCGAGGAATTCTGCCAGGAGGAACTCATCAAAATCTCTGAACATGGTAAGAGGATCTGTTCCTGCTGGAGTGAGGGAAGTCTTTACTCGCTCGGTGACAGAGTGATGTCGAGGTGTCCGTCTTTGTTCCTGAGCAGCAAAGCACTGCACAGTGTAGAGTTTTTAACACTCACCTGATTCGAGTCTTGATGATGAAATGCTGATGTGAATGAGTTTGTGTTCGAGCTGAGAAACTGTGAGGGAAATTTAATGGACGAACATTATTATTCTTTGTGTTCCTGTATGTTGAGCTCAAATGAATTAATGGACGAACATTATTATTCTCTGTGTTTCTGTATGTTGAACTAAAGTGGCTTAGTTACTGAGAAGAGATGTTTTTCCACATGCTGTAATGGCTTTTCTGTGGCCTTGGTGGTAATGAGCAGGGTGCTTGAGTTCGTCCTAACTACGCATCTTCTCATGATGTAACCACCTTTCCTGACCTCGGTGGTGATAAGCAGGGAGCTTGAGCTCTCCCTAACTCGCATCTGCCTGCACATACCAGAGCACGCCAGGTGCACACTTTAACAAAGCTTCCTAGAAAATCTTGAGCCAATCACGTGAAGACACAAGCAGTGAGTGAATGCTTTCAGAGTATAATAGATAACATTCCTAAAACACAACTCAGAGTGCGCGTACTCTCGGCATCATCAGAAGTGATGTCTTCTTCTGTTCTTCTCTTTCCTTTCCTATTTTATATACCTTTTATATGATCTACTATAATAAATGACTGAAAAGACAACTGTTAAGCACTCTGAAGTGTTTATTAGAAATTTCCATTACAAAACTCTGCAATCTGGTGCTTCAAGACTGAAGTGTGACGTCTGATCTACACAAATTTCTGACCTACACACATTTCTGATTTTATGGGTTTTACCATCAGACCATTTTATTTCTGTCTCCACAGTTGAAGACGTTCAGATTTTACTCTCAGAGCCAAAGAGCAGAGACGATTTTCTGAAATGTATGTGTACACACACACACACACACACACGTCTAGAACACACGCGCACACACACACGTGACAACACGCACAAATACACTTAGGCAGCTGGGCCATAGAAGGTTCACACTGCACGCTGCATGCTGCACGCTACACGCTACACGTTCACGTGAAGAACCGGACCCTGGGCCATTAAACTTCAACTTTTCTCGGTAGTCGTCCATTTTATCTCCCTAGACCCGTTCTGATTGGCTGGCGCGGCGGTGACCTTGGGGTCGTGCATGCATTGACTGGAATTTCCATCTTCACGCCTAGAAAAAAGTGTGCATGTTCATTTCTCGCTTCACGCGTGAAGTGTGCAGCGTGCAACGTGAACGCCGTTCTATGGCCCAGAGCAAGTCATGCTACGTTTGTCCACTTTTCTTTACACGCGTGTAGCGTGTAGCGTGCAGCATGCAGCGTGAACCTTCTATGGCCCAGCTGCCTTACACACCTACAATGTGCACAAACATACACACGTGTCTAGAACATGCAAAAGCAAACACACACATCTACAACATGAATACACACACACACGACATGCGCAAAAACACACCCACACGTAGAACATGCACAAAACACACACACGTGCGTACAACATTCACAAACACACAAACGTACAATATGCATAAACATACACACACACACAGATCATGCACAAACACATACACGTCTTTGTAACGCGCGCGCACACACACGTCTATAACATACACAAACACACGTGTCTAGAACATGCACAAACACACACGTCTGCAACACACACATGCACACGTGTCTACAACCTGCATAAACGCGCGCACACACACATATCTACAACATGCAGAAACACACACGTGTCTACAATGTGCACAAAAACACACACGTGTTTACAACATTTACAAAGACACACACATGTCTACAAGATGCACGAAGGCACACACACATACAATATGCTGAAACACACACGTACGACATGCACAAACACACATACACAAATGTAGAACATGCACAAACATACACACGTCTATCAAGCAGACACACACACATATACACACACACATGTTGACCATGCACACACACACACACACACACACACACACGTGTACAATATGCAGTCCCCCCGGGATTTGGCGGGCATTTTTTGTGATTGTTGCGGGCTAAAATGTCTGATGTTGCGGGGGGTTTTCCAAAAAGTTGCGATGAAAGTTGCGGTGTTTTTTAGGTTTTTGTTGCGATTACATTGCGGGAGGAAGTGAAAGTTGCGAGAAATTGTTGTGATTTTCTCTTTTTGTGATTAAAATTGAGTGATATGTTAAATATTAAGTTATTACTGAAAAACTATTGATTAAAAAACAAAGACACTGCAAAATGGTCCTATAAACAACTTTACCAATATAAAAGATTACCAGGACTACAAAAATGCAGAAAAATAGGCTTTACTTATCCAAATGCACCTGTTGGTTCAAAAGTTAAAGTGCATAGAACCTCACAGCACAACATGAAGTTACCTTAAAATATAATATAAATGCCTCAGCTTTCATGTAAGAAAAAAAAAAGCTATTAATACTAGTACTGTGTGCAGGCAGTCTCTCCTGAAGACTAAATTAAACAATAATTATAAACTAATAAAATAAATGGCTCAGGCTTCATAGAAGGAAAAAAAACAATTTGAACAGAATCTCACAGTATGATGCTGAAGCTGCCTAAACAATGGAAAATAAAATACCATTTTGGCAAAAATGTTGGCATCCATTAATTTCTTGTATTAAGTAAAAAAATAATGTAAAGTGCACATAGTCCTTCACTGTAAACATAACACACTTTTAGTAACAGAATTTAAGCCTATATAAACACTGACTCGCACAGCGTTGCTGACGTTTTCCAGCCCAAAATATGTTCAAAACCCACCAAATTGCACTTAAAACCGCCCAATCTGGCAACACTGTGCACATGCTGCTTCTCTTGAATGTATACATGGAAGAAAGGCGGAAGGTAGTTTGTCGACGTCACCTCAAGACGACGCCAACGATCGGTCAAATTTGCAGGAAAGTTGCGGTGATTGGATATAATTGCAGCCCCGCCCTGAATTCGCGGGGATTGGTTGAATTTGCGTTGAAGTTGCAAATCGCAACATCGCGAAATCCTGGAGGGTCTGTACAACATGCACAAACACACTCCACATAAATCTATGCTGTGATTAATATCTAACATGTTCACATTTCTCATGTGTTTAGATTTTTGTGATCTGACTCTGGATCCCAACACAGTAAATTATCGCCTCATTCTGTCTGAGAAGAACAGAGTGGTGACGTACAGTGAGAGAAATCAGCCGTACTCTGATCATCCAGAGAGATTTGACTCCTACGGGCAGGTGTTGTGTAAGGAGAGAGTGTGTGGACGCTGTTACTGGGAGGTGGAGTGGAGCAGTGAGGGATATGTGTTCATATCAGTCTCATATAAAGACATCAGAAGGAAAGGACGGGGTAATGAGTGTGCGTTTGGACGCAACAATCAGTCCTGGAGTCTGCAGTGTTCTTCTTCTTCTCTCTTTTTCTATCACAACAACATTAAGACTGATCTCAGAGTTCCATCCCCCTCCAGAATAGGAGTGTATGTGGATCACAGTGCAGGAACTCTGTCCTTCTACAGCGTCTCTGACACGATGAAGCTCCTCCACAGAGTCCACACCACATTCACTCAGCCTCTATACGCTGGATTCTGGCTCTACTGGTATTTTAGGGTAAATTCAGGACTAACTGTGAGGTTGTGCGATCGAAAAAAATAATGAGTTTTTGGTGTTTTATCGTCACTAATTTGTTGATTAAAAAAGAAATCCATGCACATTTCCTTATTGATCCTCAATTGTGAAAAAATTACGAACATTAAATCATTAAAAACACAATGTTAAAACTCTGCATTTCACCTCAGTCTAGAATCATCAGCTACAGATATAAAGGAAATGAAATTGTAAGATCTGAATGTACGGCCAATAAAATATAAAATCTCTACTGATTTCTGAAATTAGTGCAGCAAAATGCCTGAGCTTTCTCTAAAGTCTGCATTTATTGGGTTTTATGTTTGTAAATATAATAATTTGCAATTTGGTAATAATGCTTTGGTTAAAATGTTTACTGACTCTAATAAACCCTTAAAATGTGGATGTTTAGCTCAGAAATATTTCATTACTAATAACCTGTTTTAGTCCTCAGAGAAATCTGGTTTGTTTTTTCATGAAGATGTAGACCAAAATAAAGCTTTCCAGGAATTTTCAGGATCATCCCCATGTCTTCATGTCTGTTCTTTTTTGTCTTTCGGGCATCGCCTCTCCAGAATACAATCACAACAACAAACTTTACACAATCCGAGATATTTTAAGATCCACATGAATAAAAAGATGATGTCTGTCCTCCTTGGTAATGGGTTCTAGAAACTGTAGTTACCTGCTATGGCCACTATGGGGCAGTGAAAAAATATGTTGGATCATATCTCAATATGTATCTGTTTATGTGAAGTATTGTCAGATTTTTTTTTATCTTAAATCACTCAAGGGGAAATTTAATAATATCACAGAATTATTACCCAAGCTAAACTGACTATCCGTCCACCAAAATGGTTTAATAGTTGTAACAATACTGTAATGAGACTCTTCTATAGATGGTGCTGCAGTGGAGAGGGTGAGCAGCACCAAGTTTCTGGGTGTGCACATCTCTGAAGACCTGTCCTGGAGCAACAACACCGCATCACTGGCCAAAAAAGCCCAACAGCGTCTGTACTTCCTCCGCAAACTGAGGAGAGCGAGAGCCCCGGCCCCCATTATGCATACTTTCTACAGAGGCACCATCGAGAACATCCTGACCAGCTGCATCACTGTGTGGTACGGCGCCTGCACCGTGTCCTGCTGCAAGACTCTGCAGCGCATTGTGAGAGCAGCTGAGAGGATCATTGGTGTCTCTCTCCCTTCTCTAATGGATATTTATAACTCCCGCCTCACCCACAAAGCCATCAGGATTGCAGGTGACCCCACCCACCCATCTCACAGCCTCTTCAGTCTGCTGCCATCGGGGAGGAGACTGCGGAGTCTCCGGGCCAAAACCAGCAGGCTCAAGAACAGTTTCTTTCACCAGGCGGTCAGGAGGCTCAACTCCCTCCCTGTTCTGCCCCTCCTCCCCCCTCTGCCCCCTGCCACAGATTCTGCTCGCACCCCCCCCCCCCCCCCCCCCCCCCCAGCATCTGATATGTCATCCTCATAGCCTCCCCCCCCCAAACACACACATACATACATCTCATCGTTCATTAACACACTGAACTCAGGGACCGCACATCTCACTTTACCTCGCTCATTTGCACTATTCCGCACTACCTCACCTTAACAGCTGCTAGTTTGTTTATACTGCTTATTTCATGTTTACCTGCTATACCTCAAGTGCCCTTGACTGTTTGTTTATTTGCACCAATTTACGTGTGTGTGTGTGTGTGTGTGTGTACATATATGTATGTATATATGAGTGTTTAGTCTGTCTAGTTCTTATCTAGTGTGTTTATACTGTTTATATTGTCTGTTTGACTGTTTAGTCTTTGTCTAGTTCTTATCCAGTGTTTATACTGTTTATATTGTTTGTTTGTTTTTTCAATTATTTTATTTTTATTTATTGCATTGCCTGTTTGCACTGTGGGTCAGAGAGGACTGAAATTTCATCTGTGCTGTATGTCGAGCATGGATAGCATATTTGACAATAAAGTTGACTTGACTTCTTAATGTGCTGTTATAAAAAGTCTTGGTTTTAGCCAAAAGGGTAAATTAATTCATTTAAAGCTGAGGCACGAGAGCGAACCAATCAGTGACCTGCATGTGAGCAAACCAGACAAAGTCACGGATTATAACAAAAACATTTATTTCTACTGATTCACTTTTATGCCACTGTGGTAAAAACATGTCCCGCTTTGCGCTCTCCTCATGGACAGATGTGCGCGTGTATTTGTTTACAAGCTGAAGCCAGTTGAACTGTAACACCAGCAGAAGCCAAAGAAACATGTTGACTGACAAGGTGGAGGAATATTACAGGATTTTACACAAATATGATGCACAGTCTTATTTATTGTGACATCAGAGATGAACAGAGAGTGTCTTTGTTTGGAGGGCGAAAGCTGAAGCCCCACCAAAATATGCCAAGAGATGCCCATGGTGCATCCGCTTCCCATAATCTGTGTTCAATACAATTTTAGTTCTTTGTAATGTGGTAATAATTATTTTAATGCTTTTAAAAACTCCGATAAGGCTTTTAAAATGTGTATGTGTAGCTCAGACAATTGCTAATAATAATCTTACCAATAAGCACTGCATTTATTCATGCTATTTCAATGCAACTGTTTTAGTACAAATTATTATTATTATTATTATTATTATTATTATTAACAATGACGGATCTCTGACTAAAAAGCTGTAGTTAAAGGCTTTGGCCACTAGGTGGCAGTGAAACATGTAATTCGCTCATCACGTCACTCAAAAACCACGAGTGTCCCATGTCCAGGTGGTTTTCAACAGGTCTCTCAGAGATTTTGTGAGAGTGGGCAGGTGAGGGGAAGCTTGCCGACGTAGTTCACCATTCCCGTAAAGCGTCTCACTCCTTCAATATCCTGTGGTTCGGGCATGTTGAGAATTGCTTTAATTTTGTCAGGGTCAGCCTCAGTCCCTTGAGCACTTACTTTATGTCCTAGGAACTTCACTTCTTTCACACCAAACTCACATTTTTCATTAAGGATCAGACCTGCAGTCTTAAATTTCTGGAGGACTTCACACAGCCTGCCGTCATGCTCGGTTTCATCTTTACCGAACACCGAGATGTCATTGACATGGCACAGTGTTCCTGGTGTGCCTGCAATGATCTGGGAGATTCTCAGCTGGAAATGCTCAGGTGCTGAGAAGATCCCAAATGGGAGTCTCCTGAAGCAATACCTCCCAAAAGGAGTTATGAAAGTCGTCAAGGGCTCAGAGTCTTCATGTAAGGATATTTGCCAAAATCCTGACGTGGCATCCAGTTTTGAAAATACTGCTGCTCCATCTAATTTTGCAAGTGTGTCATCCATAGCTGGGAGTGTGTGTCTCTCATGGAGCACACTTTCATTTCACCTTGTTAGATCTACGCAGATCCTGATGTTGCCATTGGGCTTTGGGACTACCACCATCTCCGCACACTACACAGTCGGCTCTTGAATTTGTCGGATGACGTCCATGTTTTCCATCCTCTGGAGCTCTGACTTCACTTTGTCCATAAGGAGTAATGCCAGAGTATGGCACTGCTCCATCAGCAAGTTCTATCATAAGGCTACTCTGCAGCTTCCCTAAGCCTGAGAAAACTTTTGAAACATTGTTTTGAATTTATTTCCCATTGTTTGAACTGCTGCTACCTGCTGCAGTGGTGGTAGGCTCTGGATGACAGGGAGACCTAGTAGTGGCATCACTAGGTCTTTTACTACAAATATTTCCTGCTCTATTTTCTTTTTGCCCTTTTTCAGACATGCACTGAACGTGTCCAGTACAGTCACTGGATGGTTGTTGGGATTGCTGATCATTCGCTGTGCATTTTGGAGATTCCCATCTCTGGCTTTTGAGTACATTGATTCTGGTATGACTGTGACAGCCGCTCCTGTATCAAACTTAAAGTTAATCAGTTCTCCATTCATCTGTATATCCTGTTTCCAGATTTCTTGCTTCTGACTTTGAATCGTTCCCATGAATGCCCATTCTGCCATGTCATGGCTTTCTTCGATGGCTTCCACACGCTGTCCTGTCTGACACATTGTCGCGAAATGGTCTTTCTTTGGACATTTTCTACACTCCGCTTCTCTAGCTGGACATTGTTTCAGTGTATCCTGAGGGCTTTTCCCACATTTATTGTTTCCGTTTGAGAGTATGCCGTGTGCATTCTGGCTGCCGCTTGTCACCGGAGCCTTGTATTTTTATTTTATTTTCTCTTTTGTTTTTCTTTTTTTGTTTGGGTAGTTTGATGTTTGCTTTTGTTTGAGTGTTTTTGTCCATCAGTTGTGGTGTAACTCCAGACCCAGTTTTGGGTATCAGTTCACTCCAGGCCTCGGTTTGCTGTGGGTGATGCCTGTGCTCCTAGCTATGGACTGCAGTGAACTCGTTGCTCATTTTAACATCGTGGTTGTCTAGTGCTCTGTGCAGCGGTGCTTTAGTGCTTGGCATGATGTTCCAAGCAATGTTGCTTGGTGGTGTTGCAACAGCTGTGCAGGTGGTTTGGGACATACCAGCGCTCTGCGTGGCAGTGTGTCTGTGCTCGCTTTGTGAATCCATGACATGGTGTTCTGGGTGGTGATGCCTGGTGCCGTTGCGGTGGCTATGCTGGAGGTGTGGCACTTTTTTTGTGTGTGTGTGCCTTTTGGTGGGACTGTGGCTGCTACACCATTGGACTGTCATCCTGACCTTTATTTGGTGGACTTTTTTTTTTTCCTATCATTGTAAAGCGACCTTGGGTTTTGAGAAAGGCGCTATAGAAATTGAAAGTATTATTATTATTCTTACTATTATCTTGTGATTTTCTGTTCTCTGGGCAGTGTGACTTTTCTGTGCTGTTGTCACCATCTTAAAGCTCCCTGGTTTTTGTGCAGCTATAGCATCCACATTTGCAATCTTAATTTCAGTCTTTTTACATCTAATTAATGGTTGCTGTTTCTTGACTTCTTCGTTTTGTCTGACTTGTGTGACTGTTTTAGCCAATGTGAGATTAGGATCTAATTGTAATTTTGCTGACAACTTTGTGTCTCTGATTCCCACTACGATCCGATCTCTAATCATTTCTTCCAGCAGAACGCCATATTGGCAATGCTCCGCGAGCTTGTGAGTGATAAAGTTTTCCACTGTTTCGCCTGGCTGTTGATATCTGCTATTAAATTTGGCTCTCTCATACAGTTGTGGTCAGAAGTTCATATCCAGTGACATGAATGTCATCTTGGATATGTCATGGCAATACTGGGCTTTCAATGATTTCTCTGAACTGTTCGTTTTCTGTGGCGAAATGACTGCACAACATATTTCTTTAATTGAAAAAAAAAACCATGAATTTGGTGCAATAGTTTTAATTTATTTTGAGTTTTCTGAAATCAGCACATGGTCAAAATTATACATACAGGGTCAACAAATTTACATACACTCACTTAGATTATTAATTCAGAGGGGCTGAAACTTCCAAAATGTCTCTTATCTTGCCAAGGCCGAGGTCTCCTAACTTCCTGTTAGCAGTGGCGGCTCCAGAGATTTTTCCTTAGGGTGGCAAAGGAGGGGCATAGGTTCCAGGAGGGGGCATAGGTTTTCGATGCAGCAGTTTATGCAAATCATAGAAATCATTTTTACTTACGCTCAAGAAAGACTCACAATCAAGTCATCTTATCAAATATGTATTGAGCTATTGTACCATCAAGGAAAACGGATTCAACCATCTTTTCTGAAAGTATATTCCCAAGCAATGAATGGAACTATTCTGCCGTAGCGATGTATCAAAAAATAGACAGATAGCAAATGGTTTAGATTGTGGATCTTTACTGAAGACTTCAAACTTATACAGATGTGTTCATCCTCGATTTCCGTAAAACTTAAAGAAACAAATTAAGTATATCACTAAACTGAATAGACACAGGCGAAAACCCGAGCTCGGCTGACCTGCTAGTAATGCTAACACACAACACACAAGTTGTTTACTTTCTAAAGCCTATCACTTTACAAAACTATTATCTTTCATTTCGTTGTCTAGCATACACAGAAAGTAAGACATAACTTACAGGTATAGCTACTACCGGAACCTGGCGAGACAGCACTCCATACAGCCAACCAATGACTGTATAGCCTACTGCATCCAACAAAAAACTAACATTTTAGAAAAACTAATGTCTCTGATTGTAATAAAAATATTGGTAATAAAGATAGCTGGGCTAAAAGAATAATTGAGTACCAAAATGCATTTAACATAGAAAGGACAAGACTGTGTTCTATCAGGTGAAAACAATTTGACCAACCTCTTTGCTCCAGCACGTTGCCTCATCAGAAGTCGAGCATTCAGAAGAATCATAACAGAAGAACGTCTCTCTCTGGGTGAAACCATTTCAAAATTCCAGGGGTGGGGTGGGGTGTGAAATAACGGTAGGTAGAGGTGAGATGAGGGCTTAGTATCTCTGTAGATCAGTGGCGGCTGGTAGTCTTTCAAACAGGGGAGGCTGGTCGGTTACAATATTTCCAGATTTTAAAAGAAAAAACACATCAGTTTTGCCCATACTCTTGCCTCTGATCTGGCTGATTGCTGGCAGCGTCACAAACTGTGAAATAACAGGTTCTTTTGGCCCATTAGCCTACTGTCCAATATACATGATGTTGGGGGGGGGGGTTATATTTTAACATTTTATATTTTAAAATTGTGGCATGTTGTTTAAAAATTGACCTCGGCTGTGTTTTTGTTTAAAAATGTTTTCCAAATTGTAGCTGTGTTTAATTCATATCCAGAAAAATATATATTCCAATATAATATACTCAGCATAAACATTTTAAATAGATTCTATATTTTTGGTCCATCCATGACATATTACTAAAGTAGCCTATTTATTGTTGTTGATGTGGGTCATTTGCTGTTAGCCAATTCACTTTCTTGTACCAGGAGAGCTGAAAGGAACGAGTATTATTCCCTACCTTTTTCACCAAGTCAGTTTGAGGTGTTGGTCTACCCTCCTCTTTAATTTTAATTTTTTCCTCAAAAGGAAGACTGGCAAATGGCTTCGCCAAAATTAAATCAGCAATGCTTGGCATCCGTGCGCAGCTTTCTTGCTAGCTAACTATCCCCCTCAAGTTCAAGTTCAGTCACTCAAATAAACGAAATTTCTGGAACTAAGATAGCAAACTTGACAACACTATATTTACACTTTATTTACAATGAAAATATATACAAACTAAAAAAGCTGGTAGAAACCGTATGTAATGAATGAAATCGAAATGTAAGCCGATCTCTTACAATACACCACAGCACTTGCGAATCCGCATGGGACTGAACTGATGTTGCCAGATACTGCTGACGTTATCCAGCCCAAAATATGTTCAAAACCCGCCAAAATGCACTTAAAACCGCCCAATCTGGCAACACTGTACCGCTGCCTGTTTATAGTTGAAACGAGCTGTCAATCAAAGAAAATATCCGGCCGCTTTCACCAATCACCAGTCTCCTCGCGGAAACTGCCATGTCCCTCCCATGTGAGGCTCGGAGTTCGTGGGCGGGCATTTTTGCAGTATTTGTCCAATAACCGTCTTGCATTTTGAGATTGAAAAGCGCATAGCTCCCAAATGCCGTTGAAGTCCACTGAGGCTGGGAGTCCATGAGACTCCGTGGGTGGGCATTTTCGCAGTATTTGTCCAATAATCGTCTTGCATTTTGAGACTGACAAGCACATAGCTCCCAATCCACTGAGGCTGGGCTGCATCGTGCTGTCAGGAGGGGGAAAAACTCACGCACGCATTAGGTGAACTGGGGAAAGTTATAACGGAATGATTTCGCACTGTAGTTGGGTTGAGCACATATTTCTATGATTCTGGATCTGAAATAGCAATGTTATAAGGTTGGCTATAACATAAGCCTAGCACAATTCATCCTACACGATGTTCGTCATTTTTAGAGGAGGCTGAGCCTCCCTCGTTGTCTTAGAGCAATCGCCCGTGCTGCAGATAGATAATTGAATCTCATTAATGTGTTTTAGTAAATAATTATTTTTAAAATGGGGGGCAACTGTGGTGGCAAGACATACTTTTACAGTGGCAACTGCCACCTTTTGCCACCCCTTAACACCGCGCCTGCCTGTTAGTGATCATGATTGACTACAGCTGGTAGCTTCTCTGTGCCTTCATAAAAAGGTTTTGTTTACAGCACTCATTGAATTGACCAACACACAGTAAAATGGGAAAGTCTAAGGAGCTCAGTGCAGATCTGAGAAAGAGGATCGCAGATGTACACAACTCCGGAATGTCTCTTAGAGACATTTCTAAACAACTGCAGATCCCAAGATCAGTTCAAACAATTGTAGGTAAGTTACTGGGAGGTGTAGTCCCTTTGCCAATCCACTGTACTTCAAGAAAACCCAAACTGTCACCCTCAGCTGAAAGGAAATTGGTTCCGATGGTCAGGAAAAACCCAGGAACTACCATGGCACAGTCCTGCGATGAACTGGAAGCTGATGGATCACTGTCTACAGTTCAGTGAGTTTTATATCACCATGGACTAAGAGGCTGCTATCCAAGAAATAACCCCCTGCTCCAAAATTGACATCTTCAAGCTTAACTAAAGTTTGAAGCTGACCAGATGGGCAAAGAAAAAGCCTTCTGGAGGAAAGCTGTATGGTCAGATGAGACAAAAATTGAGATGTTTGGCCACAGTGGCCACCATATACAGAGGGACACTGTACCAGCTGGTGGTGGTGGCAGGATCATCATGCTCTAGGGCTGTTTTACTGTTTTACATGCTCTGGCGCTGTGGGAGATGGCTGCCTCTCCAGTAGCTCTGTAGTTTTTAGTTCTTTAAACCTCTTTTTTCCACTTTTTTACTTTTCTGCTCTTCTTATGAAGACATAGTGTGATTTTCTTCATATTCCATGGATATTTTTAACTTTAACATGCAACCAGGAGCCAGTCTCCTTGCTTGTTCGAGAGAGGAGCTGCTGGCCCTGAAAACAATGGGGCAGGCTGGGATACGACACCACATCCCGGCGGAGCTGAGGAGGAGACCCAGGGGCTGCAATGCCGGGGCTAAGCTAAAGGCTAGGCTAGCGGACAACCAGTGGCAATGCAAACCAGCTATTCCCTCCATTATAACGGGGAATGTGAACTTGCTGCTGAACAAGGTTGACGAGCTATCCACACTGAACAACCAGCGGACTTACCGTGAGAGCAGCTTGTTTATTTTTACGGAGACATGACTAACCCACTTTATACTGGATGCTAACGTCCACCTGCATGGATTCATTGTTGTGAGAGCCGACAGAGACACTAAAGTATGCGGGAAAAGCAAAGATGGGGGACTCATCATCTACGTGAACAACTGCTGGTGTAACCGCGGACATTTCTCCGTAAAGACAGTTTTATGTTGCCTGGACTTGGAGCTGCTAGCCATTAGCCTGCGGCCATATTATCTGCCGAGGGAGTTCAGTCATGTGATCATCATCTGTGTTTACATCCCTCCAAGGGCAGACGCAGCCGCTGCATGTGAGAGGATTCACTCTGTCACAGCAAGGCTGCAGACACAGCACCCTGAGGCATTTATGATCATTTCTGGGGACTTTAATCACACTACTTTGGACTCTACTTTGGCTGCTTTTTACCAGGTTGTGGACTGTCCAACAAGGAACAACAGGACAATTGACTTGCTGTATGCTAATGTGAGGGATGCATACAGAGTCACACCCCTCCCCCTACTAGGGAAGTCTGACCACAACCTGGTTTGTCTATGGCCAAAGTACATCCCCCTAGTCCAAAGACAGCCTGCAACAGCTAGCTCCATCAGGAGGTGGTCCCCTGAAATGGAAGATGCCCTCAGAGACTGTTATGACACCACGGACTGGGATGTGCTGCTTAGCCCACACTGTGAGGACATAGAGGGGCTGACACACTGTCTGACGGATTACCTCAACTTCTGTGCAGACATGATCTCCCCCGCTAAGACTGTACAGTGTTACCCTAATAACAAGCCACAGGTAACACAGGAAGTCAAAGCTGTCCTCAACAAGAAGAAGGCCACCTTCAGGAGCAGGAATAGGGAGGTGATGAAAGCAGCACAGCAGGAGGTGAAACGCTGTGTGAGGGAAGCTAAGGACAGCTACAGGAGAAAGGTGGAGCAGAAGCTGAAGGAGAACAGCATGAGGGAGGTCTGGGAAGGTATGAAAACCATCACAGGCCACAACACAAAGACCAGAGTCGTGGGGGGGGGACAGTGGAGAGCGCGAATGAGCTGAATGACTTCTTCAACCAGTTCAACCAGTCCACGTCCCCCCCCACCCTCCCCCTCACTGCAGCCATCTCTCCTTCTTCCTTCAACATACCTCCCCCCAGTCATTGCAGCAGCCCCCTCCTCCTCCACCTCAACACAGACTCCTCCATGCATCACTGCAGATCAGGTCAGAGGTCAACTGAGGAAGCCTCATCCCAGGAAAGCAGCAGGCCCGGACAAGGTGTGTCACCGACTACTGAAGACCTGCACTGCTGAACTGGGTGAACCACTCCAATGTATCTTCAACCTCAGCCTGCAGCTGGGGAGAGAGCTGAATGACTTCCGACCAGTGGCACTCACTTTACATCTGATGAAGACATTGGAGCAGCTCTTCCTCAGCTTCCTCAGACCTCAGGTGCAACATGCCCAGGAATGTCTGCAGTTTGCGTACCGGCCAGGTGTTGGTGTGGAAGATGCCATCCTCTACCTGCTACACCAAGCCTACTAGCATCTGGATAAGGGAAATGGCACAGTGAGGATCCTCTTCTTGGACTTCTTGAGTGCCTTCAACACCATCCAGCCCCTTATGCTTCAGGACAAACTGAACAGGATGCAGGTGGACCCCTGCCTGGTCACCTGGATCTCCAGCTACCTCACTGACAGACCACAGTACATCAGGCTGAAGGACATCACTTCTGACACTGTGATTAGCAGCACCGGAGCACCCCAGGGCATGGTGCTGGCCCCTCTTCTCTTCACTCTGTACACCGCAGACTTCTGCTACAACTCAGAGCTGTGTCACATTCAGAAGTTCACCCATGACACAGCCATAGTGGGGTGTATCAGGGATGACATTAAGGAGGAATATAGGAGCCTGGTGAGGGACGTTGCCATTTGGTTCAACAGGAATGATCTGCAGCTCAACGCCTCGAAGATCAAGGAGCTGGTCATTGACTTTGGGAGGTCCAGACCAAGGTCACGACCAATTCTGATCAAGGGAGTCGAGGTGGAGGCTATGTATTCCTACAAGTACCTGGGGCTGTGGCTGGACTGGATTTGCAACACCAACCACCTGTACAGGAAGGTACAGAGCAGGCTGTACTTCCTGAGGAGGCTGTGGTCCTTTAACATCTGCAGGAAACTCCTCTGGATGTTCTATCAGTCCGTGGTTGCCAGTGTCCTGATTTACACTGTGGTGTGCTGGGGGGGGCAGCAAATCCAAGAAGGACAGATCCAGGCTGGACAAACTGATCAGGCGTGCCGGCTCTGTGGTCGGCATGAAGCTGGACTCTCTGGTGACGGTGGCAGAGAAGAGGACTATGGATAAACTACTGAACATCATGGACGATGCCAGTCACCCTCTGCACACCGTCATCAGCAACCAGAGGAGCCTGTTCAGTGACAGAATGCTCCTTCCCAAGTGCAGGACTAACAGACTTAAAAACTCCTTTGTCCCTCACGCCATCAGACTGTGCAACTCCTCTCTGGGGGGGGGGGGGAAACAGGAGGACAGAGGACTGGAAGGAGCAGTAGCCTAGCCTGACAAAAAGCAATACTGGACAATGTGCAATATAAATGTGCACTACCTCTCCTGCTGGACTTTTTTCAGATCTTTTTTAATATATTTGTATATGTAAATAGTTAATTTATCGAGAAGTTTTCTAAATACTTAATTATCTAGAAGTTCTCTCTTTTTTCTATTCTCTGTTTATCCTGTAATGATGCCACTGGAATTTTAATTTCCCTGAGGGAACCCTCCTAAAGGGATCAATAAAGTTTGATCTAATCTAATCTAAGTGGATGGAATAATGAAGAAGGAGGACTACCTCAGAATTCTTCAGCATAACCTCAAACCATTGGAAACTTGAACATGATTGGGAGTCACAACAGGACAATGAACCCAAACACGTATCAGAGCTGGTTGTGGAGGATAAAGCAGGCTAACATTAAGCTTAAAACAAGCCCTGACTTCAGCCTGACTGAAAATATTATGGACCGTGCTTATAAGTCCATGCCAAGAAAAACAAGAAAATTTAATTGAACTCTACCAATTCTACCATGAAGAGTCATGAAATATCCAACCAGAATTCAGCCAGAAGCTTCTCATCTCATCTCATTATCTCTAGCCGCTTTATCCTGTTCCACAGGGTCGCAGGCAAGCTGGAGCCTATCCCAGCTGACTACGGGCGAAAGGCGGGGTACACCCTGGACAAGTCGCCAGGTCATCACAGGGCTGACACATAGACACAGATAACCATTCACACTCACATTCACACCTATGGTCAATTTAGGCCGAATCCCATTTCACCCCTTGGACCAACCCCTTGGCCCTTCCCCTCCATTTTGCGCGTTCACGTGAAGGGGTAGGGGTATCCCAATCCCAGTTAACGCGGAGGGGTAGGGGAAGGGGTAGGGCTTCTGTACCCCTCCAAACGGAGATTTTCCTGGAGCTGACTCCGAACGAAGGGGTTTGAGTGATTTCCCACAATGCCATGCGGATTTCAGTGAGATTTCATGCGGATTTCAGAAAGATGGCGGTTCCCGCGGCGAAAGATTGTCATAAATGTATTTTCTCCATTATTTACGTGTTTTAAGTTGTTATCCAGAGGCAACACGCCGCTTGATTCGCTTTCGAGCTGAGAATGAGCAGCGATTTCTGAAATCCAAGCTGCTGCTAAAAAGCTGTGGGAGTGAGTATTGTTTTTGGTTGCTTGACTGCGTACGTTTTGTTCTGTTATTCTCGCTTTTATTGTTTACATGAGTGTTCTGACACCTCATTCTGTCGGATGTGGTGCACGAAGCGCCAAAGATATCCCATTCAGTGGTGTTAGTTAACAAATCACACCCTGCCAGCAGAGATTTCTGGTTCTGCCTCTGGCTCTGACTGTAGCGGCTGGTCGCAGCCAATGACGAATTTGGTCACGTTTTGCTAACGTAAACGCTGACGGAGGTACGCGATGACGTATGCGATCGTTGAAGGGCTATCCCAATACGTAAGGGTTGAATTTCAAGCCCTATCCCTTGTAGCTCAGTTTCAAGGGGAAGGGCCAAGGGGAAGGGGGAGGGGAAGGGGTAGGGGTAGGGGTAGAAATTAGAATTGGGATTGGGCCTTAGAGTCACCAGTTAACCTAACCTGCATGTCTTTGGACTGTGGGGGAAACCGGAGCACCCGGAGGAAACCCACACGGACACGGGGAGAACATGCAGCCAGAAGTTTGTTCATGGTAAATAAAAAATGTTTGGTCAAAGTGACTTGCTATGAGACATTTTACCCAAATATTAGGTGTGCTGTATGTAAATTTTTGGCCCTCTATGTACAACCCCGATTCCAAAAAAGTTGGGACAAAGTACAAATTGTAAATAAAAACGAATGCAATGATGTGGAAGTTGCAAAATTCCATATTTTATTCAGAATAGAACATAGATGACATATCAAATGTTTAAACTGAGAAAATGTATCATTTAAAGAGAAAAATTAGGTGATTTTAAATTTCATGACAAAAACACATCTCAAAAAAGTTGTGACAAGGCCATGTTTACCACTGTGAGACATCCCCTTTTCTCTTTACAACAGTCAGTAAACGTCTGGGGACTGAGGAGACAAGTTGCTCAAGTTTAGGGATAGGAATGTTAACCCATTCTTGTCTAATGCAGTATTCTAGCTGCTCAACTGTCTTAGGTCTTTTGTCGTATCTTCCGTTTTATGATGCGCCAAATGTTTTGTATGGGTGAAAGATCTGGACTGCAGGCTGGCCAGTTCAGTACCCGGACCCTTCTTCTACACAGCCATGATGCTGTAATTGATGCAGTATGTGGTTTGGCATTGTCATGTTGGAAAATGCAAGGTCTTCCCTGAAAGAGACGTCGTCTGGATGGGAGCATATGTTGCTCTAGAACCTGGATATACCTTTCAGCATTGATGGTGTCTTTCCAGATGTGTAAGCTGCCCATGCCACACGCACTAATGCAATCCCATACCATCAGAGATGCAGGCTTCTGAACTGAGCACTGATAACAACTTGGGTCGTCCTTCTCCTCTTTAGTCCGAATGACACGGTGTCCCTGATTTCCATAAAGAACTTCAAATTTTGATTTGTCTGACCACAGAACAGTTTTCCACTTTGCCACAGTCCATTTTAAATGAGCCTTGGCCCAGAGAAGACGTCTGCGCTTCTGGATCATGTTTAGATATGGCTTCTTCTTTGAACTATAGAGTTTTAGCTGGCAATGGCGGATGGCGTGGTGAATTGCGTTCACAGATAATGTTCTCTGGAAATATTCCTGAGCCTATTTTGTGATTTCCAATACAGAAGCATGCCTGTATGTGATGCAGTGCCGTCTAACGGCCCGAAGATCACGGGCATCCAGTATGGTTTTCCGGCCTTGCAGTGCCGTATTAAGCCAATGCGGTGCCCCTGGGCACTATACCTCAAGTGCCCCCCCACACACACACACACCACCACCACCCTGCGCGCACGCGTTCTGTAACCTCCTGCACACACTCACAAACCTTGCCCTTTGCTGTCAAAAATAGTAGCATATACATAAACAATAGTACACATAAACAAGGTCATTCTTCCTCATTGAAAATTTATTAAGTAGGCTACATCAGCCCATCAAATTCACTGAAAACAACCAACGATATGCATGTAGGCATATTGAAATGTCTTATTCAAAAATGAGCAGCATATATTTGTATGTCTCAATAAAAACCTTCAAAGCATCCATACTCTATTCTATCCATATTAAAATGTCTCAATTCAAAATGTGTATCAATTCAAACAGCATCAGCAATTTAAACAGCATCCATCTATATACAATACAGCATATTCAAATGTGTCCATTCAAAATGTGTATCAATTAAAATAGCATCGATCTAGGCAACATATTCAAATGTCTCAATTCGAAATATAAATATAAATTCAAATAACATCCAGTACGGCATATTCAGATGTACAATGTACATATGTGTATCAATTCAAAGAGTATCTGTTCTGTATGAACCTAGACATGTTCTCCCCATAGCGCAGGATCAGTTGAAATAGAGAAGTGTTCTACTGGCGTCGGCTGCGCTGGGTTGACATCCATAACACCCTCGTCTTCCTTCTCATCACCATGGTGTGAACTGATCTCTACCTGGCTTAAAGTGGCTTCGCACATCCCCTCCTCCCCGCAGTGGCGCCAGCAGAAAAAAATTCTGAGGGTGGCTAGTGGGGGCTAGGCAAATTCTTGGGGTGGCATAACCGACCAAAATAAATAAATAAATAAATAAATAAATAAATATTTATTTATTGATATACTTTATTTATATTAATATATTTAAACACTATTATTGCAATCACACTTTAATTATATTAACTTATAATATATTTAGGTTATTATTCATGACAGAATACAATGGCCAAGACATATTTGACAAGACTACTGCTAATGTTTCTTGAGGCCAGCATCAGGGTATGGAGGGTACCTTATATCACCACTAGATGGGGCGTTACACTAATAATTAGGGCACAGTGATGTAGCAGCTTAGGATTTATAATTATAATAAATATACTCTGGTGAAATTGTACCTACATTAATTTACTGACCTTTGCCTTTAAAATTACTTCACTTAGTGTAAATGAACATCAATGCATTTGAACACACCAACAGATTTCTGGCCTTTGACCTCCTGGATTCAATGCTGAGCAACCCCAAATTACTCAGCCTTTCATCTGACATTGAATTTCGCAGCACTGTCTTAATTAGTTTTAAAACAGAAAAACTGCGCTCACAGGCTGCAGTGCTTACCGGTAAAGCAAGCGCGATCTTGCAGATTTTGTACATTTCTGCGAATACCTCTGCATATGGTTCTAGAAAAACCGTGAGCTCTAATAAATTGGATGGTGTATCCTCACCACCCTCGTTCTTTCTCTGCAAAACTCTTGTAAGTTGGGGGATTTCATGATCAAGATCCTCTGTCTTACTTTTAGATGGGGCGAAGGGACCCCATTGTGCTCTGTTTCTTATTAGGATGCAGTGCTGCAGCACAGCAACCTATGGGCTCCCCTAGGGGAGCCCATAGGTTGCAGTGCAAAGCACTGCAACTATTGTTCTTCTACGTATTTCTTCTTCTTCTTCTTCTTCTTCTTCTTCTTCCTACGCAAATTTTGATTTCGAATAACTCAATAACCGTACGTCGCACACAGACAAACAATATATCAAAACATGCGGCTCGATCGGACTCGCTATGCTATTACTTTTCTCTACAGAATACGATTTTTTCGTGACGTAGTCGCGAAAAAATCGCCCAAAAAAAACCCATTCATTTCTATGGAATT
This sequence comes from Neoarius graeffei, assembly GCF_027579695.1. Lineage (NCBI taxonomy): Eukaryota > Metazoa > Chordata > Actinopteri > Siluriformes > Ariidae > Neoarius > Neoarius graeffei. Next base: position 12,687,384 of record NC_083570.1, read on the forward strand.
AACTGAAAAAAAAGCTCTTTTTCAACATTTTTCAAACGTCCGCTGCTCTGGCATGCTTTAACCTAGAGACGTGATTCAAACTCTAAAACGTAGGAAAACTTCTCCTCTGTGGATCTGGCATTCAACTTTTCTGCTAGGTTCTACACTTTCGGTTCAGTCCCGGCTCAACCGCCATGTGGGTTCTGGGAGAAAATCCGGCTTTTGAATGGGTGTCTATTGCGTCACACACCAGTGAAGCTCGTTAACTTAGAGTGGAGAGAGGTTGAAAATAAAGCTCAAACTTTCTCGCTTAAACTGTGTTTTCATCCACAAATTTCACTCTACAGACATGATTTTCGCAAAAGTAGTCGGAAAACTTGTCCTGATTCACACAATGTGTGTACATAAACGATAGGATTTACAGTTTTTGAATGACAAGCGTCAAACTGAGGACAGGGCAGCTGACAGGCTTCATTGACACCCATTATAAACGTGAGAGAAAAGTCACTCGTTTTTAAATCGCTCTAGTGTCGTTATTTTTAAGACTACAAACAAAAAAATACATCATTTTATTCAGGAGACCCTTCTAGCGCTCACTGTGAAAGAATTTTGTGAATAGCTGCTTCCGTTGTCGAGTTATTTGTCATTGTTCGAGGTCTGGTCCGTAGTAAAACACAGCACAAAATTCAAGACCTTGTGTGTCTTAGCTCATTGACACGCATTATAAACGGGACAGAAAAGTCACTCGTTTTTAAATCGCTCTAGTGTCGTTATTTTTAAGACTACAAACAAAAAAATACATCATTTTATTCAGGAGACCCTTCTAGCGCTCACTGTGAAAGAATTTTGTGAATAGCTGCTTCCGTTGTCGAGTTATTTGTCATTGTTCGAGGTCTGGTCCATAGTAAAACACAGCACAAAATTCAAGACCTTGTGTGTCTTAGCTCATTGACACGCATTATAAACGGGACAGAAAAGTCACTCGTTTTTAAATCGCTCTAGTGTCGTTATTTTTAAGACTACAAACAAAAAAATACATCATTTTATTCAGGAGACCCTTCTAGCGCTCACTGTGAAAGAATTTTGTGAATTTCTTTTTATTGTGAAAAAAAAACAGCCTCGGTCGGCATGACACTTCACCTTAGCCGTCCACTTTATTAGGAACACTTCTGTTCGTACATACAAACACTCTTCTTAGAGTTTAGAGTTTATTTTATTTTTAAAAGGGACAGTGCACAAATTAAACATTATCCTTGTGGTAAGGACAGATGTCTGTCCCAGGTTATAGCAGTACATGCTAATTTCCGCCTGTAGTCACTTTGGTTATACTCTTGAATAGCTCTTCTTCATGACGGCTGCTGTCTCAAGCACACACACAATCATTGCATTGAAACATCATTGCAGGTCACACATTCACGGCCAGCAAACATGCGTGACCGAATTGCTTCGCGCACTGCATCCTCTCACAATTTCCCCCGGGGAATTGTCCGGTCTAGTTCTTACTATTGTATATTATTATTGTTTTGGCTTTTGTGTTAAAAAACCTTTTCACATCATTAACTTAGTGTTGTGATTTAAAATATATTTCCTAGCTCTACAGAAATCCAATGCGCCTCCTTGTGGTGGCTAAAAGGGTGGCTCAGAGTAATCTGGGGGTGGCTGCAGCCACCCCTAGCCACCACATGGGGGCGCCCCTGCCTCCCCAGCTTCAGCGCTGGTAGTGACAGCAGTTGTCGATGTTTTTATAAAAAAAACGATCTAACACTGGAACATTTTTAATTGCAGCTACACGCCTGTAGTCTTTCTCTTTTTAGGATGCAGTGCTGCAGCACAGCAACTATTGTTCTTCTACGTGTTTCTTCTTATTATTCCTACGCAAATTTCGATTTCGAATAATTCAATAACCGTACGTCGCACACAGACAAACAATATATCAAAACGTGCGGCTCGATTGGACTCGCTATGCTATTACTTTTCTCTACAGAATACGATTTTTTCGCGACATAGTTGCGAAAAAATCGTCGAAAAAAAACCCATTCATTTCTATGGAATTAATTTAAAAAAAAGCACTTTTTCAACGTTTTTCAAACGTCTGCTGCTCTGGCATGCTTTCACCTAGAGACATGATTCAAACTCTAAAACGTAGGAAAACTTCTCCTCTGTGGATCTGGCATTCAACTTTTCTGCTAGGTTCTACACTTTCGGATCAGTCCCGGCTCAAACGCCATGTGGGTTCCGGGAGAAAATCCGGCTTTTGAATGGGTATCTATTGCGTTACACACCAGTGGAGCTCGTTTAGTTACAGTGTAGAGAGCTTGAAAAAATAGCTCAAACTTTCTCACTTAAACTGTGGTTTCAGCCACAAATTTCACTCTACAGACATAAATTTCTCAAAAGTAGTAGTAAAACTTGTCCTGATTCACACAATGTGTCTACCTAAACGATAGGATTTACAGTTTTTGAATGAGAAGCCTCAAACTGAGGAGAGTGCAGCCGAGAGGCTTCATTGACACCCATTATAAATGTGACAGAAAAGTCACTCATTTTTAACTCGCTCTAGTGTCCTCATTTTTAACACTACAGACAAAAAATTACATCAGTTTATTCAGGGGACCCTTCTAGCGCTCACTGTGAAATAATTTTGTGAATAGCTGCTTTCGTTGTCGAGTTATTTGTCGTTGTTCGAGGCCTGGTCCTGAGCAGAAAACAGCAGCAAACTCACAAGACCTTGTGTGTCTTAGCTCTCCTGCTCAGGCCCGTCACCATGCCGACTGGGGCCAGTAAGGGAGCGGGGGGGGGGGCTGCTGTCTCAAGCACACACATAAATCATGCTCAAAATTTCAAACTTCAACTCTGTTTTCAGCCACAAATTTCACACTACAGACATAATTTTCTCAAAAGTAGTAGTCACACTTGTCCTGATTCACACAATGTGTTTACCTAACCAATAGGATTTACAGTTTTTGAATGAGAAGCCTCAAAGTGAGGAGAGCGCAGGCGAGCGGCCTCATTGACTCCCATTATAAACGTGGCTGAAAAGTCACTCGTTTTTAACTCGCTGTAGCGTCCTCATTTTTTACACTAGGGACAAAAAAAATACATCTGTGTGTTCAGGCAACCCTTCTAGCGCTCACTGTGAAAGAATTTTGTTAATAGCTGCTTTCGTTTTCGAGTTATTCGTCCTGAGCAGAAAACTGACAAGATCTTGTGTGTCTTAGCGCTCCTGCTCAGGCCCGTCGCCATGCTGACTGGGGCCAGTGAGGGAGCAGAGAGGGGGGAGGGGCTGCTGTCTCAAGCACACACATAAATCATGGCATTGTAGCTTCATAGCAGGTCACACATTCACGGCCAGCGAACATGCGTGACCGAATTGCTTCGCGCACTGTATCCTCTCACAATTTCCCCCGGGGAATTGTCCGGTCTAGTTTAATTTTCTCTTCGCACAACCACTCAATTGATGTCTGTCCATTTTTCATTTCTACCACGGTTTTTAAAAAATTGATACATTTCACCGTAGGTGGACTGGCTCAACTGACAGGTTGAGGAAAGGGGGGTTAATGGTCATATAGGACACTCTTGCTCAGAATTATGATTATTGTTGTTGTTGTTCTTATGAAATTAGTGTTCATAATGAATTATAGTGGTGCTTGAAAGTTTGTGAACCCTTTAGAATTTTCTATATTTCTGCATAAATATGATCTAAAACATCATCAGATTTTCACACAAGTCCTAAAAGTAGATAAAGAGAACCCAGTTAAACAAATGAGACAAAAATATTATACTTGGTCATTTATTTATTGAGGAAAATGATCCAATATTACATATCTGTGAGTGGCAAAAGTATGTGAACCTTTGCTTTCAGTGTCTGGTGTGACCCCCTTGTGCAGTAATAACTGCAACTCAATGTTCCCGGTAACTGTCAATCAGTCCTGCACACCGGCTTGGAGGAATTTTAGCCCATTCCTCCGTACAGAACAGCTTTAACTCTGGGATGTTGGTGGGTTTCCTCACATGAACTGCTCGCTTCAGGTCCTTCCACAACATTTCGATAGGATTAAGGTCAGGACTTTGACTTGGCCATTCCAAAACATTAACTTTATTCTTCTTTAACCATTCTTTGGTAGAACGGCTTGTGTGCTTAGGGTCGTTGTCTTGCTGCATGACTCACCTTCTCTTGAGATTCAGTTCATGGACAGATGTCCTGACATTTTCCTTTAGAATTCGCTGGTATAATTCAGAATTCATTGTTCCATCAATGATGGCAAGCCGTCCTGGACCAGATGCAGCAAAACAGGCCCAAACCGTGATACTACCACCACCATGTTTCACAGATGGGATAAGGTTCTTATGCTGGAATGCAGTGTTTTCCTTTCTCCAAATATAATGCTTCTCATTTAAAGCAAAAATTTCTAATTTGATCTCATCCATCCACAAAACATTTTTCTAATAGCCTTCTGGCTTGTCCATATTATCTTTAGCAAACTGCAGATGAGCAGCAATGTTCTTTTGGAGAGCAGTGGCTTTCTCCTTGCAACCCTGCCATGCACACCATTGTTGTTCAGTGTTCTCCTGATGGTGGACTCATGAACATTAACATTAGCCAATGTGAGAGAGGCCTTCAGTTGCTTCGAAGTTACCCTGGGGTCCTTTGTGACCTCGCCTACTATTACACACCTTGCTCTTGGAGTGATCTTTGTTGGTTGACCACTCCTGGGTAGGGTAACAGTGGTCTTTAATCTCCTCCATTTGTACTCAATCTGTCTGACTGTGGATTAGTGGAGTCCAAACTCTTTAGAGATGGTTTTGTAACCTTTTCCAGCCTGATGAGCATCAACAACACTTTTTCTGAGGTCCTCAGAAATCTCCTTTGTTCATGCCATGATACACTTCCACAAACATGTGTTGTGAAGATCATACTTTGATAGGTCCCTGTTCTTTAAATAAAACAGGGTGCCCACTCACACCTGATTGTCATCCCATTGATTGAAAACACCAGACTCTAATTTCACCTTAAAATTAACTGCTAATCCTAGAGGTTCACATACTTTTGCCACTCGCAGATATGTAATATTGGATCATTTTCCTCAATAAATAAATGACCAAGTATAATATTTTTGTCTCATTTGTTTAACTGGGTTCTCTTTATCTACTTTTAGGACTTGTGTGAAAATCTGATGATGTTTTGGGTCATATTTATACAGAAATATAGAAAATTCTAAAGGGTTCACAAACTGTCAAGCACCACTGTACATATGACTATTTAACAATGTCAAGTGTATAACCATTTTAAGTGTACAAACATTCACGAAAAATATTTTTAAAGTTTCTGTCATGTGGTGCCCCCCCACTGGCTGTGAGTGGTTAGTGCCCCTGGGCACTGTGCCGCAGGCCCATATAGTTAATCCGGCCTTGCGGCCTTGACCCTTACGCACAGAGATCCTTCCAGATTCTCTGAATCTTTTGATGATATTACGCACTGTAGATGACGATATGTTCAAACTCTTTGCAATTTTACACTGTCGAACTCCTTTCTGATATTGCTCCACTATTTGTCGGCACAGAGTTAGGGGGATTGGTGATCCTCTTCCCATCTTTACTTCTGAGAGCTGCTGCCACTCCAAGATGCTCTTTTTATACCCAGTCATGTTAATGACCTATTGCCAATTGACCTAATGAGTTGCAATTTGGTCCTCCAGCTGTTCCTTTTTTGTACCTTTAACTTTTCCAGCCTCTTATTGCCCCTGTCCCAACTTTTTTGAGATGTGTTGCTGTCATGAAATTTCAAATGAGCCAATATTTGGCATGAAATTTCAAAATGTCTCACTTTCGACATTTGATATGTTGTCTATGTTCTATTGTGAATACAATATCAGTTTTTGAGATTTGTAAATTATTGCATTCCGTTTTTATTTACAATTTGTACTTTGTCCCAACTTTTTTGGAATTGGGGTTGTATACTTTTGGCCCTGTGTTGATTTCAGAAAACCCAAAGAAAATTGTGCACTGAAATCTAGTTGTTTTTTTTTTAAAGATGCATGCTGTACAATTATTCTGCCACAGAAAAAGAACAGTTCAGAGAAATCATTGAAAGCCCAAATACTGCCATGACATTCATATCCAAGATCACATTCAGGTCACTGTATAGCATTGTGTTTGCCAATGAAATGCTCACCCAGGGCTCTGCACACGTCATCGTATTTCTTCCTCTGGTCATTTTTAGGATCAACACAATTTGTTCCTTTCATTCTCTTCTTCCCCTATTCACTACATCAATCGCTGTCCAACTGAAGAGCACACCCCAGTGTCCAGATGTTCCACTACACAGGCTTTCTGTGTTACAAAGGTCAGTCGGTCAGACTCATCTCATTATCTCTAGCCGCTTTATCCTGTTCTACAGGGTCGCAGGCAAGCTGGAGCCTATCCCAGCTGACTACGGGCGAAAGGCAGGGTACACCCTGGACAAGTCGCCACGTCATCACAGGGCTGACACATAGACACAGACAACCATTCACACTCACATTCACACCTACGGTCAATTTAGAGTCACCAGTTAACCTAACCTGCATGTCTTTGGACTGTTGGACAGGCTTTCTGTGTTACAAAGGTCAGTCGGTCAGACTGTGGAATGTATCTTTGTTAGCCAGGTTAGAAAGTCAGTACTCTCTCATTCCAATATTTTATGGACATGACACACACAAGTGCATAATCCCATGACAAATATTTTTCTAAAGTCATGGAGAAATTATGCTGCACTGCTTTGCCTCAATTTATGATCTTACACTGCGGGGTCTTTCTGACACTAGGCTCCATTAAGCTGAGGCGAGGAACAATTTACGAGTTCACATATTTAGAGGATCTTGTGTGGAATCATCTTGTGTTTCTTCACGACTGATTGTTATCATTGTAAAAGTGCATAGCGTGCTAAACACAGAAATGCCATTGTGTGGTTAAAACTGTAAGATGTCATATGGTGGGAAATACAAGCGATTCAGTTTAATTTCAAATTCAGCAGAAGTTGTGCTTTAGCCAATGAGAAGCCTCCATTGGGCAGCCAATCAGAAGTCTGTGTTCAAGCAAACGTCCTTTTAAAATGATATGAACAGGAGCCGCCATTTTGTTTTGGGGCGCTTCTAGGGGTGGGTCCCTTGTAGTGGGACAGAGTTTAAAAATGACTGGTGGAAGTTTAGACTTCAGTGTGTATCCTGGATATCACTCAGTGCTCAAATTGTTTTATACAATAAAAGAAAAGAGCTTCAATGTGATTCCTTTCATGTCAGTGTATTTTTGGCTATGTTTAAGGTTCAGACTTCCACAACATAACACATCATGAAGGAAAACACCAATCACACATGATCTCTGTACTCCTTCTCTCTCTCTCACTCATTCTTTTCCCCTCCCTTTCTCTCTCTCTCACACACATGCACAGAAGCAGGAAGTGACTCCTCATTTCAGAGAAAACAAAACTCAGTCTCTCTCTCTCGCATTGTGTGAGTTCAAGAAAATGGCCGAAGCCAGTATTTCAGTAGATCAGGACCAGTTCCTCTGTTCAGTGTGTCTGGACCTACTGAAGGATCCAGTGACGATCCACTGTGGTCACAGTTTCTGTAAGGTGTGTATTAATGACTGCTGGGATCAGGATGATAAGAGCGGAGTTTATCGCTGTCCTCAGTGCAGAGACACTTTCACACCAAGGCCTGTTCTACGCAGAAACAACATGCTGGCTGAAGTGGTGGAGAAACTGAAGAAGACTGAAGTCCAAGCTGCTTCTCCTGCTCACTGTTACGCTGGACCTGGAGATGTGGAGTGTGATTTCTGCACCGGGAGAAAACACAAAGCTGTCAAGTCCTGTCTGATGTGTCTGGCCTCCTTTTGTGAGACTCATCTGAAACCTCACTATGAAGTTTCTTCCTGGAAAAAGCACAAGTTAGTTGAAGCTTCTGGAAATCTACAAGAGAAGATCTGCTCTGAGCATGATAAAGTACTGGAGATCTACTGTCGTACTGACCAAAGCTTCATCTGTTATCTGTGTATGACGGATGAACACAAAAGCCACGACACCGTCTCAGTTAAAGCATACAGAAGTGAAAAACAGGTGAGAAATGCAAGTCTAATTAATTCAGAGTCATTTCATACAGTTTACATTTCTAATCTAAAGTGGCTGAAGGTTTTCACTCCATGTAGAAGCCACACCTTATTTCACTTCTTTAATCTTTCGGTCTCCGTCTTTAAACAACTGATTGATTGATTGATTGATTGATTGATTGATTTGTTCTGAACAGTAAAGAAAAAAATCAAAATAAAAAAATGCAATGATCAAAACATAGTCATGAACAAACGGGATAGCGTAGTTGCAAGGCAATAACATAATAATGTTCGGAAAGGATCAGGAAGAAGTAAATAACTTATCAAATCCTAACCCTCTATACCACCGTTAATCAAACATCACTTTCCGCCATAATAAAAAAAATATATATATATATATATATATATATATATATATATATATATATATATATATATATATATTAGGGTGCATCAGTTGCCCCCTAAAAATGAAAAGTTCCTCCAATCATGATGCATTTTTGTTTTTATGTTCCTTTTGGTAAAAAAACACACTGGGTGAAATATTTTGACAAAATTCAAAAGTTTAATGGTGGCACCAGGAGCTCAAAGTTATGGAAAAAGCTGCTATTTTATGACAAAATTTCTATCACTTTTCATGAAGCATTATGGTACCTTATAGAGTATACCAAATATCTTAGATACACATTTTTAGTACATATTCTAAATCTATTATCAAGCACAGTTTGAGTTTTAGCTGTTCATTGAATCATTGTTCAACTACTTTTAAACAATACAAATGTGTTATGAATCACATTAATGCTTCTCAATCCCTTGCAAAGGTTCTTAACATGATCTCTGGGTCACAAGAAATCAATAAATGGAGTCCAACATTGTGATTCAAACCTCATGCGAAAACATAAAATTAGCGTTTTTTTGGCAAAAAATGAACCTCATGGTGCCACCATTAGACTTTTGAATATGGTAAAAAAAATTTACAGGATGTCTTTATTGGTGAAAAGGAACACCCAAACAAAAATGCATCAGATTTTATGAAAGTGAGGGCAACTGATGCACCCTCATCGGTATCGATTATCTTACAGTCCCGATAGCCATCACTGGTATCTATCCAAGTCCTCGATGTTTCGTATGACCAGAACTCTCGCCTCCTCTGGTGTACCGTTCAGCTTAATGAATACTTTGCAGTTGGTTATCCATGTAGATTGATTTTATTTTCTTTCTTCAGATAACGTGCTTCTCTGGTGATGTCAGCATTGCGTTTTGTCAGGTGCTCATTGATGTAGACGTTTGTACTTTTCAGTTTCCTTCCTTGTTTCAGCAATGCAGCTTTATGTTTTCGATTGACGAATCTCATTATGATGGCAGTGTTTTCCTTGTCTCTCCTGGGTAGAATGTGTCAGGCCTCGATGTTGCTGCAATCAATCGATTCCCTTTGAGTGTAGGAATGCCAACACTTGTTACTCCACAGAGTTGCTGCCCAGTTTGTCAGATTCTCCCTCCCTTGTCACCATTTTTGCATATGACCTGGGTTTAATCTGAATCCCAGTGACGATGACGTCGTTCATCCTGGTGTGCTGTTCCAGTTCAGTAACTCTGCTTTCCAGGTGGGCGAAGCGCCGCCGGTCCTTCTCGGCGTTCTGCAGCCTTACCCTAGGCTGACACTTGCATGACTTTTGGCCACGATTTTGTCGTGGCAAGTCGTGCCATTTTGGGGCACGAACTGGGAGGCTCCCGCACTGTTCACGACTAGTTCACGCATAGTTCACGACGAGTTCACGAATGCGTGCCCGTCCACATTCACGAACTGGCACGACGAGTTCACGCATAGTTTGCGCATAGTTTACGCACTTCCCGCATTGGCACGACGAGTTTGCGCAATTCGGACGGTGTCGTGCCAACTTGGACACGCCTGTGTCATGCACAACCTCATCCTCATCAGATACCCACACACAATTTCAGAAGTGGACCGCGAAGATCCGGACACACATGATCTGATCCCTGGTGGATGGAGGACTGACCGACACCTGCAGGGGCTGCTGCCTCTAACCGGCCATCATACCCAGAAGGATGCAAAGGATCAGTGAGACTACCTGTCACATTACTACATGTCCCCTGCTGGTGCTGTCCCTTGGCAAGAAAGAATGGTAGTAGCTTCATGAGCTGCATCCACAGTTGTTCCATTTTTGAAATAAAAGAAACGAAACCCCCCCCCAAAAAAAAGTCATGAAGGAATAGAAAATAAAAGACATTAAAGAAAAAAGCAAGAAAAAAAATTGTGAATGGCGAGAAGTGTCCGGGAAGCCCTATATATACCCCCGCACCGACGCGAGCGCCACTGTCGCGCAGTAGTCGTGAACTGCTCGTGAACTGCTCGTGCCATGCGCAAACTGTTCGTGAAGTGCGTAAACTAGTCGTGAACTGCTTGTGCCATCAATGCGTGACCGTGTCAGTGGGAAGGCACGGCCACGCTGCGACGCGCACCAATTCGTGAACATGTCGTGAACTACTCGTGAATTTGACGTGAGCTGTTCGTGAACTATGCATGGCAGTTCGTGACAGTCGTGGCATGGCGCGCACTTCCACGCACTGGCACGGCGCGCACTTCCACGCACTGGCACGCATCCTCCCGCATCATCCCGAAGAGTTCACGAGGAGATCACGAACAGTTTGCGCATAGTTCACGACCCGGTCGTGAAATTTTGTCGTGACCAAAATTTTGAACATTTCAAAATTCTCGTCCTGACATGGCACGCAGTCACGACGGGTTTACGCACACTTCACGCCAGTTTACGACTAGTTTGCGCACTGGCACGACTCGAGTCATGCCAATGCGTGCCACGGAATCGTGCAAGTGTCAGCGTACCCTTAGCGACTTCACTTCCGTCACCAGGTCCATGATGGTTTTCTGTTGTTGTTTAACAACAAGTGACTTTTTAATGTCCTCGCCTTCCTCGGCTGTAAAGTTCTTTTTTGGAGGCATAATTCACCAATAAAGCCATCCAATTAGTTGAAATGTTTGGGGAGTCGTTTCCTCACCTCACTGCCTTTACTAGGACTGTTCATACATTCACATGATGAGTTTGATCAGTTCTGGCTTCTGATTGGTTGAAATGAAAATCTGCTCTTTGGGGATTAGATTGGACAACCTCCTGCTTTACTCAGATTTAGGATGATATTTTTATCGTAATAATGATAATAATGTTGAAATGAGTTTAAGTTAATGGTGGAGTTGTTGATGCAAAGCAACATGATATTCTGACAATCATGTCAACGGACTCAGTTTTATTCATAATAAAAAACACATCAAGGAATAAAAGTTGTTGCGGTTATTTGTGATGTGACCCAGTGGTTCTCACTCATAGTCCTGAAATACTAAAATACATTTGAGTGTTTAACTTCAGTAAACTTTAAAACCCCCGACATCCAGCCTTTTACACTTTAATAAGGTGCTCCGTAGAACCCGAGTGAACTTTAACCCTTTATCTGCAGTTAATATTCACCCACTGAGCTCATAACCTCATCATGTATAAACAGTGAAATGGATTTTATTTGTCCTCAGAGTGAGTTAAAGGAGGAGCAGATGAAATCCCAGCAGAGACTCCAGGAGAAGCAGAAGAAGGTGCAGGAGCTGAAACAGGCTGTGAACACTATAAAGGTGAGCAGTGAGCAGAGACAGAGCTGCTCCTAGAAACACACACAACATGGACAACGAGTCATTTACAGCCCCAGTAAGAGAGGGAATGATAGATGAGCTTTAAATCATGTGTGTGTGTGTGTGTGTGTGTGTGTGTGTGTGTGTGTGTGTGTGTGTGTGTGTGTCCTAACAGCACAGTGCACAGACAGCAGTGGAGGACAGTGAGAGGATCTTTACTGAGCTGATCAGCTCCATGGAGAAAAAGCGCTCGGAGGTGACGGAGCTGATCAGAGATCAGGAGAAGGCTGAACTGAGTCGAGCTGAACGACTCCTGGAGCAACTGGAGCAGGAGATTGCTGATCTTCAGAGGAGAGTCACTGAGCTGGAGCAGCTTTCACACACACACGATCACATCCATTTCCTCCAGGTAACACTCACTGTCTGATCTACAGAGCCAGCTGTTCCTCACACACTCTCTCAAAATCTGTTCTTCACCTAATATCAGACGAGGTACTTCAGATTATCAACACCTCCTTACGAACTGGCATGTTTCCCTCATCTCTGAAAAAAGCGGTTGTAAAACCCCTACTGAAAAAGAATAACCTGGATGTCTCAGTACTCAACAACTACAGGCCCATATCCAATTTGCCATTCGTTGGTAAAATAATTGAAAAAATTGTTTTTAATCAATTAACTGCCTTCCTGACATTAAACGGATGTTTTGATAAGTTTCAGTCAGGTTTTCGTGCCAATCATAGCACTGAAACAGCTCTTACTAAAGTCATGAATGACCTACGTCTTAATTCTGATGCTGGTAAAACATCAGTCTTGGTGCTTTTAGACTTAAGTGCTGCATTTGACACGGTAGATCATTCCATACTGTTACATCGACTGGAGCATTGGGTTGGATTTACTGGTATAGTAATCAACTGGTTAAAATCTTACCTACAACAAAGATTTTTTTATGTGGCCATTGGAGGCCACAGTTCATCACCCGTGTCCTTGAACTGTGGGGTTCCCCAGGGCTCAATCCTGGGACCATTACTATTCAACCTTTATATGCTCCCACTTGGACAAATTATTAAGAATAACTCAATAAACTTCCATAGCTATGCAGATGACACTCAGCTTTACTTAGCTATGTCACCTAATGACTATGCCCCTTTTGAGTCTCTTCATAGATGCATTGACCAAATTAACAAATGGATGTCTTACAATTTTCTTCAGCTGAACGCAGATAAAACTGAAGCAATTATATTTGGCAAAAAGGAGGAAAGGCTTAGGATTGCCACTGTTCTTGAAACTAAGGGGCTTAAAGCAAAGGATACTGTCAAAAACCTTGGTGTCCTTATTGACAGCGAACTTAACTTCAACAGTCATATGAAAGTGGTAAAAAAGTCTGCATTCTATCACCTAAAAAACATTTCTAAACTCAGGGGTCTCATGTCAAAACATGATCTAGAAAAACTTATTCATGCTTTCATCTCCAGTAGGGTTGATTACTGCAATAGCCTTTTCACAGGTCTTCCAAAAAAGACCATCAAAGAGCTTCAACTAATCCAAAATGCAGCAGCAAGGGTTCTTACAAGAACAAAAAGGGTAGTCCATATCACTCCAATCCTAAGGTCTCTGCACTGGCTCCCAGTGAGCTATAGAATTGACTTTAAAGCATTACTTCTTCTATTTAAAACATTAAATGGGATGGGACCCAGCTACCTATTGGATATGTTTCAATTATATGCACCAACTAGGTCTCTATGATCACAGGAGAAAAACTTGCTAGTAATACCAGCTGTCAAAACGAAGTGTGGTGAAGCAGCCTTTAGTTGCTATGCTGCTAAGCTTTGGAACCAACTTCCAGATGATATCAAAAATGCTCCTACTGTTGTTAGTTTTAAATCCAGGCTCAAGACAAAGCTGTTTTCAGATGCTTTCACTTGATTAATTTTTACCTAAGTAATTAATTTCCTTTAACATAATTTCTTTTAATTTTGATTTTAATGATTTTACTTTCTTTATTTTAATTTCTTTTTAATCTTGGATTTTAATGATTTTACTTTTACTTTAATTCTTTGTTACTGTGATCCTCGTAGATTTTGTCTGCGGGACGATTTTTTGATGATCCTCGTAGATTTTGTCTGCGGGACGATTTAATTTGGTGATCCTCGTAGATTGTGTCTGCGGGACGATTTTTGGTGATCCTTGTGGAAGAGCCACGGTAAGAGCGCGCTTTATGTGATCCTCATAGATTTTGTCTGCGGGACGATTTTTGGTGATCCTCGTAGATTTTGTCTGCGGGACGATTTTATTTGGTGATCCTCGTAGATTTTGTCTGCGGGACGATTTTATTTGGTGATCCTCGTAGATTGTGTCTGCGGGACAATTTTATTTGGTGATCCTCATAGATTTTGTCTGCGGGACGATTTTTGGTGATCCTCGTGGAAGAGCCACGGGAAGAGCGCGCTTTATGAGTTAAACCCATAATCATAATTAATCTCGAGGCTGATTGCTTTTTTGAACTTTTATTTCATTTTATTATTTTATTTCTACTATTGTTTAATTCTTATTTTTCTTCCCCAATTATTTTATGTAATTTTATTTTCTATTGTTTACTGTTCTGCTTTTACTTCTGTAAAGCACATTGAACTGCCACTGTGTATGAAATGTGCTATATAAATAAACTTGCCTTGCCTTGCCTTGATTTGCTCTGATGTTATTCGTTCCTTTGGTACACTTTTTTTAACTTCATGATGTTTCTTTCTTTCTCTCTGTAGAGTTTCCAGTCTCTCTGTCTCTCTTCTGGACGTGAGGACTTAACCAGCATCACTGTCAATCAACATCTCTCATTTGATGGAGTGAGGAAATCTCTCTCTGCTCTGAAAAAGAGACTCGAGGAATTCTGCCAGGAGGAACTCGTCAAAATCCCTGAACATGGTAAGAGGATCTGTTCCTGCTGGAGTGAGGGAAGTCTTTATTTGCTCGGTGACAGAGTGATGTCGAGGTGTCAGTCTTTGTTCCTGAGCACCAAAGCACTGCACAGGTTAGAGTTTTTAACACTCACCTGATTCGAGTCTTGATGATGAACTGCTGATGTGAATGAGTTTGTGTTCGAGCTGAGAAACTCTGCACTCTGGTGCTTCAAGACTGAAGTGTGACGTCTGATCTACACACATTTCTGATCTACACACAAGTGATGATTTACACAAATGTCTGATTTTATGGGTTTTACCATCAGACCATTTTATTTCTGTCTCCACAGTTGAAGACGTTCAGATTTTACTCTCAGAGCCAAAGAGCAGAGATGAGTTTCTGAAATGTACGTCTACACACACACACACACACACACACGCGCGTCTAGAACACGCGCGCGCACACACACGTGACTACAACACGCACAAATACACTTACACATCTACAATGTGCACAAACATACACACGTGTCTAGAACACGCAAAAGCAAACACACACATCTACAACATGAACACACACACACACGACATGCGCAAAAACACACCCACACGTAGAACATGCACAAAACACACACACGTGCGTACAACATTCACAAACACACAAACATGTACAATATGCATAAACATATACACGTCTTTGTAACACGCGCACACACACACGTCTATGACATACACAAACACGTGTCTAGAACATGCACACACGCACACGTGTCTAGAACATGCACAATCACACACGTCTGCAACACACACATGCACACGTGTCTACAACCTGCACAAACGCACGCGCACACACATATCTACAACATGCAGAAACACACACGTGTCTACAACATTTACAAAGACACACGCATGTCTACAAGATGTACGAAGGCACACACACGTACAATATGCTGAAACACACACGTACGACATGCACAAACACACATACACAAATGTAGAACATGCACAAACATACACACGTCTATCCAGAAGACACACACACACACACACACACGTTGACCATGCACAAACCCACACACACACGTACAATATGCAGTCCCCCCAGGATTTCGCGGGCATTTTTTGTGATTGTTGTGGGATAAAATGTCTGATGTTCCGGGGGGTTTTCCAAAAAGTTGTGATGAAAGTTGCGGTGTTTTTTAGGTTTTTGTTGTGATTACATTGCGGGAGGAAGTGAAAGTTGCGAGAAATTGTGATTTTCTCTTTTTGTGATTAAAATTGAGTGATATGGTAAATATTAAGTCATTACTGAAAAACTATTGATTAAAAAAACAAAGACACTGAGAAATGGTCCTATAAACAACCTTACGAATATAAAAGATTACCAGGACTACAAAAATGCAGAAAAATAGGCTTTACTTATCCAAATGCACCTGTTGGTTCAAAAGTTAAAGAGCATAGAACCTCACAGCACAACATGAAGTTACCTTAAAATATAATATAAATGCCTCAGCTTTCATGTAAGAAAAAAAACCCTATTAATACTAGTACTGTGTGCAGGCAGTCTCTCCTGAAGACTAAATTAAACAATAATTATAAACTAATAAAATAAATGACTCAGGCTTCATAGAAGAAAAAAACAATTTGAACAGAATCTCACAGTATGATGCTGAAGCTGCCTAAACAATGGAAAATAAAATACCATTTTGGCAAAAATGTTGGCATCCATTAATTTCTTGTATTAAGTAAAAAAATAATGTAAAGTGCACACAGTCCTTCACTGTAAACATAACACACTTTCAGTAACAGAATTTAAGCCTACATAAACACTGACTCGCACAGCGTTGCTGATTTTTTTCAGCCCAAAATATGTTCAAAACCCGCCAAAATGCACTTAAAATCGCCCAATCTGGCAACGCTGCGCACATGCTGCTTCTCTTGAACGGAAACACGGAAGTAAGGTGGAAGGTAGTTTGTCGACGCCAACGATTGGTCAAATTTGCGGGAAAGTTGCGGTGATTGGATATAATTGCAGCCCCGCTCTGAATTCGCAGGGATTGGTTGAATTTGCGTTGAAGTTGCAAATCGCAACATCGCGAAATCCTGGAGGGCCTGTACAACATGCAAACACACACACACACACACTCCACATAAATCTATGCTGTGATTAATATCTAACATGTTCACATTTCTCATGTGTTTAGATTTCTGTGATCTGACTCTGGATCCCAACACAGTAAATTATCGCCTCATTCTGTCTGAGAAGAACAGAGTGGTGATGCGCAGTGAGAGAAAGCAGCCGTACTCTGATCATCCAGAGAGATTTGACTCCTACAGGCAGGTGTTGTGTAAGGAGAGAGTGTGTGGACGCTGTTACTGGGAGGTGGAGTGGAGCGGTGAGGGATATGTGTACATATCAGTCTCATATAAAGACATCAGAAGGAAAGGTTGGGGTGATGAGTGTGGGTTTGGACTTAACAATCAGTCCTGGAGTCTGCAGTCTTCTTCTTCTTCTTCTTCTTCTCTCTTTTTCTATCACAACAACATTGCGACTGATCTCAGAGTTCCATCCCCCTCCAGAATAGGAGTGTATGTGGATCACAGTGCAGGAACTCTGTCCTTCTACAGCGTCTCTGACACGATGAAGCTCCTCCACAGAGTCCACACCACATTCACTCAGCCTCTATACGCTGGGTTCAGGATCTACTGGTGGAAATCAGGACCAACTGTGAGGTTGTGCGATCCAAAAAAATAATGAGTTTTTGGTGTTTTATAGTCACTAATTTGTTGATTAAAAAAGAACTCCATGCACATTTCCTTATTGATCCTCAATTGTGAAAAAAAATTACGAACATTAAATCATTAAAAACACTAAATGTTAAAACTCTGCATTTAGCATCAGTCTAGAATCATCAGTTACAGATATAAAGGAAATGAAATTGTAAGATCTGAATGTACGGCCAATAAAATATAAAATCTCTACTGATTTTCTGAAATTAGTGCAGCAAAATGCCTGAACTTTCTCTAAAGTCTGTATTTATTGGGTTTTATGTTTGTAAATATAATAATTTGCAATTTGGTAATAATGCTTTGGTTAAAATGTTTACTGACTCTAATAAACCCTTAAAATGTGGATGTTTCGCTCAGAAATATTTCATTACTAATAACCTGTTTTAGTTCTCAGAGAAATGGTTTGTTTTTTCATGAAGATGGAGACCAAAATAAAGCTTTCCAGGAATTTTCAGGATCATCCCCATGTCTTCATGTCTGTTCTTTTTTATGTCTTTAGGGCATCGCCTCTCCAGAATACAATCACAACAACAAACTTTACACAATCCGAGATATTTTAAGATCCACATGAATAAAAAGATGATGTCTGTCCTCCTTGGTAATGGGTTCTAGAAACTGTAGTTACCTGCTATGGCCACTATGGGGCAGTGAAAAAATATCTTGGATCATATCTCAATGTGTATCTTTTTATGTGAAGTATTGTCAGATTTTTTATCATTAATCACTCAAGGGGAAATTTAATAATATCACAGAATTATTACCCAACCTAAACTGACTATCTGTCCACCGAAACGGTTTAATAGTTGTAACAATACTGTAATGAGACTCTTCTATAGATGGTGCTGCAGTGGAGAGGGTGAGCAGCACCAAGTTTCTGGGTGTACACATCTCTGAAGACCTGTCCTGGAGCAACAACACCGCATCACTGGCCAAAAAAGCCCAACAGCATCTGTACTTCCTCCGCAAACTGAGGAGAGCAAGAGCCCCGGCCCCCATCATGCACACTTTCTACAGAGGCACCATCGAGAACATCCTGACCAGCTGCATCACTGTATGGTACGGCACCTGCACCGTGTCCTGCTGCAAGACTCTGCAGCGCATCGTGAGAGCAGCTGAGAGGATCATTGGTGTCTCTCTCCCTTCTCTAATGGATATTTATAACTCCCGCCTCACCCACAAAGCCATCAGGATTGCAGGTGCAGGGTTCCCGCGGGTCCTTAAAAAGTCTTAAATACAACTTTCGGTTTTCAAGGCCTAAAAATGTCTTAAATTGTTTGGAATGACTGGAATTTTCGAAAGGGAGGTATTAAATTTAATATTGGACCGAACGAGTGAACTGTCTCCATCCGGTTTGGGGTATTTTTTTAACCGTAATTTTAAAAGTGACCAGCGTACCTTTTGGGGGCAGCATTGGTTCTGTGCGTTCTGTGCATTCCGTAGATCAAGAACTATCGTTAGGAGGCTACTGGAGGAAGTGTCGTGCGGTGGTTGTGAAGAGTGAGAGATGCGCAGGTAGCTTACGTGGGTGCTAGAAAGTGTTGATAATTATGGGAAGATGTCTGTTTAACGACAAGTCGTTAGGGGATGACAAATACCCCCAAAATAAGGAGAAGAATCGTTTGCGATAAAAAGCGCTGGATCGCACAAATGTGTTTTAAGACGATAATAGAGCCCTGCACTCCCGCGGGACCCGACGCAAAGCAGTGTGGTGCGGGACAAATTTTGAAAGCTCATTGCGGGCACGGGCGGGAGGGGGAGTGTACAATGCGGGCGCAGGCGGGAGAGGTGATAAGCTGCAGTCCCGCTAACTAAAAACGTGTTTAAAATAAAATTTATAAATTATAAATTTATGTCTATCATATATAATTTGTGCTGGATATTTTATTTGGCATTAATAAAAACATTTTAAGATGCCTACATTTACAGATGTGGCCTAATCTCGCATATGTTTCCGATTCCTTTCCGCTCTTCCGTGTTTGAGATCTCCGATCATGGCAGAAGAGCAGAACTCCTCTAGTGAAGCTCACAGTGCTTCAGAAGTAAGTGCTGCTTTAAATGTGAGGAGTGACATATAAGCTGTGTGCAATGTACAATATTCTTAATATCCACTGTAGATTTTGGTAGGTGTGTTGGGTATCTCTGTAAAGCCTCAGCTGCACATGCTGCCTGGCAACGCGCACCCTCGCTACGTGCGCTAGGTGAAGGATCGGTCAGTGGAGAGCTCAGCTAAGCTCAGCATGTTTAATTCCCCAAGCCAATGACAAGAACTTTCGTGAGAAAAAACGCGAACGTCTGCATCATGCGGGATTTGCAGGCGGGAGCAGGATTTGCGGGCGGGAGCGGGACAAAATATGGCGGGCGGGAGCGGGACTGAAAATTCTGTCCCGCGCAGACCTCTACTGTCCACTCTCTCCACTCGGGTCCCATTGATGTTGAAGGGCTTGTAGTTCTTCCCATGCTTTGTGCAGAGGTCAAAAATACAAAATTCCAACAAAATTTAGCAACAGGCAAAATTGAAACATTTGCAAAATCTGCTAGGCCTCTAAGATGCAGAGGACAAAAAACAGCAACAGAGCAGGGCTTAATATTTGCGGTAGTCTGACTGGACAACTAAATGTTCGGTCCGGACAAGTCAAATCCGTACCTGCTTGTCTGATAGGACAAGTAGAATTATTCTCAACTCTCCTGGAAGTTCTGGGAGTCTACCGCATGTTGATAGCAGCTACATCAGATAATTGCATGCTGATCGCTCTGTCTTGTGAAGTAGACCAATTGGTTTTTCTGTGTGGGCGGGCTTTATGTCTTCTCTCCCAGAGAGAGCGAGAGAGAGCACAAGTGCATCCTGATTGGTCTGTCTTGTTAAGTAGACCAATCAGTGTTCTGTGTGGGCAGGCTTTATGTATTCTCTCCCAGACTGAAAGAGAGACAGAGCACATCCTGATTGGTCTGTCTTGTTAAGTAGACCAATCAATGTTTTGTGTGGGTGGGCTTTATGTCTTCTCTCCCAGACCAAGAGTACATCAGTTCAGTGTATCCAGGACTGTCATGGCAGAGTGCCTCAAAAAAACCAAAATACAAAACACCATTCACCTCAGACTACACAAAAGTATCCCCTTGCCTAGCAGGGGTAAAATAATGAGGGTTTTGTGTGCAGTACTATTTGTAACAGTGACTTTATCATTGCCCATGGCAGTGTAAATGATTGTAAAAGACATGTTGAGGTGAGTTTAACACTGTGTCATTTGCTCATGTGCAGATTATTTACATGAGCTGGTGAGCTGCCCAGGCTACATGATAATGCCAGACTCCTTGAAGATTTATTAAAGTAGCAATTGAATATAAAATATGAGTTAAATAATAGTAATGAGCAGTTTACAGTGTCTTGCAAAAGTATTCATTCCCCTTGGTGTTTGTCCTGTTTTGTCGCATTACAAGCTGGAATTAAAATGAATTTTTTTGGGGGGTTAGCACCATTTGATTTACACAACATGCCTACAACTTTAAAGGTGAAAATTGTAGTTTTATTGTGACACAAGCAGTAATTAAGATGCACCCCCCCCCCCCCCCCCCCCCCGAAATCTGGAGTGTGCATAGGTATTCACCCCCTTTTGTATGAAACCCCTAAATAAGAGCTGGTCCAACTAATTCACTTCACAAGTCACATAATTAGTTGATTAAGAGCCACCTGTGTGCAATCAAAGTGTCACATGATCTATCACATGATATCTTGATAAATCAACCTGTTCTGGAAGGACCCTGACTCTGCAACACTACTAAGCAAGCAACATGAGAACCAAGAAGCCTCCAAACAGGTCAGAGACAAAGTTGTGGACAAGTATAGATCAGGGTTGGGTTATAAAAAAAAAATCCCAAACTTTGAATATCCCATGGAGCACCATTAAATCCATTATAGCCAAATGGAAAGAATATGTCACCACTACAAAGCTGACAAGAGAAGGCTGCCAACCAAAACTCACAGATCGGGCAAGGAGGGCATTAATCAGAGATGCAACAAAGACACCAAAGATAACACTGAAGGAACTGCAAAGATCTTTTGCAAGACATTGTACATAAATAGTATAAGAAGTCTCCATATTTTGTCACATTTTCTACATATAGGCCGATCTAATTTGGTTTACAGATGAGAGAAAATTACTCAACAAAGTATTACATATCACCGCTCCAGACAATATAGTAATGGTATCTTATGCTTTTATATCTTTTAGAGACCGCATCTTTCCGGGATTGTTGAAAATCACCATTTTTATAGTAATTATTGCAGAGTTACATCAATAAAGTTCCAACAAAACTAGTTCAATCACCTCAGTGATCCGACCATGTTACTGTTTACAAAATTCTGGGGAAGCCGAGTACAGCAGGTGTGTGGATATAAAAATAACCACATAGTAATATCTAATTATAGATTAATAGACTGATTTCACCGAAATCTGAGAAATGGTGATCAAATACCTCAATAAAATAATTATCTGTAGTGAATCTTCATTTCATTTGGACTTTTTATTGTATTTTTCTTTTGTACAGTACACATTAAAGGTGCCCTTCCACCAAAAACGTTTAATACTGGCTCTTTTTGAAATACCATAGTTCACTCCGAGTTGCATATGCATGCTGCATGTGAAAATGTAATTCTCCTCCCATTCCCTGTATTAGCTTATCAAAGAAAATAGTCAGAAAAATGAGCGGATCTGAAAAACCCATACGATCTTACGTCATTTCGTAAATTAGTATTCATGGCCTCGCCCACCTTGGCTTGCGACCGCTCATGGGGTTCGGATTTAAAGGAACAGTCCACCGTACTTCCATCATGAAATATGTTCTTCTCTGAATTGAGACGAGCTGATCCGTACCTCTCCGAGCTTTGTGCAACCTCCCAGTCAGTCAGACGCGCTGTTACTCCTGTTAGCAATGTAGCTATGCTCAGCATGGCCAATGGTATTTTTTGGGGCTGTAGTTAGATGCGACCAAACTCTTCCACATTTTTCCTGTTTACATAGGTTTATATGACCAGTGACATGAAACAAAGTTCAGTTACACAAATTGAAACGTGGCGATTTTCTATGCTATGGAAAGTCCGCACTATAATTACAGGCATACTAACACCTTCTGCGCGCTTTGACAGTGCATTGATACCTTCACTCCTCTTCAGGCACGGCCAGGCAGGCGAATGCCCTGGTCCATCCGCCCTGTCTAAAAAAAATGGTACATCTCCGAGTGAAGGTATCAATGCGCTGTCGAAGTGCGCAGAAGGTGTTAGTATGCCTGTCATTATAGTGCGGACTTTCCATAGCATAGAAAATCGCCACGTTTCAATTTGTGTAACTGAACTTTGTTTCATGTCACTGGTCATATAAACCTATGTAAACAGGAAAAACGTGGAAGAGTTTGGTCGCATCTAACTACAGCCCCAAAAAATACCATTGGCCATGCTGAGCATAGCTACATTGCTAACAGGAGTAACAGCGCATCTGACTGACTGGGAGGTCGCACAAAGCTCGGAGAGGTACGGAGCAGCTCGTCTCAATTCAGAGAAGAACATATTTCATTATGGAAGTACGGTGGACTGTTCCTTTAAGCGCGAGGAGAAATAGCAGAGCCAGTGTTGCCAGATTGGGCGGTTTTAAGTGTATTTTGGCGGACTTGAACATATTTTGGGCTGGAAAATGTCAGCAGTATCTGGCAACACTGAGCAGAGCCTATCTCGTCAGGAGCTAACGAAGAGGACCTAACAGCAAGTTGAAAACATGTCTGAACAAGTTGGTGCCTGTGTTATTTGTGGCAGTAACACATCAACATTGCATTTCTTGCCCAAGATAGAAGAGCTGAAGAAGAAATGGTTGGAATTTATCTTTGGAACACCACCAGCGAAGTATAATGCAGCGCTAGTACTGTGTTCTGATCATTTCAACCACAGTGACTTTTCAAACTTCGGTGCCTTCAGTAGTGGTTTTGCTTCAAGGTTGTTTTTAATACTTGGATCTGTAGTCAAGACGATCGACCACCAGCTCACAAGCTGTAAGTAAAATATGAACTTTTTGTTCGAAGTTTTTTGTTACAAAATAGCACGTTCATATTCTTCACGTTAGCATGCATGACATGGTCACAAGCTAGGCAGGGATGAGAGTTTTCCGCTTTTTCTGAGTAAAAAACGACCTCTTTATATTATGCCAAATCCGTTGAGAATTTTTTTTTATTAATTTCAGGGGGTTGGGGTATGTTCCTTCATGCTGTTCAAACTTTATTAACTCCAACGATGTTTACACATTATTTGTGAGTCGCCATCTTTAGTCTCATTTAAATCTCGTTGAATGCGATGTAAAATTCGTGTTATCTACATTGTTATTGGTCAAAACATCGACGTTGAGACCATAATAGCCAACCAAAACAGTTTTTACAAAGACACCCACATTCTTTTTTTAAGTCACTCGTTCATTTTATTCGTTTGTTTGTTCAGTAAAAACCCAAACATTTGTTGAATTTTTCTTATTTCCTCGCGTCGCACCTCAATGACATCAGCACGCGATATTTTTTCCCTTCGCGGTTTGTTCCTTCTCTCACGCCGTAGTAAGACACCTACATCCGCTTGTTCTGACTCACTGGAGGGAGCGTCACAGTGCTGTTAGCCAATCAGAGGTAACACGTTTACATGTCATGAATATTAATGAGTAAGAGCTGAAATCCTGTCGTTCTCCCACCACCCACTCCTCCAGCAAACTAGAACATCCTGAAACAGGAGAACCACAGCATTTTTTTCACCAAAACCGGCTCACAGAGCATTCATTCATACTAGAGACCACCGCACAATTAATGAAAAAAAAAACGATGCAAGGAGACCTTTAACAAATTATCGTAAAATATTTCGGGGGAATTTTATGACTGTGCCGAACTCCCTTACATTGTTTTCATTCACAATGTGATTCTGTCACCCTTATCATGTCCAACTTATTTTCTTTTGGTTTCATTTCTTTAAATTAATTTATACTTCAGGTTTTGCTGGCTAGATCAAGATTTAACTTTATTTCCTCCAGAAGCTTTGAATTTGGATGAGTCTGACTCTTAAAACTGCAGCTCAGGTAATGGATTAGAACAACACACGCACCATAATGGGGCATTGGATAGTTTCTGTTTATTGTTAAAGTTTGAGTTTACGGAATATTATAAATCATTAAAGCATAATAATTATCATAGCTATACCTGCTTTTTGGCGGCACGGTGGTGTAGTGGTTAGCGCTGTCGCCTCACAGCAAGAAGGTCCTGGGTTCGAGCCCCGGGGCCGGCGAGGGCCTTTCTGTGCGGAGTTTGCATGTTCTCCCCGTGTCCGCGTGGGTTTCCTCCGGGTGCTCCGGTTTCCCCCACAGTCCAAAGACATGCAGGTTAGGTTAACTGGTGACTCTAAATTGACCATAGGTGTGAATGTGAGTGTGAATGGTTGTCTGTGTCTATGTGTCAGCCCTGTGATGACCTGGCGACTTGTCCAGGGTGTACCCCGCCTTTCGCCCATAGTCAGCTGGGATAGGCTCCAGCTTGCCTGCGACCCTGTAGAAGGATAAAGCGGCTAGAGATAATGAGATGAGATGAGATACCTGCTTTTTGATAAACTTTGTTAACCACCGTCAGTAAATGCAGGGTGACTGGAGATGGATGTATGTGCAGAAAGAGTGCCTTTATTGTAAAAGAAACAGACATATAGTCCAAAATGGCAGGCTGAATTAGAGCCCTGGACTCCCGCGGGAGTCCCACGGGACCCGCTGCAAAGCAGTGCGGCGCGGGACAAATTTTGAAAGCTCATTGCGGGCGGGAGCGGGAGTGCACAATGTGGGCACGGGCGGGAGCGGTGATAAGCTGCAGTCCCGCTAACTAAAAACGTGTTTAAAATAAAATTTATAAATTATTAATTTATGTCTATCATATATAATTTGTGCTGGATATTTTATTTGGCATTAATAAAAACATTTTAAGATGCCTAAATTTGCAGAGAGAGTCAGATTGCCATTGATCACCCTAACGGGCAATCCTTTGATCACTCTAATGACTCGCCGTTCACACCCAGCCTCCAGTGACCCACACTAACATGATGCCTCAATGACACCTTAGATGAGCTGGTCATCAGAATTCTGATTCTGATCCAGGAGAGGATAAATATCTCTCGTACGTTTCCGATTCCTTTCCTCTTCCATGTTTGAGATCTCGGCACGGCATGTACTGGCCATTCCAGGTTCCAGTGCACCATCCGAGCGCGCGTTCAGCATATGTGGTCGCATACTGGAGGAAAGGCGCAGTATGTTGAAGCCCTCAACAGTGAACAATTTGCTGTTTCTCCATAGTTGTTCAAAGAACCTGATAGCCTAAGCAATAGGCTTAGTTGTTTTGTTTACCTGCGTTTTATTTTCTCGTTTTTCTTATTCATATTCAAGCAAGGTCAGCTATGTTATATTGAGTTTAACACTTGCACGGAGGCTCAAGCCCAAATAGTTTTAGAAATGTGCAACCATAGCCCTATAATGGCTACAGTAGCCTATACTGTCGATTTTTTGTTGTTGTAGGCTAGGACTGTGTTTTGTTATAACATTTATATATGCTATGCTTATAGGGTATTCTATAGGATATTCTAGTTAGAAATGCTTTACAAATGTAAACTGGGTTAGCCTAATGTTTTGTATGGCTGAAAAATAAATATACCAAATTTCCACTTGGAATTACATGCTCGCCTGTCTTTTTTTATTGTTTATTATTATTATTATTATTATTATTATTATAGACACTGACGAAGGCAACAGCCGAAACGTTTGTCTCCTTCTGCTGCTAAAAACAACTGAAAAGAAATGTAACTAAAAGAATAAGTTCAAGAGTGCGATCCATCTCTCCTTTCACACTAATTATTCATAGGAGACGCACCATGGGAGAGCGCATACTTAAATGATTAGCCTACTTAAATAATTATTATTATTAGGTCTACATGTTGCCATTTCAACATTCCGAATTCAGAAACAAGGTAAATAATAACAAACGTGAACGTGATCTGTAGATATTTATGCTCAAATCCACTCAAAGTAGGGGGCGGGGCACCATCACGCTGTGTCAAGACAAGAACTTTCCTGAGAAATAACGCGAATGTCTGCATCATGCGGGATTTGCGGGCGGGAGCGGGACAAAATATGGCAAGCGCGGGCAGGAGCGGGACTGAAAATCATAATTCTTTGTGGGAGCAGGACTGCACAATGCGGGCGCGGGCGGGAGTGGGACTGAAAAATCCGGCCCGTGCAGACCTCTAGGCTGAATCAATCATGATAAACAGGCAAAAGGGTCAAGTGAGGCACAAACAGACTAAACTGGGCAGGACAAGATTGGAAACCAAAACACAGAAACAAGACCCAATAACCAGGAAGACAACGCAATAACAACAGCTCAGGAACGTTGATGGACAACGCAATATTTCACACTGTGTATAGGTGTGTGCAGCATCCCTTTATGCATGTGCTGATTATGCTTAATCCAGGGCAGGTGCTTGTCTTTAGAGGCACGTGTTGTTCAGAGTGCATGTAAGTGAAAGTTTGTTGCGCATGGGTATGACAACAACTTTCATTGAACTAATAAATACATCATAATAAAAAGGTTATGGTCAGGACAAGTGAAAAATCTTACTGTTTGTCTGACTGGACAAGTGGATTAAAAAGTTAATGTTGAGCCCTGAAGAGTCAAAGTGCTCACACAAAATAACGCACAAGATTAGACAGGTGAACATATAGCAGGTGGCCAGCACCATTTACATACAGAGGTGAACATATAACAATCAGTTAAAATATAAATCACAGAACAGACTCTGAGGCAAGAGGACAATGTTCTTCAATATGCAAACAGCAAATTTACTTAAGTACAGATATAATACATTCCAGAAGCACATGGAAAGACATATTACAGAAGTGGCTTGATCAAGGCCATCTCTGCCATCCCCACGGCCATTACTGGATTGAACCTGGCGAATTCCACCTGGAACCAAATAAACATTCCCCTGTTTCTGGGCGGTACCCTTTTACCACTGGACGGACCTATGCCAGACAGAGGAGGAAAGCAAGCATTCAACAAGTCACCAGTAATCATTTTATGCTAAACAAACATTTCTTTGCACCCCAGTTTGCACCCCTATTTTAGCACAGGGATTCCCAAACTTTTCCATGCCAAGGCCCCCCAAACAGCATTAGCTTCTGGCCGGGGACCCCCTTTGCAAACCCACAGACAATGCTACAAAATATGTAAAGAAACATCAACTTTTAGAATGTTTTCTCTTACTTTTATTCAATAGTCAATAATTGTTACATTTGTTTAGCATAAGAATATTATTAACTAACATGTTTTCAACACAAATATTTTCGCACTGAACAATAAACTGTATAACCTGCTGTAGTACCTGATTCAACCTGATTTCAACTCATCCTTTTTGCGACCAGTGCCTCGCGATGGAGCATGCAGTGTGTGGCCACTACATGCGGGGCCTTCTGCTTAATGAGAGCGGTCACTCCACTGATCTTCCCGGTCATTGCCGCAGCTCCGTCTGAACACACCCCCACACAACGGGTCCAGTCCAATCCGTTAGACTCGATGTAATCGTCCAAAACTTGAAAAATGTCTTTCCCAGTAGTTCTTCTTTCAAGTGCTTTACAAAATAGTATTTCCTCCACAAATCTTTCCTGTGAAATAAATCTGATGTACACAAGCAGTTGGGCCTCATTGGATAAATCTGTGCTCTCATCCAGCTGAAGTGCGAAGTATTCGCTGGCTCTCACCTGCTCCAACAGCTGAGCAGATACGTTTTGAGCCATGTCACCAATCCGTCGGCTCACGGTGTTATCAGAGAGTGGGACAGCATCGATTTTTTTTTTTTTGGCAGCATCCTCACCAAGCAATTCTCGGACAATGTCTTTGGTGGCTGGTAAAATCAAATCTTCTCCAATTGAGTGAGTTTTTTTAGCACGAGCAATGTGGTACGAGGCTAAAAATTATGCCTTCAGGGCCCACTCGGGGACAGTAGCTTGCTGGGTGAATGCAGCAGATTGCCTGAACAAATGACGCGGTACGCGGTGGTCCGGACTACCGTTGTGGTCCGGACCACGCCGTTTTCAGGTGTGGTCCGGACCACCAAGTTCAGAAGACAAATAAAAAGTCTTACTGTGAAGTTGGTAAAATTATTTTTCACTTCCCTCGTGGCAGCTCCCGCTTTTTTACATGCGTTAGAACTGGTATCTTTTATTGCGCGTGTGTTTTACGCATGCATTTCTCTTCCGGTTTGAGAAAAAATAACAAATGATGTACGACTTTGTAAAAAAACTCGTATTAAATGACAAACACAGTATGATTTTGGTAAGTTTTTATTTATATCGTAATATAATACAGCATACGGTGAACCGGACCACAATCCAGGAAAAATAATTAATTAATGCCCTCGTTTTGTATGGAAAATACGGTGATCCGGACCACCGCATACCGCGTCAAATGCTCTTCTTTGCGTCTGAAGAAATCTACTGTTTTTTTGGCATCTGTCGGATGTTTTTGTACCAAGTGACGCTGAAGTTTCGAAGGTTTTAAGCACTCGTTTGACAGGGTCTCCAGACAGAGGACGCATTTCGGGCAATCATGGCCATTTTTCTGTATGGCTGTAAAGCCATACTTAATGTATGCTGCCTCATATTTTCGGATTTTAGTTGGCCAGGACTTCTTAGTTTTTTTCGCAGCAGTGTCCTCCACAGCAGGGCTGTTGGTTTGTTCCTTCGGTCTCTTCTTCAAAAACCTGTCCATTTTGCGCTAGCAATATGCTAGCTTGAGGAGCAAAGCAGCTTGATAAATGGCGCAAACCTCAACGTCACAAGCAATCGGAGAGATGAGCATGGCAAACAACGTTTCAATATGATGTATTATTATTAATAACTATATTTTATAATAATGATTAAAAACCTAATTACAATATATTTAATAATAATTATTTTTAAAAAGTATATTTTTTTTCCACAATTTTTTTTGTTATCGTCCCTCCAACTTTCTGAGGCCCCCCTAGCGCCCCCTGGCGGCCCCCCATGGGACCGCGGCCCCCATTTTGAAAACCACTGCTTTAGCACAATAAATGTCTACAGCATACCAAAATAGTCTTGTATGTTTTCTTTAAATAACATGTATATTGGCATTTGTATGTGCACCAGTCCATATAAGTTAGCTCATGTTGCAATGTATCCGTTGTAATGGAAAATTTTAAGTGTTTAAAGGTCGTAGGCAATGGTCGGAGGTGAAATGTAGAATATCAACTTTATTGTCTAGAAGAATGATCCAAAAAGCGGATTCCATCTTCCTGATGTCTAATTTGCAGCCTAAAATTGAATAAAATGCTTAAAATATACTGTTTTGCCCAATTTCCGAAGGTTTGTTTACATCTCACTTATGCGCACTTTCACTACCAGGGGGCCGTTGTTGTGACATCATTTAATCCAAACACACCGGGAGCAGCTCTGTGTTTACTTGCGAACCGAGCACACGTTTCGGAGGTTCATTTATTTAACCACTTTCTAAATATACTTTTTTTTTTGCTGGAGAGAAAACTACAGGGCTAATTTTCAACAATTCAGTAATATATACCAGGACATTTAATGGGGTTACCCACTGATGCGCACAGGGGCACACACACACACACACACAATCCCTATAATAGAATGTGGATTCATTTATATTGCTAATATAATTTATTGCTAATATTAATACAAGCATTATACTATTCATAGCCTACTCTAAACATACACACAAACATTAATCATGTTAGTCAATAGCATATTAGCATGCTAGCAGGTAGCCATTGCAAATCAACTTCAACTTAGTGGCCACTTTATTAGGAACACTTGTGTAAAAACATGCATTGAGCATGTCAGCCATTGTCATGTTAGCAGGCTAGCAGTTAGCATGTTAGCTGTGACTAATCAACTTCAACTTAATGGCCACATTATTAGGAACACGTGTGTCTGTATAAACGTGCACATACATTTAGCATGCAAATGGCATGTGAACCATTAGCATGTTAGCATGCCCGCAGGTATCATTTTAGCGGTGACAAATTAACTTCAGCTTAGTGGCCACTTCATTAGGAACACTTGCGTTCGGACGGACATACACACAGACATTTATCATGTTAGTCAATAGCATGTTAGCATGTTGGCAGGTAAGAAGAAAGGAAAGAAAGAAGAAAGCACAACTTTATTCATCACACACTTGTGAAATTTCCTCTCTGCATTTAACCCATCTGAAGCAGTGAACACACACATGCACATGCGTGAGCAATGAGCACACACACATACCCAGAGCAGTGGGTAGCCATGCTAACAGCGCCCAGGGAGCAATTGGGAGTTAAGTGCCTCGCTCAAGGGCACCTCAACCCAAGGCCGTCCCGAGTCCGAGGTTAGTTGCTCATCTCATCTCATTTTCATCCGCTTATCTGGGGCCGGGTCGCGGAGGCAGCAGACTGAGCATGGAAGCCCAAACTTCCCTCTCCCCAGACACCTTGGCCAGCTCCTCGGGAAGAACACCAAGGCGTTCCCAGGCCAGCCCAGAGACATAGTCCCTCCAGTGTGTCCTGGGTCTTCCCCGGGGCCTCCTCCCGGGGGGACATGCCTGGAACACCTCCCCAGGGAGGCGTCCAGGAGGCATCTGAAAGAGATGCCTGAGCCACCTCAGCTGATTCCTCTCGATGTGGAGGAGCAGTGTCTCTTCTCCGAGTTCCTCCCGAGTGACTGTGCTTCTCAGCCTATCTCTAAAGGAGCACCCAGCCACCCTGCGAAGGAAACTCATTTCGGCCGCTTGTATCCACGATCTTGTTCTTTCAGTGATTACCCAAAGCTCATGACCATAGGTGAGAGTCGGAATGTAGATTGGCTGGTAAATCGAGAGCTTTGCCTTTTGGCTCAGCTCCTTCTTCACCACGACGGACCGGTAAAGCGACCGCATCACTGCGGAGGCTGCACCGATCCGCCTGTTGATCTCACACTCCATCCTTCCCTCACTCATGAACAAGATCCTGAGATACTTAAACTCCTCCACTTGAGGCAGGACTTCTCCACCAACCTGAAGAGGGCAAGCCAACATCATGAATTCTCCAAGAAAACAGTACTCCATGTGTATATGCAGTGAAGATGGTGGCATCCCACTAGGGAAAGTCCCAAGCTTACTCTGCCATATCATGTATGATGCCTGTAACAAAACATTCGAGTGTCACCCGAGCAATTGCACCCTGTTACATCTGGGGAGGATCTTCCACCAATTTGGCATGGGATACCTCCCAGACTGGTACTGGGTATGTGGAAGCCAGGCCTACTATTACCTCCCCAATGACTGGACAGATGTGTGTGCGCCTTTACTCAACTACTAACACCTACAGCAGTTTGAGTGGGGACAACATCTAAACAGACCCAATGACACAGAACGTCAGTACAAGATGACAAGTTGCCCCCCACCTGAACATCAATTAGAGCCTAAGTGGGAAAAATTCCTACATGCAGCCTTCCCCAGTACGGTTTGACCCAGGTCTGGAACCAGCTAGAAGTAACCCATTATCGCCTTGCCATGTTCATAAATGAGACAGTGCTAGCCCTAGAATGGGTGTGGGAAGAATTAACTGCAGTGCAACTTATGACAACCCAGAACAGACTGGCCCTGGACATTCTCCTGGCCAAAGTGGGAGGTGTATGTGCAATGATAGATGAGTGCTGCACATATGTTCTGGCCAACAATGGAGAGCATGGTAACCTCACTCAAGCCATTGGCTGAATGAGAGAGATAGCGTACCAGTTGCGTTTGGACAAGCATGCAGACTATAACTGGGGGTGGTTGTATGAATTTTTTGGGAAATGGACAACATACGTTTCTATGCTTGTTCCTGTTGTTCTGATATTATTGTTGATTTGTTTCTGTGCACCATGTTTGATGCAATGTCTCACTGCTATGATAGATAAATAGAGTAATGCCAGCATATCTATGTGGTTACCAACTGGTTAAGGTAGACCCAGATGAGCTTACAGACTGGCCTTCCTCACCTCATGGGGACTATGATCCTCCATTCAGGGATGAGGATGACAAGGAGCTGAAGGAGATATTGTTGGACAATATTTAAGTTTAGCAGCACCATGCATTGCTTTTCCTATCTAAAAAATGGCATGTTCTAGAGATGTCTATGTCTCATTAAAACCACAATATACTTAGTTTTCATTCTCCTATAAATTAAATGTCTACCTAAAGCCTAAAGGGAAGGGTAGAGATACAGTAGATGTGGTTAGGAGAAGTCTTGTAGTTAGCTTGGTAGTTGACATGGTTAGCTTGGTATGCAGTATGTTATCAAAGAATCAATAAAAGGGGGGGGGAGTACAATGGAAAATTTTAAGTGTTTAAGAAGACTTTGAATGTCTAAGTTTAAATGTTTAATTTCAACCATCTAAGCAGAACATTTTTTGTCCTTAAGAGTGTGTGTGTGTGTGTGTGTGTGTGTGTGTGTGTGTGTGTGTGTGTGTGTGTGTGTGAGATGAGATTGTTTGCATTAATTTAGTATCTGTTAGATAATGTTTGCATGCGCTCACCTAGCTTCAAGGTTTTCACATATTCAGGCTATAAAGAGGGCACAAAAGGGATGAGATGTGCTCTTCACTGAAGAAACATTATCTCTTTTCTCGTGAGAACCCTATCTTGCAAGATTGAATAAAACCTATTTTTTCTGTTGCTTTAGCTTCTTGGTTGCAGTGTGTTAAATTCTTTTTTTCAATCACACTGTGTACATGTACGTGCGTGTGTGTATGTAAGAGTTCACATGGAGGGCAGACTTGTGCCTAAAGGGCACCAGTCATGTGCGGTCGCACCACGACCATCAACCCCCCACACTTCTGGTCTCACGCCGGCAGCCAGGAGAGGAAGTCGGCAGTGGCATTGCTCTGTCCAGGAACATGGCTGATGGTAAAGCAGTAGGGCTGCATGGACAGGTACCAGCAGGTAATCCGGGCATTTGAGTCCCACATGCAGTCCATCCATTGCAGTGGCTGGTGATCTGTCACCAGAAGGAACTCATGGCCCATAAGGTAGTACCTGAAGGCATCAAGGGCCCATTTCACTGCCAGGCACTCCTTTTCAACCATGGAGTATCGCACCTCCCTTGGATACAGTTTGCGACTGATGTATGACACTGGATGCCCCTGGCCTGACTCACCTTGGAAAAGCACTGCTCCTTTGCTTGCATCAGAGGCATCAGTCTGCAACACAAACTGTTCTTCAAAGTTAGGACAATACAGAACAGGGTCATTACATAATGCATTACGTATGTTTTGGAAGGCCTTCTTGGCCTCCTCAGACCACTGTACTTGGACAGGACAGTTCTTACGTGTCAGATCTGTAAGGCCTGCTGCCCTAAGAGAGAAATTGGGCACAAACCTCCTGTACCATCCAGCCATCCCCAGAAATGATTGCACCTGGGTCTTAGTCCGGGGAAACGAATATCTCTGGATGGCTTCTAGCTTTTGTACTTGTGGCTTGATGACCTCTTGTAGCAAGTGTTCTAGGTGGGTGGAGCACAGAAGCACGGCAGGCCAGTACTGAGTTCTCAATAACTCTTTTATTATCAGCTTTTCAGCTTCTACACGTTTACTTATATATACATACACACATGCCACACACACGTGTTCTGGTCAGGAGAGAGCCTGCTCTGCTCTCACTGTCCTCCTTAAATAGGGCGCGGTCACTGGGGAAGACACACAAACACATTAATCAACCTCAGGTGCAGTGATTCTGCCACTTACCTTCCCTGACTCCGCCCTCCGGTCACAGACCGACACTTGACCACGCCCCCACTGCCACATACCCCCACTGTCCGACTCAGGCCGGGCAGCCATCCGGCCTGCAGCCGACTCCCCCCCCGACGGGAGAGGAAGTCCGCCACAACCATCTGAGCCCCCGGCCTGTGGACCACCTTGAAGTTAAAGGGTTGGAGTGCCAGATACCAACGGGTGATCCGCGCATTGGCATCCTTCATGCGGTGGAGCCACTGGAGGTTCGTGTGGTCCGAACAGAGGGTGAAAGGGCGTCCAAGCAGGTAGTAACAGAGGGCGAGGACTGCCCACTTGATGGCCAGGCACTCCTTCTCTATGGTGCTGTAGTGCCCCTCACGCACTGACAGCTTACGACTTATGTACAGCACTGGGCGATCCTCCCCGTCCACCTCCTGGGACAAAACACTGAAACCTCTCGCACTGAAAACAACAAGGGTTCAAGCCACTTATCCCAATTACGTGCATCCTCACTTACGAATTTTTTAATTATATTTTTGAGGGTGCGATTGAACCATTCAACTAAACCGTCCATTTGTGGGTGATAAACGCTGGTGCAGATCGGCTTAATACCCAACAACCTATACAGTTTCTTTAGTGTACGTGACATAAACGCGGTGCCTTGGTCAGTCAGAATCTCTTTCGGGACTCCAACTCGGGAGATAACGCGGAAGAGTGCCTCCGCAAGACTGCGTGCTGAGATATTGTGAAGAGGCACTGCTTCCGGGTATCACGTTGCATAGTCCACCAGAACTAATATAAAGCGGTACCCTCGTGCTGACCGATCCAATGGCCCGACGAGATCCATCCCAATTCTTTCGAACGGGGTCTCGATTAATGGGAGAGGCCGCAAAGGCGCTTTTGGAATGGCCGCTGGATTTACTAACTGGCATTCGTGGCACGCCATACACCACCTATGGACATCGCTGCGAATCCCTGGCCAATAGAACCGGGCCATTATTCGGGCTAGTGTTTTATCCTGCCCTAAGTGTCCAGCCATGGGATTAAAGTGAGCCGCCTGGAATACCAATTCCTGGCGGCTTTTTGGAATCAAGAGCTGCGTGATTTGTTCTTTAGTTTGAGTGTTCTGTGTCACTCGGTATAATCTATCCTTCATAATCACGAAGTAGGGGAAGGACGGGGTGGTGTTTGGCTGGAGCATTTGACCATTGATTACTCTCACTTGGTCAAATGCATGCCACAGAGTCTTGTCTCGTGACTGCTCTAATAGAAAATCCGCGAGGGATTCCCCAAGAGAGACAGGAGGAGCCGGCGGGTCACCCCGAGGCCTCTGCTGCTTGTTCAAATAGCGCAAGGAAGGCCTCGGGGTCGTCGTGCGGGCCCATCTTTGTTAGGGTGAGGTGGAGTGGGCCCGCAGCGGTGGAGATGGTGGACCCCGCTGATGCGAGGAGGTGCCGGAACGCCTGTTGATCTTCCTGTTGCACCAGCACCAGGGCCTCGAACCGTTGTTCTTGCTCCTTTTGGAGGGCGAGCAGCGCCTGGTGCTGGCTCTGTTGGGCCATGGTGAGGGCGTGGATCAGGTCTGCGAAGGGGGAGGACTCCATGGGGCTGTTCTCCTCTGTGCTCGGCTCCCGGGTTTCGGCACCACTGTAGAGGTCAGAGCAGGTAGGTGGAGCACGGCAGGCCAGAACTGAGTTCCAAAAACTTTTATTTGCACTTTACAGTCGCAAACATACACTCTCCCACCCACACACATCTACACACACATCAGTCATCTGGTTCGGGAGAGCTCGCTTCCTCTGCTCTCTCTCTCCTTATATAGGGCGTGGTTGCTGGGAAGACACACAAACAGG
This sequence comes from Neoarius graeffei, assembly GCF_027579695.1. NCBI lineage: Eukaryota > Metazoa > Chordata > Actinopteri > Siluriformes > Ariidae > Neoarius > Neoarius graeffei. Next base: position 12,723,439 of record NC_083570.1, read on the forward strand.
TTAATTCACTTCAGGTCAGGCACGTGCACACATAGGGCTTTAGGGGTGCTTGAGCCCCTGCCCTTTTTGCCTCGAATTAAATGTTGCCCTTTTAAAATAATAATAATAATAATAATAATAATAATAATAATCCGAATAATAAATAACACAGTCCTGTTAGAAGTTTAAAACAACGGCGGTACAAAAACTCCATGGCAATCTACCAATGTTCTTGTAATCCGGGGTGGTTGTGTGCATTGAGCTGCCGCTTCTCTGTCCATTGCTGCTCCGCTCGAGTGCGGCCAGAGAGAGGGGGCGCGCGGACAGAGAGAGAGGGGGCGCGCGGACAGAGAGAGGGGGCGCGCCGCGTGGACAGAGAGAGGGGGCGCGCCGCGCGGACAGAGAGAGGGCACGCGCGGACGGGAGTGAGAGGGAAGAAGCCGCTGCACTGCCACAATGATAACAGAGGAGACGTGACAGTGAGGCAGCTTGAACATGTGAGTTATGGTCTAACAGTTAGCCCTTTCAAACTGTATGGACATGACATTTGGGCATTTGTAGGGCTACTGACATTTGTGCGAGTAATTTAAGTCTCTGTAGTTTAATAATCTGCTTGTTAACTGACGTGACCTGACCTGTTACTGTTCACAATCGATTGCCTCGGCCGCGCTTCGGTGTACATGAAAGTATCATATATCGTCGGGAAGCTTACATTCTCCTCTTGTATATATAACTAGTAGACAGAAAAGGCAGAGAAAGGTTCCTGCAAAGTATACACACAGTTCTACTGCAGTCACAGAGAGCCACTCTTTCAAATCAGTGGAAGAGTACTACAGAGTGAAGATGTACTATCCATTCCTTGCTTGATGTTCTTTCTCAGGAACTACATAGGAGATTTAAGGGAGATGGGAAGACACAGTCCTTCAAAGTACTCAGTGCACTCCACAGTTTGACAAAGGCAAGTAACTGGGTAGGTAAAGACGCCATGGGTCCTGACTCTACTGAAGCTATTCACACACTGTATGAATTCTATGGAGGAGAAGAAGAGAAGCTGAAGACAGAGCTCAGAGTTTTCCATGCTTCTTTCCCAGACACTCTCACACTGAAGGGGATCTTAAGAACGCTAAGAGACAACAGTGGACATGACATCTTCCCAGCACTGGAGGAAATGATGAGAATATATACCACAATTCCAGTGTCCACTGCAACAGTGGAGAGGTCTTTCTCCAAGCTAAAGCTTGTGAAAAATGTACTCAGAAGCCTATGCAAAGAAGAGAGGCTCTCTGATCTCCTTCTCCTCTCGATTGAAAAAGACATACCCATAAATCACAATGAGGTCATTAATATCTACAGGGACATGGCACCCCAGAAGGTTACTGCTTTAAGGCCCCTGGAATGTTAGGCTTCTACCTTATGAGAGGAAGGACTGATGTTTACCATTTTGTCCATTAGGCTATTTACTTATTTGTTCAAAGTTCAGGTTTCACTGTTCAATGTTAAATCTTTAACAATAAAAAAGCCTAATAATGCACCAGTGTTTTGTTGCTTTGCATGTCTTCCAAGCCTATGATAATGTGAGTGACAATTTTGCTGACACAAAAGAAATGGCAATTGCATATCACTTTCACCAACACAGGACACATAGCTAAGTACTTACCTTCCTATTAGTATGTTAATTTTAATTCTACATTTCCATATTTTGGAAAGGACCGGGAAAAAAAATCATGCACTTGCTGCCCTTTTTCTGACTTTGATTCTGCCACTTACCTTCCCTGACTCCGCCCTCCGGTCACAGACCGACGCTTGACCACGCCCCCACTGCCACATATAGGTTGTGGGATTTATCGGGAAACTAAAGCTGAGGCACAAGAGCGAACCAGTCAGTGACCTGCATGTGAGCAAACCAGACAAAGTTACGCATTATAACAAAAGAAACATTTATTTCTATTGATTCACTTTGACAACACTGTCATAAAAACATGTCCCACTTTGTGCTCCCCTCATGGACAGATGTCCGCGCATATAGAGTGCTTCGAGGTCAGCGCGAACCCAGCGGCGGCCATATTGGAAGTCAAAGGTCGCTGGGTCAGTGCATTGTTGTTGTTCAGCAAAGCAAAAAGGGGTGACAATGCCGAATACGTGTGTCATTGTTGGCTGTAGTAGCCGGGGGGAAAAGGGTGGCAAAAGCTTCCACAGACTCCCTAAAGTCGTGACTAACCAGGGAATTGCAGCACAGGAGAAAAGCGAGCGGAGGAGACGACAGTGGCTGGCTGCCATCAACCGATCAAATTTAGGACAACTTGACTGTATCCGGATTTGTTCTGATCACTTTGTGACAGGTAGGTTAAATTGTCTTGAATTTCATAGTTACTAAAATAAATGTGATACAAACTATTATCTTTTCTATGTACTTTCAGCAATGATTAATGGATATATTTGTCACATTAGGTAGCTTATGTCTACTGCAGTGCATTGTTGCATCAAATGGCATTTAAGATCTAGGCCTAGTAATGTTTATGTACACATGCTTTAGTTCACAAAATGGACTTGGGTGAAACACTAGATAGTTCACAAGATCGATGTACTGTATGTCACATGCGGCAACAAGCTGGGGTCAGCTTTCCATTCCTTCTCACTAACAGTGTATGGATCTACATTCCCAATGAAACGTACCTTCTCAGCATAACGCTCCCGTGCCTGCTTATCCAAACTTTCACAGTAGTGCTCCATCACTTCAGATGTCTAAATTCTTAAAAAATCCAAGCTTCTAAGCCCTCTAACGCGGAAACGAATCGGTGAATGTGTACTCTATGATGTGTACTCTATGAGCGCTCTGGAGCGAGTGACTTCCAAGATGGCCGCGCAGACCGCAGTGTTACTATTTTTAGCATCATCTCGGAGCACTCTATTGTTTATAAGCTGAAGCCAGTTGAACTGTAAAACCAGCAGAAGCCAAAGAAACATGTTGACTGGCAAGGTGGAGGAATATTACAGGATTTTACACAAATATGATGTACAGTTTTATTTATGGTGACATCAGAGATGAACACTAGTGTATTTGTTTGGGGGGGCTAAAGCTGAAGCCCCACCAAAATATGCCTAGAGATGTCCATGGTGCATCCACTTCCCATAATATGTGTTCAATACAATTTTAGTTCTTTGTAATGTGGTAATAATAATTTAATGCTTTTAAAAATGCCAATAAGTCCTAAAAATGTGCATGTGTAGTTCAGACAATTGCTAATAATAATCTTACCAGGAAGCACTGTCTTTATTAATGCTCTTTCAATGTAACTGTTTTAGTACAAATAATAATAATATTATTATTATTATTATTATTATTATTATTATTATTATTATTAAGGTCTGGGTTCGAGCCCCATGGCCGGCAAGGCCCTTTCTGTGCGGAGTTTGCATGTTCTCCCTGTGTCCGTGTGGGTTTCCTCCGGGTGCTCCGGTTTCCCCCACAGTCCAAAGACATGCAGGTTAGGTTAACTGGTGACTCTATGACCGTAGGTGTGAATGTGAGTGTGAATGGTTGTCTGCGTCTATGTGTCAGCCCTGTGATGACCTGGCGACTTGTCCAGGGTGTACCCCGCCTTTCGCCCGTAGTCAGCTGGGATAGGCTCCAGCTTGCCTGCGACCCTGTAGAACAGGATAAAGCAGCTAGAAATAATGAGATGAGATGAGTTTTATTTATGGTGACATCAGAGATGAACACTAGTGTATTTGTTTGGGGGGGCTAAAGCTGAAGCCCCACCAAAATATGCCTAGAGATGTCCATGGTGCATCCACTTCCCATAATATGTGTTCAATACAATTTTAGTTCTTTGTAATGTGGTAATAATAATTTAATGCTTTTAAAAACGCCAATAAGTCCTAAAAATGTGCATGTGTAGTTCAGACAATTGCTAATAATAATCTTACCAGGAAGCACTGTCTTTATTAATGCTCTTTCAATGTAACTGTTTTAGTACAAATAATAGTAATAATAATAATATTATTATTATTAAGGTCCGGGTTCAAGCCCCATGGCCGGCAAGGCCCTTTCTGTGCGGAGTTTGCATGTTCTCCCTGTGTCCGTGTAGGTTTCCTCCGGGTGCTCCGGTTTCCCCCACAGTCCAAAGACATGCAGGTTAGGTTAACTGGTGACTCTAAATTGACCGTAGGTGTGAATGTGAGTGTGAATGGTTGTCTGCGTCTATGTGTCAGCCCTGTGATGACCTGGCGACTTGTCCAGGGTGTACCCCACCTTTCGCCTGTAGTCAGCTGGGATAGGCTCCAGCTTGCCTGCGACCCTGTAGAACAGGATAAAGCGGCTAGAGATAATGAGATGAGATGAGATGAGATGAGATGAGATGAGATGAGATGATGGATCTCTGGCCAAAGCTGCAGTTAAAGGCTTTGGCCACTAGGTGGGAGTGAAACGTCTAATTCGCTCATCACATCATTCAAAAAGCATGATTATGTAGAATGGAATGAATGAATGCACACAGACCCAAATGAAATAATAAGCCTTTTAGATCTGTAATTCGGGTTTTAGTGGTGATTTGAAGGAAAGTGGGGCCCCAGGCAGGAAAATGCAACAGGTTCTCCTGACATTTTTTCCTTCTTTATAAAGGATCAATATCCTGGCAACTCCTGGATATATGTCTGAAAGTGATGGTGTTATATTCTGTGTGCTGGTTCTGGTGCTAGATCAGTTTTCAGAATGAAATAAATCACTGTTACGTCACATAGGCCAGAGGTTCTCAACTTTTTTTTTGCTTTACGGCCCACCTATTCATACTTGTAATGAGTTGGGGCTCATTAAAAAAGATCCCCAATTATTTTGGTTCATCTGTTCTATTGGAATCTAATAATCTATTGTAAAGTGTATTAATGGAATGCAATATCGCTCCCTGTTAAAGCTGGGAGCCCAGTAATTAAATAAATGCAATAAAAACTATTTTTAAATTGTAGGTCTTGTATTTAAAACTGTACGGATGTGCCAGAAGCCAACATAAAACCATGCATGCAGGGCATTCTCAGTCAAAAGGGATTAATGATCCAAAAGTTGAGTCTGGTCAATTAACACAAGAACTTATTGCCATGTTTGTGTACAGCAAACAAGTAAGTTATTAAAACCAAGAAGTACACTCAAAAGAAGTGGATATGGAAATGACTCAGTGGGGGATAGATCCTTACATGCTAACATAGAAGGATTTTTCCTATGAAAGAAAAAGTTACTAGCTAAATTTGACATTAGTAGAATAAATTCATCAATCCATTATGTGTACCCGCTCATCCTGTGCAGGGTCACAGGTAAGCTGGAGCCTATCCCAGCTGACTATGGGCGAGAGGCTGGGTACACCCTGGACAAGTCGCCAGGTCATCGCAGGGCTGACACATAGCAACAAACAACCATTCACACTCACATTCACACCTACGGTCAATGTAGAGCCACCAATTAGCCTAACCTGCATGCCTTTGGACTGTGGGGGAAACCCACGCAGACATGGGGAGAACATGCAAACTCCACACAGAAAGGCCTCTGTTGGCCACTGGGCTCGAACCCAGAACCTTCTTGCTGTGAAAAGACAGTGCTAACCACGACACCACCATCCTATTGTAGCCATCACTAAATACAAAGACAATAGTTTTGCACACTATTAATTAACTTCATGTGAAGATAATTAACAGATAATCAACAGATGGTAAGGCTTTTTTTAAGATTGTGTATATTTTTAGTCTTTTGAATTTGTAATTATTTGTATCTGTACAAATAGTAATTTATTTATTCAGTATGAGTTGGCGGCACGGTGGTGTAGTGGTTAGCGCTGTCGCCTCACAGCAAGAAGGTCCTGGGTTCGAGCCCCGGGGCCGGCGAGGGCCTTTCTGTGTGGAGTTTGCATGTTCTCCCCGTGTCCGCGTGGGTTTCCTCCGGGTGCTCCGGTTTCCCCCACAGTCCAAAGACATGCAGGTTAGGTTAACTGGTGACTCTAAATTGACCGTAGGTGTGAATGTGAGTGTGAATGGTTGTCTGTGTCTCTGTGTCAGCCCTGTGATGACCTGGCGACTTGTCCAGGGTGTACCCCGCCTTTCGCCCGTAGTCAGCTGGGATAGGCTCCAGCTTGCCTGCGACCCTGTAGAAGGATAAAGCGGCTAGAGATAATGAGATGAGAGATGAGTATGAGTTGGAAAATTATCCATCTTTTGAGTTCCCTGACATCTTAACCTGGTGCTGTAGATATCGTTCTACACGGGCACACAGATGAAAACCTGGAAGAGCATGGAGGAGTACAACTTTTTATATGTGGCTGGGTTAATGATCTGGGGATCAGGACACTACAAGATAAATCCTGTATCTTTTATGCCCAGGTAAGTCAGAATTTCTGGGCTTTTTGTCCATGTCTTTGAGATGGTTGCTAGGACACTACAAGTTTTAGTATTGGTTGTAAACAAACCACAGCTGCTCGATTCTCAAACCTCCCTGCTCTTCTCTTCCAGCAGACATCACAGATTCATAGAATTTACCCCACTGTGTTCTCTCTCTCTCTCTCTCTCTCTCTCTCTCTATCTATCTATCTGTGTGTGTATGCGCGCGTGCATGCGTGCATGCACACATGTGGGTTAAATGTAGAGGAGGAATGTGACAAAATTTAAGGATTGTTCTTAATTTACCCACAAATGTATTTGTTCCACTTGAAAAGTGCTCAGCAAACCAGCTACCAGATTTGGGACACTACAACATCCTGAATTATTTAGTATTTGGCTTCAAACTTGAAAAAAATTTGTGGCCCACGAGATGGTGCTTCGTGGTCCACTCATGGGTGGCCCAGTAGTTGAGAAACACTGACGTAGGCTACAACAGAACACCTTGGCTTTTACAGTCAGCAGATACTTGACTTTAAATTTAAAAGATGAAGCTCAATTTGGAGCATGTGTTAATGTGATAATTCAATTCAAACACAATCCTCTTCATTAACATGAGGCTATAAAGCCGTTATTTACTGTGGTTGAACTTTGTGAATCCACTCAGTGTTTGTGAAACCTGGAATTTTTCCCTGACAGGATTAGTGCAGGAATATTTTACACCTCAAGATTACGATTTACATCTTCAAAATGTATTTAGATTTCTGTTTCTCTGGCCACAGTTATTTTTGTGCCATGCTTTCTGTGTTACAAAGGTCAGTTGGTCAGACTGTGGAATGTATCTTTGTTAGCCAGTTTAGAAAGTCAGAACTCTCTCATTCCAATATTTTATGGGGCATGACACACACAACTGCATAAGCCGAAGACAAATATTTTTCTAAAGCCATGGAGAAATTATGCTGCACTGCTTTGCCTCAATTTATGATCTTGTACTTCGGGGTCTTTCTGACACTAGGTTCCATTCAGCTGAGCCGAGGAACAATTTACGAGTTCACATATTTAGAGGATCTTGTGTGTAATCATCTTGTGTTTCTTCACCACTGATTTCTATGATTATAAAATCAATTCGCATATTAAACACAGAATTGCCATTGTGTAATTAAAACCATAATATGTCATATGGTGGGAAATACAAGCGAGTCAGTTTTATTTCAAATTCAGCAGAAGGTAAGCTTTAGCCAATGAGAAGCCTCCATTGGGCAGCCAATCAGAAGTCTGTCTTCAAACAAAGAAAAGTCCTTTTACAATGATATTAACAGGAGCTGCCATTTCGTTTTGGGGTGCTTTGAGGGGTGGGTCCCTTGTAGCAGGACAGAGTTTAAAAATTACTGGTGGAAGTTTAGACTTCAGTGTGTATCCTGGATATCACTCAGTGCTCAAATTGTTTTATACAATAAAAGCGCTTCAATGTGACTTCTTTTATGTCAGTGTATTTTTGTCTACTTTTAAGGTCCAGATTTCCACAACATAACTCACATCATGAAGGAAAAGACCAATCACACATGATCTCTGTATTCCTCCTCCTTCTCTCTTTCTCCAATTCTTTCCCCCTCCCTTTCTCACTCCCTCTCATACATGCACAGAAGCAGGATGTGACTACTCATTTCAGAGGAAATGAAACTGAGTTCCTCTTTCAGGGTGTGAGTTCAGGAAAATGGCCGAGGCCAGTATTTCAGTAGATCAGCTTTCCGTGGATCAGTTCATGTGTCCAGTTTGTCTGGATCTACTGAAGGATCCAGTGGCGATCCCCTGTGGTCACAGTTTCTGTAAGGTGTGTATTAATGACTACTGGGATCAGGATGATAAGAGCAGAGTTTATCTCTGTCCTCAGTGCAGAGACACTTTCAGTCCAAGGCCTGTTCTACGCAGAAACAACATGCTGTCTGAAGTCGTGGAGAAACTGAAGAAGAAGACTGAAGTCCAAGCTGCTTCTCCTGCTCACTGTTGCGCTGGACCTGGAGATGTGGAGTGTGATTTCTGCACTGGGAGAAAACACAAAGCTATCAAGTCCTGTCTGACGTGTGTGGCTTCCCTTTGTGAAACTCATTTAAAACCTCATCTTGAAATTTCTGCTTTGAAAAAGCACAAGCTAATCGACACTTCTGGAAATCTACAAGAGAAGATCTGCTCTGAGCATGATAAAGTACTGGAGATCTACTGTCGTACTGACCAAAGCTTCATCTGTTATCTGTGTATGACGGATGAACACAAAAGCCACGACACCGTCTCAGTTAATGCATACAGAAGTGAAAAACAGGTGAGAAATGCAAGTCTAATTTATTCAGAGTCATTTCATACAGGGGGCGGCACGGTGGTGTAGTGGTTAGCGCTGTCGCCTCACAGCAAGAAGGTCCGGGTTCGAGCCCCATGGCCGGCGAGGGCCTTTCTGTGTGGAGTTTGCATGTTCTCCCCTTGTCCGCGTGGGTTTCCTTCGGGTGCTCCGGTTTCCCCCACAGTCCAAAGACATGCAGGTTAGGTTAACTAGTGACTCTAAATTGACCGTAGGTGTGAATGTTAGTGTGAATGGTTGTCTGTGTCTATGTGTCAGCCCTGTGATGACCTGGCGACTTGTCCAGGGTGTACCCCGCCTTTCGCCCGTAGTCAACTGGGATAGGCTCCAGCTTGCCTGCGACCCTGTAGAACAGGATAAAGCGGCTACAGATAATGAGATGAGATGAGATTTCATACAGTTTACATTTCTAATCTAAAGTGGCTGAAGGTTTTCACTCCAAGCAGAAGCTTCTTTAATCGTTTGGTCTCCGTCTTTGAACGACTGATGAGTTTGGTCAGTTCTGGCTCTGGGATTAGATTGGACGACCTCCTGCTTTACTCAGATTTAGGATGATGTTTTTATAGTAATAATGATAATGGTAAAATGAGTTTGTGGCAGCGGGGGCCAAGCAGCAGTCTGTGAATGGAGGGCGGGGTCGGGGAAAGTAAGTGGTCATTCCACCTGCTGTCAATTGTGTGTGTTTGTTTGGATGGAGCATAAAAGGAGAGAGAGAGCAGTGAAAGGGAAAGGGAGCTCTCTCCCTGACCACAATGCATGTGTGAGTGAGTGAGTAAGACAGAAAGAAAGAAAGAAAGAAAGAAAGAAAGAAAGAAAGAAAGAAAGAAAGAAAGCTAAATAAAGTGGTTTGTGTAACATCAACTCTTGCCTGCCGTGCTTCTGTGCTACACCCACATCAGGAATTGTTACAGAGTTTAAGTTAATGGTGGAGTTGTTGATGCAAAGGAACATGATGTTCTGACAATCATGTCAACTGACTCAGTTTTATTAATAATAAAATAGACATAAAGGAATAAATGTTGTTGCTGTGGCTCTAAATTGACCATGGGTGTGAATGTGAGTGTGAATGGTTGTCTGTGTCAGCCCTGCGATGACCTGGCGACTTGTCCAGGGTGTACCCTGCCTCTTGTCCATAGTCAGCTGGGATAGGCTCCAGCTTGCCTGCGACCCTGTAGAACAGGATAAGCGGCTACAGATAATGGATGGATGGATGTTGTTGCTCTTATTTGGAATGTAAACCAGTGATTCTCAATCATAGTCTTGAAATGTTAAAATACATTTGAGGGTTTAACTTCAATGAACTTTTACACTTTAATAAGGTGCTCCGTAGAACCCAAATGAACTTTAACCCTTTATCTGCAGTTAATATTCACCCACTGAGCTCATAACCTCATCATGTATAAACAGTGAAATGGATTTTATTTGTCCTCAGAGTGAGTTAAAGGAGGAGCAGATGAAATCCCAGCAGAGACTCCAGGAGAAGCAGAAGAAGGTGCAGGAGCTGAAACAGGCTGTGAACACTATAAAGGTGAGCAGAGACAGAGCTGCTCCTAGAAACACACACAACATGGACAACGAGTCATTTACAGTCCCAGTAAGAGAGGGAATGATAGATGAGCTTTAAATCTTGTGTGTGTGTGTGTGTGTGTGTGTGTGTGCGCGCGTGTGTGTGTCCCCTAACAGCTCAGTGCACAGACAGCAGTGGAGGACAGTGAGAGGATCTTTACTGAGCTGATCAGCTCCATGGAGAAAAAGTGCTCGGAGGTGACGGAGCTGATCAGAGATCAGGAGAAGGCTGAACTGAGTCGAACTGAACGACTCCTGGAGCAACTGGAGCAGGAGATTGCTGACCTTCAGAGGAGAGTCACTGAGCTGGAGCAGCTTTCACACACACACGATCACATCCATTTCCTGCAGGTAACACTCACTGTCTGATCTACAGAGCCAGCTGTTCCTCACACACTCTCTCAAACACTGCTGATTTGCTCTGATGTTATTCGTTCCTTTGGTACACTTTTTAACTTCATGATGTTTTTTCTTTCTCTCTGTAGAGTTTCCAGTCTCTCTGTGTCTCTTCTGGACGTGAGGACTCACCCAGCATCACTGTCAATCAACATCTCTCATTTGATGGAGTGAGGAAATCTCTTTCTGATCTGAAAAAGAGACTCGAGGAATTCTGCCAGGAGGAACTCAGCAGAATCCCTGAACATGGTAAGAGGATCTGTTCCTGCTGGAGTGAGGGAAGTCTTTACTCGCTCGGTGACAGAGTGATGTCGAGGTGTCAGTCTTTGTTCCTGAGCACCAAAGCACTGCACAGTTTAGAGTTTTTAACACTCACCTGATTCGAGTCTTGATGATGAACTGCTGATGTGAATGAGTTTGTGTTCGAGCTGAGAAACTCTGCACTCTGGTGCTTCAAGACTGAAGTGTGATGTCTGATCTACACACATTTCTGATCTACACACATTTCTGATCTACACACAAGTGGTGATTTACACAAATGTCTAATTTTATAGGTTTTACCATCAGACCATTTTATTTCTGTCTCCACAGTTGAAGACGTTCAGATTTTACTCTCAGAGCCAAAGAGCAGAGATGAGTTTCTGAAATGTATGTCTACACACACACACACACACACACACACACACACACACACACACACACACACACAGTGTCTCACTCTCCACATAAATCTGTGCTGTGATTAATATCTAAAATGTTCACATTTCTCATGTGTTTAGATTTCTGTGATCTGTCTCTGGATCCCAACACAGTAAATTATCACCTCATTCTGTCTAAGAAGAACAGAGTGGTGACATACAGTGAGAGAAAGCAGCCGTACTCTGATCATCCAGAGAGATTTGATTCCTACAGTCAGGTGTTGTGTAAGGAGAGAGTGTGTGGACGCTGTTACTGGGAGGTGGAGTGGAGCAGTGAGGATTATGTGTTAATATCAGTCTCATATAAACACATCAGAAGGAAAGGACGGGGTTATGAGTGTGGGTTTGGATTCAACAGTCAGTCCTGGAGTCTGTGGTGTTCTTCTTCTTCTCTCTTCTTCTATCACAACAACATTAAGACTGATGTCAGAGTTCCATCACCCTCCAGAATAGGAGTGTATGTGGATCACAGTGCAGGAACTCTGTCCTTCTACAGCGTCTCTGACACGATGAAGCTCCTCCACAGAGTCCACACCACATTCACTCAGACTCTATACGCTGGGTTTAGGTTCTACTGGGATTTTCAGGGTAAATCAGGATCTGTGAGGTTGTGCGATCCAGAAATATTATAAGTTTTTGGTGTTTTATGCTCAGTAATTTGTTGATAAAAAGAACTCCATGCACATTTCCTCATTAATCCTCAATTTTGAAAAAAAAATTGTGAACATTAAATCATATATCACAGAATTATTACCCAACCTAAACTGACTATCCGTCCACCAAAACAGTTTAATAGTTGTAACAATATTGTAATGAGACTCTTCTTAATGTGCTGTTATAAAAGTCTTGGTTTTAGCCTAAAGGGTAAATTAATTCATTTTAAGCTGAGGCACGAGAGCGAACCAATCAGTGACCTGCATGTGAGCAAATCAGACAAAGTTACGGATTATAACAAAACAAACATTTATTCCTACTAATTCACTTTTACGCCACTGTCGTAAAAACAAGTCCCACTTTGCGCTCTCCTCATGGACAGATGTGTGTATGTATTTGTTTATAAGCTGAAGCCAGTTGAACTGTAACACTGACAGAAGCTAAAGAAACATGTTGACTGACAAGGTGGAGGAATATTACAGGATTTTACACAAATATGTTGCACAGTTTTATTTATTGTGACATCAGAGATGAATACTAGTGGGTTTTTTTTTTTTTGGAGGGCTAAAGCTGAAGCCCCACCAAAATATGCCTAGAAATGCCCATGGTGCGTCAACTTCCCATTATCTGTGTTCAAAAGAATTTTAGTCCTTTGTAATGTGGTAATAATGATTTTAATGCTTTTAAAAACACCAATAAAACCTTAGAAATGTGTATGTGTAGTTCAGTAAATTAGTAATAATAATTTTCCCAATAAGCACTGCCTTTATGAATGCTGTTTCAATGTAACTGTTTAGTACAAATAATAATAATAATAATAATAATAATAATAATAATAATAATAATTATTATTATTATTATTATTATTATTATTATTATTAACAATGCTGGATATCTGACCAAAAAGCTGTACGGTAGTTAAAGGCTTTGGCCACTAGTTGGGAGTGAAACGTGTAATTCGCTTCTCACATAACTCAAATACCATGATTATGTGGAATGGAATGAATGAAGGCAACAGGTTCTTCTCCAGGTTTTCTTTCTTCATTGCCGTGTTGTTCCCCAGATGCCTTTATAAAGGATCAATATGATTAGCTGAGTCCAGGATAACTGTCTGAATAATTCACATTACATGCCCCTAACTGAGCACCAACTCCTCAGTTGCTGCTTGATTGCAAAAATGATGTTGCACTAACATTCAATTAGTTATGTTATCAGCAGTAATTATTCTGTTATTAGATTATCTCCACCACTTAGCACAGTTCTGTTTTCTTTCTCTCTCTTTTTCTTATTTCTTTTACTTTTCTCTGAAAATATCAACTGTTCAAAAATAAACTTACAGAAGTCCCACCTGCTACCAAAACAGGAATTTATACATCATAGGATTTGGAGAGTTTTCATGCACTTCCTGTCAGCCATCAGGGGGTGCTCTCAAAACTTGGGGCTCCAAGCAATTGCTGTTGCAATGCAAATGTGTGGAAATGCACATTTTTTATTTTTAATGCAATTAATTTTTATATAATATTATAAATGGCAAAACAAAAACTACAACAAAATCACTGACTTTCTGAAAGGAATTTAAAAAAAAACCCTGAGATATGATTTTGATGCTAATCTAAAATGGACTTTGGCTGATTCCACACTTTTATTTGGGCTTTTTATGAGGAGGCTGGCTACCTAATGCTTTCTTCTTGTGAAACTGAGATTAGGTGTTTCCAAAGCAATTTAGTGATAACACAATACACTAAGAAGAAATATACAGTTTATTATATAAGAACTTTCATTTTGTGACAGTGTACGTGAACGTCGATAGCAATGTTCAGTTATATAAAATTAATTCTGCTAAGAATTTAATTCTCACATATACACAGCGTCCTATATAACCAAATGGACAGGTTACTATCAATATAAAATTCGGGATGTTTTGAAACACTTCTTTACTCAGCTGAAAATCACATGGCTGTAATTTAAATGATAAATTAACACCAATATTTCCTTTAAAAAAAAACAGACCATTTGATCAATGGTCTTTAAATATTTCTCCTCAACACCTTTTAGCAATATCCTCACATGTTTTTTGCCTGTTTATTTATTTTTAACTTCAACAGTATCATGGTTGTTGGGACCAGACAAACTGGTTTGAGTATTTCAGAAACTGTTGATCTCGGCAGAAGACCATATCAGGGTTCTTTCCTGTCAGCCATGAACAAGAATCTGAGGCTACACTGAGCACAGACTCACCCAAACTGGACAGATGAACCTCACCTGATCTGATAAATCTTGATTTCTGCTCCAGATGGTTGATTCAGAATTAAGCATCAACAGGAAAAACCCAAGGACCCAACCTGCTTTGAGTTGACGCTTCAGGCTGCTGGTGGTGGTGTGGGGAATGATTTCTTGGCACATGCTGGACCCCTCAATACCAATCGAGCGTTTGAAGGCTACAGTCTATCTGTGTTTTCTTGCTGACCATCATTTTATTATTAAAATAAAATGTTTTGTGGTTAAGTGAGAGTTAAACTTGTGTTTATCATAAAACTCATCAGACCAGTCAGTAAAGAGTTTTGTACCTGCCTGTGGCAGGGTGTGCTGACATGCATAGTTACAGACAGACAGAGAGAGAGGGAGAGACTGAGACTTTTTTGGCTCTTTATTTTAATCGTTCATGTGTCATGTGTTATTTTCAAATAAATAGCATTTGTTAACTATCTACTTAAACAGATAGATAGCTAGATAGATGAATATTTAGGTAAACACACAAATACAGCATGTACTATTTAAAAAAATAAGTTGGTCTAAAAGGGAACCAGTTAAAAATTTTCCTCAAAAAATAGTTCAAATTCTATTGCAAAAATCAGTTCATCATCCAGAACAGAGCACACTGCTCCATTGAAGCACCAAGTTAGCTGGAATTTATCCAGGACTTCCATGGCTTTATAAAAATTAAAATCAACAAGGATTGTCGCATTCACTCACTTCTAAAATATCTCTGTTACTGTCATGCTCTGTTCCGGACTTCCACTCCGGAAATTATTTATCTCCCAGGTCAGCGCTAATCCGGATCTGGGACGGGAATTCCATCAAGCCTGCATTTCACTTCTTGGTTCTCTCTGCTGTGTATAAATAAGCCGTTCTCAGACCCTTGACTTTGCCAGAACGTCTTGTTTTGTTATTCTAGCCGTTTCTCTGCCTTTATTGCATTTCATGGTTTTTGCTCAAGCTATTTTTCTAGTTCATGGTTTTTGCACTTAAGGTTTTTTTCTTGTTCATGTTTTTTTTCCCTCTAGCATTTTTGTCCTTGTCTGTCTCGTGTTTTTGTCAAGTTTTTTGTCTCTTTTTACCTGGACTATTTTTGCCATTTGTTTTTGTCCCATTGTTTACCTTTTTGCCACGCCCTTTTCCCTGAATTAAAATCACCATATTTATTGGATTACTGTCTGTGTTCTTCTTGTGGATCCTTATCTCACCAGACCTCCACCATCCCTAACAGTATGTTCTGGCCAACATGGATCCAGGGGAACTCACCCGTCTGAGAACTGCCATCCAGCAGCAAGGGACTCTCCTCAGGACCCATCAGCAAGACCTCCAGCAGATCACCCAGAACCTCACCACCCTGTCCAACTCACTCAACCTCCTCACCACACAGATGCAGCACTATCAAGCCGTGCCTACCCCTGCCCAGCCGTCTCCTACTTCAGCTCCTCTCTGCGAACCCAGACTTCCAGCGCCTCAGCCCTACGATGGAGAACCAGGTACTTGCAGATCATTCCTATCTCCATGCTCTTTGATCCTAGAGCTGCAACCTCTGGCCTTCCCCACAGAACGCTCCCAGGTAGCATATACAATCACACTCCTCACCGGCAAGGCCAGAGAGTGGGGAACAGCGGTCTGGGATGCCAATGCACCCTTTTGTTCCTGTTTCAAGGATTTCTCTGAGTAGATGAGGCGAACTTTCGACCGCTCTCTGTCAGGCCGGGAGGCGGCTAGAGAGCTCATGGAGCTGCGGCAGGGGTCCCAGTCTACCTCGGACTACACCATCGAGTTCCGGACATTGGCGGCATCGTATGGTCGGAATGAGAGCACCCAGGTCGACGCATTCCTGCATGGCTTGTTCGACGCCATTAAGGATGAACTGGTATCATGGGAACTGCCGTCGGACCTTTCCAGTCTCATGGACCTTGCCAACCATATCAATGCCCGGTTCCAGAAATGGAGGAGAGAGAAGACCCGCCCCAGCTTCACCTCCTCTCCACCTCCCACCTCGTCTGTAGGACCCATGCAGGTAGACCAGGTACAGGTGTCAATGGAGGAATGAGCGTGCCGGCAGAGCACAGGGGCCTGTTTCTACTGTGGTCAGTGAGGACACATCTGCCGAGCCTGCCCGCTAAAGGGAATGAGACCACCAATAAATCGAGGTGCCCTGGTGGGCAACACTCGGAACCAGCACCCCCCTGATCGACAGTTACTCCCTGTCATCATCATCCATGACAACCAGCATCACCATCTCCAGGCCCTTGTTGACTCAGGGGCGGACAGGAACCTGATCTGCTCCGCCACCGCCAACCGTCTGGGAATTCCGCTACTCGCCCTTGACGTCCCCTCACAGTCTTGACACTCAATGGCACTGACTTGACCTTACTGCCCCACTCACCCTGAGGATTTCCAGCAACCAATCTGAAACCATCCAACTCCACGTCATGAACAACCCCCACGTACCCATCATCCTAGGATTACCCTGGTTAACGCAGCACAACCCCCACCTAAACTGGGCCGATAATACCATCCTAGGCTGGAGCCATTCCTGCCTAGCTTCCTGCCTGAACTCTGCTCTGCCTCCTGCCAAACCACCGCAGCCTTCAGCCAGTGAGTTTCCCGACCTCTCTCACATACCCCTGGAATACCTGGACTTAAGACTTGTTTTCAGCAAGACCCAAGCAGTGTCCCTCCCTCCTCACAGACCCTATGACTGTGGAATCGACCTCCTGCCTGGGACGGCGCCACCCAAAGGGCAACTCTGCTCTCTTTCTCCATTGAAAGGCAAGCCATGGAGAAGTGCATCTCCGAGTCTCTGGCAGCTGGGATCATCCGCCCTTCCTCCACCCCAGCAGGGGCAGGGTTTTTCTTCATGGAAAAGGACAAGTCACTCTGCCCCTGCATTGACTATCGAGGTCTCAATGCCATCACGGTCAAGAACCACTACCCCCTACTGCTCATGACTATGGCCTTTGAACTACTCCAGGGAGCCAAGATATTCATCAAGTTGGACTTGCGCAATACCTACCATCTTGTCAGGATCAGGGAGGGGGATGAGTGGAAGATGGCCTTTAACACCACCACTGGCCACTACGAGTACCTCATGGTCTCTTTCAGCCTTACCAACATGCCTGCAGTCTTCCAGGCACTCGTCAACAATGTCCTAAGGGACTTTCTTAACATCTTTGTTTTTGTGTACCTGGATGACATCCTAATCTTCTCTCACTCCCTGGAGGAACATCGGGGCCGCGTCTGGCAGGTCCTCCAGTGCCTGCTAGAAAACAAGCTGTTTGTCAAGGCGGAAAAGAGCGAATTCCACCAGAGCTCTGTCTTGTTTCTGGGGTTTATCATCTCCCCGGCTAGGATCCAGATGGACCCCCTCAAGCTTGAGGCAGTCGCAGACTGGCCTACCCCATCCTTGCAACAAGAGCTCCAGCGTTTCCTGGGATTCGCTAATTTCTACAGGCGCTTCATCTGCAACTTCAGCACGGTGGCCAGACCTCTCACTGCCTTGACCTTGATTAAGACCTCGTTCAAGTGGGGGGAGGAAGCAGAGAAAGCCTTCTCCATGCTCAAGCGCAAGTTCACCACAGCACCCATTCTCACCATACCCAACCTGACCAAACAGTTCATCGTGGAGGTCGATGCTTCTGAGTCCAGGGTCGGAGCCATTCTCTCCCAGAGGGCCAGCGATAACAAGGTCCACCCCTGCTCCTTCTTCACTTGCTGGCTGTTCCCTGCTGAACATAATTACGAGATCGGTGACAGAGTGTTGTTGGCCATCAAGCTAGCTTTGGAGGAGTGGAGGCACTGGCTCGAGGGGTCAGATCTCCCCTTCCTAGTCTGGACCAACCATAAAAACCTGGAGTACCTCAAGTCTGCCAAGCGTCTCAATTCCCATCAAGCCCATTGGGCTCTCTTCTTCTCCTGGTTCAATTTCACGCTCTCCTACTGCCCAGGCTCCAAGAATGGCAAACCCGACACCCTGTCCAGGATGTTCTCTTCCCACCAAGAGGAGTCCAAGCCACCCAAGACCATCCTTCCTCCATGCTGCCTGGTGGGAGCTGCCATTCTTGAGGTTGAGACACTCGTGCAGAAGGCCCTGGAGCAGGATCCCGGTGAAGGTATCTCAAGCAACATACCACCTAACCATCTGTTTGTTCCCTGTTCTGTGCAAACCCAGGTGCTGCAGTGGGGTCATGGCTCCAAGTTGGCTTGTCACCCGGGAGCTGCTCGAACCCTGGTGCTCATCCAACAGTGCTTCTGGTGGCCATCCATCAAGGAAGATGTCCAGGAGTTTGTGGCAGCCTGCGACACGTGCCTGGAACAAGACAGCCAATCGACCCCCTGCCAGCTTGCTAAGACCCCTCCCGATTCCTCATCGACCCTGGTCTCACATCACCCTGGACTTCATCACAGGACTCCCCAACTCAGGTGGCAATACATGCATCCTCACTGTCATTGACTGTTTTTCCAAGACCGTCCATTTCATTCATCTGCCCAAGCTCCCCTCAGCCAAAGAGACCACAGAACTACTCATCCACCACGTTTTCTGCCTACATGGTCTGCCTACCGACATAGTTTCTGACTGGGGTCCTCAGTTCACTGCACAGTTCTGGAGAGCCTTCTGCAAACTCATCAGGGCCACCTGTAGTCTCTCCTCAGGCTTCCACCCACAGACCAATGGCCAGGCAGAATGGGCTAACCAGGCTTTGGAGGTTGCACTCAGGTGCATGGCGTCCAGGGATGCCAGTTCTTGGACCAAGTACCTACCTTGGATCAAATATGCACATAACACTCTCCCTTTCTCTGCCACAATTCTCTCTCCATTCCAGTGCTCACTAGGGTACCAACCACCACTGTTCCCCAGCCAGGAGGAGGAGGTCGCCATACCCTCAGCCCAGATCTTCATACGCAGCTGCAGGAGGACATGGGCAATGGCCTGGAGAAGACTCGTTCGCTCCGCCCTAGCATCCGATAAGCACTGCTCTAAGGCGCCCACCTACCGGGTGGGGCAACGAGTCATTCTCTCCACATGCCACCTGCCACTCAGAATAGTCTCCTGCAAGCTGGCTCCCAGGTACCTAGGACCTTGCCTCATCAGCAAGGTAATCAATCCATGTTCCGTCAGACTGGCTTTACCACTCACCATGCGACGTGTTCACCCCACCTTTCACATATCACAGCTTAATCCCCTGGTCTCCGGTCCTTTGCTTCCTGACTCTTCACTTCCAGAACCGTCACACAAACAGAGAGAGAGAGATACACAGCTATTCCTGACCACTGAAACAAGCTCAAACATGTCCTTAAATCCTCAGTACCAAACAAGAGACAGGAGCAGGTCATTGCTGGGAGCTGAACTTTTGAAATCTTTAACCTTCTCTGACAGGCATCCAGGGTGTGACTCCATCAGCTCTTCCGCAGAAGACACCTAATAAACACACACTAACAATCCAGAACAGCACAAGACACGGTTACATAAAACCCGAGTCAATTTGAACTTTTCATTTAATTAATTAATTAATATTCACCCACTGAGCTCATAACCTTATAATGTATAAACAGCGAAATGGATTTTATTTGTCCTCAGAGGGAGTTCCAGGCAGAGCAGCACAGAATCCAGGAGAGGTTCTGATTGGTATCTGAACAGTTTTAACTCTTAGCATTTCCACCTGGGGAACTGTGTGATAACAGAGTTCAAGCTGTGATGACCTGAGTTAATGATACTGAATGCCAGTGCTGGGTAAATGAGTACATTTTGGAGCCAGCGATATATATGTGGAGAAATTTTCACAAAGATTTCAACAAATCTGAATCATGTCCATCCATCATCCGTAACCACTTATCCTGTGTAGGGTCGGGGCAAGCTGGAGTCTATCCCAGCTGACTATGGGCGAGAGGTGGGGTACACCCTGGACAAGTCACCAGTTTATCACAGTGCTGCCACATTGAGACAAACAACCATTCACACTCACATTCACACATACAATCAATTTAAAGACATCAGATATGGCCCTTTTCCACTACCCTTTTTCAGCTCGCTTCAGCTCACTTCAGCCCGACACGGCTCGCGTTTCGACTACCTCAGAGCTGCACGACTCAGCTCGCTTCAGCCCTGCTTAGCACCCAAAACTCGCACGGTTTTGGAGTGGGGCTGAAGCGAGCCAATCCGAGCCGAGTGGGGCTAGGGGCGTGAGGAGACACTCCCCTGTGCACTGATTGGTGAGGAGGAGTGTCCTCACATGCCCACACATGCCCCACGAGCCCGCTGGGATCTGTAAACACCGTAAACCAGGAAGAAGAAGAATTACGAATTACGAGAATTTCTGAAGCCTTATGCGCCTCGCCTCATCTATACGCTCTTGCCAGTATCTGTTGGCATTGTCGGTGACAACAAGCCACAGCACCAAGGCCAGCAGCACTAACGACTCCATGTCCTCCATGTTTATTGTTTACTATCCGGGTCGTGAGACTACTGCTTAAAAGGTCACTGATGTCACTGTTTGCACCGCCTAACAACATCACGTGACGTCCACCCACTTTCGCTAACTCCACCCAATGTGTCCACCCACTTCCAGCCAGCGCTGTTGTAGTCGAAATGCAACTCCAACAGCCCCACTCAGCTCGACTCAGCCCAACTCAGCACGGCACGGCTCAGCCCAACTCAGCCGTGTTGGTAGTGGAAAAGCGGCATTAGTCTAATCTGCATGTCTTTGGACTGTAGGGGAAACCGGAGGAAACCCACACAGATACAGGGAGAACATGCAAACTCCACACAGAAAGGCCACCATTGGCCACTGGGTTCGAACCCAGAACCTTCTTGCTGTGAGGCAACAGTGCTAACCACTACACCACCCTCTGAATCATGTCTGTTTATAAATTTGGGAAGTGTGTCTGTGTTTGAATACACACTGCCTTGAGTTAATGCTGTTTCTATGGAAGTGATTCAGTAGGAAAAAAAAGAATAAAAATTATTATTATTATTATTATTTGACCAAAAAACTGAGATATACAGCTCTGTAAATAATTAAGAAACCACTTAAAGTTTTTCTTCAATCAGCATCTCTGTTAATGGCAGCCATTTCATTCCGGTGTCTGTGCTGGAATTCAAACACAAACACACCTCATTTTACTTAATGAGGTACTGATTAGGTGACCACCTGAACCAAATCTTATTTAATGAGGAAAAGTATAAAAACTGCTGCTGTGGTCATCACTATCCTCTTGCAATAGGACCAGTTTGGATGGAAAAATAGAGCAAGTAGTACCTTAAATTTAATTGGAATACAAAAATATATTTTCTTCATGCCCAAAGAGTTAAAAAGAAAAGTCCTGAGTGAGAAAACGAAAGGTTCAAGTCTGGCTTTACGTAATTGTAGAGTGATACAGTGAGCATCAGGTTGCTTCCATCCTAAAAATTTCACATACGGCAGTTCATAAGAACAAGGTCAAGCAGCAGACACTGGGGATGACAAAATTACAGACTGGCAGAGGGTGAAAACGGCTCTCCACTGGATGATCATCAACTCCGTTGAATGTCACTCAACAACCATAGGATGACATCAAGTGATTGAGAAAAAGAATAGCAAATAGCACCTTGGGTTACGTGCATGGCAAGGATGGTTCGAAACAGGTTCCTGCAGTTGAAGTCATGCAAAGCTAGAAAAAAA
Organism: Neoarius graeffei; assembly: GCF_027579695.1. Lineage (NCBI taxonomy): Eukaryota > Metazoa > Chordata > Actinopteri > Siluriformes > Ariidae > Neoarius > Neoarius graeffei. The sequence goes on from NC_083570.1 coordinate 12,745,356, forward strand.
GCTCTTCATCAATGAGAAGCAAAGATGATCCAGGCTAAGGTTTGTGGAACACCATTAGGATCAGAGTATAGAGGACTGGAGTAAGGTCATTTTCTCTGATGTGTCCAATTTTCAGCTTTTCCCATCACCTGGTCGCCTAATAGTGAGACAGAGATCTGGAGAGGCCTACAAGCCACAGTGTCTCGCACTCAGTGTGAAATTTGGTGGAGGATCGGTGATGATCTGGAGGCGCTTCAGCAAGGATGGAATGGGGCAGATTTTTCTTTCTGAAGGACACATGAATCAAGCCATGTACAAGGTTATCCTGGAAGAAAACTTGCTTCCTTCTGCTCTGACAGTGTTCCCGAACTCTGAGGATTGAGTTTTCCAGCAGGACAATGCTACATGCCACACAGCCACGTCAATCAAGGTGTGGATGGAGGACCAAAAGATTAAGACCCTGTCATGGCCAGTCCAATCTCCAAATCTGAACCCCACTGAAAACCTCTGGAATGTGATCAAGAGGAAGATGGATGGTCACGAGCCATCAAGCAAAGCTGAGCTGAATGATTTTTTGTGCCAGGAGTGGCATAAAGTTACCCAAGAGCACCGTGAAAGACTGATGGAGAGCATGACAAGACGCATGAAAACTAATTAAACATCAGGGTTATTCCACCAAATACTGATTTCTGAACTCAACCTAAGTTCAAACATTAGTGTTATGTTGTTTAAAATGGAATATAATCTTGATTTCTATGCATTGTTCAAGGTCTGAAAACACTTCACCTTTTTGTTAATTTGACTAGTTGTTATTTTCAGCAATTAAATGCTCTAAGTGACAATATTTTTCTGTGGAATTTGAAGGAAATGTTGTCAGTAGTTTATGGAATAAAATAAAAATGTTCATGTTCCTCAAACAAATAACTACAAAAAGTAATACCAGAGAAACTGATCATTTTGCAGTGGTCTCTTAATATTTTCCAGAGCTGTAGATCACATACATACACAGGCTAGATTATGCCCCACCCCTCCAAAAAGGCCCACAAAAAATTTGGAACAAATTGGCGGCTAGGGGGCGCTATAACTAGGAAAAATGACTTTTGGCTCAGACATAGGCGGTTTTAAACGGGGGCCAGGGGGGGCCAGTGCCCCTGTAAAATTGCTCCTGGCCCCTGTTGTGGCCCCTGTGCTGAACAGGTAACAAGATTTATTAATTTTGACGTGCGCTGGCTCGAAGATCGGAACTGACATGACGGAGTGTTCTACACGGACTCCTTAAAGCACTACACGCACACTGTTACCTGCAGCAGAAAGATCAGCAGCAGCGCGAATTGTAAACTTCGGACACAGATAACAGCTGCAGCCCTGCAAGAACTAGGCTACTGCGAAGAGGCGAAGGTAAGGAAAATTATTCAATTTCGTAACGTCAGTGTTTACACATATCCGTGTTTTACTGTTGTTGTTCACTACAATAATAAATCCTTTTTATTGCGCTTTCTTAAAAGTGCGTTGCACAGCAATAAGTAGCCTAACTTAATATTTTTGGGAAATGGGTAAAATAACCGACAGTGTTTAACCTTCTTGTAAAACTTTAATGGCCTTTTGATATGTAGAGGCTACATTCCTCTCCGTTTACTTTTTAGTATAGACCTACTGTAGGCTGTCATCATGAAAAGGAGCAAGAAGGACATTGTCCTTTTTTGCCCCTGTTGGCAAAAAGCAACATAGAGAGAGTAAGGAAGATGAAGATTATGAAAGAGGAGAGAGAGCCAGAGGTGGAGAGAGAGCCAGAGGTGGTGGTTGGAGAGGTGGAAAGTGAGGCATCTGAAAGGCAATCTGAGAGTGAGGATGAAGACATTCAGGATCAGATTGAGGGACAGAATGAGGGACAACCCAACAAGTCATTGGGACAACCAGATTCACCATGCATATCAAGTACAGCACAGGTTTGTGATGTTGAACAAATGTATGTGTGTGAGCAGTGTCGACCTACAATTCATATAGCCTACCCTGAAAGTGTGAAGTCTGAATAATAATTAATAAATATAAAATACAAATAATAGATATAATAATAAATGAATAATGATAAATAAGTGTTGTTCTCAGTTGCACTCTCATATTTACTGTATTCATCTTTCTCCAGATATCAGCAAGTGCTTGGACAACACTCCAGTGCAGCCACGTCTGAAGAAAAGGTTCATTGTATGCAAAAATAGAAATCTTATTTTACAAAAAAGAGAAACATGGTTTTAAGATTTACTGAGCACAATTTATTTTATGTTTAGGCTATTGAGACAGAATGTTTATCTCATTGTATTTATGCTCAATGTATTTTGTTTTGGTTTTAAATAAACTAAACAAAACATTTTGAACGCCTAAATATTGCCATGTTTTGCTCATATGTGCCCCCCTGAAAAAACACTGGCCCCACCTCGGCCCCCCTAGTAATTTTGGTCTAGAACCGCCAGTGGGCTCAGATCTCATGATGCGTTTTGGGTAGAAACAAAATTCCACTATCTCTGGAATCCTTGGGTCAAGACGAATCCATCGCACCCTATGACGTCATATTCTGCCTTGAGGATTTTCCGCCATTTTGAATTTTGTTAAAATCAATGAAATTCTATGGCAACCTATAGAACCGTCTGATGAGAGGTTGTGAAATTTGGCACACTGATTCTAGGCTGCCTCAAGGTTCTTGTCAGCAAATTTCAACTCAACAGCTCAAACTCTCTAGCGCCACCAACAGGTCAAAGTTGGAAGTACATTTCTGCTTGTTACTTTTGAACCGTGCGTCTGATCGTCAAAATCTTAGTATCGCTGGAATCCTTCAGTCAAAACGAATCCAACGCACCCTATGGCATCATATTCCACCTGGTAGATTTTCCGCCATTTTGAATTTTGTTAAAATGAATTAAATTGCTACTCCTCCCTCAATTTTGGACCATTTTTTCCCAAACTCACTGCATAACATCTTTGGAGTAAGCCACACAAAATTTATCCAAGGGATTTTTGATTTTCATAATCGTTTGGCTGCAGCAGCCAATCAAATTTGGCTGCGAAGACACAAAACAGGATGTGAGCTCATATCTCAGCTGCCCTTTGATGTATCTTAATTAAACTTGATGACATTATGCCACACCCCTCCAAAAGCGTCCACAAAAAATTTGGAACAAATTGGCTAATGGGGGCGCTATAACTAGTAAAAATGCGTTTTGGCTCATATCTCATTATTTGTTTAGAGTAGGAACAAAATTCCAGTATCTTTGGAATTGTTTTGCCAGGCCAAATCCAACGCACCCTATGAAGTCATATTTCGCTTTGTAAATTTTCCGCCATTTTTGATTTTATTGAAATCAATAAAAATGTTACTCCTCCCTCAATTTTTGACCAATTTTTCCCAGACTTGGTGCCTAGCATCATTGGACCAAGCCGCACAAAAGTTATGCTCAGTGTTTTGAAAATTTAAAATTGTTTGGCCGCAGCAGCCAATGAAACGCAGAAGATGCCAAACAGGAAGTGAGCTCATATCTCGGCAGCCCTTTGACGTTTCTTAACCAAACTTGGTGGGATTATGCCCCACCCCTCCAAAAGGGCCCATACCAAATTTTGTGCACATTGGCCATTAGGGGGCGCTATAACTATACAAAATGTGTTTTGGCTCATATGCCATTGAGCTCATATCTCATATCTCAGACTTTTAGCACACACACACACACACACACACACACACACACACACACACACACCTAGTACACTTGAAGTAATTTCAGCCATCACAGTCAATCGAATTTGATGGTGAAGCCGCTGAACAGCAAATGACCTTGTATCTCAGTCAAATGATGGTATATCGACCTGAAACTTCTTGTGGGTGCTCGTGACCATCCGTCTGGCCCAAATGCATTCTGCTAGCCTGACGAATAGGCTCATATTCTGCTTGGCCCCAACATTGCTGCTTGCAGCTATATTTTATTCAGTCATTTCATACAGTTTACATTTCTAATCTAAAGTGGCTGAAGGTTTTCACTCCAAGCAGAAGCCACACCTTATTTCACTTCTTTAATCATTTGGCCTCCGTCTTTAAAAGACTGATGAGTTTGATCAGTTCTGGCTCTGGGATTAGATTGGACGACCTCCTGCTTTATTCAGATTTAGGATGATATTTTTATCGTAATAATGATAATAATGTTGAAATGAGTTTAAGTTAATGGTGGAGTTGTTGATGCAAAGCAACATGATATTCTGACAATCATGTCAACGGACTCAGTTTTATTCATAATAAAAAACACATCAAGGAATAAATGTTGTTGCTGTTATTTGTTATGTAACCCAGTGGTTCTCACTCATAGTCCTGAAATACTAAAATACATTTGAGTGTTTAACTTCAATGAACTTTAAAACCCCCAACATCCAGCCTTTTACACTTTAATAAGGTGCTCCGTAGAACCCGAGTGAACTTTAACCCTTTATCTGCAGGTAAAATTCACCCACTGAGCTCATAACCTCATCATGTATAAACAGTGAAATGGATTTTAATTGTCCTCAGAGTGAGTTAAAGGAGGAGCAGATGAAATCCCAGCAGAGAATCCAGGAGAAGCGAAGGTGCAGGAGCTGAAACAGGCTGTGAACACAATAAAGGTGAGCAGTGAGCAGAGACAGAGCTGCTCCTAGAAACACACACAACATGGACGAGTCATTTACAGTCCCAGAGGTGGAGTGGAGCAGTGAGGGATATGTGTTCATATCAGTCTCATATAAAGACATCAGAAGGAAAGCACAGGGTAATGAGTGTGGGTTTGGACGCAACAATCAGTCCTGGAGTTTGCAGTGTTCTTCTTCGTCCCTCTTTTTCTATCACAACAACATTAAGACTGATGTCAGAGTTCCATCCCCCTCCAGAATAGGAGTGTATGTGGATCACAGTGCAGGAACTCTGTCCTTCTACAGCGTCTCTGACACGATGAAGCTCCTCCACAGAGTCCACACCACATTCACTCAGACTCTATACGCTGGGTTCTGGCTCTACTGGTGTAAATCAGGGTCAACTATGAGGTTGTGTTATTGACACAAGCTGCAATTGTCTTCACTGGTGCAACATACACCGATATTGCTGACTGGGTAGGACTTCTCAACCTGCAGTTGCCCCACAAATCATGGTACAATGTGATCCAAAACACTTACCTGCTCCCAGCAATTGAACAAGCATACATAACACAGGAGGACATCATCAAAGCAAGACTAATCTGCCAATTAGAGGATGGTGAGGGAGTGCAGCTATGTGGTGATGGCAGAAGTGACAGCCCCGGGCATTCCAGCAAATACAACACATACTCTTTCATGGATGACTCAACGAAGCGGATTGTGGTGTTTGAGCTGATGCAGGTAAGACTGTGAATTATCACAAAACCATGGTCAGTTCTGCAACACCTGTCATACAACTCTGTAACCAACGGATAAATTAAATTTCAGATTCCCTCATCCATACATTTGTGCTCCACAGGTGTCCCAGGCCTCAAGTTCTGCTGCGATGGAACCATTGGGTTTCAGGAAAGGACTGGACAACATCCTGAATGAGGGCATCGATGTAACAGTGGTCACCAATGACCGGCATCCCTCCATCTGAAAAATTATGAGAGAGGAGTATCCTAACATCATTCATCAATTTGACCCATGGCATGTAGCAAAAGGTTAGTTTTCTGTTAGTCTATATCTACTATCTATTATTGTCTTGTAATTATGTTTTAACAGTGTTTCCTTGAGGAATGTAGTAGGCTGCAGAATGTGTGTGGTGCACTCTCAATGATTTTTTTTTTCAATTTCATTGAGGGCGGCACGGTGGTGTAGTGGTTAGCGCTGTCGCCTCACAGCAAGAAGGTCCTGGGTTCGAGCCCCGGGGCTGGCGAGGGCCTTTCTGTGCGGAGTTTGCATGTTCTCCCCGTGTCCGCGTGGGTTTCCTCCGGGTGCTCCGGTTTCCCCCACAGTCCAAAGACATGCAGGTTAGGTTAACTGGTGACTCTAAATTGACCGTAGGTGTGAATGTGAGTGTGAATGGTTGTCTGTGTCTATGTGTCAGCCCTGTGATGACCTGGCGACTTGTCCAGGGTGTACCCCGCCTTTCGCCCGTAGTCAGCTGGGATAGGCTCCAGCTTGCCTGCGACCCTGTAGAAGGATAAAGCGGCTAGAGATAATGAGATGAGATGAGATGAGATTTCATTGAGATGTCTTTTTTAGCAAAAGATTACACAAATGACAAATGTCAGACAGACTGAAATGATGCTGAAACATCAGTATGCATCACATGTGGTCGAAAAGGGGGGGCACTCCAGTCAATGTAATGAAAAGAGAAACACTGAAAGAAATACAGTGGTGCTTGAAAGTTTGTGAACCCTTTAGAATTTTCTATATTTCTGCATAAATATGACCTAAAACATCATCAGATTGTCACCCAAGTCCTAAAAGTAGATAAAGAGAACCCAGTTAAACAAATGAGACAAAAATATTATATTTGTTTATTTATTTATTGAGGAAAATGATCCAATATTACATATCTGTGAGTGGCAAAAGTATGTGAACCTTTGCTTTCACTATCTGGTGTGACCCCATTGTGCAGCAATAACTGCAGCTAAAGGTTTCTGGTAACTGTTGATCAGTCCTGCACACCGGCTTGGAGGAATTTTAGCCCATTCATCTGTACAGAACAGGTTCAACTTTGGGATGTTGGTGGGTTTCCTCACATGAACTGCTCGCTTCAGGTCCTTCCACAACATTTCAATTGGATTAAGGTCAGGACTTTGACTTGGCCATTCCAAAACATTAACTTTATTCTTCTTTAACCATTCTTTGGTAGAACGACTTGTGTGCTTAGGGTCGTTGTCTTGCTACATGACCCATCTTCTCTTGAGATTCAGTTCATGGACAGATGTCCTGACATTTTCCTTTAGAATTCACTGATATAATTCAGAATTCATTGTTCCATCAATGATGGCAAGCCGTCCTGGCCCAGATGCAGCAAAACAGGCCCAAACCATGATACTACCATCACCATGTTTCACAGATGGGATAAGGTTCTTATGCTGGAATGCAGTGTTTTCCTTTCTCCAAACATGACGCTTCTCATTTAAACCAAAAAGTTCTATTTTGATCTCATCCGTCCACAAAACATTTTTCCAATAGCCTTCTGGCTTGTCCACGTGATCTTTAGCAAACTGCAGATGAGCAGCAATATTCTTTTTGGAGAGCAGTGGCTTTCTCCTTGCAACCCTGCCATGCACACCATTGTTGTTCAATGTTCTCCTGATGGTGGACTCATGAACATGAACATTAACCAATGTGAGAGAGGCTTTCAGTTGCTTAGAAGTTACCCTGGGGTCCTTTGTGGCCTCGCCGACTATTACACACCTTGCTCTTGGAGTGATCTTTGTTGGTTGACCACTCCTGGGGAGGGTAACAGTGGTCTTGAATTTCCTCCATTTGTACACAATCTGTCTGACTGTGGATTGGTGGAGTCCAAACTCTTTAGAGATGGTTTTGTAACCTTTTCCAGCCTGATGAGCATCAACAACACTTTTTCTGAGATCCTCAGAAATCTCCTTTGTTTGTGCCATGATACACTTCCACAAACGTGTTGAGAAAATCAGACTTTGACAGATTCCTGTTCTTTAAATAAAACAGCGTGCCCACTCACACCTGATTGTCATCCCATTGATTGAAAACACCTGACTCTAATTTCACCTTCAAATTAACTGCTAATCCTAGAGGTTCACATACTTTTGCCACTCACAGATATGTAATATCGGATCATTTTCCTCAATAAATAAATGACCAAGTATAATATTTTTGTCTCATTTGTTTAACTGGGTTCTCTTTATCTACTTTTAGGATTTGTGTGAAAATCTGATGATGTTTTCGGTCATATTTATGCAAGAATATAGAACATTCTAAAGGGTTCACAAACTTTCAAGCACCACTGTAGGTGCACATCCATATTTCTATCATTTGATTTTATGTAACTGTCCAGGATTTAAAAAGAAAATGGTAGCGACATCCAACAGGAGGGAGTACAAAGATCTTGCTCCTTGGGTCCGGAGTGTCGCCAACCACATGTGGTGGAGCTGTTGCACCTGCAAAGGAAATCCAAAGGTAACAAGCATACAGACACACCTGTATTGACATTCCAGTTAGACGCGGATGTAATGCACGGCAACCCTTTGCTGTTGCACATGGAACGCTACTGTGTTGTACTTCAGATGGTTCAAAAATTGCCTCTGCTCTTATGTTGTCAGGAGCTGCTCAGGCGATGGATTTCTCTCCTACACCACATTACTGGGGTCCACCGCTGGGAAGACAATGGCATGGAATACAGATGTTTCCACAAAGAGTTGTCTGCACAGCAACAAATGGCCCTTTTCCACTACCCTTTTTCAGCTCACTTCAGCTCGCTTCAGCTCACTTTAGCCCGACACGGCTCGCGTTTTGACTATCTAAGAACAGCACGACTCAGCTCGCTTCAGCCCTGCTCAGCACCCAAAACTCGCACGGTTTTGGAGTGGGGCTGAAGCGAGGCAAACCGAGCCGAGTGGGGCTAGGGGCGTGAGCAGACACTCCCCTGTGCACTGATTGGTGAGGAGGAGTGTCCTCACATGCCCACACACGCCCCGCGAGCACGCTGGGATCTGTAAACACCGTAAACCCGGAAGAAGAAGAATTACGAATTACGAGAATTTCTGAAGCCTTATGCGCCTCGCCTCATCTATACGCTCTTGCCAGTATCTGTTGCCATTGTCGGTGACAACAAGCCACAGCACCAAGACCAGCAACACTAACGACTCCATGTCCTCCATGTTTATTGTTTACTATCCGGGTCGTGAGACTACCGCTTAAAAGATCACTGATGTCACTGTTTGCGCCGCCTAACGACATCACGTGACATCCACCCACTTTCGCTAACTCCACCCAATGTGTCCACCCACTTCCAGCCAGCACAGTTCAGCGTGGTTGTAGTCGAAATGCAACTCCAACAGCCCCGCTCAGCTCGACTCAGCCAAACTCAGCACGGCACGGCTCAGCCCAACTCAGCCGCGTTGGTAGTGGAAAAGTGGCAAAAGAAGCAAGAGGTGGCTAAAAGTGAATTCCCCTTCCTACAAAGTCCTGAAGTCGATGATGATGGACACTCGCTTCCTCAAAGACCTTCAACAGATGACACTGTTCAAACATACAGGTATGTGTATCTAAGATTTTAATAAGGCAAAATAGTGACATGGCGAAAGTTATGGGTATGACTGTGATTAGGATCTTGAGTTCTCCACCACACAATAACAGTACTGTATGTATCATGTATATTATAGACCAGTACTAATGTACAGTATAATAGTCATGGCACAGTCATTGTAAATCACCCACAATCATGCATTATCTTTTTTCCACTGTAAATCCTGGTGGTAAGTTTGTGCCACTGATAAAACTCTGCAGACTTAGTTTCTGATAGACAAACTTGATTCAGGTGTTATTCTTTGGATCATTCATCAAAGGAAAGACAAAGACTTCTGAGAAACACAGAAAATGTCCACATCATGAGACCAGGGGGGTGTAGCCCCAAATTTACAAACTTTACCAGGTTTGAAAAATTCCAGTTCTACCTACTAACGAGAACATAGACACAGGGTGAGGGCTATCTATTGTGTGCAGGAGAACGGCCGTTAACGGCCGGGGGGGATTAAGAGATGGGCAGTTTACCCCCTATTGACAGGAGGTCACACCTATAGCAACAATAGGTGCAAAGGTAGTCTCCTGGTGGGGCTGACGCTTGGGGCCAACAACTGAAATGCTGAAGTAAAGCAAAACCTAAAAGTGCAAATAGGAGACAATACTGATATTCTTTCAACATATTGAAAGTAAACCTGAAACATATTACCCAAACTCATTAGAGCCTTTCTTCTGTTTTGTTTTTTATGTTTCAGGACAACTTGAGGTGTTTCACAATGCACTCTTGAAGTACTGCCCAAAGCGACTTCATTTTGAATACCCTGCAATGAAGGCACGCACTATGCTTGCAATCATGGACCACAATAAGAATCACTCAAGAGAACGGGAACAAGCAAGAACTGCAGGAGGTGGGTACACTGGTACCACAAGTACTACACTACTAAAATAGTGTAATAACTGCAATAACACATATCTGCCTTCAGGATCATGACCATCACATATGTTACAGATATGACTGACCGGTGTTATTTCAACCTTTTCAGGAAAACATGCCTGGGAAATAGTCCCCAAAAATGGGTGACATCATAATTTTAGAAACGATAACGTACTATATTTTGACCTTATATATATATATATATATATATTAATTGCAGGTCACTCAAGACCATAGTCCCAACAAATGTGTGATGGGATACATTTAGAAGTGACAACCTTCTGTATTTTGACCACCTATGTTCATATTGTTTTTTATTTCAGGCCTCCCAAGAACCAATGTTGTCCACAAAAAGCAAATGGGTTGTTGGATTTCAAGACCAATATATGCGGAGACAACGCAGACATTCAGAGATGATCTCATGGAACGAGTGCTTCAAAGAAGACTTGACCCCTCAGTCCGACCCAAGGACAAGTTATTTCATATGCAAATACCTCAACTGCCTGCCAACATTGCTCCAGTACTAAAGCCCAGCAAAGAGGAGGCCAAGAAATCACACACCTCGAGATTCCAAGGCCCATCAAAGAAGGACTAACTGGGTTTCAGCTGCCAACAAACATTATTGAAAGACATCTGTAACTGACTTGCTGTTTTGTTTTGTGTGTGTGTGTGTTTTCTCCTCTTCTCTGCACTTGGTTTTCTCTCAGCGTTTTCAGAATGTCTGCTGCAAAACTGACATGGGGTATACAGTAATTGGTCGCTCCTCTTATTATTCCAGTATCAGTTGGGGTGAGGGTTTTTTCCACCATACCGCTGCAATCTCTCCACTCATATGTTGTAAATATTTTATTTATTATTGTTTTTGAATACTCCTGAACTCCATTTTTTACACCTGTAAATAAATTACACTCTTATCATAATATGAGTTGACTGAGGTTGTTTTCTCATATCACTTATGAGGTTTGCCTACCCAGGTCCAAAATGTACCTGTGTATAAAGCTCGTGTAAATTATTGTAAATGTTATGCAGGCAATCTGTTTATGGTCATAAATTGTGTTTTTGCTTAGTGTCAGACTTCATGTAGGTTTGAACATATCTTACAGACCACATGTTCTCCAGGCAGGCATGTTTACTGAGGTAAATATTTATTTGAAGATAAACTGAGCAGAAAGAGCCTGGATGTTGCATGTCAAAACTACTATGATATCCACCTGATGTAGGAAAGAAGAAAAGTAACAGTGTGGTATGCTCCAAGTTTATTTGCATATAATATTTACAGATACAGAAATGTTGTCATCCTACTTCTGTGATTACATGGCAATACACAGGCTCTGGCTAACTATCAAAGCCACATAAAAGTTGGTAGGTCTACAATATACAGACTGGCAAAGGCTGCAGTGCAAATGTCCCACGTACTGTATGTCTGAAGCATGTAATAACGAGAAGCGAACCTGCATCAGAAACGTCAGGGGCCCAGCACAGATACAGCCCAGTTACCACAGTCCAGTTTCTACATATCCATAGCTTCGTGCACTTCTTGGAATCCAAGATACACACTGGACTCAGAGGGATATCGCTGTCGTATAGCCCCGACGACACATGACGGCAATGGTTTGCGATGTCCTCTACCCAAGGTTTCACCGCGCAGTCCCCATTCCAACACGATTCAGTAGGACACCAACCTTTGTTGACTAAGAAAACAGGGAGATGATAAATACATGTAGGCCTACTGACAAACGGTGAAATTACAAACATGGTTCAAGGATTTCAGAGAGCACTTACTCTGGGGATAGCTGGCCATCAGGACCACTCAGCGTGTGTTGTTTCCTCCAATTGACTTTGTCACGTCTGAAGAAAAAGTCCACAACTGACGGGAATCATTGCTGCAAACGCATCTGTTGCCGCGACACAATGCGTAGGGTCTTCTAGATGTTCAGATGGTAGCACCTGGTCCCATTCAGCACAGCACAAACTCTCTATTGCCGCTTTTCCACCAAAGCAGTTCCAGGGCTGGTTCGGGGCCAGTGCTTAGTTTGGAACTGGGTTTTCTGTTTCCACTGACAAAGAACTGGCTCTGGGGCCAGAAAAAACGGTTCCAGGCTAGCACCAACTCTTTGCTGGGCCAGAGGAAAGAACCGCTTACGTCAGCGGGGGGGGGGCGGAGTTGTTACGACCAACAACAATAAGACCGCGAAAGATCGCCATTTTTAAGCGACGAGAAGCAGCAGCTGTACAAACGCGAAGTCATCCATTATTATTATTGTTGTTGTTGCTGCTGCTTCTTCTTCCGTGTTGTTTTTGCTTCGATAATCGCACCAAGGTTTATGCAAACGTAGCGACATAACTGACGTATACAACGACGTAATAACGTGGCTTCCCTTAGCACCGCGAGCTATGGAAAAGCAAACTGGTTCTCAGCTGGCTCGCAAGTTGAACGAGTTGTGAACCAGCACCAGCACTGGCCCTGAACCAGCCCTGGAACTGATTTGGTGGAAAAGGGGTATATTTCAGTCGGCATCTGTTCACAACAGTCACACTTGCACCACCAACTGCTGTTTGCCCGTGTCCTCACGATGACTCCAGCCTGTTCATCTTCGTGTGTTTCTTCCCTCACACGGTCCATTTGGGCTAGCTCCTCCTCAGTATATTCCGGTTCAAATAGATATGGCTCCGGATCCGCCATGAGCCAATCTTCAGCATCTATGTCCTCCATTTGAAAATGTTCCATTGTAGCACACGTAAAGTCTTTTCTGTTATAATTTTCTGCAAGCTCTCGCCACAACCTGATGCTTCCTGACTAGACTGTGTTCCAAGGAGTGCAGGCTACTTGTCTTGGTGGTCACGTTGGTTGTATTGACGGAAGTTGGGGGGGGGGGAGAGAAAAAAAAACAGGAGTGAAGGTATCAATGCGCTGTCGAAGTGCGCAGAAGGTGTTAGTACGCCTGTCATTATAGTGCGGACTTTCCATAGCATAGAAAATCGCCACGTTTCAATTTGTGTAACTGAACTTTGTTTCATGTCACTGGTCATGTAAACCTATGTAAACAGGAAAAATGTGGAAGAGTTTGGTCGCATCTAACTACAGCCCCAAAAAATACCATTGGCCATGCTGAACCTAGCTACATTGCTAACAGGAGTAACAGCGCGTCTGACTGACTGGGAGGTCGCACAAAGCTCAGAGAGGTACGGATCAGCTCGTCTCAATTCAGAGAAGAACATATTTCATTATGGAAGTATGGTGGACTGTTCCTTTAAGTCATTTATTGGGGTGTCTTATACATGGTATTCGCAAAAGAAGAACCTATGATAATACATTAGACATTTACAAATAAATTGAAAAACACTTACATTGTGGTGGTAGGGGCATTGGGTCCTGCCGACCTGAAAAGAGCACACAAACATCAGATCAGTCACATAATATGCACCGGTTATTCATCATGAATGTTAGCTCCAAGCCATAAATGATGACTTGGGAACTGTTAACTTACACACAGGGCTTCCAGGCACAGTCAGAGTCTTGGGTTGCTTCTTGGTTGCTGCTACCACTGGAGCAGAATCATCTGGAAGGAAAGACCATACAATGTGCAATGTAAATTTCTTGTAAATGACTTGAAAATGAACACTGAATTGAGTAACTAATGTCATTAGTGAAGAGAGCTTACCATCATCAGAGGATTCGGAGACAAACCTCCTTGGGCGCTTATGCTGCCTTATTGCAAAAGTGTTCACATCATCCTCTGTCTCAACACTTGAGGACTCCATCAATTGCAAACACTTCTGTTCAGCTTTGGCGTATAAATCTATGGAAAATGACTTTTAGTCAGTAGCACAAAAAAAAAAAAAAAACAGTGCTGCCATAGAGAGAACAATTCATTATATTCTATATAGTGCATAGCAGCGTAGCTCACCTGTTTCGTACCAGGTTTTCTTAACAGGATGTTTGGCCCAAGTTGTATTTGGTGCTTGGCACTTCACATGTGATCGCACATTGTGTGTTGTCCAGTAGCAGACCATGCCATGCTAAAAATATATATAATAAAAAGATATATAACGCTATCAAAAGTATATAGGCATATATGTAAGCATACATATTTGCTATGTATCGCCAAAAAAAAGACTCGTACCTCAGAAGTGTGTTCAAGCCATGAAGATGGCACAACCTCCATTGTCTGTGAACTCAACAACAGTGAAGCTCATCTGTGAAAACAAAGGCATCATTAGCAAGGAAAATGGAGCAAAATGTATTAGTTCCCTTGGCTGGCCTATGAAAACTCCTGTAGGTGTGAAACAGTCTATTTGGTTTTAAGAAAACATTACAAATAAAAATGGCATTAAGATGGACATATTTTCCCAATCCATCCTTTTTACATGGCTAAAACACAGAATCTCCCATTAGCAAAACACATTTTGTATCATATTTTGCAAGTGTACACAGCAATTACCCTAAAAGGATTCCTCCAAAAAAATCATTGTGATGGTTAAATTGCGTGTGTGGATGTCTCCTAAAAATTATGCAGGACTGTCATGAAAACATTAGTCTGTTTCTATGGCTCCTCAATCATCAAGGCCTGTTTTGTGAGTTCACATTCTGGCACCAGCTTCATGACACACTCACTCCATTTCACTCTGAAGCACCCAATGATTCTTGAATCACAAGGATCTGTGAACAGAGGATCCACCCTCTGAAAGACCTTGCACAAAACCATGTCATTCCTTTCTTCAATGGCTTCACAACATTTGGCACCTGCCAAAATGTGCGCATTGTTTGGTCTTCGGGTTTTCTTTTTCGGTGCTGGAGCTGTGGGAGTCTGATCCTGGTCCATCTCCGAGAGCCTTTTAGCCACTTGAATTAGTGGTCTATTCCCTGATCGAACCAGACGTTTCAGCTTACCCAAGTAGTTTTCAAACCGGAAGGCGCTGCATGCATCAAGGCATCCAAAGGTCTCTGCTTCATCTGTTAAATGGAGCATGCTGTGCACATTATACACCATGAAGTGTCTGCCATACAGCTCTGCAGTCTGTGACACAAAATACACCATCAGGTTTCTGCTGTAGTCTGCATACTTGCCGGCTAGGTTGGGAGAAACCAAAATGTTCAGTGCCACACTGAAAGCCATGAAATGCCTGTACAGTGGCCTGGACAGAATGCCCTTGAGCACTACTTTTCCTGTATAGACCCTTTTCAGTCACGTGACCTTCGTAAACGCAACCACCATTTTGGACATGTAGTGGACTTCGGCTCGAATCAGTTTGAATGCGAGGAAGGCGACAAACGAAAAACATAAAAGAAAAAGGAGCGAGATGCAGAAAACACCTTCACTATCCAGCGACGTAGGGCATTTACAGGGCGAGCAGAGGGAGAGGTATTTGCAAAAATTGAGGTTAGCGGGCTTAGAGAACGACGTTTACCTGCTTCCACCAGGATTGTTCACTGACGTACGGAAGTACACGAAGCCCTCGTCTTTACCTGACTTCGGCCCACATGATCTGCATACCTATGTCGTTAAAAACCCATCGCTATACACATACATGCCAATGTCCGAGGTTCCGGAGCGCGCTCCGGCTTGCTCCCCCTCAAATTAAGCAGCGCGCTCCGGCTTGCTCCCGGAGCAAGCCGGAGCGCGCTGCTTAATTTGAGGGGGAGCAAGCCGGAGCGTGCTGCTTAATTTGAGGGGGAGCAAGCCGGAGCGCGCTCCGGAACCTCGGCCGGAGCACTCCGGGAGCAAGCCGGAGCGCGCTGCTTAATTTGAGGGGGAGCAAGCCGGAGCGCGCTCCGGAACCTCGGCCGGAGCACTCCGGGAGCAAGCCGGAGCGCGCTGCTTAATTTGAGGGGGAGCAAGCCGGAGCGCGCTCCGGAACCTCGGACGTTGGCTTGGGCAGCTATTTACACTGGATCCGGTGTAAATAGCTGCCGGATCATAATTACAGTAAACTAGTGTAGCGGTTCACTATTGGTGGGTGGAGCACAGAGGACGGCAGGACAGAGATCAGGTTCACAATAACGTTTATTGCTCGACTTTTCAGTTTCGCACACACTCTCCCAGCCACACGCATACACACACACGCAAGTCATCTGGTGCGGGAGAGACTCCCCTCTGCTCTCGCTCTCCCTCCTCATATAGGGCGCGGTCACTGGGAAGACACACAAACACAGGTTAATTGCTCTCAGGTGTAGTGATTCTTGCCACTTACCTTCCCTGAGTCCGCCCTCCTGTCACAGACCAGCGCTTGACCACGCCCCCGCTGCCACAACTAGTAAATACAGTAAAGGAAAAACTTGAGACTGAAAGGTTTTAACAGTCATCCAAATGACTGAACATAAACATTGCTACAGTAACATACCAGCTATGATGTTGTTGACATTAGCTAGTCAACAATAGCTACTACAGAAGAACAAAGAGGTTACAATGGGTTATTTTAACCTATTTGGTTACACACTCGCCGCCACAGAATGTTAACGGCAATGTAATGCCTTTTCTGGCTAATTTTATTCGTCTTACCTCCAACAAAGTGGTCACTACACAAGCGTTGGTATGCCGAGGGCTGCCAATCTGTTAATGGCCGCTATCCATGTTCTCCGTCGGGATCTGATAAAATGATAAACCTTGCCTTGTTTGTTGATGGTTACTACATCCAGGTGCACAACAATATAGTGGCATGATGGAAGTCTTGCTGAAAGTAAAAACTTTCTTTGCTGCCGTTCCTCAATGTTGGCTGTGGTAAACTACTGGTAGTACATGTCCAAAATGGCGGCCGCGTTTGTCGTGATGTCACGTGAAAAGGGTCCATACAGGGCAAACTGGCGCAGCTCTGTAGCTTTCCAGCGGTCGACTTCTTCCAAGCTCCTGGGCTTTCTGGTAAAGCAACTTGGTATATATTCTCTCAAACCACGCAGTGTTCTGCTGACCTCTTGGAGCTGTGTAGTCGACAGTCTCACCTTCCTGCTTCCCCTCGCCCATTCCACCAACAGTTTCCTCATGACACCTAAACAAGCTTGGTGCATGTAATCAATGGGAAACATTTTGATCATATCAATGGGAAGTTGCAGGAATGGGGACACTGTATAGCCCTCAGTTTCCTTGACAGCCATCTCTCTTCTGAACAGGTCATTGGTTCGCAGGGTGCTTTGGACATCAGGGTATGTTACACGGCCGTCTTCCCATGTCCCTTTCTGTACACATTTGTCACATCCATAGTATCCTGTGCACAGTTTTGTTGTTTTGACCATTGCCTTGGCAGGCGCATCACATACAACACAGCACATGACAACCATCTTCCCTTGAATTCCGTTTTCAAGCAGATCCTTCATTTCTGCAACCACATCGTTGAGAAACTCCAAATCATTAGGTTTAGCAGGACCAGATGTTAAGGTGACAGGGAAAACACGAGTTGGACTCAGATGGATGGCACATAAGACAGGCCACAGAGTGGTCTTGCTGTTTTTGAACAGTGGAACACCATCAATGTTCAGAGACAACTCCAGGGTGGCTATTTTTTTTTCAGAACCTCTTGTGGGTAGTGGTTTAGTTGTGCTTCAATAGCTCTCCTTAAACCAAAGTGAACATACTCCATTCCTGATACCGGAGTTGACCTGATGTCTCTTGGGGTTGAGAGAAGGGTTCTTGCTGTTGAAGGCAACTCTGTGTGTCCATTGGCTTTTAATCCCACAAGAAGGTCATCAAGTGCAGAGTGTGTAATCTGGTGTTTTAAGGCCCAGTGTTGTAAAAAGTCCTTTAGTGAGCTTTGTGGGTCGTTTTCCTCAATGTAAGAGAGTCACTGGTGTCACTGCTATCCTCCACATTCATGGGTGTGCTCCACAGCACATCTGATGCAAACTCAGTACCAACACTACTGCTTGTTGGTACTGCCATGCACTCTGGCTCTTCTTCATTCTCCTCTGCCAGTAGTACAGATTGTTCTTGCAGTTGCTGCTGATGTTGACGAAGCCTGGCCGCTTCTTGCATAGCCTGCTCTGCCCGTGCAGTGTCTAGTGCGTCCTTCTCCTCTTGCATTTCTGCTCTCAAAGCCTTTCGCACCGCTTCCACCTCTCGCCGCACCCTCTTCCATCTCTTTGTGTAGGCTTGTCTGGCCAATCGCTTTTCACTCATTGTGGGGAAATACAACGTAACTGCAATGACAAAACTAAATGGCTAACACATTAACAGCACATTGGTACAGTACACAGTAATGCCACAAGTCAATTGATGATACTAAAAACACGTTCATCATTCAATGAATGACTTAACTTTATCAAAATCCAAAAACATTGCAGAGTGAAGCATTGCTAAAAAAAAAAAAAAAGATACAACTGTTACAATGCTTTCCATGGACATTGCAACATGGGACTCAAAATTACATTAAAGGATATGTGCATAAGCCCATATCTTGCCATTCTGAAGCAGGCTGAGACATACCCCAAATTTGCCAAATAACTGAGACAGCAGCAAACATAACAAAATCAGTGAGGACCACTCTATTACATTGCAAAGAACTCAGAAAGGAGCTTCATGTTCAAAATACTGCACACGTCCTTTAAAGGAGAATTCCGGCTGTTTTGCAAATAAAATTTTGAACTTTTGATTCCCCTGAAGTCAGCGCTGAGCACCGGTGAAGCATTTGATGCGCTCAGCGCTGACTTCTGGGGAATCCGGAAGGCAACAAAGGTATGTGCTGGCTCAAAAAGTTCAAAATTTATACACCTGCTAGCTAATGCAGTAAATGTGCAATGTTTTCAAACATCAGGGTCCACACACCACGGGCAATCCCATGAAAACCATTTTGAAACAAGTTATGTGAATATACAAACTTTGAAAGGCTGCCCCGTAGCAACCGTTTCAATTGAAATCCGCGTAGCAGCTATATGCATAACTTTTTTTTTTTTTTTAGACGGGATGGATTTTTCTCGCGGTTTGTGCTACTGCCAACTTTCCTTGACCACAAACGTTTGAGACATATTTGCAAAACAGACGGAATTCTCCTTTAAGGTATAACCACAACCAGAACGAAATCACAAATTACCTTTTCGAAAGTAGAGTACTTGAATAGAACGTAGGCTTCAGTACTTCCAACAGAGACGTTTGCTTCCAAATCCAACTTCAACAATCCAAGTTCCGGGTAGTGACTTTACTACACGCACCTACATCCTCTTATCCATCTGTCCAGCTGTAGCGCGAATCGCGTGTGGGTGGAGCACAGAGGACGGCAGGACAGAGATCAGGTTTGTTAAACGGCTTTATTGCCACACTTTTCAGAGTTGCAACACTGTTTTACTAGCGCGAGAGACACACACACACACACACACACACAGCGTCTCGTCCGGCTCTCCCTCTGCTCTCGCTCTCCCTCCTTAAATAGGGCGGTTTACTGGGGAGAACACACAAAACACAGGTTAATGACACTCAGGTGAAGCGATTCTGCCACTTACCTTCCCCAACTCCGCCCTCCTGTCACAGACCGGTGCTTGACCACGCCCCCGCTGCCACATACCCCCACCGCCCGACTCAGGCCGGGCGCCCGTCCGGCCCGCAGCCGACTCCCCCCCCCCCCTTGACGGGAGAGGAAGTCCGCCACGACCATCTGCGCCCCCGGCCTGTGGACCACCTTGAAGTTGAAAGGTTGGAGCGCCAGATACCAATGGGTGATCCGCGCGTTGGCATCCTTCATGCGGTGGAGCCACTGGAGGGGCGCGTGGTCCGAACAGAGGGTGAAAGAGCGCCCCAGCAGGTAGTAACGGAGGGCGAGGACCGCCCACTTGATGGCCAGGCACTCCTTCTCGATAGTGCTGTAGCGCCCCTCACGCACTGACAGCTTCCGGCTGATGTACAACACTGGGCGGTCCTCTCCCCCCACCTGCTGGGACAAAACGGCCCCCAGCCCTCTGTCCGACGCATCCGTCTGCAACAAAAAGGGGAGAGAGAAGTCAGGGGAGTGCAAAAGTGGCCCCCCACACAGTGCAGCCTTTACCTCAGAGAAAGCCCGCTGGCACTGCTCCGTCCACTGGACCGGATCTGGCGCCCCCTTTTTAGTGAGGTCAGTCAGCGGGCTGGTGACGTCCGAATAATTAGGTATGAACCTATGATAATAGCCAGCCAGCCCCAGGAACTGTCTCACCCCCTTTTTGGTCTTGGGTCTCGGGCAGGCCGCAATCGCTGCTGTCTTATTAATTTGGGGACGCACCTGCCCGTTACCCAAGTGGAAGCCCAGATACCGTACTTCCACCCGCCCAATCGCACACTTCTTCGGGTTGGCAGTGAGCCCCGCCCGCCTCAGCGACCTAAGGACGGCCCTCAGGTGTTGCAGGTGCCGCTGCCAGTCATTACTATAAATGATTATGTCGTCTAAATAAGCGGCCGCATAGGTGGCGTGGGGCCGGAGGATCCGGTCCATCAGCCGCTGAAACGTAGCGGGCGCCCCAAACAGCCCAAACGGAAGTGTGACGAACTGGTGTAAGCCGAACGGTGTGGAAAAGGCCGTTTTTTCCCGGGATAATGGAGTCAAGGGGATCTGCCAATATCCCTTCGTCAAATCCAGTGTCGAGTAAAAGCGAGCCGTGCCTAGTCGATCAAGCAGCTCATCAATACGAGGCATTGGGTATGCGTCGAATTTAGACACCACATTGACTTTTCTATAGTCCACGCAGAACCGGACCGAGCCGTCGGCCTTGGGAACCAAGACCACCAGGCTGCTCCAGTCACTGTGGGACTCCTCGACGATGCCCATTTCGAGCATGGCCTGAAGTTCTTCCCGAACCACCTTTTTTTTGTGTTCGGGTAATCTATAAGGTCGGCTACGCACTACCACCCCCGGGGGCGTCTCTATGTGGTGTTCTATGAGGTTGGTGCGTCCGGGCCGGGGCGAGAACACATCCGAAAACTCGGCCTGCAACTGGGCGACCTCCGTGAGTTGGGTCGGGGAGAGGTGGTCTCCACAGGGGACCGGAGAGGTGCGAGATGCCAATGACCCTTTTTGGATCTCCGGCCCCAGCTCCGCCTTCTCCGGAACTACCGACACCAACGCCACGGGGACCTCCTCATTCCAGAGCTTCAGCAGATTGAGGTGGTAGATCTGTAGCGCCCCCTCCCTGTCCGTTCGCCTAACCTCATAGTCGACATCCCCGACTCGCCGTGTGACCTCGAAGGGCCCTTGCCACTTGGCGATTAATTTGGAGCTCGACGTGGGCAACAGGACGAGTACCTTATCTCCCGGAGTGAACTCTCTAAGGCGCGTGCCCTTGTTGTACAGGCGGGTTTGCCGTTCCTGGGCCTGCCGCAAATTCTCCTGAGTTAAGTGGGTGAGCGTGTGGAGTTTTGCGCGCAGATCCATAACGTATTGAATTTCATTTTTGCTCTGCGAAGGTCCCTCCTCCCAATTTTCCCGCAGTACATCTAAGATGCCGCGCGGCTTACGCCCATACAGTAATTCAAATGGGGAGAACCCCGTGGAGGCTTGGGGGACCTCTCGCACTGCAAACAACAAGGGTTCGAGCCACTTATCCCAGTTACGTGCGTCCTCACTTACGAATTTTTTGATAATATTCTTGAGGGTGCGGTTGAACCGTTCGACTAAACCGTCCGTTTGTGGGTGATACACGCTGGTGCGGATCGGCTTAATACCTAGTAGCCCATACAGTTCGGCCAGTGTTCGTGACATAAACGAGGTGCCTTGATCAGTCAGAATCTCTTTCGGGATTCCGACCCGGGAGATGACGTGGAAGAGGGCCTCTGCAATACTACGTGCGGAGATATTGCGAAGAGGCACCGCTTCCGGGTATCGCGTTGCATAGTCCACCAGAACCAATATAAAGCGGTACCCTCGTGTTGACCGATCTAATGGCCCGACGAGATCCATCCCAATTCGTTCAAACGGGGTCTCGATTAACGGTAGGGGGCACAAGGGCACTTTTGGAATGGCCGCTGGGTTTACTAACTGACATTCGCGGCATGCCGTACACCACTTACGGACGTTGCCGCGAATCCCCGGCCAATAGAATCGGGCCATTATCCGGGCGAGTGTTTTATCCTGCCCGAGGTGTCCCGCCATGGGATTAAAGTGAGCCGCCTGGAATACCAATTCCCGACGGCTCTTTGGAATTAACAACTGGGTGACACGCTCCTTCGTCTGAGTGTCCTGCGTCACTCGGTATAACCTATCTTTTAAAATGGAAAAATAGGGGAAGGTCGGGGTGGCATTCGGCTGGAGCGTTTGACCATCGATTACTCTCACTTGGTCAAACGCGTGTCGCAGAGTTTCGTCTCGCGATTGTTCCAGTGGGAAATCCGCGAGGGACTCCCCAATAGAAAGAGGAGGAGCCGGGGGCCCCTCACTCTGTCGCGGAGATGACGTAGACGGCCCTGCGACCGCAGCTCCAGCCAAAACGACACCGGGACCCCCCCCGGCTAACCGGCAGGACCCACTCTTTACTAGGTGTGCCATCAACCCCCGGAACCCCAGCCAATCAGTCCCCAAGATTAAAGAGTGGGTAAGGCGAGGATTAACCGCCGCCTTCACTATAGATTTGTCCCCTCTGAAATGTATGTGGACCGACACCAACGGGTAGCAGTGAACATCCCCGTGCACACACAACACCTTCACCCCTTGTGCTCCCCCCAATGCCTCGTCTTGCACCAGGCTTTGGCGGATCGAGGTCTGGTTGCAACCCGAATCCACCAACGCCTGATAGGTCGCCCCTTGTACACTTACCGGTATGCGATATGCTCCGGCCTGATCGAGGGCAGCCTCTGGCGCGTCGGGGATCCGCACCACCGCCCCCACCTCCATCGTGGCACACTGTTGCTGCAGGTGGCCCGGTTCCCCGCAGCGCCAGCAAACCGGCCCGGGCCTCCCCTCTGCAGCTGTGGACTGGGGGTCACTCACCTGAGGGGGGGAGAGACAGACATAGAAGGGAGAAACGGGAGGGCACCACGGGTGCGGCGGGCCGGCTGGGGTGGGGCCGGCCCCCGCCTCCGTGGTGGGGGAATGGGGCGAGGACGGGACACGGGAGGAGGGGGAAGAGAGAGAGAGAGAGAAGAGGAGAGAGAAGAAGATATCCGTTGTCCTGCCGCCGGGACAGCCGCCAGATGATCCTCCGCCAGTCCTACGGCCTGATCCAGCGACGCCGGGCGGTGGCACTGGACCCACTCCGCGGTTCCGGCGGGTAGGCGGGCGATGAACTGCTCCAGCGCCACCTGGTCGATGATCCCCTCGGCGTCGTGATCTTCGGCCCTCAGCCACCGCCAGCAGGCGTCCCGGAGCTGCTGGCCGAACGCAAACGGGCTGCCGACTTCCTCCATTCGCAGCGCGCGGAAGCGCTGGCGCTGCTGCTCCGGCGTGCGCCCCACGCGCTGGAGGACAGCCCGGCGAAGGTCGGCGTAGGCCAGCCAGTGGTCGGCGGGGAGCTGTAGTGCGGCTAACTGCGCCTCTCCCGTCAGGAGGGGGAGGAGGCGCGCCGCGCGCTGTTCCATCGGCCACCCCAAGGCTTCGACGACCTGTTCGAATAATGCGATGAACGCCTCGGGGTCGTCCTGCGGGCCCATCTTAGTCAAGGTGATGGGAGATGGGCCCGCGGCCGGGGCGCTGGTGGACCCCGCCGACGCGAGGAGGCGCCGGAACGCCTCACGGTCTTCCTGTTGAGCCAGTACCAGGGCTTCGAAGCGGCGCTCCTGCTCCTTCCGGAGTGTGACGAGCGCCTGGTGCTGGCTCTGCTGGGCCGTGGCGAGGGCGTGGACCAAGTCCGCGAACGGGGAGGATTCCATGGGGCTGCAGGACAGGTGCTCCACGGTTCCCGGGTTTCGGCACCACTGTAGTGCGAATCGCGTGTGGGTGGAGCACAGAGGACGGCAGGACAGAGATCAGGTTTGTTAAACGGCTTTATTGCCACACTTTTCAGAGTTGCAACACTGTTTTACTAGCGCGAGAGACACACACACACACACACAGCGTCTCGTCCGGCTCTCCCTCTGCTCTCGCTCTCCCTCCTTAAATAGGGCGGTTTACTGGGGAGAACACACAAAACACAGGTTAATGACACTCAGGTGAAGCGATTCTGCCACTACCTTCCCCAACTCCGCCCTCCTGTCACAGACCGGTGCTTGACCACGCCCCCGCTGCCACACCAGCCAATGAGGAGCATTCGTTTTGCGTCACATGCCGTTGCGTCAGGCAACCTGACCAATCAACAACTTACAGTGGCTAGGTCTCGTTTCTTCCTGTAGACCCCATGGGAACAAAGAAAAAAAATTATGTATGGAAGTCAAGGGAGAGATAACTTATTTTATAGTTCAGATTCCATTATGCATTGGATTTAATACATGATGATTATTAACTTTTATGACAACCCTTCACACCAACAAAGTGTTGTTTTTCGACAGACAGTAAAAGTTACGTTACGTTTTCTGTTTTCTGTGCAACCTCTGAACTAGGCTAACAGAGTACTGCAGTAAACGTGTTGCTGATCTTTGCAGTCTACAAAAGTAGGCCCTCACTTGAGGTTTTATCCACCAACATATTTCGTCAAATAAAACATGGGGAAATCCGTACTGCTGTTATGCCGCTGTTCTTAGGCACAAATACACAGACATTTTAACAGAGAACACCGTCACCTACACGACATATATAGCGATATGGGGTAATCATGCGTAACCTCGGCGCTATGGCGTTAGCCATGCTAAGGTATGCTACATAGCATTATATCAAGAGCGTGCTAAATCACAACAAAGGTGAAAGAATTATGTACGAGTTCTTTGTCAGATGGGAGACTGGAAAAGACGTGTTTTAGAGATACCAACAACGATTCACTTCGTATAATGTAGCCGGTGACCGGAGATGGAGATGGTTGCACGCATAGCAGCTAACTGCTAGGTGAATAGTGAAACATACATTGCATCATAGAACTCAAACAACCAGAATAAAATAACACATTACCTGATCGCACGTACTGTAAATCCAGATAACGTACACTGGCGCTGGTAGTTCTAAATCCAACAAGGAGACTCGGTGAAATTTTCAAATAGCTAAATAAAAGGGCTATCGTAGCATCCATTAAGTCCGCCATTTTGTTATTTACCTTAGAGCTGTTTGAAAGCACAGAGAATTCTGGGTAATGTGCAGGATGATGATGCATCGAAGCTACCTAGCTGGACTTTTATTTTTAGAAAATAAGAGGAGAAGAGAAGTGGATTTTTGTATTGCAGCAGATTTTGTTAGTGGTACAGGGTGGATTTGGTTGTTGTTGGGACAAAGTACAAATAAGTTGATCAATGGAGCATATGTTGATCAATGGAGCTGGGTGTGAGTGAGTTGGGGCAACAATAGGGATAATGTACCAGAAGTATGTGCATGAGAAAATGTAGTTGGGGCAACAATAGGGATAATGTACCAGAAGTATGTGCATGAGAAAATGTAGTTGGGGCAACAATAGGGATAATGTACCAGAAGTATGTGCATGAGAAAATGTAGTTGGGGCAACAATAGGGATAATGTACCAGAAGTATGTGCATGAGAAAATGTAGGCATTATTGTAATGCAGCATGTTTTGAGGGCAAAATGTGTGACCACAACTTAAGGGTCAAACTTTTGTTGCTGCTCTGCCATATTATCAGGAGCCAATTTGCACCACACAAAAGACTGTGCACCAAGTCACAACGACCCATTGCCAAACCATGTTCACCCTCTTCATATGATATCTTGGCTGCAGCCTGCTCATTACAGATCACTTGAATTCCACAAAAAACATCACCACTTACAATCCAAACAAATTTAGCCTATAAGTTTATTTCTGCAAACCAGCCACACTCTACCGACATTGCACTAACTAGAAAAACATTTAACCTGTCCATTTTGCTTTCACCATTCACTTCTTGCCCAGTAAAATATCTTTTACATTTAACACTCAAAATGCTTCCTTTCCTTCATTCTTAATGGGGTCTCCTGGAATTGAATTGGAGTCGCCTGAAATAACCAATAGAAGAAAAATACTGAAAATAAAAATGTTCAACTAATTATGTTATATATCACAAATAAAATGCTATATATCCGCTTTGAAAAGAAAACATCCACATAACTGAAGGCTATAGGCTGCTGATCAAAATATAGAATATGTGACACTGTGCAATCTCTATAAAATCTAAAAAATGTGTATGGGGTCATGAGAAATTGGTGATGTAAAAATGGGGTCCCAGGCCAAAAAAGGTTGGCAACCACTGCTTTAGACAGTCAAAACACATTACTCAGGAATGTACATGGGTTTGTCGCCTATTTTTGTGAAAATTTCCTTGCAACATATCTCACAACTCAACATAGACTAGCCTATTTATCTGGCCTACCAATTACAGTATGCACACATTTCTGTTGACCATATGGTGTATGTTTTCAATGTGTGAGGGTTGGATTCCAAGACAAAACCAAAATGGCATGACATAACAATGCATGACAAAAGGAAAGTTATGTGACAGTTTACTATGGCAAAAAAAAAAAAAAAATAGGCTACAAGTACAAAAGAGGTTGAAATAAAAGATTAAAAAATAATTTAGCCAGCATCAGGAAAGCAGCTGTATAGTATAGTTCTCAGAACAACAAAAAAACAACCAAACATAACATTGTGTGGAGGTTATAATGTAACCAAATGATAACATTTCAGTTGGTTAGTTACCTCAACGTTTCGGGGACGTTTGGCTTCGTTAGGTTTCTGCATAACCATGAGGAAACGTTCTCTAAATGTTAGTTGTTGGTTACGTTCTAACAAACCTTTAGAGAACCATAGGCTAAGGGTACATTAATGTTCTGTGTTACTAGGGAGTATCTCTGTAGATAGATAATTGAATTTCAAAAATGTGTTTTAGTAAATAATTATTTTTAAAATGGGGGGCAACTGTGGTGGCAAGAAATACTTTTACAGTGGCAACTGCCACCTTTTGCCACCCCTTAATACCGCGCCTGCCTGTTAGTGATCATGATTGACTACAGCTGGTAGCTTCTCTGTGCCTTCATAAAAACGGTTTGTTTACAGCACTCACTGAATT
Source organism: Neoarius graeffei (assembly GCF_027579695.1). Lineage (NCBI taxonomy): Eukaryota > Metazoa > Chordata > Actinopteri > Siluriformes > Ariidae > Neoarius > Neoarius graeffei. Next base: position 12,772,482 of record NC_083570.1, read on the forward strand.
GACCAACACACAGTAAAATGGGAAAGTCCAAGGAGCTCAGTGCAGATCTGAGAAAGAGGATCGCAGATGTACACAACTCCGGAATGTCTCTTAGAGACATTTCTAAACAACTGCAGATCCCAAGATCAGTTCAAACAATTGTAGGTAAGTTACTGGGAGGTGTAGTCCCTTTGCCAATCCACTGTACTTCAAGAAAACCCAAACTGTCACCCTCAGCTGAAAGGAAATTGGTTCCGATGGTCAGGAAAAACCCAGGAACTACCGTGGCACAGTCCTGCGATGAACTGGAAGCTGATGGATCACTGTCTACAGTTCAGTGAGTTTTATATCACCATGGACTAAGAGGCTGCTATCCAAGAAATACAGTGGTGCTTGAAAGTTTGTGAACCCTTTAGAATTTTCTATATTTCTGCATAAATATGACCGAAAACATCATCAGATTTTCACACAAGTCCTAAAAGTAGATAAAGAGAACCCAGTTAAACAAATGAGACAAAAATATTATACTTGGTCATTTATTTATTGAGGAAAATGATCCGATATTACATATCTGTGAGTGGCAAAAGTATGTGAACCTCTAGGATTAGCAGTTAATTTGAAGGTGAAATTAGAGTCAGGTGTTTTCAATCAATGGGATGACAATCAAGTGTGAGTGGGCACCCTGTTTTATTTACAGAACAGGGATCTATCAAAGTCTGATCTTCACAACACATGTTTGTGGAAGTGTATCATGGCACGAACAAAGGAGATTTCTGAGGACCTCAGAAAAAGCATTGTTGATGCTCATCAGGCTGGAAAAGTTTTCAAAACCATCTCTAAAGAGTTTGGACTCCACCAATCCACAGTCAGACAGATTGTGTACAAATGGAGGAAATTCAAGACCATTGTTACCCTCCCCAGGAGTGGTTGACCAACAAAGATCACTTCAAAAGCAAGGAGTGTAATGGTTGGCGAGGTCACAAAGGACCCCAGGGTAACTTCTAAGCAACTGAAGGCCTCTCTCACATTGGCTAATGCTAATGTTCATGAGTCCACCATCAGGAGAACACTGAACAACAATGATGTGCATGGCAGGGTTGCAAGGAGAAAGTCACTGCTCTCCAAAAAGAACATTGCTGCTCATCTGCAGTTTGCTAAAGATCACGTGGACAAGCCAGAAGGCTATTGGAAAAATGTTTTGTGGACGGATGAGACCAAAATAGAACTTTTTGGTTTAAATGAGAAGCGTTATGTTTGGAGAAAGGAAAACACTGCATTCCAGCATAAGAACCTTATCCCATCTGTGAAGCATGGTGGTGGTAGTATCATGGTTTGGGCCTGTTTTGCTGCATCTGGGCCAGGACGGCTTGCCATCATTGATGGAACAATTAATTCTGAATTATACCAGCGAATTCTAAAGGAAAATGTCAGGACATCTGTCCATGAACTGAATCTCAAGAGAAGGTGGGTCATGCAGCAAGACAACAACCCTAAGCACACAAGTCATTCTACCAAAGACTGGTTAAAGAAAAATAAAGTTAATGTTTTGGAATGGCCAAGTCAAAGTCCTGACCTTAAACCAATCGAAATGTTGTGGAAGGACCTGAAGCGAGTAGTTCATGTGAGGAAACCCACCAACATCCCAGAGTTGAAGTTGGTCTGTATGGAGGAATGGGCTAAAATTCCTCCAAGCCAGTGTGCAGGACTGATCAACAGTTACCGCAAACATTTAGTTGCAGTTATTGCTGCACAAGGGGGTCACACCAGATACTGAAAGCAAAGGTTCACATACTTTTGCCACTCACAGATATGTAATATTGGATCATTTTCCTCAATAAATAAATGATCAAGTATAATATTTTTGTCTCATTTGTTTAACTGGGTTCTCTTTATCTACTTTTAGGACTTGTGTGAAAATCTGATGATGTTTTAGGTCATATTTATGCAGAAATATAGAAAATTCTAAAGGGTTCACAAACTTTCAAGCACCACTGTAACCCTCTGCTCCAAAATTGACATCTTCAAGCTTAACTAAAGTTTGAAGCTGACCAGATGGGCAAAGAAAAAGCCTTCTGGAGGAAAGCTGTATGGTCAGATGAGACAAAAATTGAGATGTTTGGCCACAGTGGCCACCATATACAGAGGGACACTGTACCAGCTGGTGGTGGTGGCAGGATCATCATGCTCTGGGGCTGTTTTACTGTTTTACATGCTCTGGCGCTGTGGAAGACGGCTGCCTCTCCAGTAGCTCTGTAGTTTTTAGTTCTTTAAACCTCTTTTTTTTCCACTTTTTTACTTTTCTGCTCTTCTTAGGAAGACATAGTGTGTTTTTCTTCATATTCCATGGATATTTTTAACTTTAACATTCAACCAGGAGCCAGTCTTCTTGCTTATTTGAAAGAGGAGCTGCTGGCCCTGAAAACAATGGGGCAGGCCGTGATACGACACCACATCCCGGCGGAGCTGAGGAGGAGACCCAGGGGCTGCAATGCCCAGGCTAAGCTAAAGGCTAGACTAGCGGACAACCAGTGGCACTGCAAACCATCTATTCCCTCCATTATAACGGGGAATGTGAACTCGCTGCCGAACAAGGTCGACAAGCTATCCACACTGAACAACCAACGGACTTACCATGAGAGCAGCTTGTTTATTTTTATAGAGACATGGCTAACCCACCTTGTACTGGATGCTAACGTGGACCTGCGTGGATTCACTGCTGTGAGAGCCGACAGAGACACTAAAGTATGCGGGAAAAGCAATGGTGGGGGACTCATCATCTACGTGAACAACTGCTGGTGTAACCGCGGACATATCTCCGTAAAGACAGTTTTATGTTGCCCGGACTTGGAGCTGCTAGCCGTTAGCCTGCGGCCATATTATCTGCCGAGGGAGTTCAGTCACGTGATCACCATCTGTGTTTACATCCCTCCGAGGACAGACGCAGCCGCTGCATGTGAGAGGATTCACTCTATCACAGCAAGGCTGCAGACACAGCACCCTGTGGCATTTATGATCATTTCTGGGGACTTTAATCATGCGACTTTGGACTCTACTTTGGCTGCTTCCCCACTAGGGAAGTCTGACCACAACCTGGTTTGTCTATGGCCGAAGTACATCCCCCTGGTCCAAAGATAGCCTGCAACAACTAGCTCCATCAGGAGGTGGTCCCCTGGAATGGAAGATGCCATCAGAGGCTGTTATGACACCACGGACTGGGATGTGCTGCTTAGCCCACACTGTAAGGACATAGAGGGGCTGACACACTGTCTGATGGATTACTTCAACTTCTGTGCAGACATGGTCTCCCCAGCTAAGACTGTACGGTGTTACCCTAATAACAAGCCACGGGTAACACAGGAAGTCAAAGCTGTCCTCAACAAGAAGAAGGCCACCTTCAGGAACAGGAATAGGGAGGTGATAAAAGCAGCACAGCAGGAGGTGAAACACTGCGTGAGGGAAGCTAAGGACAGCTACAGGAGAAAGGTGGAGCAGAAGCTGAAGGAGAACAGCATGAGGGAGGTCTGGGAAGGTGTGAAAACCATCTATCTTCATCTTAACAACAAAGATCTATCTTCATGCTGTCTACCTTCATCTTCACAACAAAGGACACTCATTTCAGGATTGCAACGTATGCATTTTAGCCAGAGAGGATCGTTGGTATGAGCGAGGAGTTAAAGAAGCCATTTTTGTCAACCTGGAACAGCCATCACTGAACAGAGGTGGGGGTCTAAGACATCATTTATCAGCCACCTACAATGCAGTCCTTGGCACACTTCCCAGACAACTGAATGCACACCAAAATCCAGTTGTTTTCAGTGGCATACAGGAGGACTGAGAGAATCAGCGTTCCATTGATCACCTTAATGGGCAATCCATTGATCACCCTAACGACTCTCCAGGCCATTCACATTCAGCCCCCAGTGACCCACACCAACAGGATGACTCAATGACACCTTAGATGAGCTTTTCATCCATGAGAGGATAAATACCTGATGCTCCCTACTCGTCAGGCAGAACTGAAGAAGCCTTTCGGATGAGAGGTGAAACATCTTCAAGAATCTTCAAGCAAGTCCAGTTGCTCTCTTTTACCACCCACAGTGGAATCATCTTGTGTTTCTTCACCACCGATTGCTATCATTGTGCATAGCGTGTTAAACACAGAAATGCCATTGTGTAATTAAAACTGTAAGATGTCATATGGTGGGAAATACAAGCGAGTCAGTTTAATTTCAAATTCAGCAGAAGTTGTGCTTTAGCCAATGAGAAGCCTCCATTGGGCAGCCAATCAGAAGTCTGTGCTCAAGCAAACGTCCTTTTAAAATGATATGAACAGGAGCCGCCATTTTGTTTTGGGGCACTTCTAGGGGTGGGTCCCTTGTAGTGGGACAGAGTTTAAAAATGACTGGTGGAAGTTTAGTAGAGATGGGATTTATGGCTCTTTGATGGGATCCGCATTTTTGTGATCCGTTCTTTGAAAAGAGCCATTCAAAAGACTGGCTCATTTGGCTCTTTTTAAATATTTATTCAGTTTTAAGAAGACAGCGTCTAAAGAAACCAGATCCCTCTGCTTAGACAGTGACGTCAATATTTCTGGACATACCTTTTATATAAAGCAACCTAGACTTACATTATTGTAACCCCTAAATGCTCATAAATAACCATTAAAAAACAATGAGGGCTTCAATGAATGTCCACAGAATGGCTTTTCTGTAAAAAAAAAAAAAAGAACCCACTCAAGAACATAGTTATCAAGAACGCAAGAATATTTTATAGAAAAACACTTGTTCTACAAAAATATTTAAGTCTGAGATACAAAATAGATACAACTACAATAAATATAAACACAAGAACTAGTTATCATACAAGGGGCCTCATGTACAAAGCTTGCGTACGCACAAAAAAGCTACGTACGTCACTTTCTGCGCAAACATTCGTATGTACAAAGATTGACTTGGCGTGGAAAAGTGCGGTACTCTACGCAAACCTCATGGCTGGCGTACGCACATTTCTGGTGCATCTTGGTACTTGGCGACACTTAGAGGCAGAGCAACACAACTACATTTAGGCCTACTCGGTCAAGAGTCATGACATGGCGATAAGTGGCATCCAAAAATGCATCGGAACATCAGGATGCGTGAATTGAAATGTATGTCAGTCATACGACATTGTCGAGACACATAATGCGAGACTGTTGGGTAAATGCCAACAGATCCATCAACCATCCCTTCCATATTGTAATTACGGGAAATGAGAAACCCCAGCAATATCATTTCGATATTATTCCCATTGACTATTGGTTAATTAATTAAATTAAAGAATGCACATGCAGGACCATGCATTGCAGCTAGCTTAACAGATCTTCCTCGCGCATTTGCCGCGAGGTGTCAGACTGAAATATTATTATTAGTTGATGTTGCGTGGGGTAGCCTTATCACATAATTACCAAGATCAATATATGAAACGATTTCCAAGTGCGTACAAATCAGACACAACCGCGGTGTGTGGGGACCAATCACTAGCATGTATCAAATTAAATGAGGATATAAAAGCATGCGCAACATGTGGCGATAACCGATAGGATGACAATGGCGTGGTTGGCCTTATGGGAAGACGCTGCAAATGGTCGGATTAGGAGGGAACGGGTGTTCCGTGATTACACCGATTTCCTGGCTCACGATGATGACTGGCTTATCAGCCGATTCAGACTTCCAAGAGCCATTCTTTTGGAGCTCTGTGCTGAGTTGGGCCCGGGGTTGGAGAGGGAGACGGTGAGGAGTCACGCCTTACCCGTTCCTATCCAAGTCCTGACCACGCTTGGGTTCCTAGCAACAGGCTCATTCCAGAGGGAACTGGCCGACCGGTCGGGAATGAGCCAGATAGCTCTCAGCCGCACTATTCCGTCTGTGTTAAATGGGATCATCCGACTGTTGGCCAGGTACATACGGTTTCCCTATGATGTGGCAGACCAAGCACAGATAAAAGCGCAATTTGCAGCGATAGCCGGTTTTCCAAATGTAATCGGAGTGATCGACTGCACGCATATTGCTATAAAGGCGCCATCTGAGGGTGAATATGCGTACGTGAATAGGAAACATTTCCACTCTATAAACGTACAGATTATATGTGATGCCCAAATGCGCCTGACAAATATCGTGGCAAGGTGGCCTGGGGCGACCCACGATGCATTCGTCCTGGCGAACAGCTTGGTGGGAAACAGGCTGGATGCCAGCAGAGTGCGTGATGGGTGGTTACTTGGTAAGCAATCTAAAACACTTGAAGTGAATTCACTTGAAATATACACATGTTGGATAGCTTATGCTGGACCTATCCCAACTGCTCATAGGAGACAGCGGCTACCCACTCCGAAAATGGTTACTGACCCCCCTAGCCAACCCACGGACTGATCAGGAGCAGCACTACAACAACCTCCACGCACGGACGTGGTCAGTGGTGGAGCGCACCATTGGCCACCTGAAAAGCCGGTGGCGCTGCCTTGACCGGAGTGGGGGGGGTGCTGCTCTATCAGCCCGACAAGGCGTGCCATATTGCGCTGGCGTGTGGCGTGTTACACAATGTGGCGCAGCGGCACGGCGTGCCAATAATGGAGCAAGACCTGCCGGAGGACCCAGACCCTGGGCCTCACAACGAGGTGCCACAGCGACATGGCATACAAACCCGGCAGTGCTTAATAGCCACAATGTGAAAAGGTAAGGGCAGATGGGACACGGGACACCATTCATTTTTTAAGATATTCTTTTAATGTGTTATTCAGTTCCTTCAATTCCTCGCGGATTCCCTCGAGGTTGTCGTTAATCGCCTCTATCCCCTTTAAAATTTCCCCCTGGGACTCAAGGACCGCGCGTGTCAGCACCCGGCCTGTGGACCCGGCGACAGGGGCAGGCGGTGGAGAAGGGGGGCAGGTGACAGTGACGCTGGATCCGCTCGGCTGGGGGTCCTCTTCCTGCTCGGGTGGAATGGACTGGGGGCCTGCTGTTGTTCCCTGGCACCCTGCTAGAATACATTTGTCATTAAAATCCTATTGTGGAAAATATGTGCACGTTTTATTTCTGGTTACATGTGGCTAGGAATATTGGGCCTACTAAGAGAGGAAGAAATTCCTCAAATACAGGGTGTCCCCGAAAAAATGTACACATTAGAGCACTAAAGGTGTTTTTTTGTTTTCAAAACCCATGTAACTCAAATAGACACTCATTGTGGCGCAAGCACTGCGGACGATGCGAATCATACCGTTATCTTGGTATAGGCTACATTCACATTCAGTGGCATACAATCAGTGACCGTTGCATGTCTCATAGCATACACTTTGAACATCACTTTAATTGGAGGTGACAGAACAAGTAAATGATGTATGTGAATTCTATTACACTGTGCTAAAGGCAGGGATTAACACGAATAAATGTTAATGTTAAATATTAATAATAAATGTTAAATGTTAATTTGATTAATGCGAGATTTCTAACATTTAATTAACATTAACGCGTTAGTAAAAGTTGCCATGTCTTTTACCTAAGGCGGGCCTTACTGCAGGTCTATTTATACTAATTAACATATTCAGTGTGGAATAATTGAGGGAGGAGACGGGGCGGGAAACGGGGCTCGTGCATGTGCGCCGAATTCCACGTTGATTGGGATGTACAACAGGAGAGTGCGTGGAAACCTTCGTACGCACTGATTGATACATCCGGATTTTTTTGGCCGTACGCAAATTTCCCGATTTTGACGTGCGCACATCTTTAGTGGGAAATCCACGCAGATCTTTGTACATGAGGCCCCAGAACATTTTAATAGAAAAAAACAAACTTTCTATATTAAAAATATTGAAATTGTAACAAAAATAGATACAACTAAACAGTCAGATAAATAGCTAAAGTTATAACAAGAACACAAGATTATTTTAATAGGAAAAAACAAACTATTAATGTAAAAAATATATTATTATTATTATTATTATTAGAAAAATAGATACAACTAGATAAACTGATAAATAAATAAAATACACAAAAATAGAACAAACAAAATGACGATAGAATAAATTAAATGAACGTCCGTGCAAAGTAGTTTTCCCAAAATATTATCATTAATATCACACAACAACATTATAAACTATATACAAAACAATTTGAACTATTAGGCAAACAGAGAAAACTTGAATAAATAAAAACTCTGACGACCACCTCCCACTCCCCGATGTCACATCGGTGCCTATTTGTCTGATGGCTACATTTGCATATCAGACAAATAGGCACCACTGTGCCTCACCGTAACCTTTCCCTAACTCAGTGAAGGGAGGAGGAGTAAAGGAGGAGCTTTTTCATCTGAAACAGTCCAGAAAAAGAACGACAGAAAGAACGGCTCCCCCAGCTCGAGACTCGGTTCTCATCGTTCATGCCGAGGAGCCGTTCAAAAGAATCGGTTCGTTCGCGAACGTCACAACACTAAAGTTTAGATTTCAGTGTGTATCCTGCTGGATATCACTCAGTGCTCAAATTCTTTTATACAATACCAACTTTTTTGAGATGCGTTGCTGTCATGAAATTTCAAATGAGCCAATATTTGGCATGAAATTTCAGAATGTCTCACTTTCGACATTTGATATGTTGTCTATGTTCCATTGTGAATACAATATCAGTTTTTGAGATTTGCAAATTATTGCATTCCGTTTTTATTTACAATCTGTACTTTGTCCCAACTTTTTTGGAATTGAGGTTGTATATTTTTGGCCCTGTTGATTTCAGAAAACCCAAAGAAATTGTTTTTTTGTTGTTGTTGTTGTTGTTGTTTTTTAAGATGTGTGCTATACAATTATTCTGCCACAGAAAAAGAACAGTTCAGAGAAATCATTGAAAGCCCAAATACTGCCATTACATTCATATCCAAGATGACATTCAGGTCACTATATAGCATTGTGTTTGCCATCTTGTGTTTCTTCACCACTGATTGCTATCATTGTAAAAGTGCGTAGCGTGTTAAACACAGAAATACCACTGTGTAGTTAAAACCGTAAGATGTCACATGGTGGGAAATACAAGCGAGTCAGTTTAATTTCAAATTCAGCAGAAGCCAATGAGAAGCCTCCACTGGGCAGCCAATCAGACGTCTGTGTTCAAGCAAACTTCCTTTTAAAATGATATGAACAGGAGCCGCCATTTTGTTTTGGGGCGGGTCTAGGGGTGGGTCCCTTGTAGATTTCCACAACATAACTCACGTCATGAAGGAAACCACCAATCACACATGATCCCTGGACTCCTCCTCCTTCTCTCCCTCCTTCTTTTCCCCTCCCTTTCTCTCTCTCTCTCACACATGTGGCAGTGGCTCCTCATTTCAGAGAAAACAAAGCTCAGTCTCTCTTTCTCTCTCTGTGTGTGAGTTCAAGAAAATGGCCGAAGCCAGTATTTCAATAGATCAGGACCAGTTCCTCTGTTCAGTGTGTCTGGATCTACTGAAGGAGCCAGTGACGATCCACTGTGGTCACAGTTTCTGTAAGGTGTGCATTAATGACTGGTGGGATCAGGATGATAAGAGCGGAGTTTATCGCTGTCCTCAGTGCAGAGACACTTTCACACCAAGGCCTGTTCTACGCAGAAACAACATATTGGATGAAGTGGTGGAGAAACTGAAGAAGAAGGCTGAAGTCCAAGCTGCTTCTCCTGCTCCCTGTTACGCTGGACCTGGAGATGTGGAGTGTGATTTCTGCACCGGGAGAAAACACAAAGCCGTCAAGTCCTGTCTGATGTGTCTGGCCTCCTTTTGTGAAACTCATCTGAAACCTCACTATGAAGTTCCTTCCTGGAAAAAGCACAAGTTAATCGAAGCTTCTGGAAATCTCCAAGAGAAGATCTGCTCTGAGCATGATGAAGTGTTGAAGCTCTACTGTCGTACTGACCAAAGCTTCATCTGTTATCTGTGTATGACGGATGAACACAAAAGCCACGACACCGTCTCAATTAAAGCATACAGAAGTGAAAAACAGGTGAGAAATGCAAGTCTAATTTATTCAGAGTTATTTCATACAGTTTACATTTCTAATCTAAAAGGCCCCCTTGGCACAATGTTAATTTTTTTTTAAACAAAAACAAAGTATTAACTTGAGGCAAACTTTAGGTGGCATTATAGTTTTTGACAACAGTGACATGAACAATGATTAAAACTAAACACATGGTTCATTTCAACTTGGAGAAAAACTGAATTTTCCTTAAGGGGGTCTTTTTTTCCCCCCACTCTAATTATGATAAAAGGAAACGATGCCCCCTGGGGGCCATTTACCCCGCCATTAAGGGGGCGTTATACCCCACAGACTACACTTTTACAAAAAAGGGTCTTATTTTCAAAATGTGATTCAACTTTTTATACCTGATGTATTTTTTTTTTAACGTACTGACTTGTCTACTCATACCACATACACAGCTGTGATATCTGACGAAATAGCAGCTATCCATAGCAGTCCATAGCAACAATAGAAATGTAACTTTGCGCCATCTGGTGGTTATTTTGGGTAAAACAGGCCGAGGGCCTTTTACCCCACGGGGGCGTATTAGGCTGCTGGGCCATAGAAGGTTCACGCTGCACACTACACGCGTGTAAAGAAAAGTGGACAAACGTAGCATGACTTGCTCTGGGCCATAGAACGGCGTTCACGTTGCACACTTCACGCGTGAAGCATGAAATGAACATGCACACTTTTTTCTAGGCGTGAAGATGGAAATTCCAGTCAATGCATGCGGTCACCGCCGCGCCAGCCAATCAGAACGGGTCTAGGGAGATAACTCTATGCTTTCAGGGGAAAACTTCAGAAAAAATATAATTGAATGGTATAATTGAAAAATAGTTCTTCATCGGGATTGTCAAGCAGATTATAGAATGTTCGGTGAAATTCACCACGGGTTTCTCTCAGAAGGAAGTGTTCTCGGCTCCAAATTCTGTTCCTTTTTCTCTTCCTCTGTCTCAGTAAAAGCAGAATGAGGCAATCGTCGTCATCCGAAGAGTCCATATTGTTGGTTATTGTTGTATTACTCGGTCAAAGTAGAACAGACGCAACACGTGAACATCCAAGCATGAAGTTTAATGGCCCAGGGTCCGGTTCTTCACGTGAACGTGTAGCGTGCAGCATGCAGCGTGAATCTTCTATGGCCCAGCAGCCTTACCCCACTCTACTCTACCTTTTTTATGATTTATCGATGAACATTTCATGAGCGCCACATTCAAACTGTTCCATAGCTTTCCTCCACAAATAGAGATACTCAACATTTTTAACGTTGTCCTAGCACTGCGAGTTTTAAATTTCAATTTCCCCCTAAAGTTATAGCCACCCCCCCCCAGCCGAGAACATTGTTTGGATATTCCTTGGTACTTTTATAATTCCTTACTTTGTACTTTTATTAGGGCAGTTTTATATTCTATACTATCCCTGAATTTTAAACAATTTGAATTTAAGAATAGTGAATTAGTATGATCTCGGTAACCATCACTATGAATTATTCTTATAGCTCTTTTTTTGAAATATAGTTATTGCATGACGTGAACATTTATATGTATTTCCCCACACCACTGAGCAGTAATTTAAGTACGGTAAAATCAGGGAACAGTAAAGAATGCGGAGTGAATTATAGTCAGGACGTGCTATTGCTTTACTCAAAACAGATATGCTTCTTGATAGTTTAATTAGTATGTATTTTATATGTGATTTCCAAGTAATTCAGAATCAGAAGCACTTTATTGCCAGGTATGTTACACACACGAGGAATTTGACTCCGGTTCGACTTAGCTTTCATAGTACAGACAGAAAGAAAGTATAGGAAAAAACAAAACACACGCGTGCTCACAGAGTCTCACTGCAGTGAACTCCAGAGGGAGAATCGTGTTTCTACAGCGACGGCCTTGAAGGCAGTGCTGGCTGGGAGAGCCAAGATAAGATTGGAATTTGTTTAGACTTAAGATGGGTAGACGTGTCCTTTTTCGCTTAACCCGCTTGTCCATTCTGGCCACCAAAATGAGCCATTTCTCTTTGCAAAGCCATCAACTTCTCCATGATGTTATCAATGTTGCGACTCAAGTTCTGAACAGCCACAGTCTGAGTGCCGACAGCTCTGCCCACCGCCTCAATCATGTCGGGCAGCTTTGTGGGGCTTTGAACAGCTGCCACCGTTATCTGATTTCCTCGATACACCAGGGCAATGCCAAGCCCAATCAGCAAAAATCCTGTGATCATGGTTCTGAATAGGTAAATATCCTCAATGTCCTCCACGGAAAGAATCGCCAAGCACACCACACGCCACTTCTCCCAGGCATCCATGGTGTATCCGGCTGCAAACGTTCCGGCAGGACAGGCAGGTTCCTCCGAACCCAGACTTCTCATCGAGAAGATTGTCAATTGCGTGAAGTGACCAGTTGATCAAATCCATAATTTCGATTCGGAGAACAGTGCAGGAAGGGTCTCTGACAAGACGAGTCCGCAGAAGCAAAGCAGGAGAGAGGCTTGTCAGGAAGGGAGAGGCTGAGAAATGAGACATGAGAGGAAAAAACACCCACACATTTCACTCCTATCAGGACCGGAATGTGTAGGCATTAAAAAAAAGCCTCAGCGCAGCATTCCGTGACGCACAGAGAAGAATTAACACAACAATTACACAAAAACATAGAAAGTACGAGAGCAAAGTCCCGTGGCAGCCGTCTGCGGCGCCAGGTTGGATGGAATTCTATCATCTATTATTACCCCACGAAATGTATTATTAGAAACTCTTTCAATGTCAACACCATCTACCTGTACATTTATTGCCTTATTTATTTTATAATTATTAAATAACATGATTTTTTTTAGACAGATTTAATGATTTATTTCGATCAAACCAACTTTTTCACCTGCACAATTCTGAAGAGATTGTTTTCTACCTCATGTAAATTTGTTCCAGAACAAAACATATATTCGTGTCATCTGCAAATAATACCATCTTAAATATCTTTGATACATTGCACATATTTATATAAAGAATGAACAGTTTAGGACCCAATACTGACCCCTGGGGGACACCACAAGCAATGTTCAAACGAGATGAGACAGAATCACCCAGCTTCACAAATTGTCCTGTTGCTCAAATAACTTCTTATCCAATTTAATACAACTCCCCTTATCCCATACTGTTCCATCTTATTAATATATCATGATTTAATAGTATCAAAAGCTTTTTGGAGATCAATAAATATCCCAGTGACATTTTTCTTTATCATCTATCTACTATGATTCCATTAGTGCCAGCTCTGTTGATCTGTTTGCTCTAAATCCATATTGACCATCACTGAGTAGTTTGTATTTTTTAATGAATTTATCTGATCTGTTATTGAATAGTTTTTCAAGAATTTTGGAGAATTGAGGAAGTAAAGAAACAGGTCTGTAATTTGTGAAGTTGTGTTTGTCCCCAGATTTATACAATGGAATTACTTTTGCTATTTTCACATTGCTTGGAAATGTACCGGTTTGAAATGACAAGTTACAGATGTATGTTAATGGTTTAGAAATCCCCCCAATAATAGTTTTCACTAGTTTCATATCAATATCATTACAATCTGTGGACATTTTATTACCACATTCATTAACTATATCAATAATTTCCTTCTCATCTACTGGTGTAAGAAACATAGGACAATAATTCCTCTTTATAATATTATCAATACACTCATCATTTGTTACCGGATCAGAGATATTTTGAGCTAATCTTGGTCCAGCATTAACAAAAAAATTATTACAACTTTTAGCAACTACACCTTTCGCCTGTAGTCAGCTGGGATAGGCTCCAGTTTGCCTGCGACCCTGTAGAACAGGATAAAGCGGCTAGAGATAATGAGAGTGAGTATTAGCAACTACATCCATGTTAAAATTTTCGATACCTTTGTCATTAAAGTATTTAGGGTAATGTATTTGTCCAGTGCCATCTTTAATAATACTATTTCATATATTCCATATTCCTTTAATATTATTTTTGCTATTATCTATTAATTTGCCATAATAATCCTTCCTACATTTCCTTATGATACTCGCTAACTTGTTTTTATAGTTTTTATATTTTCTGCCTCTTTGGTTATTAATTTAATAAATTCTCTATATAGAGTATTTTTCTTCTTACAGGCATTTTGTAATCCCTTAGTAATCTAAGGTTGGTCATTATAGTTTTGTTTTGTACTATATTGCTTCAGTGGGCAATTCTTATCATATAATAATTTGAATATACTTAAGTTATCATATGCTCTATCAATGCTATTCTCTGATTCCCAGTCTTGCAGTAATAAATCATTATTTAATGCAAACATGGCTTCCTCAGTCCTAACCCTTCTATACTTAAGTTTATGGTCTGTCACATTTCTCTTGCAATTACAGTCATAAATTGTAAAAACCGGTAGATGATCACTGATATCATTGATTTAATATTCCATTTATAGTGTTATTATCTATGTCATTGGTAAATATATTATCTATTAAAGTAGCACTATGGTCAGTAATTCTGGTGGGTCTGGTAATTTTTGGGTGAAGACTCATACTGTACATGGTATTAATAAAATCCTCCGTCATACTTTGCTTATTAGGGTTCAACAGATCAATATTAGTATCCCCACAAATGAAGATAACTTTTTTTATTATCTACTGTAAATGTCTTTTCTACCCAGTCCTTAAACACCTCTATGCTAGTTTCTGGCGCTCTATATAAACAGCTAATTAATAAATTTCTAATTTTTTCAATATTACTTTCAATTATGGGCGGCACGGTGGTGTAGTGGTTAGCGCTGTCGCCTCACAGCAAGAAGGTCCTGGGTTCGAGCCCCGGGGCCGGCGAGGGCCTTTCTGTGTGGAGTTTGCATGTTCTCCCCGTGTCCGCGTGGGTTTCCTCCGGGTGCTCCGGTTTCCCCCACAGTCCACAGACATGCAGGTTAGGTTAACCGGTGACTCTAAATTGACCGTAGGTGTGAATGTGAGTGTGAATGGTTGTCTGTGTCTATGTGTCAGCCCTGTGATGACCTGGCGACTTGTCCAGGGTGTACCCCGCCTTTCGCCCGTAGTCAGCTGGGATAGGCTCCAGCTTGCCTGCGACCCTGTAGAAGGATAAAGCGGCTAGAGATAATGAGATGAGAGACTTTCAATTATTAAACATTCTAATAAGTTATCAATCACCGTTGTCATGCCATCTATTAACTTATAATTCAAATTACAGTCCACATACACCGCCACTCCTCCTCCACCTTTATTTTTCCTGCTTATAGAATTAAATTCATATCCAGCCAGTTCGAAATCCACTCCTTTCTCCAGGTCAATCCAGGTCTCTGATATGGCAATTATGTTGAATGGATGAGTAAACTGACTTCAGCATTTCTTGATGTTTGATGTTTGAAGTTAGCGTACATGCTTCTGCTGTTGAAGTGTATTATTGATCATTTTCCCACAGCCTCAGTGGACGGATTGTACTGTTCCTCTGTGTAATGGTGGCTGTTCTGTCCTCAATGCGTAGCATGCATGTGTTGACAGGCAGCTAAACGCTCCACTCCAAACAAGACTCTGGGTATCATTTTCTTACCGATTTATTGTTGAAGTGTGAAACTAAAAATAAAATAAACCAAACAATATAATCATGAATATTACATTGCTGCAGATGCATAAACCATATAATAAACAACTCCTACATCTGTGCACCACATAAACCGCACCTAGCATGGCTAACAGAAATGGTAACCAAAGGGAATACATATGAAACACGTCACTAATAAGCATACAATGTAACAGTCTGCCACTTAAGACCTCAACATATGACAGTAAATTCACATATAAACACATACCGCCGATGCAACTAGAAGATGATGTATACTGAAGTGGCTGATCATCACTAGAAGCTGGCAAAATGTGCCATTCTGTTGCTTTTTCCTCACTTCCTAGATAAAGTTTTTATTCAACATGACAAACCCTGACCGCTAAACCAAAACAGGCCAGGAGATGACTGTATTGCAGTTTTTAATATTCCAGTTCAAATAAAACATCATGAAATTAAACACATCAAATCCTTTTTTTTTACTGACACTCTGAACCTTATGCACTAAACTGAACAGTGGCAATTGTCATTCATGGTTGAGAAAAAGTTATTGTCCGGGTCTGTTATTTTCTATATCCGATAGTTTATGGTCAGTGAATTCATGGGGTTTCAGTTCCAGGTTTTCATAATCAACAAGCATTTGCGTTAGCCGAGTAGTGTTCCGGGGAATGGATGAAAAAGTTATATCGGTGTGTGTCATGGTTGAGTTTGGTATAGTGTCACGTCGGTATCGATTACCTTACAGTCCCGATAGCCATCACTGGTATCTGTCCAAGTCCTCGATGTTTCGTATGACCAGAACTCTAGCCTCCTCTGGTGTACCGTTCAACTTAATGAATACTTTGCAGTTGGTTATCCATGTAGATTGAATTTTATTTTCTTTCGTCAGATGACGTGCTTTTCTGGCGATGTCAGCATTGCGTTTTGTCAGGTGCTCGTTGATGTAGACGTTTGTACCTTTTCAGTTTCCTTCCTTTTCTCAGCAATGCAGTTTTTATGTTTTCGATTGACGAATCTCATTATGATGGCAGTGTTTTCCTTGTCTCTCCTGGGTAGAATGTGTCAGGCCTCGATGTTGCTGCAATCAATATCGATTCCCTTTGAGTGTAGGAATGCTGACACTTGTTACTCCACAGAGTTGCTGCCCAGTTCGTCAGATTCTCCCTCCCTTGTCACCACTTTTGCATATGACCTGGGTTTAATCTGAATCCCAGTGATGACGTCGTTCATCCTAGTGTGCTGTTCCAGTTTAGCAACTCTGCTTTCCAGGTGGGCGAGGCGCCGCCGGTCCTTCTCGGCGTTCTGCAGCCTTAGCGACTTCACTTCCGTCACCAGGTCCATGATGGTTTTCTGTTGTTGTTTAACAACAGAAACTTCCTCTGCAAGAAAGTCGAGTGACTTTTTAATGTCCTCGGCTGTAAAGTTCTTTTTTGGAGGCATAATTCACCAATAAAGCCATCCAATTAGTTGAAATGTTTGGGGAGTCGTTTCCTCACCTCACTGCCTTTACTAGGACTGTTCATACATTCACATGATGAGTTTGATCAGTTCTGGCTTCTGATTGGTTGGAATGAAAATCTGCTCTTTGGGGATTAGATTGGACAACCTCCTGCTTTACTCAGATTTAGGATGATATTTTTATCGTAATAATGACAATAATGTTGAAATGAGTAAGTTAATGGTGGAGTTGTTGATGCAAAGCAACATGATATTCTGACAATTATGTTAACGGACTCAGTTTTATTCATAATAAAATACACATCAAGGAATAAAAGTTGTTGCTGTTATTTGTGATGTGACCCAGTGGTTCTCACTCATAGTCCTGAAATACTAAAATACATTTGAGTGTTTAACTTCAGTGAACTTTAAAACCCCCAACATCCAGACTTTCACACTTTTTAATAAGGTGCTCCGTAGAACCCGAGTGAATTCTAACCCTTGATCTGCAGGTCATCTTCACCCACTGAGCTCATAACCTCATCATGTATAAACAGTGAAATGGATTTTATTTGTCCTCAGAGTGAGTTAAAGGAGGAGCAGATGATATCCCAGCAGAGAATCCAGGAGAAGCAGAAGGTGCTGCAGGAGCTGAAACAGGCTGTGAACACTATAAAGGTGAGCAGAGACAGAGCTGCTCCTAGAAACACACACAACATGGACAACGAGTCATTTACAGTCCCAGTAAGAGAGGGAATGATAGATGAGCTTTAAATCTTGTGTGTGTGTGTGTGTGTGTGTGTGTGTCCTAACAGCTCAGTGCACAGAGAGCAGTGGAGGACAATGAGAGGATCTTTACTGAGCTGATCAGCTCCATGGAGAAAAAGCGCTCGGATGTGACGGAGCTGATCAGCTCCTTGGAGAAAAAGCGCTCGGAGGTGATGAAGCTGATCAGAGATCAGGAGAAGGCTGAACTGAGTCGAGCTGAACTGATCCAGTTGCTCCTGGAGTCGGAGATTGATGATCTTCAGAGGAGAGTCACTGAGCTGGAGCAGCTTTCACACACACACGATCACATCCATTTCCTCCAGGTAACACTCACTGTCTGATCTACAGAGCCAGCTGTTCCTCACACACTCTCTCAAACACTGCTGATTTGCTCTGATGTTATTCGTTCCTTTGGTACACTTTTTAACTTCATGATGTTTTTTCTTTCTCTCTGTAGAGTTTCCAGTCTCTCTCTGTCTTTTCTGGATGTGAGGACTCACCCAGCATCACTGTCAATCATCATCTCTCATTTTATGGAGTGAGGAAATCTGTCTCTGATCTGAAAAAGAGCCTCGAGGAATTTTGCCAGGAGGAACTCGTCAAAATCCCTGAACATGGTAAGAGGATCTGTTCCTGCTGGAGTGAGGGAAGTCTTTATTCGCTCGGTGACAGAGTGATGTTGAGGTGTCAGTCTTTGTTCCTGAGCACCAAAGCACTGCACAGTTTAGAGTTTTTAACACTCACCTGATTCGAGTCTTGATGATGAACTGCTGATGTGAATGAGTTTGTGTTCGAGCTGAGAAACTCTGCGCTCTGGTGCTTCAAGACTGAAGTGTGACGTCTGATCTACACACATTTCTGATCTACACACAAGTGATGATTTACACAAATGTCTGATTTTATGGGTTTTACCATCAGACCATTTTATTTCTGTCTCCACAGTTGAAGACGTTCAGATTTTACTCTCGGAGCCAAAGAGCAGAGACGAGTTTCTGAAATGTACGTCTACACACACACGTCTACAACATACACAAGAAAACACACATCTACAACACACACAAATACACACACAGGTGTCTACAACGTGCACAAACACACATACGTGTCTACAACATGCACAAACATTTACACATCTACAACTTGCACAAACACACGTGTCTGGAACACGCAAAAACAAACACGCACATCTACAACATGCTCAAACACACACACACACACACACACACACACACACACACACACACACACACACACACGTACGACATGCATAAAAACACACCCACGTAGAACATGCACAAAACACACACAGACACATGTACAACATTCACAAACATGTACAATATGCATAAACATACACACAGATCATGCACAAACGTTCACTTCTTTTTAACGTGCACACACGCGTCTATAACATTCACAAACACACTTGTCTACAACATGCACACCCGTGTCTACAACATGCGCGCGCGCGCGCACACGTCTACAACACACACACACGTGTGTCTACGACATGCAGAACCAAACACACACGTGTCCACAACGTGCACAAACACATGTCTACAACCTGCACAAATATCGCGCGCACACACACACACACGTGTCTAAAATGTGCACAAAGACATACACGTGTCTACAAGATGCATGAAGGCGCACACACGTACAATATGCTGAAATACACACACACATGTACGACATGCACAAACACACACACAAATGTCCAACCCCAATTCCAAAAAAGTTGGGACAGAGTACAAATTGTCAATAAAAACGGAATGCAATAATTTACAAATCTCAAAAACTGATATTGTATTCACAATAGAACATAGACAACATATCAGATGTCAAAAGTGAGACATTTTGAAATTTCATGCCAAATATTGGCTCATTTGAAATTTCATGACAGCAACACATCAAAAAAGTTGGGACAGGGGCAATAAGAGGCTGGAAAAGTTAAAGGTACAAAAAAGGAACAGCTGGAGGACCAAACTGCAACTCATTGGGTCAATTGGCAATAGGTCATTAACATGACTGGGTATTAAAAGAGCATCTTGGAGTGGCAGCAGCTCTCAGAAGTAAAGATGGGAAGAGGATCACCAATCCCCCTAATTCTGCACCGACAAATAGTGGAGCAATATCAGAAAGGAGTTCGACAGTGTAAAATTGCAAAGAGTTTGAACATATCATCAACAGTGCATAATATCATCAAAAGATTCAGAGAATCTGGAAGAATCTCTGTGCGTAAGGGTCAAGGCCGGAAAACCATACTGGGTGCCCGTGACCTTCGGGGCCTTAGACGGCACTGCATCACATACAGGCATGCTTCTGTATTGGAAATCACAAAATGGGCTCAGGAATATTTCCAGAGAACATTATCTGTGAACACAATTCACCGTGCCATCCGCCGTTGCCAGCTAAAACTCGATAGTTCAAAGAAGAAGAAGCCGTATCTAAACATGATCCAGAAGCGCAGACGTCTTCTCTGGGCCAAGGCTCATTTAAAATGGACTGTGGCAAAATGGAAAACTGTTCTGTGGTCAGACGAATCAAAATTTGAAGTTCTTTATGGAAATCAGGGACGCCGTGTCGTTCGGACTAAAGAGGAGAAGGACGACCCAAGTTGTTATCAGCGCTCAGTTCAGAAGCCTGCATCTCTGATGGTATGGAGTTGCATTAGTGTGTGTGGCATGGGCAGCTTACACATCTGGAAAGACACCATCACCGCTGAAAGGTATATCCAGGTTCTAGAGCAACATATGCTCCCATCCAGACGACGTCTCTTTCAGGGAAGACCTTGCATTTTCCAACATGACAATGCCAAACCACATACTGCATCAATTACAGCATCATGGCTGCGTAGAAGAAGGGTCCGAGTACTGAACTGGCCAGCCTGCAGTACAGATCTTTCACCCATAGAAAACATTTGGTGCATCATAAAATGGAAGATACGACAAAAAAGACCCAAGATGGTTGAGCAACTAGAATCCTACATTAGACAAGAATGGGTTAACATTCCTATCCCTAAACTTGAGCAACTTGTCTCCTCAGTCCCCAGACGTTTACAGACTGTTGTAAAGAGAAAAGGGGATGTCTCACAGTCATAAACATGGCCGTGTCCCAACTTTGATTTAAACAAATGTCTGATTTTATGGGTTTTACCATCAGGCCACTTTATTTCTGTCTCCACAGTTGAAGACGTTCAGATTTTACTCTGAGCCAGAGAGCAGAGACGAGTTTCTGAAATGTACGTCTACACAAACACACACACGTGTCTACAACATGCACAAGGATACACACATCTACATGTGCACACACACACCCACACACATCTAGAACACGCGCGCACGCACGCACGCGCACACACACACACACACACACGTGACTACAACACGCACAAATACACTTACACATCTACAATGTGCACAAACATACACGCGTGTCTAGAACACGCAAAAGCAAACACACACATCTACAACATGAACACACAAACACATGTACGACATGCGCAAAAACCCACACGTAGAACATGCACAAAACACACGTGCGTACAACATTCACAAACATGTACAATATGCATAAACATACACACATCATGCAGAAACACACGTCTTTGTAACGTGCGCACACACGTCTTTAACATAAACAAACACACTTGTCTACAACATGCACACGCGTGTCTAGAACATGCGCGCGCTCGCACACGTGTCTGCAACACGCACACGTGTCTACAACATGCACAAACACACCCTCACGTATCTACAACATGCAGAACCAAACACACATGTCCACAACGTGCACAAGCACACATGTCTACAGCCTGCACAAACACGCGTGCACACGTATCTACAACATGCAGAAACACACACGTCTACAATGTGCACAAAAACACACACGTGTTTACAACATTTACAAAGACACACATGTCTACAAGATGCACGAAGACACGCACACACGTACAATATGCTGAAACACACACACGTACGACATGCACAAACACACACACGTCTATAAAGCAGACACACACACCTTGACCATGCACAAACCCACACGCGCGCGCGTGCACACACACCTGTACAATATGCAGTCCCCCCCCCAGGATTTGGCGGGCCCTTTTTGTGATTGTTGCGGGCTAAAATGTCTGATGTTGCGGGGGGTTTTCCAAAAAATTGTGATGAAAGTTGCGGTGTTTTTTAGGTTTTTGTTGCGATTACATTGCGGGAGGAAGTGAAAGTTGCGAGAAATTGTTGCGATTTTATCTTTTTGTGATTAAAATTGAGTGATATGTTAAATATTAAGTTATTACTGAAGAACTATTGATTAAAAAAAACAGAGACACTGAGAAATGGTCCTATAAACAACTTTACCAATATAAAAGATTACCAGGACTACAAAAATGCAGAAAAATAGGCTTTACTTATCCAAATGCTCCTGTTGGTTCAAAAGTTAAAGTGCAGAGAACCTCACAGCACAACATGAAGTTACCTTAAAATATAATATAAATGCCTCAGCTTTCATGTAAGAAAAAAAAAAGCTATTAATACTAGTACTGTGTGCAGGCAGTCTCTCCTGAAGACTAAATTAAACAATAATTATAAACTAATAAAATAAATGGCTCAGGCTTCATAGAAGAAAAAACAATTTGAACAGAATCTCACAGTATGATGCTGAAGCTGCCTAAACAATGGAAAATAAAATACCATTTTGGCAAAAATGTTGGCATCCATTAATTTCTTGTATTAAGTACAAAATTAATGTAAAGTGCACACAGTCCTTCACTGTAAACATAACACACTTTCAGTAACAGAATTTAAGTCTATATAAACACTGACTTGCACATGCTGCTTCTCTTGAACGTATACACGGAAGTAAGGCGGAAGGTAGTTTGTCGACGTCACCTCAAGACGACGCCAACGATTGGTCAAATTTGCGGGAAAGTTGCGGTGATTGGATATAATTGCAGCACCGCCCTGAATTTGCAGGGATTGGTTGAATTTGCGTTGAAGTTGCAAATCGCAACATCGCAAGGCAAGTTTATTTATATAGCACATTTCATACACAGTGGCAGTTCAATGTGCTTTACAGAAGTAAAAGCAAAACAGTAAACAATAGAAAATAAAATTACATAAAATAAATGGGGAAGAAAAATAAGAATTAAACAATAGTAGAAATAAAATAATAAAATGAGAAGTTCAATTAAAAAAAAAACCAGTGGAATAAAATAGAATAAAAGTTAAGTAAAATTTAAAACATGGAGAGACTGTAAAAGTAAAGAGTTTAAAACATGTAGAGATGGCAATATTAATAATTTAGCAGAAAGCGTCTGAAAACAGCTTGGTCTTTAATCTAGATTTGAAGCTGCCAACAGCAGGAGCATTTTTGATGTCCTCTGGGAGTTGGTTCCATAGCTGTACTGCATAGTAGCTAAAAGCTGCTTCACCACACTTTGTTTTAGCAACAGGTTTTACCAGTAAATTTTTCTGCTGCGATCTGGTAGATCTGATTGGGTTAGGCCGCTGCAACATATCAGAGAGGTAATTGGGCCCTGTACCATTTAGAGATTTGTATACCAGCAGCAATGCTTTAAAGTCAATTCTATAGCTTACTGGAAGCCAGTGAAGGGACCTTAGAATTGGAGTAATGTGCTCTGTTCTGTTTGTTCGTGTGAGAACCCTCGCCGCTGCATTTTGAACCAGCTGAAGTCGTTTGATGGTCTTTTTTGGCAGGCCTGTGAAAAGGCCATTGCAGTAATCAACCCTACTAGAGATGAAGGCATGTATTAGTTTTTCCAGATCATTTTTTGACACAAGTCCTCTTAGTTTGGAAATGTTTTTTAGGTGATAAAATGCCATTTTAGTGATTGCTTTCATGTGCCTGTCAAAGTTTAGTTCGCTGTGAATGAAAACACCAAGATTTTTAACCTTTTTTTTTTTTGTTTTAATCCCCTTTGTGTCAAGAATAGTGGTAATCCTGAGTCTTTCATCTTTTTTTCCAAATAGAATTACTTCTGTTTTATCTGTGTTCAGCTGAAGAAAATTTTGTGACATCCAGTTGTTGATTTGGTCGATACACTGGTAGAGACATTCAAGGGGGGCATAATCATTAGGTGATAGAGCAAAATAAATTTGGGTGTCATCTGCATAGCAGTGATACAAAATTGAATTTTTATTGATAATTTGCCCAAGTGGGAGCATATAAAGGTTGAATAGTAATGGTCCAAGAATCGACCCCTGGGGGACACCACAGGTCAAGGACATTGACGTTGAGGTACAATTTCCCATGATAACAAAGAAGCTTCTATCTTTTAAGTATGATTTTAACCAATTGATAACTTTACCAGTCAACCCAACCCAATGTTCAAGTCGATATAGCAGTATGTTGTGATCAACAGTATCAAAAGCTGCACTGAGGTCCAGTAATACCAGGACCGATGTTTTGCCTGCATCAGTATTAAGACGTATGTCATTTATAACTTTAATCAGCGCTGTTTCAGTGCTATGATTGGCATGAAATCCTGATTGAAAGTTATCAAAACAGCTGTTTGATATCAAGAAGGCAGTTAATTGATTGAAGACAATTTTTTCAAGGATTTTCCCGATGAATGGTAGATTTGATATTGGCCTGTAGTTATTTAATACTGAAGCATCCAGATTATTCTTTTTAAGTAGGGGCTTTACAATGGCTTTTTTCAAAGACACAGGAACAATGCCAGTCTCTAGGGATGTATTTATGATTTGAAGCACATCTGTAATTATAAGATGTAGAACAGACTTAAAAAAGTTGGTGGGCAGAATGTCCAATTCAGATGTTGAGGAACTGAGATTTTGTACAGTTTTTTCAAGAGTCTCAATCAATTAAACAAAATTCTGACATTGTGTTGAAGTTATCTGTCACTGGTGATTGCAGTTTTTCAATTATTTGCAACTGAGATATATTATGAGCAATATTATGTCGTATTTTATCAATTTTACCTTTGAAGAAGGATGCAAACTCATTGCATTTATTAACTGAGAGAAGTTCAGGTGCTAATTGTGGTGGGGGATTTGTTAGCTTCTCTACTGTTGAAAATAGCACACGGGCATTGTTCATATTCCTGTTGATGTTGGAGAAGAAAGACTGTCTTGCTTTACAAATTTCATAATTATATTTACAAAGCATCTCTTTATGGATTTGATAATGGATGTGAAGTTTAGTTTTGCGCCATTTTCTTTCAGTCTTTCTACATTCTCTCTAACAGTTTAACAGCTGGGTATTGCTTCCATGGTGCTTTCTGCTTATCATTGACTCTTTTGATTTTGAATGGAGCAATATCATCCATAATTTGGGTCATATTTAAATTAAAAATTTCCAGTAAATCATCTACAGAGTCTGACATTTTGGTTGAGATCCGAGAGAGAGCTTGCTCAAAGAGAACACGTGTTGTCGTTTATGACTCTCCTACCCATAGTCATTGAGCTGTTCTGAATGTGAGGAGACATAGAAACATCAGAGAAAACACAAAAATGATCAGATAAGGCCAGGTCAACAACAGTAGCAGAAACAGTAAGACCCTTTGTGATGACGAGGTCAAGGGTATGACCACGAGAGTGGGTCGGCCCCTGTACATGTTGTACTAGGTTGAAGTTGTCAATAAGTGCAAGTAGTTCATTGGCATAAGTGTTTTCAGGATTATCTACATGCAAGTTAAAATCCCCAGATATAATAAGACAGTCAAATTCTAAGCAAATGACTGACAACAGTTCACCAAACTCTTCCAGAAAAACTTTGGCTGAATGTCTCGGAGGCCTGTAAATAGTTAATAATAATATGTTAGGAGAGCATGTAAGAAGTGCACATAAGTGTTCAAAGGATGTAAAATCACCAAGTGAGGATTGTTTACATTGAAAAGAGAATTTGAATATATTTGCGATCCCTCCACCTTTCCCCTGTCGGGTAACATTCATAAAATTAAAATTTGGGGGAGTTGCTTCAGTAAGGGTGGTAGCACTATTTGCTTGATCCAGCCAAGTTTCAGTTAGAAGCGAAAAATCAAGATTATGTTTGCAGATAAGATCATTAATTAAAAATGACTTGTTTGAAAGTGATCTAACGTTCAGAAGAGCTAGCTTTACAGAAAGTCTAGAAGTAATATCCGCTTGGGCACTCTGATGTTGTTTTGAAACAGGAAGGAGACTAGACTGGTTTACCCCCTGGGTTAAATATGCTCTATGTTTTCTATTTCTTATCAACACAGGAATAGAGAATGGCATAGGCATACTGGGTCCCAGCTTGTTTTCAAAACTACACCCAATGCAGGGACCCCCAGCACATCATACTAGACTTTCTTTATGTTCCATTTTGTTTGAGATTGAGAGGATTGGAGATGTCATGTATCTTTTAGATGGTGAAAAAGATTGGTAGCCAGCTGAATGTCCTGGGCGAACACAGTTCAGTCTGTTGGTTGATTTTTGATGAACTGGGTACACAGCTTGTCGCGACAGATTTGGGCTGGAAAAAGAGAGTGTAGCCATTGGCATCAGTCTCTGCATACTATTAGGGAAATCCATGCAAGGGGGAGACGAAGATGGTACGATAAAATCAGAAGAGCGAGACTTTGGTGAGGCCTTTGTAAGTGTCTCCATGACTGTCTCTGTGGTGACTGTCTCACTGATTGTCTCTGTGATAGTTGCATGGGGTCGAGAAGTGGACGAAGCAACCTTGACATGGTTATCTTTAGTCAGGTCCTTAATCTGGATGGAATCGCATGATAAAATCGCATGCTGACATTCTCCGTGTGAATGTTGTTGTCCTTGGCAGTCTGCCCCAAATGGTTCTTGGCAGTCTGCTCCAGATGGCTGTGTGTCCATGGTGAAGACTTGCATAGATGATTGTTTTGGCATTGCAGAGGTATTGTTTATATTTGTAACTAGGTCAGTCTGCAACATTTTATCAACTGTTCTCTTCAATGTTGACTGAGAGAAAATTGCAAGTCTATAATGATCTGCTAAAACTTTGGTCCCAATGCAGCTGAGTTCAGTGCTGTTTGGCTTGAAGAATTCTCTGCGATTCCAGAAAAGGTTAAAATTGTCTATAAAGTTCATACCAGATGAAAAACAAGTTTTTCCAAGCCAGGCGTTAAGACTGAAGAGTCGAGTAAAGGCAAAACTTCCCCTTGCAGGGAGTGGGCCACTGATAAGATTGTATTCCGGTCTTCTAGAGATGAGAAAAGAGTTTTTTGAAGTCCTCTTGGACAAACAGCTGTTCTCTGAAAACATCATTTGCTCCCACATGCACAACAATACGTTTGATAGTTTTATGCTTGGACATGAGTTTCAAAATGCTGTCTTTTGTGTCAGAGATGGATGCATTTGGAAGGCAGCAAATAATCATTCCATGTCCTTTTAAATGTCTTACAGTGGAATCACCAAGAACAAGGGTTGTGGGATCAGGTGGTGTTACGAGCTGCTTTTTGCCTCTTCCCACAGCTCTTCGTTTGTGATGCAATTTCTTTTTACGATGTGTTTGTCCGCCTGAAAATTCCGCTTCCACATCCCTGAGGCATTCAAATTTGTTCTGAAGCCTTATGGGCTGTGGATTTTCCATAGGATTGTAAATCCTATTGTAATTTGTAGACCTAGCTCTATTTCTGATAGCATGGCTGTAGAGCATGGGTTGCATAGTATCAGAACAAGCTGGTGTTGAGGTAATAACTTTTGTTTTTATTCTCATCTGTACTCACATTTTGCCCTGTTAGATCAATGAATTCATCCACTCGATCTGCAATGTCATCGGCTTGTCGGGGTACATTCTCTGCATTCTCAGCCACTGTTTCTGTACTCCTTTCCTGAGATATTGCTCTTAATTCGTTAGTCTTTGGCAGAGCATCAATCTTTGATTCCAGGATAGAAATCCTCTGTTCTAGTTCTGTGCATTTTCTGCAGGATCTCCTGGATTTTTTGCCCCCTGGCCTTTTGTTTTAAAAGCTAACTTATCTTATAAAGATTAAAAATAAAATGAAAAAATAGTGGAAATTAAATTAAAATTAAAAGCTTATAAAGATGAAAAATAAAATGAAAAAGTAATGGAAATTAAATGAGAAAGTAAAGTAAAATAAAGATCAAGCAGGAGCAAAGCAAAGAAGCGTCCTACTCACTTGAGTTGGAGGAGAAAAACCACGAAATCCTGGAGGGCCTGTACAACATGCACACACACACACGCACACACACACACACACACACACGCGTTTCTAGAACAGACACACACACTCCACATAAATCTATGCTGTGATTAATATCTAACATGTTCACATTTCTCATGTGTTTAGATTTCTGTGATCTGACTCTGGATCCCAACACAGTAAATTATCGCCTCTTTCTGTCTGAGAAGAACAGAGTGGTGACGTTCACTGAGAGATATCAGCCGCACTCTGATCATCCAGAGAGATTTGACACCTACTGGCAGGTGTTGTGTAAGGAGAGTGTGTGTGGACGCTGTTACTGGGAGGTGGAGTGGCGCGCTAAGGGATGTGTGTACATATCAGTCTCGTATAAAGACATCAGCAGGAAAGGAGGGGTTAATGACGGTGGGTTTGGAAGCAACAATCGGTCCTGGAGTTTGTGCTGTTCTTCTTCTTCGTCTCTCTTTTTCTTTCACAACAGCATTGCGACTGATCTCAGAGTTCCATCCCCCTCCAGAATAGGAGTGTATGTGGATCACAGTGCAGGAACTCTGTCCTTCTACAGCGTCTCTGACGCGATGAAGCTCCTCCACAGAGTCCACACCACATTCACTCAGCCTCTATATGCTGGGTTCTGGCTCTACTGGTGTAAATCAGGGTCAACTGTGAGGTTGTGTGATCCAAAAAAATAATAAGTTTTTGGTGTTTTCGTCATTAAAATCATTAAAAACACTGTTAAAACTCTGCATTTCGCCTCAGTCTAGAATCATCAGTTACAGATATAAAGGAAATTAAATTGTAAGATCTGAATGTACGGCCAATAAAATATAAAATCTCTACTGATTTCTGAAATTAGTGCAGCAAAATGCCTGAACTTTCTCTAAAGTCTGCATTTATTGGGTTTTATGTTTGTAAATATAATTTGTAATTTGGTAATAATGCTTTGGTTAAAATGTTTACTGACTCTAATAAACCCTTAAAATGTGGATGTTTCGCTCAGAAATATTTCATTCCTAATGGCCTGTTTTAGTCCTCAGAGAAATCTGGTGTTTTCACGTGATGCGTATGAGTAGTGAGTGTAACCTATTTTTGTAGTTATTGCCCAAAACCTCCACACAGTAAGTGAGATATGGAAGAACTAGTGAACAGTAAAGAATGTGGAGTGCTTTATGATCCAAAACCTGCTTTGCTCTGTTTAATACTGCAATGCTCCTTAAAAGGTTTTTGTTTTTTTGCACATGTTTAATGTGTGAATTCCAGCTAATTTGATAATCTATTATCACCCCAAGAAATCTGGTTTCATTTAGTTTTTTTCAATATCAACACCATCCAGTGAAACTTTTATCTGTATATTACTTCTCCAGTTTCCAAAATGCATTATTTTTGCTTTAGTTAAATTTAAGGATAATTTGTTTGCATCAAACCATATAAATTTAAATTTATTCAATTGTCATGACGTCTTGTTAGTTTTTGTAAATCAGTACCAGAGCAGAACAGATTTGTGTCATCAGCAAATAAAATGGTTTTTAATACTTTTAGGTCCCAGCACTGACCCCTGGGGGACACCACAAGTAATGTCCAAACATTCTGAACAATAAACCCCCAGCTGCACAAACTGTTTTGCCCTGAATCCATACTGATCGTCTATGAGTAGTTTGTCTTTATCAATTAATTTATCCAGACGGCTATTGAAAAGCTTTTCAAGAATTGTGGAAGTAAAGAGACAGGTCTAATTTGTGAAGTGGTCTGAGTTTCCAGATTTATACAGAGGAATAACTTTTGCTATTTTCATTTTCTTTGGGACTGTACCAGACCTGAATGATAAGTTACAAATGTAAGTTAACAGTTTTGAAATGCCCTCAATTACCCTTTTTACTACAGTCACATCAATATCGTCACAGTCCGAAGATTATTTGCTTTTCCATTTTATGACAGGATCTATAATTTATTTTT
Organism: Neoarius graeffei; assembly: GCF_027579695.1. Lineage (NCBI taxonomy): Eukaryota > Metazoa > Chordata > Actinopteri > Siluriformes > Ariidae > Neoarius > Neoarius graeffei. The sequence continues at coordinate 12,802,353 of NC_083570.1, forward strand.
CTTTCACTGCTGTAACAAACATTGAGCTTAGATTTCTATCAATGAAGTTATCCTTCCATCCACCTGATGATGCTGGATCAGGGATTTTACCTGCTAGATCAGGTCCAGCATTGACAAAGAATTTATTGAAATTATTGACAGCATCATTCATATTCTAATTTTCTTTGTTGTCCACATAAACATATTTTGAGTAATTATCTTGTCTTGTTCCATTTGTTATCATATTATTTAGTATGTTCCGTATTTCTTTAATATTATTTTTGTCATTCAATATTTTACTATAGTATTCTCTCCTACTAGTCCTTATAATTAGTTAATTTTTTATATTTAATTTCTGCTTCTTTAGTTAACTGTCTTATGAATTATTTATAAAGTGTATTATTCTTTTTCCAGGCATTTTTGCAGTCCCTTTGTGATCCATGGGTGGTCTTTATACTTAGACGTCTTTTTGATTTTTTTTTTTTTAACAGGACAATTTTTATCATACAAGTCTTTAAATATTCGTAAGAATGCATCATACGTGTTATTGACATTATTATCATTATATATAATATCCCAGTTTTGCAGGGCTTAATTTGAGCCGGAACAAGATCCGGCAGCTATTTTCATTTCATTCGGTGTTCCGGCAGCTATTTAAATGGATAAGATCACCTCCGTGACCATCACAAAGGGAAAAAAAAAATCAAACAAGAAATTAAATAAGTAAATAAAAATTTGTTTAGTGTTCGGTTTTGATTTTGATATCTGTTGTTGATTTCTCTCCTATGACATCACAAAATCTATGCGAAAGGGGAAGGGGGGGGGACATGGAGTGTATACTTCCGCTCAATAGAACACCGGGTTTTTTGCATAGATATACATAGAAGACTAGATGCCTCGTCCCCGTTGCCCGTCAATGAAGTCGAACGTCCGCACATGGCGGCCATCTTACCTCAGACAGCTGGCTTACCCATTACATTGTGTTGGTAGCGATATGTACTTTTCAGATGACCGCAACTTCCTCAAATTTCAATCGATATTCAAACGGTTTGGTTTGTTATATAAAAAAAAAAAACAAACGGAAGTATGTATTTATGATATTAATGATGAATAATCATTTTATGTTTTAAAAAAAAATAGGTAGAGTGGGGGGAAGCCCCCCTTAAGGAAAATTCAGTTTTTCTCCAAGTTGAAATGAACCATGCGTTTAGTTTTCATCTCATCTCATTATCTCTAGCCGCTTTATCCTTCTACAGGGTCGCAGGCAAGCTGGAACCTATCCCAGCTGACTACGGGCGAAAGGCGGGGTACACCCTGGACAAGTCGCCAGGTCATCACAGGGCTGACACATATGGCCCTTTTCCACTACCCTTTTTCAGCTCGCTTCAGCCCGACACGGCTCGCGTTTCGACTACCAAAAACCAGCACGACTCAGCTCGCTTCAGCCCTGCTTAGCCCCTAAAACTCGCACGGTTTTGGAGTGGGGCTGAAGCGAGCCAAGCCGTGCCGAGTGAGGCTGGGGGCGTGAGCAGACACTCCCCTGTGCACTGATTGGTGAGGAGGAGTGTCCTCACATGCCCACACATGCCCCACGAGCGCGCTGGGATCTGTAAACACCGCAAACCCGGAAGGAGAAGAATTACAAATTACGAGAATTTCTGAAGCCTTATGCGCCTCGCCTCATCTATACGCTCTTGCCAGTATCTGTTCGCGTTGTCAGTGACAACAAGCCACAGCACCAAGACCAGCAACACTAACGACTCCATGTCCTCCATGTTTATTGTTTACTATTCGGGTCGTGAGACTACCGCTTAAAAGATCACTGATGTCACTGTTTGCGCTGCTTAACGACATCACGTGACGTCCACCCACTTTCGCTAACTCCACCCAATGTGTCCACCCACTTCCAGCCAGCACGGTTCAGCGTGGTTGTAGTCGAAATGCAACTCCAACAGCCCCGCTCAGCCCGACTCAGCACGGCACGGCTCAGCCCGACTCAGCCACATTTGTAGTGGAAAAGCGGCAATAGACACAGACAACCATTCACACTCACATTCACACCTACGGTCAATTTAGAGTCGCGTTTAGTTTTATCATGGTTTTTGGCAACAGTGACATGAACAATAATGCCACCTAAAGTTTGCCTAAAGTTAATACTTATTATTATTATTATTTTTACAAAAACAAACATTGTGCCAAGGGGGCCTTTTACCCCCCCAGTGGGGTAAAAGGCCCCCTAAGGTGGGGCAATAGGCCCCCTCACTCAAAAAAAGCTGTTTGGATAGCAAAAGTGTTTACTTAAGCCTATAATGTGAAAGAAACAAGAAAATATCCCTGAATTAATGAATAGATGCATTTTTTTATTATATTTCGCATTTTAATTTCAATATAATTTTGTGTGGATTGAACATGAATTAACAAAGAACAAGTGCATCAATAAATAATGCTAATATTAATTTTTAATATTAAGTTCAAATTACTTGCTTTACTCAACCAGGTAAGCGAGATGTTATTAAAAACTATGTATCTGCTATTCAGAAATGTATGAAATACAGTAATTATGATAAAAGGAAACGATGCCCCCTGGGGGCCATTTACCCCGCCATTAAGGGGGCGTTTTACCCCACAGACCACATTTTTACAAATAAGGGTCTTACTTTCAAAATGTGATTCAAGTTTTTATACCTAATGTATTTTTTTAACATACTGACTTGTCTACTCATACCACATACACAGCTGTGATATCTGACAAAATAGCAGCTATCTAAATACAGTTTTACTGATATCTGAAAATTATATCACTTACCATGAAATTTGATTTCTCTCCGCTGCGTTGCTGATATGCGATCCACAGTGGATATTTGTATATCCCCGTTGTCAAGCCAGTCCATATCAACAATAGAAATGTAACTTTGCACCATCTGGTGGTTATTTTGGGTAAAACAGCCCGGGGGCGTATTACCCCACGGGGGCTTTTCCCCCCACTCTACTCTACATGCTGAAATTCCTATGCTGTGAGAAGCCTAACACTGCATACTTATGGATAACTGCGGCCTTAGGACAAATAACCATACAATTTATTTCCAATTTTTAGTGAAAATATTTTTACATGTGATAGGGCGGTAGGGGAAGCTAAAGTTAAATAAACAGCTTACTCACTTCTGAAACTTCAGAAATACTTCATCCACCTCAAAAACCTAATGCACTCACATCATAGCATAATAACAAATGCAAACTCACATCATAGCATAATAACAAATGCACTGCCCGAGTAAGTAATAGTATAAAACAGTGACAGCGACTCACGGTAGTTTGTGACAAAAAAAGCACTTAATTAATCACATGTGGTTATACTTCCAAGGATAAAAATATATCTTTACATTTACAAAAAAAACATTCAAACATTCAAATTTTTTATCATGTCAAAGTCAATATATGTTAGCACAGAAGATTGAAATTTCATTTGACTAGGCTCCAATGTGCAGTTAAAATAAAACTAAACATACTGATATAAACATCTACAATTAAAACAGACACACACATCATCTTGTCATCAAAGTCAGTACTTTGATTTCCTGTAAATCATGTGAGTGCTGGGCTGGGCTTGCATAAGTCTTCATACCCCTTGAAAATTTTTACACTGTATATTTGGCTAATGCCCTTTAAACAGTACTGCTTTGTTGTGCTTCTGTCTCATGCTGTTGTTCTGGAAGGAAAGGGTTGTCATCTTGGCAATGTGGTGGAGTCTAAGCTTAAAAAATAGGGACACAACCAGTGTTTTCAATTAACCAACCCGAAAATGAAAACCATGTGCAAATGCAACTTCAGTTATTGAAAATATTATCTCATGACCTTCCATGTAAAATTACTTGGTGCTACGAGCTAGCCTAGCATGAAACACAACTTTGACTAAAAGCTGCAGTAAGTCGTTTTTGAAGAGAAAAGGTACGATTTTAGCATGTTCAAGCACCCAGAATTACAACCACATTAATAATGTTTTAAGAAATCAAACCATTTGTATATACGTCAAAATGTCAGCGAGATAAGAGTATAAACATTTAAGCATCTCAATGGTCTTACCTCAGTGTACCGCAAAGTCTGTGGAAAAGCTTGTCTGTGGTAAGATGGCCGCCCTGTGCGGACGTCCTGGAATACGCGGTGAGGAATCTAGTCTTCTATGTATATCTATGGTTTTTTGTAGCCGTTAGCTTGCGCTGTGGAAAAATTGGCAAAAAAACAAGAAAGCTTACTAAAATTTTTCAAAGTCTCAGGACAGCCAGATCCTAAATGTTATGCCTCTACAGACATTTTACACAGGCAGCGCAGGATCCCACCCGTGATGGAGCAACCCGAGAGAGCTCCAATGGGCTGCAAAGCGCCGGTGCATCCTGAACCTGCTGAGCACCTGCGAACAATCCCAGTTACAGAACAAATCCTTGACTATGTGAAGGGTGTAGGCGGATCGCTGCCCTGAAAAAAAAAAAAGTTATATATCAACTCATTATTACTTAAGACCCACTGACACAACTTTTTACACCACGTAATATGTGTATTTATTGTTTTATTGCTGTATTGTGAAATAAAATATCCAAAACTCAACTTGAAAGGCTCGTCTTTGTAGAAAATCAAGAATTTCAGAGCCGATTTTGTGTTTTTTGCCCCGGCTTCTACAAGCGCCATGAGCCATTTGCCCGTTTTTGCCGCTAGGGCGAATGACGTCACATCAGTGTATGTCGTTCTGGATTGCATGAAAACAAAACATGAAGCAGGGAAGCTATCGAGATTGTCTGCCCTCACGTCTATTAAAGATTCTGTTTAAACAGCATAATGTCTTAAACATATGGTCCTGGTCACGTCACACTATTGGTCCCACTCCAAAAAACATCATGTCTAAGCTCCTGTTAGATCATGTTAGATACAGTAGCTACCAGAAGTTTAGGTTATATTTATGCAGAAATATCAAAAACTCTAAAGGGTTCACAAACTTTCAAAACATGCCGGATGACATCTTATATCTATTACTCCACACATATATCATGTATATTATCCTAACTAAATATCAGGGATGCAAACAGCGCGCCTTTTGGCGGATGGCGCCTTTTTCACGGCTGAATCGCGCAGATCTGATTTTTTTTTGGGGGGGGCGTTGAAGTGTCTGATTATAATTTCAAAGTAAATTCTGTATTAAAATTACTAAATAAGCAAATCCGTTACAGTCCATGAAACAGGAAGTATAAGGATGAGGAAAAAAACAGTTTAAATCGGGAAGCTGCGCACATTTGTGCAGCCTGAGCTTCCCGATTTAAACTGGTTTTTCCTCATCCTTATACTTCCTGTTTCATGGACTGTAACGGATTTGCTTATTTAGTAATTTTAATACAGAATTTACTTTGAAATTATAATCAGACACTCCAACGCCCCCCCCAAAAAAAAAAAAAAATCGGATCTGCGCGATTCAGCCGTGAAAAAGGCGCCATCCGCCAAAAGGCGCGCTGTTTGTATCCCTGAAATATATGAAACAAGGTATTGGCCTTTCAGTTGTTGTACATTACTGGTATTAGCTGCTTTGGCCTATTGATAAGTAATATGCAATGGTATAAGACGCATTTGTGACGTTACAACAAATAGGTATTGAATAACAACACATAGCCACGTACCCTGGCTCGTTCTCTTTTGGCAAAGGCACCACCGGACTTTCGCTTTTTGACCGCCCCTTCGGGGGGTCTGCTGTCATCTGTTTCTCTTTTGACAGATTGATTCGGCCCGGGCCTGTCAAACAACGTCGGCACAGCTGACTCCTCCAACACCAGTGGATAAGTTGGATCAAACGTTCTTCGAGTTCTGGACAACAAAGTGAAACAGTGCTCCTCGAAATGTGCTGAACAGAGACGTGACCATTTTGTTGACTTCCAGTTCGCACCTGTTTTGGAAACGTTTCTTTCCCACTCTTTTGCTATTTCAGGGTGTTTTTTCCAAGGAAAGGAATGGAGTTTCACTCCTTCCGACGTGGTGTTAGAACACCCGTAAGCCACACATATAATCCCTTTTCGGTTAGACGCCATTTAACTTTTTCACGCAAGGAAATCACAACAAAACCACAGCTCAATATCACAAGACTTGTGAGAACTGAACCAACATAGTGACTTGTAAACAAAAACGACACACTGATGTGACGTCACTTCCGGCATCTCTGAATGAGCCCAGTTCATATCCAGGTCAATCTCCCTGCGTGAAATTTAAAATTACTTCTGATGTTTAAAATGGACAGTTAAACCAAGAATTAAAACCAGAATTTATCTTTGGAGTCATATATTGTTTGTTTACAAATTAATACGAAATGACTGTCAGTGGGTCTTTAAGAAAAGAATTAACCGTGTTACTTGAAAAAGAAAAAATGGTTCACGTCACTTTTTAAAAACCCGTTATTACTTACCCATTACTTGAATCAATTGCACTTATGGCTGCTACTTGAATCCTTGGAATATAGTAAAACTTGAATCCTTAAAATGAATTCTCCAACTTGTTTTGTAAACCCTTTATTTTTTAACTATTACTTGAATTGATTGCACTATGTTTGCGGCACTGCTTTTAAACTTGAAATATGCTTGAAATCCTAGGCTATGCTTTTAAATCCCCTACTTAAATCCTTAAAATGAGTCATTTAACTCATGTCTTGTGTGATCTGATCTCCAATGGTGAAATAAACCGGCTGTGATATGAGTACAGTCTGTTATTTTAGAAGATAAATGTAATATATAATTTAATATATAGCCTAATAAAAAATATTTTATAACATGATATCATGACATATTACTGTCTGTAACTGTTCTTCACTAAAGCGTTTTCTAAGATCATAATGTCTGATTTTATTTTATTTATTTATTTTTTTTGCCAAGCTGGGCCACTGCCGGGTCGGTTGACACGTGGTAGGTCTATTGTTCAAATGCATTCTACGGTCTATGGGGCTGCGTTGTGGGTGCAAGTGCCAGGACCGTTTTATTTATTTACTTTCTTTATAATCTCAGTCAGATACACAAGCAAGATTAAGTCTTTACTCTGCTGTGTTTTATTATGGCCATCAATATATTGTAACCTGTGTTTGATTTGTTAATTGTTGATCCAGTTGTTGCCTTAACGCAGGGGTCTGCAATGGCTTGGGAGCCAGATGTGGCTCTTTTGGTGGCTGCATCTGGCTCGCAGATTAATCAGCTCACATTGAGATCAAGAAGTACACCTCCATTTAATGAAAAAGTCAGTTAGCTGTCCGCAAAGCAAAGCCTTTTGACAAAGAACATGGCGAAAAGGGAAAAAAGGTGACTGGTAGGCTACCGTACATTTCAACAGGAATGGACAGAGGAATTCACCTTTGTGGGGTGAGAGGGTCCTGCTTTGTGTTCAATAGGCCTATAGAATGACAAGATTGCATCGATGAAACAATGAAATAAAGCGGCACGTCGAAACACTCCAAGCTACGTTTGCGTCAAAATATTCAGCGGGGGACAGGAGGAAGATGGCATGTCAAGAGCCTCTTCATTATGAAAAAGAATATAATCTGTGGTTGGTTGAAGAGAGCAACTGGACTTGCTTGACGATTCTTGAAAACGTTTCGCCTCTCATCCTAAAGGCATCCTCAGTTCTGTCTGACTACTAGGGAGTATCCAGTATTTATCCTCTCATGGATCATCATAGAATCTGAATCAGAATGCTGATGGCTCCATTGTAGGTGGCTGATAAAACGTTAGCAGTATCTGGCAACACTGCTGATAACTTTGTTTATACTCTTGAATAGCTCTTCTTCATGACGACAACCGGAAGTGTACCAACACGATGGGACATGTAGCGCCACCTGTGGCTCGGGTGCACAATGCACCTCATGCAATAGCTTGATTTCATCGTGTGCATGTAGGATTGGATTTCTCTGGCACCCTGCTGGGACCTTCAGCTCGATTACCGACAGTAGCTCGATTTGGATGTGCATGTAAACGTAGTCACTGACTCACACAGCGTTGCTGACGTTTTCCAGCCCAAAATATGTTCAAAACCCGCCAAAATGCACTTAAAACCACCCAATCTGGCAACACTGCGCACATGCTGCTTCTCTTGAACGTATACACGGAAGTAAGGCGGAAGGTAGTTTGTCGACGTCACCTCAAGATAACGCCAACGATTGGTCAAATTTGCGGAAAGTTGCGGTGATTGGATATAATTGCAGCCCCGCCCTGAATTCGCGGGGATTGGTTGAATTTGCGTTGTAGTGGCAAATCGCAACATCGCGAAATCCTGGAGGGTCTGTACAACATGCACACACACACATGTTTCTAGAACAAACACACACCACATAAATCTATGCTGTGATTAATATCTAACATGTTCACATTTCTCATGTGTTTAGATTTCTGTGATCTGGCTCTGGATCCCAACACAGTAAATTATCGCCTCATTCTGTCTGAGAAGAACAGAGTGGTGATGGGCAGTGAGAGAAAGCAGCCGTACTCTGATCATCCAGAGAGATTTGACTCCTACAGGCAGGTGTTGTGTAAGGAGAGAGTGTGTGGACGCTGTTACTGGGAGGTGGAGTGGAGCAGTGAGGGATATGTGTTAATATCAGTCTCATATAAAGACATCAGAAGGAAAGGACGGGGTGATGAGTGTGCGTTTGGACACAACAATCAGTCCTGGAGTCCGCGGTGTTCTTCTTCTTCTCTCTCTTTCTGGCACAACAGCATTGCGACTGATCTCAGAGTTCCACCCCCCTCCAGAATAGGAGTATATGTGGATCACAGTGCAGGAACTCTGTCCTTCTACAGCGTCTCTGACACGATGAAGCTCCTCCACAGAGTCCACACCACATTCACTCAGACTCTATACACTGGGTTTGGGTTCGACTGGTATTTTAGGGTAAATTCAGGATCAACTGTGAGGTTGTGCGATCCAAAAAAAAAAGAGTTTTTGGTGTTTTATAGTCACTAATTTGTTGATTAAAAAAGAACTCCATGCACATTTCCTTATTGATCCTCAATTGTGAAAAAAATTACGAACATTAAATCATTAAAAACACTAAATGTTAAAACTCTGCATTTAGCCTCAGTCTAGAATCATCAGTTACAGATATAAAGGAAATGAAATTGTAAGATCTGAATGTACGGCCAATAAAATATAAAATCTCTACTGATTTCTGAAATTAGTGCAGCAAAATGCCTGAACTTTCTCTAAAGTCTGCATTTATTGGGTTTTATGTTTGTAAATATAATAATTTGTAATTTGGTAATAATGCTTTCGTTAAAATGTTTACTGACTCTAATAAACCCTTAAAATGTGGATGTTTCACTCAGAAATATTTCATTACTAATAACCTGTTTTAGTCCTCAGAGAAATGGTTTGTTTTTTCAGGAAGATGGAGACCAAAATAAAGCTTTCCAGGAATTTTCAGGATCATCCCCATGTCTTTATGTCTGTTCTTTTTTATGTCTTTAGGGCATCGCCTCTCCAGAATACAGTCACAACAACAAACTTTACACAATCAGAGATATTTTAAGATCCACATGAATAAAAAGATGATGTCTGTCCTCCTTGGTAATGGGTTCTAGAAACTGTAGTTACCTGCTATGGCCACTATGGGGCAGTGAAAAAATATCTTGGATCATATCTCAATATGTATCTGTTTATGTGAAGTATTGTCAGATTTTTTTATCTTAAATCACTCAAGGGGAAATTTAATAATATCACAGAATTATTACCCAACCTAAACTGACTATCCGTCCACCAAAACGGTTTAATAGTTGTAACAATACTGTAATGAGACTCTTCTTAATGTGCTGTTATAAAAAGTCTTGGTTTTAGCCAAAAGGGTAAATTAATTAATTTAAAGCTGAGGCACGAGAGCGAACCAATCAGTGACCTGCATGTGAGCAAACCAGACAAAGTCACGGATTATAACAAAACAAACATTTTTTCTACCGATTCACTTTTACGCCACTGTCGTAAAAACATGTCCCGCTTTGCGCTCTCCTCATGGACAGATGTGCGCTTGCATTTGTTTACAAGCTGAAGCCAATTGAACTGTAACACCGGCAGAAGCCAAAGAAACATGTTGACTGACAAGGTGGAGGAATATTACAGGATTTTACACAAATATGATGCACAGTTTTATTTATTGTGACATCAAAGATGAACAGAGAGTGTCTTTGTTTGGAGGGCTAAAGCTGCAGCCCCAACAAAATATGCCAAGAGATGCCCATGGTGCATCCGCTTCCCATAATCTGTGTTCAGTACAATTTTAGTTCTTTGTAATGTGGTAATAATGATTTTAATGCTTTTAAAAAATCTGATAAGACTTTTAAAATGTGTATGTTTAGCTCGGGGCGGCACGGTGGTTTAGCGCTGTCGCCTCACAGCAAGAAGGTCCGGGTTCGAGCCCCGTGGCCGGCGAGGGCCTTTCTGTGCGGAGTTTGCATGTTCTCCCCGTGTCCGCGTGGGTTTCCTCCGGGTGCTCCGGTTTCCCCCACAGTCCAAAGACATGCAGGTTAGGTTAACTGGTGACTCTAAATTGACCGTAGGTGTGAATGTGAGTGTGAATGGTTGTCTGTGTCTATGTGTCAGCCCTGTGATGACCTGGCGACTTGTCCAGGGTGTACCCCGCCTTTCGCCTGTAGTCAGCTGGGATAGGCTCCAGCTTGCCTGCGACCCTGTAGAAGGATAAAGCGGCTACAGATAATGAGAGGAGATCTCTGACTTAAAAGCTGTAGTTAAATGCTTTGGCCACTAGGTGGCAATGAACCATGTAATTTGCTCATCACATTATTCAAAAACCACGAGTGTCCCATGTCCAGGTGGTTTTCAACAGGTCTCTCAGAGATTTTGTGAGAGTGGGCAGGAGAGAGGAAACTTGCCGACGTACTTCACCATTCCCATAAAGCGTCTCACTCCTTCAATATCCTGTGGTTCAGGCATGTTGATGTGGCCTTGGGCAGAAAAGCGCGCGTTGACTAAATTGGAAGAGCAATTACTGACTACGCCACCAGGGGACTTTCACCCCATGAATATTAACCAGAAAACACTTCACTATGTTGACACGCAAGGTGAGTTTGACTAAAGACACCAGAGACCAAAGTTATGAAAATACAAAAAGGTTATTTTATTACGATGTTTACAAAATAATTCTTTCCTTTACTTCACAATCACTTTCATTCACACTCCAAAGGACTAACTGACATGTATGTGGAGCAAGGGTAAGGGAAAAATCAATATTAACAGGGCCGAGGCCTACCAGCAGGGGGCAAGATACCAGGAGACGGAGAAGGGATCCAAGGAGGCACACCATGCAAGCCCACGTGTCACACTCACTACAAACCAAATCAAAATAAATCAAATAAAATCAAAAACACAATAAAAGGAGAATTCCACACAGGCACACATGAACACACACGGACAATAGGGAAACACCACCACCTAAGGGATCAGCTGCCACCCCGCCTTGGGCACACAGTACCTGAAAAGTAAATAAACAGAAAAGAGGTATGAAGAAAGAAAATCAAAAAAAGAAATAACAGCTTGATCACAACAAACTAACCAATTAAAATGCACAACCACACACGATGTAAACTAAGGGAGGGGAACTACATGGACCACTGATGATCCACAGCTTGCAATGGCCTCCCACCAGTACTGGCATACAGCTGGCAACCAAAGGCTGCTTGCCACGGCAGAAAAGATTGGCAAACATGGTTGCTAGCCACACACAAATTCACATAAAATAAGCTCTCGCGAGCATTAAACCAAATAAACAAATAAAAAAATAAAAAGGCATTAACATAAATCAGGCCCAATAAGATAGCCCACTGGCTATCCACAGCTATAGAAAAAGAGCCTCCTGCCAGCAGGTGAAACCTGAGCAGGACTAAAGCAAATAAACAAAAATACCCAATTTAACAGAAAAAGAAGTTATCCCTCATACCACACTCCAAGCACACATACACGCACACTGATTATAGATGAATAATGATCAGACACACAAGCGGTCTCTCTCACACACACACACACCCTACAAAGGTTAAAACTAGTGTGAAAGTGCTGTGGTGGTTTCGCAGCCCTCCTCATGCAAGCAGCTGCACCAATCAGAGAAAGCAGCACTCGGTAGAAATGCGCTGGCAAGAACAGCAGCAAACCCGGACCAAAACCGGCAACACCACACGATCCAAAATTTCTCGCCTAGTCCCAGCAAGGCTCACAGAATTTCATGGGTCATCTGCACTTAATACAGACGCCAAGAGAACGTTCGGAAATCACTGCACACAAAATGCACAGCTGGACAAGACCGGAGGAAAGCCAAACAGTGGATGCACGGCCACAGGTAAACGGGAAGGGGTGTGACAGGAAACAGTGAGGGGGGTCGTCACGCCTCCAGAGTTCAAAATCACTCTACCATAAATAGGCTGGCGATGCACGCCATTGGTTGAGGCTGCCCCAATTGCCAAGAAGCACTTAACCCAGTGCGTCTCGCCACATTGAGAATTGCTTTAGTTTTTTCAGGGTCAGCCTAAGTCCCTTGAGCACTTACTTTATGTCCTAGGAACTTCACTTCTTTGACACCAAATTCACATTTTTCATTTAGGATCAGACCTGCAGTCTCAAACTTCTGGAGGACTTCACACAGCCTGCCGTCATGCTCGGTTTCATCTTTACCGAACACCGAGATATCACTGGCATGGCACAGTGTTCCTGGTGTGCCTGCAATGATCTGGGAGATTCTCAGCTGGAAATATTCAGGTGCTGAGAAGATCCCAAATGGGAGTCTCCTAAAGCAATACCTCCCAAAAGGAGTTATGAAAGTCATCAAGGGCTCAGAGTCTTCATGTAAGGGTATTTGCCAAAATCCTGACGTGGCATCCAGTTTTGAACATACTGCTGCTCCATCTAATTTTGCAAGTGTGTCATCCATATCTGGGAGTGTCTGTCTCTCACGGCGCACACTTTCAATTCACTTTGTTAGATCTACGCAGATCCTGATGTTGCCATTGGGCTTTGGGACTACCACCATCTCCGCACATCACACGGTCGGCTCTTGAATTTGTCAGATGATGTCCATGTTTTGCATCCTCTGGAGCTCTGACTTCACTTTGTCCATAAGGAGTAATGCCACATGTGGAGGAGCTGACAGTGCGTATGGCATTGCTCCATCAGCAAGTTCTATCGTAAGGCTACCCTGCAGCTTCCCTAAGCCTGAGAAAACTTTTGGGAACATTGTTTTGAATTTATTTCCCATTGTTTGAACTGCTGCTACCTGCTGCAGTAGTGGTAGGCTCTGGATGGCAAGGAGACCTACAGTAGTATTGGCATCACTAGGTCTTTTACTACAAATATTTCCTGCTCTATTTTCTTTTTGCCCTTTTTCAGACATGCATTGAACGTGTCCAGTACAGTCACTGGATGGTTGTTGGGATTGCTGATCATTCGCTGTGCATTTTGGAGATTCCCATCTCTGGCTTTTGAGTACATGGATTCTGGTATGGCTGTGACAGCCGCTCCTGTATCGAACTTAAAGTTAATCAGTTCTCCATTCATCTGTATATCCTGTTTCCAGATTTCTTGCTTCTGACTTTGAATCGTTCCCATGAATGCCCATTCTGCCATGTTATGGCTTTCTTTGATGACTTCCACTCTCTGTCCTGTCTGACACATTGTCACAAAATGGTCTTTCTTTGGACATTTTCTACACTCCGCTTCTCTAGCTGGACATTGTTTCAGTGTATGCTGAGGGCTTTTCCCACATCTTTTGTTTCCGATTGAGAGTATGCCATTGTAGCTTTCCCTAGGTGTGGGTGGAGCACAGAGGACGGCAGGACAGAGATCAGGTTCAACAAATGGTTTTATTGTTCCACTTTTCAGGGGACACAATAGGTTTGACACACACACACACATCAGGTGTCTGGTTCGGGAGAGCTCTCCTCTGCTCTCGCTCTCCCTCCCTAAATAGGGCGCGGTCCCTGGGAAGACACAAACACAGGTTAATTGCTCTCAGGTGAAGCGAATCTGCCACTTACCTTCCCTGACTCCGCCCTCCTGTCACAGACCGGTGCTTGACCACGCCCCCGCTGCCACATACCCCCACCGCCCGACTCAGGCCGGGCAGCCGTCCGGCCCGCAGCCGACTCCCCCCCCCCCTTGACGGGAGAGGAAGTCCGCCACGACCATCTGCGCCCCCGGCCTGTGGACCACCTTGAAATTAAAGGGTTGGAGCGCCAGATACCAACGGGTGATCCGCGCGTTGGCATCTTTCATGCGGTGGAGCCACTGGAGGGGCGCGTGGTCCGAACAGAGGGTGAAAGAGCGCCCCAGCAGGTAGTACCGGAGGGCGAGGACCGCCCATTTGATCGCCAGGCACTCCTTCTCAATCGTGCTGTAGCGCCCCTCACGTACTGACAGCTTCCGGCTGATGTATAGGACCGGGCGATCCTCCCCCTCCACCTGCTGGGACAAAACGGCCCCCAGCCCTCTGTCCGACGCATCCGTCTGTAACATAAAAGGGAGAGAGAAGTCAGGGGAGTGTAAAAGTGGCCCCCCACACAGTGCAGCCTTTACCTCAGAGAAAGCCCGCTGGCACTGCTCCGTCCACTGGACCGGATCTGGCGCCCCCTTTTTAGTGAGGTCAGTCAGCGGGCTGGTGACGTCCGAATAATTAGGTATAAACCTACGATAGTAGCCAGCCAGCCCCAGGAACTGTCTCACCCCCTTTTTGGTCTTGGGCCTCGGGCAGGCCGCAATCGCTGCTGTCTTATTAATTTGGGGACGCACCTGCCCGTTGCCCAAGTGGAAGCCCAGATACCGTACTTCCACCCGCCCAATCGCACACTTCTTTGGGTTGGCCGTGAGTCCCGCCCGTCTCAGCGACCTAAGGACGGCCCTTAGGTGTTGCAGGTGCCGCTGCCAGTCGTTACTATAAACGATAATGTCGTCCAGGTAGGCGGCCGCATAGGTGGCGTGGGGCCGGAGGACCCGGTCCATCAGCCGCTGAAACGTAGCGGGCGCCCCAAACAGCCCAAACGGAAGTGTGACGAACTGGTGTAAGCCGAACGGTGTGGAAAAGGCCGTTTTCTCCCGGGATAATGGAGTCAAGGGGATCTGCCAATATCCCTTCGTTAAATCCAGTGTCGAGTAAAAGCGAGCCGTGCCTAGTCGATCGAGCAGCTCATCAATACGAGGCATTGGGTACGCATCGAATTTAGACACCGCGTTGACTTTTCTATAGTCCACACAGAACCGGACCGAGCCGTCGGCCTTGGGAACCAAGACCACCGGGCTGCTCCAGTCGCTGTGGGACTCCTCGACGATGCCCATTTCGAGCATGGCCTGAAGTTCTTCCCGAACCACCTTTTTTTTGTGTTCGGGTAGTCTATAAGGGCGGCAACGCACTACCACCCCCGGGGGCGTCTCTATGTGGTGTTCTATGAGGTTAGTGCGACCGGGCAGGGGCGAGAACACATCCGAAAACTCGGCCTGCAACTGGGCGACCTCCGTGAGTTGGGTCGGGGAGAGGTGGTCTCCACAGGGGACCGGAGAGGTACGTGATGCCAAATTCCCTTTTTGAACCTCCGGCCCCAGCTCCGCCTTCTCCGGAACTACCGACACCAACGCCACGGGGACCTCCTCGTTCCAGAGTTTGAGCAGATTGAGGTGGTAAATCTGTAGCGCCCCACCCCTGTCTGTTCGCCTCACCTCATAGTCGACGTCCCCGACTCGCCGTGTGACCTCAAAGGGTCCTTGCCACTTGGCGATTAATTTGGAGCTCGACGTGGGCAAGAGTACGAGTACTTTATCTCCCGGTGTGAACTCTCTAAGGCGCGTACCCTTGTTGTACAGGCGGGCTTGCCGTTCCTGGGCCCGCTGCAAATTCTCCTGAGTTAGGTGGGTGAGCGTGTGGAGTTTTGCGCGCAGGTCCATAACGTACTGAATTTCATTCTTACTTTGTGAAGGTCCCTCCTCCCAATTTTCCCGCAGCACGTCCAGGATGCCGCGCGGCTTACGCCCATATAATAATTCGAACGGGGAGAACCCCGTGGAGGCTTGAGGGACCTCTCGCACTGAGAACAGCAAGGGTTCGAGCCACTTATCCCAATTACGTGCGTCCTCACTTACGAATTTTTTAATGATATTTTTGAGGGTGCGGTTGAACCGTTCTACTAAACCGTCCGTTTGTGGGTGATATACACTGGTGCGGATCGGCTTAATCCCCAATAACCCATACAGTTCGCGTAGTGTTCGTGACATAAACGTAGTGCCTTGATCAGTCAGAATCTCTTTCGGGATTCCAACTCGGGAGATGACGCGGAAGAGTGCCTCTGCAATACTGCGTGCTGAGATATTGCGCAGAGGCACTGCTTCCGGGTATCGCGTTGCATAGTCCACTAGAACTAATATAAAGCGGTACCCTCGTGCTGACCGATCTAATGGCCCGACGAGATCCATCCCAATTCTTTCAAACGGGGTCTCGATTAACGGTAGAGGGCGCAATGGCGCTTTTGGAATGGCCGCTGGATTTACTAACTGGCATTCGCGGCATGCCGTACACCACCTACGGACATCGCCGCGAATCCCCGGCCAATAGAATCGGGCCATTATTCGGGCTAGTGTTTTATCCTGCCCTAAGTGTCCAGCCATGGGATTAAAGTGAGCCGCCTGGAATACCAATTCCCGGCGGCTCTTCGGAATTAAAAGCTGCGTGACTCGCTCTTTAGTTTGAGTGTCCTGCGTCACTCGGTATAACCTATCCTTCATAATCGCGAAGTAGGGGAAGGACGGGGTGGCGTTCGGCGGGAGCGTTTGACCATCGATTACTCTCACTTGGTCAAACGCATGCCGCAGAGTCTCGTCTCGCGACTGCTCTAATGGGAAATCCGCGAGGGATTCCCCAATAGAGAGAGGAGGAGCCGGTGGCTCCTCACCCTGACGCGGAGATGACGTAGACGGCTCCGCGACAGCTGCTCCCGCCAAAACGACACCGGGACCTCCCCCTGTCAACTGGCAGGACCCACTCTCTACTAGGCGCGTCATTAAACCCCGAAATCCCGGCCAATCCGTCCCCAAAATTAACGAGTGGGTAAGGCGAGGATTAACCGCCGCCTTCACTATAAATTTTTCCCCTCTGAAAATAATATGGACCGACACCAAAGGGTAGCTGTGAACATCCCCGTGCACACACAAAACCTTCACCCCTTGTGCTCCCCCCAATGCCTCGTTTTGAACCAGGCTTTGGCGAATTGAGGTCTGATTACAACCAGAATCCACCAATGCCTGATATGTAGCCCCTTGGATACTCACCGGTATGCGATACGCTCCGGCCCGATCGAGGGCGGCCTCTGGCGCGTCGGGGATCCGAACCACCGCGCCCACTTCCATTGCTGTGCACTGCTGTTGAAGGTGGTCCGGTTCCCCGCAGCGCCAGCAAACCGGCCCGGGCTTCACCTCTGCACCGGTGCTCTGGGGCTCACTCACCTGAGGTGGGGGAGAGACAGACACAGAAGGGAGACACGGGAGGGCACCGCGGGTGCGGCGGGCCGGCAGGGGTGGTGCCGGCCCCCGCCTCCGCGGTGGGGGAATGGGGCGAGGACGGGACACAGAAGGAGGGGAGAGAGAGAGAGAAAGAGAAGAGGAGAGAAGAGATGTCGACATCTGCTGTCCTGCCGCCGAGACAGCCGCCAGATGATCCTCCGCCAGCTCGACTGCCTGATCCAGCGACGCCGGGCGGTGGCACTGGACCCACTCCGCGGCTCCTGCTGGTAAGTGGGCGATGAACTGTTCCAGTACCACCTGATCGACGATTCCCTCGGCGTCGCGATCTTCGGCCCTCAGCCACCGCCAGCAGGCGTCCCGGAGCTGCTGGCCGAACGCGAACGGGCTGCCGACTTCCTCCATCCGCAGCGCGCGGAAGCGCTGGCGCTGCTGCTCCGGCGTGCGCCCCACGCGCTGAAGGACAGCCCGGCGAAGGTCGGCGTAGGCCAGCCGGCGATCGGCGGGGAGCTGTAGTGCAGCCAGCTGCGCCTCTCCCGTCAGGAGGGGGAGGAGGCGCGCCGCGCGCTGCTCCATCGGCCACCCCGAGGCTTCAGCGACCTGCTCGAATAACGTGAAGAAAGCCTCGGGGTCATCCTGCGGGCCCATCTTAGTTAAGGTGAAGGGAGACGGGCCCGCGGCCGGAGCGCTGGTGGGCCCCGCCGACGCGAGGAGACGCCGGAACGCCTTGCGATCTTCTTGCTGGGCCAGCACCAGGGCATCGAAGCGCCGCTCTTGTTCCTTTCGGAGTGTGTCGAGCGCCTGGTGCTGGCTTTGCTGAGCCGTGGCGAGGGCGTGGACCAGGTCGGTGAACGGGGAGGATTCCATGGGGCTGCTGGGTTGGTGCTCCATTTTTCCCGGGTTTCGGCACCACTGTAGCTTTCCCTAGGTGTGGGTGGAGCACAGAGGACGGCAGGACAGAGATCAGGTTCAACAAATGGTTTTATTGTTCCACTTTTCAGGGGACACAATAGGTTTGACACACACACACACATCAGGTGTCTGGTTCGGGAGAGCTCTCCTCTGCTCTCGCTCTCCCTCCCTAAATAGGGCGCGGTCCCTGGGAAGACACAAACACAGGTTAATTGCTCTCAGGTGAAGTGAATCTGCCACTTACCTTCCCTGACTCCGCCCTCCTGTCACAGACCGGTGCTTGACCACGCCCCCGCTGCCACAGCCATGTGCATTCTGGCTGCCGCTTCTCACCGGAGCCTTGTATTTTTTTTTATTTTATTTTCTCTTTTGTTTTTCTTTTTTGTGTTTGGGTAGTTTGATGTTTGCTTTTGTTTGAGTGTTTTTGTCCGTCAGTTGTGGTGTAACTCCAGACCCAGTTTTGGGTGTCAGTTCCCTCCAGGCCTTGGTTTGCCGTGGGTGATGCCTGTGCTCCTAGCTATGGACTGCAGTGATCTCGTTGCTCATTTTAACATCGTGGTTGTCCAGCGCTCTGTGCAGCGGTACTTTAGTGCTTGGCATGATGTTCTGAGCAATGTTGCTTGGTGGCGTTGCAACGGCTGTGCAGGAGGTTTGGGACATACCAGCCCTCTGCGTGGCAGTGCGTCTGTGCTCGCTTTGTGAATCCATGGCATGGTGTTCCAGGTGGTGATGCCCGGTGCTGTTGCGGTGGCTATGCTGGCGGTGTGGCACTTTTTTTTTGTGCGCCTTTTGGTGGGACTGTGGCTGCTACACCATTGGACTGTCATCCTGACCTTTATGTGGTGGACTTTTTTTTCCTATAATTGTAAAGCGACCTTGGGTTTTGAGAAAGGCGCTATATAAATTGAAAGTATTATTATTTCTATTATTTTGTGATTTTCTGTTCTCTGGGCAGTGTGACTTTTTTGTGCTGTTGTCACCATCTTAAAGCTCCCTGGTTTTTGTGCAGCTATAGCATCCACATTTGTGATCTTAATTTCAGTCTTTTTACATCTAATTAATGGTTGCTGTTTCTTGACTTCTTCATTTTGTCTGACTTGTGTAATTGTTTTAGCCAATGTGAGATTAGGATCTAATTGTAATTTTGCTGACAACTTTGTGTCTCTGATTCCCACTACGATCCGATCTCTAATAATTTCTTCCAGCAGAACGCCATATTGGCAATGCTCCGCAAGCTTTTGAGTGATAAAGTTTTCCACTGTTTCGCCTGGCTGTTGATATCTGCTATTAAATTTGGCTCTCTCATACAGTTGTGGTCAGAAGTTCACATACAGTGACATGAATGCCGTCTTGGATATGAATGTCATGGCAATATTGGGCTTTCAATGATTTCTCTGAACTGTTCGTTTTCTGTGGTGAAATGACTGCACAACATATTTCCTTAATAGAAAAAAAACTTGAATTTGGTGCAATAGTTTTAATTTATTTTGAGTTTTCTGAAATCAGCACATGGGCAAAATTATACATACAGGGTCAACAAATTTACATACACTCACCACTCACTTAGATTATTAATTCAGAGGCGCTGAAAATTCCAAAATGTCTCTTATCTTGCCAAGGCCAAGGTCCTAACTTCCTGTTAGCAGTGGTGGCTCCAGAGATTTTTCCTTAGGGTGGGAAAGGAGGGGCATAGGTTCCAGGAGGGGGCATAGGTTGTCGATGCAGCAGTTTATGCAAATCATAGAAATCATTTTTACTTACGCTCAAGAAAGACTCACAATCAAGTCATCTTGTCAAATATGTATTGAGCTATTGTACCATCAAGGAAAATGGATTCAACCATCTAAACCATCTTTTCTGAAAGTATGTTCCCAAGCAATGAATGGAACTATTCTGGCCTAGCGATGTTTCAAAAAATAGACAGATAGCGAACGGTTTAGATTGTGGATCTTTACTGAAGACTTCAAACTTATACAGATGTGTTCATCCTCGATTTCCGAAAAACTAAAAGAAACAAATTAAGCATATCACTAAACTGAATAGCACACAGGTGAAAACGTGAGCTAAGCTGACCTGCTAGCAATGCTAACACACAACACACAAGTTGTTTACTTTCTAAAGCCTATCACTTTACAAAACTATTAGCTTTCATTTCATTGCCTAGCATACACAGAAAGTAAGACATAACTTACAGGTATAGCTATTACCGGAACAAGTGAGACAGCACTCCATACATCCAACCAATGACTGTATAGCCTACTGCATCCAACAAAAAACTAACGTTTTAGAAAAACTAACGTCTGATTGTAATAAAAATATTGATAATAAAGATAGCTGGGCTAAAAGAATAATTGAGTACCAAAATGCATTTAACATAGAAAGGACAAGACTGTGTTCTATCAGGTGAAAACAATTTGACAAACCTCTTTGCTCCAGCACGTTGCCTCATCAGAAGTCGAGCATTCAGAAGAATCATAACAGAAGAACGTCTCTCTCTGGGTGAAACCATTTCAAAATTCCGGGGGTGGGGTGGGGTGTGAAATAACGGTAGGTAGAGATGAGATGAGGGCTTAGTATCTCTGTAGATAGATAATTGAATTTCAAAAATGTGTTTTAATAAATAATTATTTTTAAAATGGGGGGCAACTGTGGTGGTAAGACATACTTTTACAGTGGCAACTGCCACCTTTTGCCACCCCTTAATACCGCGCCTGCCTGTTAGTGATCCTGATTGACTACAGCTGGTAGCTTCTCTGTGCCTTCATAAAAAGGGTTTGTTTACAGCACTTATTGAATTGACCAACACACAGTAAAATGGGAAAGTCCAAGGAGCTCAGTGCAGGTCTGAGAAAGAGGATCGCAGATGTACACAACTCCGGAATGTCTCTTAGAGACATTTCTAAACAACTGCAGATCCCAAGATCAGTTCAAACAATTGTAGGTAAGTTACTGGGAGGTGTAGTCCCTTTAAAAGAAAGTAGGTCTGCACACTGCTGGATACGCTCCAAAAAATAAACTTTATTTAATTAAAACAAGCAACGTTTCGATCACCCTGGATCTTCATCAAGATCCAGGGTGATCGAAACGTTGCTTGTTTTAATTAAATAAAGTTTATTTTTTGGAGCGTATCCAGCAGTGTGCAGACCTACTTTCTTTTATTGTCTGACACTTTTGTCTGGCACCTGCAAAGAGTTTTTGGATGTGCGCACCCTACTTTAACAGGTGTAGTCCCTTTGCCAATCCACTGTACTTCAGGAAAACCCAAACTGTCACCCTCAGCTGAAAGGAAATTGGTTCCGATGGTCAGGAAAAACCCAGGAACTACCATGGCACAGTCCTGCGATGAGCTGGAAGCTGATGGATCACTGACTACGTTTACATGCACATCCAAATCGAGCTGCTGTCGGTAATCGAGCTGAAGGTCCCAGCAGGGGTGCCAGAGAAATCCAATCCTACATGCACACAATGAAATCGGGCTATTGTGTGAGGTGCATTGTGCACCCGAGCCACAGGTGGCGCAACACGCCCCATCGTGTTGGTACACTTCCGGTTGTTGTCATGAAGAAGAGCTATTCAAGAGTGTAAACAAAGTTATCAGTTCCGTGTTCTCCATTGCGCGTTTTTCTCCCGTCCGTGAATTTTAATATATTCAACTCCTTAAGCTGAATGAGCATGAACTCGGTCTCCTCATTGCTCCAGAAGTGCACGTTTCTGCTTGCCTGTGGCAGTGGGGGCGTGGTCAAGTGCTGGTCTGCGACAGGAGGGCGGAGCCAGGGAAGGTGAGTGGCAGAATCACTACACCTGACGGTAATTAACCTGTGTTTGTGTGTCTTCCCGGTAACCGGGCCCTATTTAAGGAGGCAGAGGGAGAGCAGAGGGGAGAGCTCATCCCGGGACTAGAACACAGCGCGCGTGTGTGTGTGTTTTTCTCTCAAGAATAAAAGTAGGCTGTTAAACTGAAAAGTCTGACAATAAAAAGCCTATTAGTACCAGAAGCTTTATCCTGCCATCCTCTGTGCTCCACCCACACTTCAGAGAGCTCTACATCGCCATTTTCTCTTCTTCGTTTGTTCCTCCTGACCTCTTCTGCTGCTCGCTATTACTGTTGTCATGCCGACCGAGGCTGTTGTGTTTCCCGCTTGTGGTCTCGTCACTCGTCACTTCCGGAAGTAGCTCGACAACTAGCTCGATAGGGTATACATGCACAAAGTAGCTCGGCAGAAATCGCATAAACTAGGTCGTGTAGCTCGATTCCGAGAAATCAAGTTCGGTTCAATTTCAGCCGAATTAAGGTGTATACATGGCATTTTGAACTTCGATTTCAGTCGAGTAACGGCAGAAATTAGATTCTCTCTATGTGCATGTAAACGTAGTGACTGTCTACAGTTCAGTGAGTTTTATATCACCATGGACTAAGAGGCTGCTATCCAAGAAATAACCCTCTGCTCCAAAATTGACATCTTCAAGCTTAACTAAAGTTTGAAGCTGACCAGATGGGCAAAGAAAAAGCCTTCTGGAGGAAAGCTGTATGGTCAGATGAGACAAAAATTGAGATGTTTGGCCACAGTGGCCACCATATACAGAGGGACACTGTACCAGCTGGTGATGGTGGCAGGATCATCATGCTCTGGGGCTGTTTTACTGTTTTACATGCTCTGGCACTGTGGGAGACGGCTGCCTCTCCAGTAGTTCTGTAGTTTTTAGTTCTTTAAACCTCTTTTTTCCACTTTTTTACTTTTCTGCTCTTCTTACGAAGACAGTGTGTTTTTCTTCATATTCCATGGATATTTTTAACTTTAACATGCAACCAGGAGCCAGTCTTCTTGCTTATTCGAGAGAGGAGCTGCTGGCCCTGAAAACAATGGGGCAGGCTGGGATACGACACCACATCCCGACGGAGCTGAGGAGGAGAACCAGGGGCTGCAATGCCAGGGCTAAGCGAAAGGCTAGACTAGCGGACAACCAGTGGCACTGCAAACCATCTATTCCCTCCATTATAACGGGGAATGTGAACTCGCTGCCGAACAAGGTCGACAAGCTATCCACACTGAACAACCAGCGGACTTACCGTGAGAGCAGCTTGTTTATTTTTACGGAGACATGGCTAACCCACCTTGTACTGGATGCTAACGTGGACCTGCGTGGATTCACTGCTGTGAGAGCCGACAGAGACACTAAAGTATGCGGGAAAAGCAAAGGTGGGGGACTCATCATCTACGTGAACAACCGCTGGTGTAACCGGGGGCATATCTCCATAAAGACAGTTTTATGTTGCCCGGACTTGGAGCTGCTAGCCGTTAGCCTGCGGCCATATTATCTGCCGAGGGAGTTCAGTCACGTGATCACCATCTGTGTTTACATCCCTCCGAGGGCAGACGCAGCCACTGCATGTGAGAGTATTCACTCTGTCACAGCAATGCTGCAGACACAGCACCCTGCGGCATTTATGATCATTTCTGGGGACTTTAATCACGCTACTTTGGACTCTACTTTGGCTGCTTTTTACCAGGTTGTGGACTGTCCAACAAGGAACAACAGGACAATTGACTTGCTGTATGCTAATGTGAGGGATGCATACAGAGTCACACCCCTCCCCCCACTAGGGAAGTCTGACCACAACCTGGTTTGTCTATGGCCGAAGTACATCCCCCTGGTCCAAAGACAGCCTGCAACAACTAGCTCGTTCCCAGAATGTTCTGGGCACGTACGCCTTTGGTTGCCTATACTTTGCATACACGTTAGGTTTGGTTGCCACTTGGTTGCCATGTGGTTGCCATGGAAAGCTTTTCTGACGTTGCCCAAACGTTTCCTGTTGGTTACAACAACAACCTTCCCCTGCCCTTCCCCTAACCTTGCTGGTTGCATGTTTGGTTCCCTGAATGTTAGCCTAACGTCCCTCTGACGTTGTAGAATGTTATGTTTTGGTTAGATTTTGCTTGCAACTAATTAGCAACATCAACACATAACTGCTAGCACATCTACATGAGAAAACTGTCAGTGATGAATGAACAGGCAAATTTGGCAGGTTTTGAAAGTTTAATGAGATAAAATATAAATAACAAATTTGAAAAAAAAAATGTTTGAAAATAAAAAATAAAAGTTTCTGAAAGTGTAATGGTGCATTCAATAAAACAATCATATATATATATATATATATATATATATATATATATATATATATATATATATATATATATATATATATATATATATATACAAAACTGAATAAAATAGAAATAACAGTTTTTTAAAGTGTAACTGTGCATTCAATAACAAAAACATAAAATATAATAAAAAAATCACTTCACAAAAAAAATAGAATAAAAAAACACTGTTCAAAAAAAAAAGAATTAAAATTCACTGTTCACAATTCAATTGTCCATCCATTGCTGCTGACCAGCTGATCTAAAAAGAAAAAGGAACAAATGTTTATAAACAAGAACAATGAGCACATGTCCACAAAAGCATGATAAACCACCCTACTACCAACCACGAAATTTCTGTGATTGCACCAAATTAGAGAGCAGAAGTATACCGTCTGTGTGGTGCAAATTTTAGAGTCTGCCCAAGGCATTCCTCCACTTCAGCTTCCGTATGGCCGGGAAATTTTTTGACACATGCAGCTAGAAGGCAAAATAAAGGAAAGTTACACATCAAAACCTAGTCAGTCAAGCATGGCATAAAAGTGATGTGATCAAAACACTTACCCTTTATAATCTTGCACAGAATGAGGTCATCAAAGGACATTTTGGCCCGTCTGCTCCGCAAGCTGTACTTGGCGAGTACCTCATTATTTGCCACTCGGCATAGCATACGGCGAATGGCTGCCCCTAAACCTGCCCTCCGACAGTTTCAAGAAAATGTTGCTGTAAAAAAATAAAAATAATAATAATTATACAATGAAAATTACTGTAGCAAGCTTATACAATACACACACACACACACACACATTATATACTAATATATATGACAGGGCGAATTACCATCTTGTTCCTCTTGTCTGGTTGTTCCAGACTCCTATCCAACTCCAGCAGCTCCATCACCGTGCTGCATGGTTTAGCCAACACCACATCTTCTTGCTGGAGTTGAGGCGTGTGTGTCGGGGCGTTGGTCTCCACTAATGACTCGATCTTGTCAAACCTAGCCTCGATCCTCCGCATCAAGCGACTCATGTGGGCCTCTGTGACTATGGGGACAAATGTGATGGAAGTTGTAATTTATAATGTACTTTCCTGAGTGAGTGAACTAGTTAAGTGTGTATAAAAGTACTTACTTCTCTCAAACATGGCTGCGATAGCCGAGACACCCTGTCCGTCATGAAGCGCCCGGCTGCTGGCTGAAGTTTTCAAAAAGAAAATTAGTTTTCCTGTTCATGATTTTGTATTCCAACATCTGTTAATGGGAACTTGAAAGCAACTGTACCTTGAACAGAGTCAGAAGAGGTTTCCAGTGAGGTGCCTGGCTGACTGAATTGGGTGTCGCGCCCAGCTGCTGGCTGAAGTTTTCAAAAATAAAATATTAGTTTTCCTATTCATGATTTTGTATTCCAAAATCTGTAAATGGGAACTTGAAAGCAACTGTACCTTGAACAGGGTCAACAGGACTTGGGCTAGGGTGGTGAGGACTGGCTCCAGTCCCAGCTGGTGTTGACCCTGAAAAGATGGTGCATATGGATGTTAAAGGAACAGTCCACCGTACTTCCATAATGAAATATGTTCTTCTCTGAATTGAGACGAGCTGATCCGTACCTCTCCGAGCTTTGTGCGACCTCCCAGTCAGTCAGACGCGCTGTTACTCCTGTTAGCAATGTAGCTAGGCTCAGCATGGCCAATGGTATTTTTTGGGGCTGTAGTTAGATGCGACCAAACTCTTCCACGTTTTTCCTGTTTACATAGGTTTATTTGACCAGTGACATGAAACAAAGTTCAGTTACACAAATTGAAACATGGCGATTTTCTATGCTATGGAAAGTCCGCACTATAATGACAGGCGTACTAACACCTTCTGCGTGCTTCGCCAGCGCATTGATACCTTCACTCCTGTTTTCCCCCTCTCCCCCGCCCCCCTGACTTCCGTCAATACACAGCCAATGTGACTGGAAACATCAGTGTTGTGGTCAGTAATAGTCAGAGGTTAGTCGAGGAATCATCTGTTTGCGAGCCAAACTGAGCCGCTAAAAAACAATGGTTATTACATGCATCGTGCCGGGTTGTGGCAACAAGCCGAGGGTTTACAGTCCCGTGATGTTTCACAACATTCCAACTTATTACAAACGGCGGAAAGTTTGGCTAGCTGCTTTACAGTTGGATCCCTCAACACCGCTGGACGTTGTGAAGACCTGGAGAGTTTGCTCCGAACATTTCATAGATGAAGACTACACAGCAACTGGAAAACGACTGAATGACACGGCAACACCGTCAATTCAGAAATTACGCATCCAATGCAGTGACTCATCGCTCAACACTGTAAGTGTCTTTTTTGCACCTTATTGTTTTTGGAAGTGGCATTAGCTAGCCTATCCTACTGTAGGTGAGTCCGGTTAGCACAGATAACTTCACTACAAAATCATTACACTTCTGAGACTTGCTATAAGAATTTACTGATTGAGGCACATACTGTAACTTAGCTAAGGTATAACAAAGAAGTAGCCTAACTTCACCGTGCCACTTTGTGTGATGTTTTTGTGCTTGTCTAACGATGTACTTTTGTATTGTCTGACGGTGTTATCTGATGATGTACCGTATGTTGCATTCATATGTTAGGTTTGTGTTTTTGACGTTTCAATCCCGATGGTGCAGGGGGGAGGGGGAGGTTTGTGTTTTTGATGTTTCGATCCGTTATGATGTTGAAAAAAAGATTTCCCTCAATTGACCATAAATGCTGTGTATCTACAGCACCATACTGCAGAGCCTGAATATTGAGCAAACTTTAGTCTCAGGCAACTAGTGTGTGTGTGTGTGTATAGTTCATGGCAATGTACTGGTAGGGTAGCCTACTTCTTGTCGTATACAGTAGGTGGGCGATCAGTGACTGACGGTGCAGGGGGGAGGGGGAGGCTTATCGCTGGTGAGGCATAAAATGTAGATACTGTCTGTCTATATAATGCCCTGTGACAAAACTTACTGACTTTGATAAATGTAAAAACTGACAAGCGTTGTAGTGCTTTATGTTGTATTGGAAAAGAGTAAACTTGTAATCTGTCTGTGTTGTCAGTGTTATACAGGAAGAGTCAAGTGATGCACAGCATGATCTGCCTGAACCAGAGGAAACCTTTTTTGAGGGTGTTCCTCATTCAACCCCCAGAAGCAAAAAGCTGAGGAGACAACATCTACATTCCGAGCACCCTTGCCTGTCCAGCTAGCCAGTCCTTCACACGCACGTCCTCCCAAAAGAGCTGTCCTGGCTCCCATGTGGACAAAGCAATCAGTAAGCTAATAAATCTTCATGTTTTATATGGCGGTATAATTGACTTGCGACCTATATTTATATTTTAATGTGTTTCCTTACTAGGACACTGCATCTTCATTGACAACGATGGCCACCACCCATAGTCCACGAAAAAGCCTTATATATGAGGTGAGTGACCTATAAGTTCTGCTATAGATGAGCATCATAAAATACAAGGAAACTATTTAACTTTTTTTCCTGCAAAGTTACAATGTGCACTGCATGTATGTATGTATGTATGTATGTATGTATGTATGTATGTATGTATGTATGTATGTAGATATGTAAGTGGAATTAGTTGTGAGCAGTGTTGGGCACATTACTTTGAAAAAGTAATTAGTTACAGTTACTAGTTACTTACCCAAAAAAGTAACTGAGTTAGTAACTGAGTTACTTCACTATAAAAGTAACTAGTTACCCAGGAAAGTAACTAATGCGTTACTTTTTTACGTTAAAAAATGTCAAATAATTTGGAGTAATTTGGAGTAAAGCAGCAAACAACAGATACCCATACAGAGGTTTTAATTTATTGCACCTCAACACACCACAATTACAACTGAACTTCAAGCATTTTCTTTCTTTACAAATGTAAGCAGTTAAACAATATGACATGTTTTACACTTGACATGCTGCAAATTAAAACAAACTTTCACAGTTTCAGACAACTGGTGGACATATACTTCCAACTTATTTTTTTCTTCACTAAAGGAAACAGTTTAAGAATACGAAAAGTACTTCAAACTCGCTGTGCTCCAAATCAAAAATAATTTTAAAAAAAAGAAAAAAGTTTGCAGCTTCAGACCACTAGTAGGCATACTGTACTTCAAGTATGTTCTTCTTCACAAACATAAACAGTTTAACAGTATCAGTGTTTTCACTGTGTACCCATCCATGCTCTACCTCAAACATTTACTTTATCAGTAAATTGTAAGTATTCACAAATCAAAATAGCATGCTGAAAATAAAAGCCATGAATGGGGATTAAGTTGATAGAGTACTGATCATAAGGTTTGACATCCTAGAAAAGTAGGTCTTTGGAATTTGTATAGTGCTCTTTTGCACAAATTGCTTTAAACTCGCATACAACTTAAGACAAGAGGTGGACATACAGTGCTCCAAGTATGTTCTTAAAAAGAAAAGTAAACAGTTTAACAGAAGTGCTTTTAAAATTGTACTGAAAATGTATATGACTTGTGAGGGAATTTTTAATGGATGAACATTATTATTCTCTGTGTTTCTGTGTGTTGAGCTCAAGTGGCCTATACTGAGAGATGTTTTTTCCTATGTTGTAATCGCTTTTCTGTGGCCTTGGTGGTAATGAGCAGGGTGCTTGAGTTCATCCTAGCTTGCATCTTCTCATGATGTAACCACCTTTCCTGACCTTGGTGGTGATAAGCAGGGCGCCTGAGTTCTCATAACTACGCATCCACCCGCACGCCAGGTGCACGCTCTAACAAAGCTTCATAGAAAATCTTGAGCCAATCACGTGAAGACACAAGCAGTGAGCGAATGCTTTCAGAGTATAATAGATAACATTCCTAAAACACAACTCAGAGTGCGCGTACTCTCGGCATCATCAGAAGTGGTGTCTTCTTCTATTCTTCTCTTTCCTTTCCTATTTTATATCTTTATATGATCTACTATAATAAATGACTGAAAAGACAACTGTTAAGCGTTCTGAAGTGTTTATTAGAAATTTCCATTACAATTTGGCGTCCCTGGGTGGGCCCTATGCGTCTGATCCTCGGACGACGGAACACTCCCAAGGCTACGGTGCGGAGCTGAGAACTCGGACGAGCGACCAGGCCATCAGGGCTCACCGAACCAGTAAGTGATAACTTTGCATTCTTGTGTAAAGAAATTAGTGGAAACAGTATTTAAAGAATGATACAAGAAATGGACCGAGATTTGTCCTAGTATTTAAAGAATGATATAAGAGATGGACAGAGATTGTCCCAGTCAAGGAAGACTGATATAAGAGACGGACAGAAGTTTGTCCGAGCCCAGGAGGACTGCTAAACTGTGGTACCATCAATATGTTTGCAGACAACGGATAAAACACAATTTTGAGACAATAAACTGCGAGTAGTTTATTGGGTTGTGTTAGAGAATTATCCGCCTAAGTGACGACTGGGTAATCGCTCGCCTACTTGAGGAGGGGAAGTACGGGTGCGTGTTTCGACGGATTCACGTTCAGCGATTCGTGGGAATTGAATCTTGCTCCCTTTGTTCTGTGTGAACAACTGGCCCGTCTGGGGAACGGGATAGAGAGGTTCGATCGCGAAAACGCAAAGACACACCGGTGTGCACGCAAAATATTGATGAATTAACAGAGTACTGTCCTCCTCCAAATTCTGAAACAGAGAAACAGATTTTGTACACATGCGCGAGTTGTCTTTGAGGTTGTTGTGTTAAATGATACCTACTTTGGTTTAAGGCAAATGTCAGATAAATTGTTTACTAATAAGAACACACCTAAAAGATTATTGTGTTGCATTTTTGGACATAGTCCAACTTGCTCTTCTTGTGATTCTGAAAAAAAAAAAAAACTCAGCCATTGTTGTCATAACCTATTGATATAACAGTGTACAATGAGGAACAGAAACAGTAAGTTAGGGGAAAAAAAGAAAAAGCAAGTAAGTGTGAAGCTACATGTGCTATAATAAGAATTGGCTGTTCCTATGACAGCCCAAACATCCAGTTTATGAAAACCTCGTATGGCGAGGATTATTTGGCACAGTTTGATATATGGGTAAAGGACTTAGAATTCCCTGAAAAGGGCAGTTTTAGTCCCAGGCAGATAGGACAGTTAGAAGAAAAGTTGAAACAGAAGGAAAAAGAAGAGTCTGCAGATAATGTTAAGTTCTTAGGGGACTGGAGGGCGTTTTCTGCATGGAAAGAAGAAACACTTAAGAGAGAGTACAAAAGAGAGAAATAACAGGCAGGGCTCTCACCCTCTTCTCAGTGTTTGAAATTTCAGATGGACCCTGACCTGGAGTCTGCCCCACCACCCCGACACACACTGCCTCCTCAGCAAGGCGGAGCATCATTCCCACAAGCGCCTCACCCACAGAGAAGGGTAGAAGTTGAGACGAAGGAAAAAATTGAGCCTCTGGAATCTCTCCCAGCCTACCAGCCGCCTCCAGCATCAGCGCCTCTCAGCGCTTCTCCATCACACACGAGATCCGGTCTTGCATACAGCGATGGAAAAGATACTCTCCTGGACCTGACCACGTGCTCACCAGTGGGTCCACAAGGCTGTAACCTAAAGTCTGAAGTTCTTCATCTTCCAATGGTGGAAGTGGCTGGAGCTGATGGCGTGCTTTTAGTCCACAGACCCTGGATGACAGCTGATATCAAGGAAAGCATGGCTTCTCTTCCCAATGTGAGAGAGGTAGGAGGAAAGAGATTTGGTAACGAACTGTTGATATTTTGCAGAAAATTCCGACCGACCACCCATGAACTTCGCTGCCTAATCATGACCAAGATGGGTATAGATTGGAACAAGGTTTCCAAAGAGTGGCCGGAAGCTGACCAGCGAATGACTACACCAGACTGGAGCGCGGCTGGCAATAACTGTTCAGCCTGGAGAAAAAGGAACAAGAGGAGGAAGAGGTCGAAGTAGGGGCCGAGACAGGACAACCTGGAGTGACTCGTCCTGGATAAAAGGTGCAACCTGCTACAACTGCAATCAGAAGGGACACATTGCTCGAGATTGTCTCCACAGTAGCAGGCAGAGGCCCTGTGAGGAGTACAGCAAAGCAGACTGATGGGCAGACTCTGGGAACGGGCCCCACACAGAGAACAGGGGAGGTAACACACACACACCTGATGATACACATACACATAGACAGGAGCATTCACATAACATTAAACACATTAGTAGCAGCACTTGCATGCAACAGCAAGACTACACAGAAACGCCCGATACACCAGTCCAAATAAATACACCTGAAGTTGCATTAAGTTTGTTAAAATACACAACTACTCCTTTTTCTAAACTCCCTTGTATGCCCCTCACTGTGTGTGGGCATGTGTTAGCCTTTTTAGTAGATTCTGGAGCAGGACACTCAGTGATACAACATGTGGTACTTCCAGTAGACCCACCGCTCAGCTCAAATTCTATTCAGACGATGGGCATCTCAGGACGACCTGTAACCGAAACTTTCTCAGTCAACCTCCCGTGTAAAAGCGAGGGAGGAATAGTTACGTCCCACTCATTCCTCATCTCACATACATGTCCAGTAAATTTGTTAGCACGTGATTTAATGTGCAAATTAGAAGTAAATCTCACATCCACTCCAGATGGACTAACTATTGAAGTAAGTGAAATGTGCGGTGTGCAGTATGGGTTTGGAAGCCCCCTGTATTTGTATGTCTGGCAGCTCTGCTCAGATCAACTCACACAAACTCCAAAACACCTTGTACAGCTCGCACACTTGAACACCTCATCAGTTGACACAGATTATATGAAAGAGGAAGATCTGCATTGCACAGCACATGTTCACCAAGGGCAAGATGTAGAGTTTGAAAAGACTTGGTTTGCAGACCCCCATGCACGTGAAAGATTGACCCTCAAACTATGTATTGGTCTAAACATTATTGCGCTGTGCAGGTCCATTTTACTCGTTGTCCAAACAGCTGCATCAATGTTCATCGCAGTGTTCTCAAACATGTTATACACGGCCTTGTGTCAGAGGACTTTGAGGTCGGCTGCTGCCAACATGATTTCTTTGACATCATTAATTCTATATCCCATGTCTCATTACCAAGGCCACGAGCTGCCCATTGGAAAGACGTGGGGAAATGGGTCAGGAAGTGTGCAGTCGATGGCAATGAATGGTCCCAGAGGACCCTAGTGTGTTGTTTTGTCAAAGGCTTGGGGTCTACAAACAAAGTCATGCTATGTGTGTGTATGTTAAGCGCAGCGTAATATTAGCCACTGATGACCAGGGTCCTGGGGACCTCGGCCATACTGGCCTGTTTGTCTCTGTTTCCACAGGCATAACTCCAGCAGAGGTGCACCCCAAATTGGCGGGAGTTCCAAATTCCATTTGGGCGAAGGGTAAACATGATGTGGGCCTAATAAAGAATGCTGAACCAGTGGTGATCACCCCCAAATCAGATTTCAGGCCTAAACAGACCCAGTAGCCACTCAAACCAGAAGCAATTGCAGGTATAAAACTGGTCTTTGATTCGTTGCTGAAGGCAGATGTAATTGTCCCTTGCCAGGACTTTCCAGTGCGCACTCCTATTTTTCCAGTTAAGAAGGAAGAAAACCGTCCCAACCCGATGAGTGGAGGTTTGTCCAAGATCTGCAAGCAGTCAATGCTGCGGCTGTCCCGCACACGCCTGACGTCCCTAAAGAGTACTCTGCAGGCCACACCCACGTTGGGACTGCCTGACCCCAATAAACCATTTGTTCAAACTGTAGATGAAAAGAAGGGTTTTATGACCTCTGTTCTTTTGCAGAAACACGGGGATAGATTGAGACCTGTAGCCTACTTCTCCAGCAGGCTGGATCCAGTGGCGGCTGGACTTCCTGTTTGCCTGCGTGCAGTTGCTGCAGCTGAAAAGGTGGTAACTGCCTCCAGAAATATTGTGGGGTATTCTAACCTCACCCTTTTGGTCCCACATGCTGTCTCCCTACTTCTGTTGGGGAAAAAAAAAAAAAAAAGATGTCACATTTGTCAGCACAGAGATGGTTGAAGTATAACACAGTCACTTGATATGCCTAACATCACTGTGAAACGTTGTACTGTTCTGAATCCTGCCTCTCTTCTCCCTACAGAGGACGATGGAGAGCCACATAACTGTGTAGCTCTCACTAACGATTTTTGTTCCCCCAGGGCAGACTTAAAGAGTGACCCTTTGGAAAATCCAGACATGATCCTCTATGTGGATGGTTCAGCCTCCAGAGACCCAGAGACGGGAAAGAACAAAGTAGGTTTTGCCATAGTCTCAGATCACGAGGTCCTCAAGGCGTGTCTGCCCTCAAACCTGTCAGCACAGGCCGCAGAGCTCTGTTCCCTTATCAAGACATGCAAATTGGCTGCAGGGTGATCTGTCAATATTTTTACGGACAGTAGGTACACGTTTGGCGTTGTGCACGATTTTGGCACTATTTGGAAACACAGAAATTTTCTCACTAGCACAGGATCTCCCATTGCACATCATAAACTGGTCTCTGAGTTGTTGGATGCTGTTCTACTCCCTAGAGCCATTGCTGTGTGTAAGTGTGCTGCCCATACTAACAATACTGATCTTGTGTCTCAAGGGAATGCCAGGGCGAACGTGGCAGCTAAGTGTGCAGCCTCGGCTTTCAGTTCACCCTCTAACCTTGCCTTTCCTCAGGTTTCTACCCCTTGTTTACAGCTAGTGGACCTTCAGAGCACTGCCACCCAGGACGAGAGACGAGTATGGAAACAGGCAGGCTGTATCCTTGCAAACTCGGTCTGGGTTTGTCCCTCGGGCCGTCCCTGTCTACCAAAATACATGTTCCCTTTCTATGCAAAATTGGCACATGGGCTGACCCATGTGTCAAAAGGGGGGATGGTAGCAGAAGTAACAAAGAGATGGTTCACAAAGGGGTTTTCAAATTATGCTGCGAAATTTTGCAAGCAATGCTTGATATGTGCACAACATAATGCAGGTCAAGGTATCAGACTAACTCAAGCAGCACACCCAATACCAGACAAACCATTTGATCACCTCCAAATGGACTTGATTGAACTGACACTTAGAGAGGGAAAATGGGTCCCTTAAAAATAAACTAAGCAAAGCTTGTGCAGAAACAGGGCTAGGATGGACAAAGGTCCTCCCTGTAGTACTCACACAAATGAGGATGCAAACTAGGCCTAAACATGGGTTAAGCCCATTCGAAATTCTGTTTGGACGAGTACCCAACACGGGGATAGGGCCAGCTCAAGGAACACTGCTGGACACCACACTGTGTGATGATGCAATGTTGAATTACTGTGCAACGTTGTCCTCTGCTTTGAAATCTATCCACAAACAGGTAAAAGAAGCACTTCCCAAACCCGCTGAGGGATCTCTGCACGATCTACAACCAGGGGATTGGATCGTGGTAAAGGACTTCCGACGAACCAAGTGGAACAAGCCACGGTGGAATGGCCCATTCCAGGTCCTGCTCACGACCCCAACGGCAGTGAAAGTCACAGGCAGAGTGACGTGGATCCACGCTAGCCGCTGCAGGAGGGTTCCTGAACCAGCTGAGCAGGAGGAAAAGGAAGGCCTGAGTGACCAGATGCTGACTAAAGCTCGTGAGGAAGAAAGGCATCACTGCATGGAACAGTGCGAGTATCACATCAATCACGCACGCACCCTCAATAGGGAAGAGTATTTCAGTGTCTAGCTGATAGATAAGTCTTAGGGTTTTGAGTTTCCTCCAAGTCCCGGTGAGGTGGGACGAGGGCTGATAGGGCGTGCCCGCCCTCTGAGCACCAATACACGTCAAGAAGGGCAAGGGTTAACTCGGTAACATCATTGAGGCACTGAACAAGATGCGCAAGGTTGCTGAACAATTACGAGCAGATGAACATGGAGGAGTTGAAGACAGCTGATCGTGTTAGTTCAGTGGATGGAAGACTCTAATTCTATCCACCATACCGGTCCTGGGCTTAGTGATTGTGATGCTATGTTTGCTCCCTGTTTTCTGTCAATGTTGTATGTCTGTGTTTCAGAGGCAGCTGACAAATATCGGTTACCAGATGGTGAAAATAGACTCCGATGACTTGCCTGACTGGCCTCCAAACCCACACGAAGACTATAACCCACCGTTCGATGACATCAGCACAGTTGACATGAAACTAGTCCTGACTTAAAACACTTTCATTATCATTGTTTCCTGTTCTATTATTCCTGATCTATGTATATGGCTTGCTAGCATTCATTTAAGATGTTTATGTCTTATAAAAACAGCCTTAGCATTATCCCTGTACACTCAATGACGTGTTAAGTCGAATCTCTCTGAGAACTCTTATCACTGAAACTGTGTACAGTTCTTTTCTTTCCTTTTAGTAATTTATCCTATAGGATAAAAAGGGGGGAATGTGAGGGAATTTTTAATGGATGAACATTATTATTCTCTGTGTTTCTGTGTGTTGAGCTCAAGTGGCCTATACTGAGAAAGATGTTTTTTCCTATGTTGTAATCGCTTTTCTGTGGCCTTGGTGGTAATGAGCAGGGTGCTTGAGTTCATCCTAGCTTGCATCTTCTCATGATGTAACCACCTTTCCTGACCTTGGTGGTGATAAGCAGGGTGCCTGAGTTCTCATAACTACGCATCCACCCGCACGCCAGGTGCACGCTCTAACAAAGCTTCATAGAAAATCTTGAGCCAATCACGTGAAGACACAAGCAGTGAGCGAATGCTTTCAGAGTATAATAGATAACATTCCTAAAACACAACTCAGAGTGCGCGTACTCTCGGCATCATCAGAAGTGGTGTCTTCTTCTATTCTTCTCTTTCCTTTCCTATTTTATATCTTTATATGATCTACTATAATAAATGACTGAAAAGACAACTGTTAAGCGTTCTGAAGTGTTTATTAGAAATTTCCATTACAGACTTTTTTCAAAAAACAAATTCACCTTTGAATCCTATAGCTTCATTCCATTCACCTATCTATCCATTCTCAACACACATCCATCCATGCATGCATGCGATCAGTCATCCACCCAGCCAACCCAGTCATCTCACCATTTTAGCTATTAAACCAGTGATTGTATCTTAAAAGTAGAAGCTTTTCAAACTTAAGGTCAGAGAGTCTGTTTCTCTTTGGAGTGAAGACGAGCTTTCCCAGGCTAAAAAGTCTCTCTACGGGAGCACTGGATGGAGTGGCTGCATTGTATTTGAGTGAAACTGTCTTTATCAGTGGAAATCCATGAAGAGAGTCCATCCCTTGTGCTGCTGATTTGAAATAATCTGCAACTTGACTTTCAGCAGTAGCAGCAGTGGCATCCTCATCATCAAAGGCAAAGAACTCGTCCTCTATGGTTGAGTCAGTATGTGTTGGTGTGCTGGTAGTACCTGTCTGCTGGTCTTCCTCTCGAGCACTTTTACGGCGTTCAGCGAGCAGACTTGCCTTAGCCTTGTCCTTCTTCTCTTGTGTCCGCAGCCAACGTAATTTAAACCTGGGCAGAGTCACAGCAGCCAAGATAGCGTTCTCGCTCTCCAGCACCTCCGCAAATCTTGTTTTAATTGCCTGAAATTACATATAATACAAAGAACATATTATACTGACTGTCTACACACACGCACACACAAGACATGATGAGCACAATTATATGCAATAATACATACACATAATACAAACAAAATAACATTTTTTCATTAGGTATCAATGTATTTAGCTTACTCAAAAATAAATAGTCGTTCTCACCGTAACAATTGCCTCTGGAAGGTCAACGAGAATTTGCAGGCCACCCTTCAGCTCCATGGTCTTCAACATCAGTGTCTCCAGAGTGGGTAAGAGAGTGCCATGATAACAGTTGTCCTCTCCCTGAAGAATGTCCAGGGCTACTGTTAGTGGCTTCATTGTCGTGCAGTACTCCCTGAGGAACTGATACTCTCTTTCTGTAATGGCTTTCAAGCCGAACTTGGAAGATATGGTGTTCAGCTCAACTATTGGGATCTCACAGATTCGAGCAAGGGCATCATAAAAAGAGTTCCATCTCGTAGTGCAAGGGACTACCAGCTTCCTTGCAATAACATCATCCACGGTCTCTGCAGCCACTGTAGATCGGCTAGCCTTGTTCCATAAGGCTGTGCATTTCGTCGTAGCACTTCTGTATACTGCTTTTGTTTCTGGACTGGTCGAAATCCACTTATCAACATCATTACATGAAACGAGGTTTAATGTGTGTGATGCACACCTCTGATGTGGTGGCAAAGTAATCACAGCATCATCGTCATCATCACCTCCAACACTATTTTGCAAGACATCATGAATGTTCATAAAAGTCACCTCGTCCTCCTCATCCTCCGAGTCATCCTCCTCAACTGGCTGATACTTTTTGAAGGCCTTGACGAAATTAGAGCCGTTATCTGTGACAGTGGATGTTATTTTGTGGGAAATGCCATAAGATGAGTGAATATTATCAAGCTCAGACGCGATACTGTCATGGGTATGACGGCCCTTGAATCGCCTACATGCCAAGGCAGCTTTCCTTCGTTCCATGGTTTCTGAATGTATCCAGTGTGCAGTAACGCCAAGATAGCTTTTATTATGTGCAGTCCATATGTCTGCAGTAGTAGAGACGTATTCCAACTGTTCAAATTCTTTTTTGAGCTCGACGTTCATTTTAACATACTCTGCATCAATATATTTAGAAAAAGTCTTTCTGCACGGCGGACCGGCTCCAGCTCTCCTTGGAATTTTCCCTATAAGGGCTCTAAAGGAGTCCGAGTCAACTGTTGACAATGGCAGCATGTTTTCAACCACATACCTCCCTATCATTTCATTGAGTTCTTTCTGTGTAGTAAGTTTTGGGGTAGCCGAAGCAGAAAAATCCAGCCTTTGCTGCTTGGCTGGCGTGGCTCCGTCGCCGTGGCCTTCGTTGTTAGCTAGCTTGCCTTTATCATGGGGCATGCCGGTGGCCACTAGCTTAACAGAAGCGTGTGCCGTCGAGAGATGCTTCATTAAATTCGAGTTGCTTACATTTGAAGTGGACAAAGTCTTTGGTCTTAGACACAATGTGCACATAACATGTACGTTTTTACCTTTTACCTCGACGAGGTTAAAATACTGCCTATACTTCCACCTTGAAAACGTTGTCTTCGACTCGGGACTCGCCATCCCATCTGACATTGTGTGTGTGTGTGTGCGCGCTACGACTGTGTGCTGGGTTTGTGTGATAGCCGCCCACCGGGTGTCTCTGTTTGGCTCAACATGAAATCTCACTCTGCTTTAGCCAATCATCCTAACGTATCCAGCCTTTACCAAAGGGAGAAAAAAAATATCATGCCTGTATGCGAGTTGAGTGAGATGCCAGTTTCAAAACGAGTAGGTTGGTTCAGTAACGCGCAGTAATGGCGTGTTGGTACCGGTAACGGCGTTACAACGATAGATGAAGTAACTCGTTGGATTACCCGTTACTGAAAAAAGTAACGCCGTTAGTAACGGCGTTTATTTCAACGCCGTTATTCCCATCACTGGTTGTGAGTGACTGTGGAATACACTGATAAGTGTGGGGAAAAGCTTGTGTTGGGATGAATAGAAGTGTGGATGCATGTAAATGCCTTGATGTGCCTGAAGTTACAGTAATATTTGAAGTTGCTTTGTTTGAAATTAATGTTGGAAAGGTAAGCGATGGTTGGTATAGTAGGCTATGCCTTCACTGCTTTACAATCTTTGCTTGTTGTCTTGTCAATGGAACTTTATGCCTATGAATGTTGTGACTTATGTAACTGAAATACTACTACTGAAATATTACTCTTTGTAACAGTAATGAGGCATATTTTTATTTGTCTTCATCAGGAACCACACCTCATTGGAGCAACAGCGATGGACATGAGTGCAACATCGGACTTTGATGTCAGCATGACCTCTGAGACTGCTCTTGATCCTGCAGACAGCAGCTATGTGCCAGATAGCAGCCCCTCAACCTCCACCACAGGAAGTTCCTCAAGCCTCCCTGGACAACCCAGAGGATGGAGGGAAAGGAAGTGGATCGTGAACGAGTCCAAGCTCATGGAGCTGTTCCAAAGATGCCCAGAATGCCGTTCTGTGATGTGTGACCTCCAGCAAACTGTATCGCGCTGTGGCAGCAGAATAAAAATAAAATGGCAATGCGACAGTGGCCATGTGGGAAAATGGGAGTCATGTCCCGAAGTACGTGGGATGCCAGAAAATAACTTATTGACACAAGCTGCAATTGTCTTCACTGGTGCAACATACACCGATATTGCTGACTGGGCAGGACTTCTCAACCTGCAGTTGCCCCACAAATCATGGTACAATGTGATTCAGAACACTTACCTGCTCCCAGCAATTGAACAAGCATACATAACACAGGAGGACATCATCAAAGCAAGACTAATCTGCCAATTAGAGGATGGTGAGGGAGTGCAGCTATGTGGTGATGGCAGAAGTGACAGCCACCGGGCATTCCAGCAAATACAACACATACTCTTTCATGGATGACTCAACGAAGCAGATTCTGGTGTTTGAGCTAATGCAGGTAAGACTGTGAATTATCACAAAAACATGGTCAGTTCTGCAACACCTGTCATACAACTCTGTAACCAACGGATAAATTACATTTCAGATTCCCTCATCCATACATTTGTGCTCCACAGGTGTCCCAGGCCTCAAGTTCTGCTGCGATGGAACCATTGGGTTTCAGGAAAGGACTGGACAACATCCTGAATGAGGGCATCGATGTAACAGTGGTCACCACTGACCGGCATCCCTCCATCTGAAAAATTATGAGAGAGGAGTATCCTAACATCATCCATCAATTTGACCCATGACATGTAGCAAAAGGTTAGTTTTCTGTTAGTCTATATCTACTATCTATTATTGTCTTGTAATTATGTTTTAACAGTGTTTCCTTGAGGAATGTAGTAGGCTGCAGAATGTGTGTGGTGCACTCTCAATGATTTTTTTTTTCAATTTCATTGAGATGTCTTTTTTAGCAAAAGATTACACAAATGACAAATGTCAGACAGACTGAAATGATGCTGAAACATCAGTATGCATCACATGTGGTCGAAAAGGGGGGGCACTCCAGTCAATGTAATGAAAAGGCAAACACTGAAAGAAATACAGTGGTGCTTGAAAGTTTGTGAACCCTTTAGAATTTTCTATATTTTTGCATAAATATGACCTAAAACATCATCAGATTGTCACCCAAGTCCTAAAAGTAGATAAAGAGAACCCAGTTAAACAAATGAGACAAAAATATTATATTTGTTTATTTATTTATTGAGGAAAATGATCCAATATTACATATCTGTGAGTGGCAAAAGTATGTGAACCTTTGCTTTCACTATCTGGTGTGACCCCATTGTGCAGCAATAACTGCAGCTAAAGGTTTCTGGTAACTGTTGATCAGTCCTGCACACCAGCTTGGAGGAATTTTAGCCCATTCTTCTGTACAGAACAGGTTCAACTTTGGGATGTTGGTGGGTTTCCTCACATGAACTGCTTGCTTCAGGTCCTTCCACAACATTTCAATTGGATTAAGGTCAGGACTTTGACTTGGCCATTCCAAAACATTAACTTTATTCTTCTTTAACCATTCTTCAGTAGAATGACTTGTGTGCTTAGGGTCATTGTCTTGCTGCATGACCCATCTTCTCTTGAGATTCAGTTCATGGACAGATGTCCTGACATTTTCCTTTAGAATTCACTGATATAATTCAGAATTCATTGTTCCATCAATGATGGCAAGCCGTCCTGGCCCAGATGCAGCAAAACAGGCCCAAACAATGATACTACCATCACCATGTTTCACAGATGGGATAAGGTTCTTATGCTGGAATGCAGTGTTTTCCTTTCTCCAAACATGACGCTTCTCATTTAAACCAAAAAGTTCTATTTTGATCTCATCCGTCCACAGAACATTTTTCCAATAGCCTTCTGGCTTGTCCACGTGATCTTTAGCAAACTGCAGATGAGCAGCAATATTCTTTTTGGAGAGCAGTGGCTTTCTCCTTGCAACCCTGCCATGCACACCATTGTCGTTCAGTGTTCTCCTGATGGTGGACTCATGGACATGAACATTAACCAATGTGAGAGAGGCCTTCAGTTGCTTAGAAGTTACCCTGGGGTGTTTTGTGGCCTCGCCGACTATTACACACCTTGCTCTTGGAGTGATCTTTGTTGGTCGACCACTCCTGGGGAGGGTAACAATGGTCTTGAATTTCCTCCATTTGTACACAATCTGTCTGACTGTGGATTGGTGGAGTCCAAACTCTTTAGAGATGGTTTTGTAACCTTTTCCAGCCTGATGAGCATCAACAACACTTTTTCTGAGATCCTCAGAAATCTCCTTTGTTCGTGCCATGATACACTTCCACAAACGTGTTGAGAAAATCAGACTTTGACAGATTCCTGTTCTGTAAATAAAACAGCGTGCCCACTCACACCTGGTTGTCGTCCCATTGATTGAAAACACCTGACTCTAATTTCACCTTCAAATTAACTGCTAATCCTAGAGGTTCACATACTTTTGCCACTCACAGATATGTAATATTGGATCATTTTCCTCAGTAAATAAATAACCAAGTTTCATATTTTTGTCTCATTTGTTTAACTGGGTTCTCTTTATCTACTTTTAGGATTTGTGTGAAAATCTGATGATGTTTTAGGTCATATTTATGCAAGAATATAGAACATTCTAAAGGGTTCACAAACTTTCAAGCACCACTGTAGGTGCACATCCATATTTCTATCAATTGATTTTATGTAATTGTCCAGGATTTAAAAAGAAAATGGTAGCGACATC
Source organism: Neoarius graeffei (assembly GCF_027579695.1). Lineage (NCBI taxonomy): Eukaryota > Metazoa > Chordata > Actinopteri > Siluriformes > Ariidae > Neoarius > Neoarius graeffei. Next base: position 12,844,668 of record NC_083570.1, read on the forward strand.
CAACAGGAGGGAGTACAAAGATCTTGCTCCTTGGGTCCGGAGTGTCGCCAACCACATGTGGTGGAGCTGTTGCACCTGCAAAGGAAATCCAAAGGTAACAAGCATACAGACACACCTGTATTGACATTCCAGTTAGACACGGATGTAATGCACGGCAACCCTTTGCTGTTGCACATGGAAGGCTACTGTGTTGTACTTCAGATGGTTCAAAAATTGCCTCTGCTCTTATGTTGTCAGGAGCTGCTCAGGCGATGGATTTCTCTCCTACACCACATCACTGGGGTCCACCGCTGGGAAGACAATGGCATGGAATACAGATGTTTCCACAAAGAGTTGTCTGCACAGCAACAAAGAAGCAAGAGGTGGCTAAAAGTGAATTCCCCTTCCTACAAAGTCCTGAAGTCAATGATGAGGGACACTCGCTTCCTCAAAGACCTTCAACAGATGACACTGTTCAAACATACAGGTATGTGTATCTAAGATTTTAATAAGGCAAAATAGTGACATGGCGAAAGTTATGGGTATGACTGTGATTAGGATCTTGAGTTCTCCACCACACAATAACAGTACTGAATGTATCATGTATATTATAGACCAGTACTAATGTACAGTATAATAGTCATGGCACAGTCATTGTAAATCACCCACAACCATGCATTATCTTTTTTCCACTGTAAATCCTGGTGGTAAGTTTGTGCCACTGATAAAACTCTGCAGACTTAGTTTCTGATAGACAAACTTGATTCAGGTGTTATTCTTTGGATGATTCATCAAAGGAAAGACAAAGACTTCTGAGAAACACAGAAAATGTCCACATCATGAGACCAGGTTTGAAAAATTCCAGTTCTACCTACTAACGAGAACATAGACACAGGGTGAGGGCTATCTATTGTGCACAGGAGAACGGCCGTTAACGGCTGGGGGGGATTAAGAGATGGGCAGTTTACCCCCTATTGACAGGAGGTCACACCTATAGCAACAATAGGTGCAAAGGTAGTCTCCTGGGGGGGCTGACGCTTGGGGCCAACAACTGAAATGCCGAAGTAAAGCAAAACCTAAAAGTGCAAATAGGAGACATTACTGATATTCCTTCAACATATTGATATTCCTTCAACATACTGAAAATAAACCTGAAACATATTACCCAAACTCATTAGAGCCTTTCTTCTGTTTTGTTTTTTATGTTTCAGGACAACTTGAGGTGTTTCACAATGCACTCTTGAAGTACTGCCCAAAGCGACTTCATTTTGAATACCCTGCAATGAAGGCACGCACTATGCTTGCAATCATGGACCACAATGAGAATCACTCAAGAGAACGGGAACAAGCAAGAACTGCAGGAGGTGGGTACACTGGTACCACAAGTACTACACTACTAAAATAGTGTAATAACTGCAATAACACATATCTGCCTTCAGGATCATGACCATCACATATGTTACAGATATGACTGACCGGTGTTATTTCAACCTTTTCAGGAAAACATGCCTGGGAAATAGTCCCCAAAAATGGGTGACATCATAATTTTAGTAACGATAACGTACTATATTTTGACTTATATATATATATATATATTTTTTTTAATTGCAGGTCTCTCAAGACCATAGTCCCAACAAATGTGTGATGGGATACATTTAGAAGTGACAACCTTCTGTATTTTGACCACCTATGTTCATATTGTTTTTTATTTCAGGCCTCCCAAGAACCAATGTTGTCCACAAAAAGCAAACGGGTCATTGGATTTCAAGACCAATATATGCGGAGACAACGCAGACATTCAGAGATGATCTCATGGAACGAGTGCTTCAAAGAAGACTTGACCCCTCAGTCCGACCCAAGGACAAGTCATTTCATTTGCAAATACCTCAACTGCCTGCCAACATTGCTCCAGTACTAAAGCCCAGCAAAGAGGAGGCCAAGAAATCACACACCTCGAGAATCCAAGGCCCATCAAAGAAGGACTAACTGGGTTTCAGCTGCCAACAAACATTATTGAAAGACATCTGTAACTGACTTGCTGTTTTGTTTTGTGTGTGTGTGCCTGTGTGTTTTCTCCTCTCCTCTGCACTTGGTTTTCTCTCAGCGTTTTCAGAATGTCTGCTGCAAAACTGACATGGGGTATACAGTAATTGGTCGCTCCTCTTATTATTCCAGTATCAGTTGGGGTGAGGGTTTTTTCCACCATACCGCTGCAATCTCTCCACCCATATGTTGTAAAAATTTTATTTATTATTGTTTTTGAATACTCCTGAACTCCATTTTTTACACCTGTAAATAAATTACACTCTTATCATAATATGAGTTGACTGAGGTTGTTTTCTCATATCACTTATGAGGTTTGCCTACCCAGGTCCAAAATGTACCTAAGTGTATAAAGCTCGTGTAAATTATTGTAAATGTTATGCAGGCAATCTGGTTATGGTCATAAATTTTGTTTTTGCTTAGTGTCAGACTTCATGTAGGTTTGAACATATCTTACAGACCACATGTTCTCCAGGCAGGCATGTTTACTGAGGTAAATATTTGTTTGAAGATAAACTGAGCAGAAAGAGCCTGGATGTTGCATGTCAAAATTACTATGATATCCACCTGATGTAGGAAAGAAGAAAAGTAACAGTGTGGTACGCTCCAAGTTTATTTGCATATAATATTTACAGATACAGAAATGTTGTCATCCTACTTCTGTGATTACATGGCAATACACAGGCTCTGGCTAACTATCAAAGCCACATAAAAGTTGGTAGGTCTACAATATACAGACTGGCAAAGGCTGCAGTGCAAATGTCCCACATACTGTATGTCTGAAGCATGTAATAACGAGAAGCGAACCTGCATCAGAAACGTCAGGGGCCCAGCACAGATACAGCCCAGTTACCACAGTCCAGTTTCTACATATCCATAGCTTCGTGCACTTCTTGGAATCCAAGATACACACTGGACTCAGAGGGATATCGCTGTCGTATAGCCCCGACGACACATGACGCCAATGGTTTGCGATGTCCTCTACCCAAGGTTTCACCGCGCAGTCCCCATTCCAACACGATTCGGTAGGACACCAACCTTTGTTGACTAAGAAAACAGGGAGATGATAAATACATGTAGGCCTACTGACATCACATCACATTATCTCTAGCAGCTTTATCCTTCTACAGGGTCGCAGGCAAGCTGGAGCCTATCCCAACTGACTACGGGCGAAAGGCGGGGTACACCCTGGACAAGTCGCCAGGTCATCACAGGGCTGACACATAGACACAGACAACCATTCACACTCACACCTACGGTCAATTTAGAGTCACCAGTTAACCTAACCTGCATGTCTTTGGACTGTGGGGGAAACCGGAGCACCTGGAGGAAACCCATGCGGACACGGGGAGAACATGCAAACTCCACACAGGAAGGCCCTCGCCGGCCCCGGGGCTCGAACCCAGGACCTTCTTGCTGTGAGGCGACAGCGCTAACCACTACACCACCGTGCCGCCCGGCCTACTGACAAACGGTGAAATTACAAACATGGTTCAAGGGTTTCAGAGAGCACTTACTCTGGGGATAGCTGGCCATCAGGACCACTCAGCGTGTGTTGTTTCCTCCAATTGACTTTGCCACATCTGAAGAAAAAGTTCACAACTGACGGGTGAATCATCGCTGCAAACGCATCTGTTGCCACAACACAATGCGTAGGGTCTTCTAGATGTACAGATGGTAGCACCTGGTCCCATTCAGCACAGCACACAGTACGTTTACATGCACATCCAAATCGAGCTACTGTCGGTAATCGAGCAAAGGGTCCCAGCAGGGGTGCCAGAGAAATCCAATCCTACATGCAACTGTGAAATCGAGCTATTGTGTGAGGTGCATTGTGCACCCGAGCCACAGGTGGCGCTACATGCCCCATCGTGTTGGTACACTTCCGGTTGTCATCATGAAGAAGAGCTATCGTGTTGCCAGATACTGCTGGCGTTTTCCAGCCCAAAACATGTTCAAATCCACCAAAATGCACTTAAAATCTGGCAACACTGGCAGTTCCGCGTTCAAGCTGTTAGGCTTGCTCTAACAGACTGTATGGCTACAAACTGTCCTGCGCAGACCACTGTTTTGTAAGACAACTTATTTTGCACAATTGTATATTTTTCTAAAGTCCATTTTTTGCTTACAAAAAATATTTTTTTTGCTTACAATTTAACTTGTGTCTTAATAAACACACAGAAAGTTCAATTGTTTTGTTTTTATTGACATTCTTCAGATGTTGAACATACACACACATATATACACACAAATACAATGACTTGTTTATGTACACAATTCACAGCTATGCAACAGCTGTACAGATGTATTTGGTGATACAGTAAGTGAGCTAAATTTTAACAGTGCAAACAATGCCACAAAAAGAAAAGATTCATGCCGACCGAGGCTGTTGTGTTTCCCGCTTGTGGTCTCGTCACTCGTCACTTCCGGAAGGGGCAGTAAGTAGCTCGACTACTAGCTCGATAGGGTATACATGCACTAAGTAGCTCGGCAGAAATCGCATAATCTAGGTCGTGTAGCTCGATTCCGAGAAATCAAGTTCGGTTCAATTTCAGCCGAATTAAGGTGTATACATGGCATTTTGAACTTCGATTTCAGTCGAGCAACGGCAGAAATTCGATTCTCTCTATGTGCATGTAAACGCACTGACAAACTCTCTATTGCCCCTTTTCCACCAAAGCAGTTCCAGGGCTGGTTCGGGGCCAGTGCTTAGTTTGGAACCGGGTTTTCTGTTTCCACTGACAAAGAACTGGCTCTGGGGCCAGAAAAAACGGTTCCAGGCTAGCACCAACTCTTTGCTGGGCCAGAGGAAAGAACCGCTTACGTCAGCAGGGGGGGCGGAGTTGTTAAGACCAACAACAATAACAAGACCGCGAAAGATCGCCATTTTTAAGCGACGAGAAGCAGCAGCTGTACAAACGCGAAGTCATCCATTATTATTATTGTTGTTGTTGCTGCTGCTTCTTCTTCCGTGTTGTTTTTGCTTCGATATTCGCACCAAGGTTTATGCAAACGTAGCGACATAACTGACGTATACAACGACGTAATGACGTGGCTTCCCTTAGCACCGCGAGCTATGGAAAAGCAAACTGGTTCTCAGCTGGCTCGCAAGTTGAACGAGTTGTGAACCAGCACCAGCACTGGCCCCGAACCAGCCCTGGAACTGATTTGGTGGAAAAGGGGTATATTTCAGTCGGCATCTGTTCACAACAGTCACACTTGCACCACCAACTGCTGTTTGCCCGTGTCCTCATGATGGCGCCAGCCTGTTCATCTTCATATGTTTCTTCCCTCACATGGTCCATTCGGGCTAGCTCCACCTCGGTATATTCCGGTTCAAATAGATATGGCTCCGGATCCGCCACGAGCCAATCTTCAGCATCTATGTCCTCCATTTGAAAATGTTCCATTGTAGCACACGTAAAGTCTTTTCTGTTATAATTTTCTGCAAGCTCTCACCACAACCTGATGCTTCCTGACTAGACTGTGTTCCAAGGAGTGCAGGCTACTTGTCTTGGTGGTCACGTTGGTTGTATTGACGGAAGTTAGGGGGGGCGGGGGAGAGAAAAAAAAACAGGAGTGAAGGTATCAATGCGCTGTCGAAGCGCGCAGAAGGTGTTAGTACGCCTGTCATTATAGTGCGGACTTTCCATAGCATAGAAAATCGCCACGTTTCAATTTGTGTAACTGAACTTTGTTTCATGTCACTGGTCATATAAACCTATGTAAACAGGAAAAATGTGGAAGAGTTTGGTCGCATCTAACTACAGCCCCAAAAAATACCATTGGCCATGCTGAGCCTAGCTACATTGCTAACAGGAGTAACAGCGCGTCTGACTGACTGGGAGGTCGCACAAAGCTCAGAGAGGTACGGATCAGCTCGTCTCAATTCAGAGAAGAACATATTTCATTATGGAAGTACGGTGGACTGTTCCTTTAAGTCATTTATTGGGGTGTCTTATACATGGTATTCGCAAAAGAAGAACCTATGATAATACATTAGACATTTACAAATAAATTGAAAAACACTTACATTGTGGTGGTAGGGGCATTGGGTCCTGCCGACCTGAAAAGAGCACACAAACATCAGATCAGTCACATAATATGCACCGGTTATTCATCATGAATGTTAGCTCCAAGCTATGAATGATGACTTGGGAACTGTTAACTTACACACAGGGCTTCCAGGCACAGTCAGAGTCTTGGGTTGCTTCTTGGTTGCTGCTACCACTGGAGCAGAATCATCTGGAAGGAAAGACCATACAATGTGCAATGTAAATTTCTTGTAAATGACTTGAAAATGAACACTGAATTGAGTAACTAATGTCATTAGTGAAGAGAGCTTACCATCATCAGAGGATTCGGAGACAAACCTCCTTGGGCGCTTACGCTGCCTTATTGCAAAAGTGTTCACATCATCCTCTGTCTCAACACTTGAGGACTCCATCAATTGCAAACACTTCTGTTCAGCTTTGGCGTATAAATCTATGGAAAATTACTTTTAGTCAGTAGCACAAAAAAAAAAAAACCAGTGCTGCCATAGAGAGAACAATTCAGTATATTCTATGTAGTGCATTGCAGCGATAGCTCACCTGTTTCATACCAGGTTTTCTTAACGGGATGTTTGGCCCAAGTTGTATTTGGTGCTCAGCACTTCACAACATGTGATCGCACATTGTGTGTCGTCCAGTAGCAGACCATGCCATGCTAAAAATATATATAATAAAAAAATAATATATAATGCTATCAAAAGTATATAGGCATATATGTAAGCATACATATTTGCTATGTATCGACAAAAAAAAGACTCGTACCTCAGAAGTGTGTTCAAGCCATGAAGATGGCACAACCTCAATAACATTGTCTGTGAACTCAACAACAGTGAAGCTCATCTGTGAAAACAAAGGCATCATTAGCAAGGAAAATGGAGCAAAAGGTATTAGTTCCCTTGGCTGGCCTATGAAAACTCCTGTAGGTGTGAAACAGTCTATTTGGTTTTAAGAAAACATTACAAGTAAAAATTGCATTAAGATGGACATATTTTCCCAATCCATCCTTTTTACATGGCTAAAACACAGAATCTCCCATTCGCAAAACACATTTTGTATCATATTTTGCAAGTGTACACAGCTGTGTACACTTGCAAAATATGATACAAAATGTGTTTTGCGAATGGGAGATTCTGTGTTTTAGCCATGTAAAAAGGATGGATTGGGAAAATATGTCCATCTTAATGCAATTTTTACTTGTAACGTTTTCTTAAAACCAAATAGACTGTTTCACACCTCCAAAATTCCTCCAAAAAAATCCAAAAAAAAAATCATTGTGATGGTTAAATTGCGTGTGTGGATGTCTCCTAAAAATCATGCAGGACTGTCATGAAAACATTAGTCTGTTTCTATGGCTCCTCAATCATCAAGGCCTGTTTTGTGAGTTCACATTCTGGCACCAGCTTCATGACACACTCACTCCATTTCACTCTGAAGCACCCAATGATTCTTGAATCACAAGGATCTGTGAACAGAGGATCCACCCTCTGAAAGACCTTGCACAAAATCATGTCATTCCTTTCTTCAATGGCTTCACAACATTTGGCACCTGCCAAAATGTACGCATTGTTTGGTCTTCGGGTTTTCTTTTTCGGTGCTGGAGCTGTGGGAGTCTGATCCTGGTCCATCTCCGAGAGCCTTTTAGCCACTTGAATTAGTGGTCTATTCCCTTATCGGACCAGACGTTTCAGCTTGCCCAAGTAGTTTTCAAACCGGAAGGCGCTGCATGCATCAAGGCATCCAAAGGTCTCTGCTTCATCTGTTAAATGGAGCATGCTGTGCACATTATACACCATGAAGTGTCTGCCATACAGCTCTGCAGTCTGTGACACAAAATACACCATCAGGTTTCTGCTGTAGTCTGCATACTTGCCGGCTAGGTTGGGAGAAACCAAAATGTTCAGTACCACACTGAAAGCCATGAAATGCCTGTACAGTGGCCTGGACAGAATGCCCTTGAGCACTACTTTTCCTGTATACAGGGCAAACTGGTGCAGCTCTGTAGCTTTCCAGCGGTCGACTTCTTCCAAGCTCCTGGGCTTTCTGGTAAAGCAACTTGGTATATATTCTCTCAAACCACACAGTCTTCTGCTGACCTCTTGGAGCTGTGTAGTCGACAGTCTCACCTTCCTGCTTCCCCTCGCCCATTCCACCAACAGTTTCCTCATGACACCTAAACAAGCTTGGTGCATGTAATCAATGGGAAACATTTTGATCATATCAATGGGAAGTTGCAGGAATGGGGACACTGTATAGCCCTCAGTTTCCTTGACAGCCATCTCTCTTCTGAACAGGTCATTGGTTCGCAGGGTGCTTTGGACATCAGGGTATGTTACACGGCCGTCTTCCCATGTCCCTTTCTGTACACATTTGTCACATCCATAGTATCCTGTGCACAGTTTTGTTGCTTTGACCATTGCCTTGGCAGGCGCATCACATACAATACAGCGCATGACAACCATCTTCCCTTGAATTCCGTTTTCAAGCAGATCCTTCATTTCTGCAACCACATCGTTGAGAAACTCCAAATCATTAGGTTTAGCAGGACCAGATGTTAAGGTGACAGGGAAAACATGAGTTGGACTCAGATGGATGGCACACAAGACAGGCCACAGAGTGGTCTTGCTGTTTTTGAACAGTGGAACACCATCAATGTTCAGAGACAACTCCAGGGTGGTTATTTTTTTCAGAACCTCTTGTGGGTAGTGGTTTAGTTGTGCTTCAATAGCTCTCCTTAAACCAAAGTGAACATACTCCATTCCTGATACCGGAGTTGACCTGATGTCTCTTGGGGTTGAGAGAAGGGTTCTTGCTGTTGAAGGCAACTCTGTGTGTCCATTGGCTTTTAATCCTACAAGAAGGTCGTCAAGTGCAGAGTGTGTAATCTGGTGTTTTAAGGCCAGTGTTGTAAAAAGTCCTTTAGTGAGCTTTGTGGGTCGTTTTCCTCAATGTAAGAGAGTCACTGGTGTCACTGCTATCCTCCACATTCATGGGTGTGCTCCACAGCGCATCTGATGCAAACGCAGTACCAACACTACTGCTTGTTGGTACTGCCATGCACTCTGGCTCTTCTTCATTCTCCTCTGCCAGTAGTACAGATTGTTCTTGCAGTTGCTGCTGATGTTGATGAAGCCTGGCCGCTTCTTGCATAGCCTGCTCTGCCTGTGCAGCGTCTAGTGCATCCTTCTCCTCTTGCATTTCTGCTCTCAAAGCCTTTCGCACCGCTTCCACCTCTCGCCACACCCTCTTCCATCTCTTTTGGCCCTTTTTCACTACCCTTTTTTAGCTCACTTCAGCTCGCTTCAGCTCACTTCAGCCCGACATGGCTCGCATTTCGACTATCCAAAAACAGCACGACTCAGCTCGCTTCAGCCCTGCTTAGCCCCCAAAACTCGCACCGTTTTGGAGTGGGGCTGAAGCGAGCCAAACCGAGCTGAGTGAGGCGTGAGCAGACACTCCCCTGCGTGCTGATTGGTGAGGAGGAGTGTCCTCACACGCCCCGCGAGCACGCTGGGATCTGTAAACACCGTAAACCCAGAAGAAGGAGAATTACGAATTACGAGAATTATGAAGCCTTATGCGCCTCGCCTCATCTATACGCTCTTGCCAGTATCTGTTGGCGTTGTCGGTGACAACAAGCCACAGCACCAAGACCAGCAACACTAACGACTCCATGTCCTCCATGTTTATTGTTTACTCTCCGGGTTGTGAGACTACCGCTTAAAAGCTCACTGATGTCACTGTTTGCGCCGCCTAACGACATCACCTGACGTCCACCCACTTTCGCTAACTCCACCCAATGTGTCCACCCACTTCCAGCCAGCACAGTTCAGCGTGGTTGTAGTCGAAATGCAACTCCAACAGCCCCACTCAGCTCGACTCAGCCCGACTCAGCACGGCACGGCTCAGCCGCGTTGGTAGTGGAAAAGCGGCATATGTGTAGGCTTGTCTGGCCAATTGCTTTTCACTCATTGTGGGGAAATACAATGTGACTGCAATGACAAAACTAAATGGCTAACACATTAACAGCACATTGGTACAGTACACAGTAATGCCACAAGTCAATTGATGATACTAAAAACACGTTCATCATTCAATGAATGACTTAACTTTATCAAAATCCAAAAACATTGCAGAGTGAAGCGTTGCTAAAAAAAAAAAAAAGATACAACTGTTACAACGCTTTCCATGGACATTGCAACATGGGACTCAAAATTACATTAAAAGATATGTGCATAAGCCCATATCTTGCCATTCTGAAGCAGGCTGAGACTTACCCCAAATTTGCCAAATAACTGAGACAGCAGCAAACATAAAATCAGTGAGGACCACTCTATTACATTGCAAAGAACTCAGAAAGGAGCTTCATGTTCAAAATACTGCACATATCCTTTAAAGGAGAATTCCAGCTGTTTTGCAAATAAAATTTTGAACTTTTGATTCCCCTGAAGTCAGCGCTGAGCACCAGTGAAGCATTTGATGCGCTCAGCGCTGACTTCTGGGGAATCCGGAAGGCAACAAAGGTATGTGCTGGCTCGAAAAGTTCAAAATTTATACACCTATGTGCTAGCTAATGCAGTAAATGTGCAATGTTTTCAAACATCAGGGTCCACACACCACGGGCAATCCCATGAAAACCATTTTGAAACAAGTTATGTGAATATACGAACGTTGAAAGGCTGCCCCGTAGCCACCGTTTCAATTGAAATCCGCGTAGCAGCTATATGCTTAACTTTTTTTTTTAGACTGGATGGATTTTTCTCGCGGTTTGTGCTACTGCCAACTTTCCTTGACCACAAACGTTTGAGACATATTTGCAAAACAGATGGAATTCTCCTTTAAGGTATAACCACAACCAGAACGAAATCACAAATTACCTTTTCGAAAGTAGAGTACTTGAATAGAATGTAGGCTTCAGTCCTTCCAACAGAGACGTTTGCTTCCAAATCCAACTTCAACAATCCAAGTTCCGGGTAGTGACTTTACTACACGCACCTACGTCCTCTTATCCATCTGTCCAGCCAATGAGGAGTGTTCGTTTTGCGTCACATGCCATTGCGTCAGGCAACCTGACCAATCAACAACTTACAGTGGCTAGGTCTCGTTTCTTCCTGTAGACCCCATGGGAACAAAAAAAAAATTATAATGTATGGAAGTCAACGGAGAGATAACTTATTTTATACGGTAGTTCAGATTCCCTTATGCATTGGATTTAATACATGATGATTAACTTTTATGACAACCCTGCACACCAACAAAGTGTTGTTTTTCGACAGACAGTAAAAGTTACGTTACGTTTTCTGTTTTCTGTGCAACCTCTGAACTAGGCTAACAGAGTACTGCATTAAACGTGTTGCTGATCTTTGCAGCCTACAAAAGTAGGCCCTCACTTGAGGTTTTATCCACCAACATATTTCATCAAATAAAACATGGGGAAATCCGTACTGCTGTTATGCCGCCGTTCTGAGGCACAAATACACAGACATTTTAACAGAGAACACCGTCACCTACACGACATATATAGCGATATGGGGTAATCATGCGTAACCTCGGGGCTATGGCGTTAGCCATGCTAAGGTATGCTACATAGCATTATATCAAGAGCGTGCTAAATCACAACAAAGGTGAAAGAATTATGTACGAGTTCTTTGTCAGATGGGAGACTGGAAAAGACGTGTTTTAGAGATACCAACAACGATTCACTTCGTATAATGTAGCCGGTGACCGGAGATGGAGATGGTTGCACGCATAGCAGCTAACTGCTAGGTGAATAGTGAAACATACATTGCATCATAGAACTCAAACAACCAGAATAAAATAACACATTACCTGATCGCACGTACTGTAAATCCAGATAACGTACACTGGCGCTGGTAGTTCTAAATCCAACAAGGAGACTCGGTGAAATTTTCAAATAGCTAAATAAAAGGGCTATCGTAGCATCCATTAAGTCCGCCATTTTGTTAATTTGCCTTAGAGCTGTTTGAAAGCACAGAGAATTCTGGGTAATGTGCAGGATGATGATGATGCATCGAAGCTACCTAGCTGGACTTTTATTTTTAGAAATAAGAGGAGAAGAGAAGTGGATTTTTGTATTGCAGCAGATTTTGTTAGTGGTACAGGGTGGATTTGGTTGTTGTTGGGACAAAGTACAAATAAGTTGATCAATGGAACATATGTTGATCAATGGAGCTGGGTGTGAGTGAGTTGGGGCAACAATAGGGATAATGTACCAGAAGTATGTGCATGAGAAAATGTAGTTGGGGCAACAATAGGGATAATGTATCAGAAGTATGTGCATGAGAAAATGTAGTTGGGGCAACAATAGGGATAATGTATCAGAAGTATGTGCATGAGAAAATGTAGTTGGGGCAACAATAGGGATAATGAACCAGAAGTATGTGCATGAGAAAATGTAGTTGGGGCAACAATAGGGATAATGTACCAGAAGTATGTGCATGAGAAAATGTAGTTGGGGCAACAATAGGGATAATGTACCAGAAGTATGTGCATGAGAAAATGTAGGCATTATTGTAATGCAGCATGTTTTGAGGGCAAAATGTGTGACCACAACTTAAGGGTCAAACTTTTGTTGCTGCTCTGCCATATTATCAGGAGCCAATTTGCACCACACAAAAGACTGTGCACCAAGTCACAACGACCCATTGCCAAACCATGTTCACCCTCTTCATATGATATCTTGGCTGCAGCCTGCTCATTACAGATCACTTGAATTCCACAAAAAACATCACCACTTACAATCCAAACAAATTTAGCCTACAAGTTTATTTCTGCAAACCAGCCACACTCTACCGACATTGCACTAACTAGAAAAACATTTAACCTGTCCATTTTGCTTTCACCATTCCCTTCTTGCCCAGTAAAATATCTTTTACATTTAACACTCAAAATGCTTCCTTTCTTTCGTTCTTAATGGGGTCTCCTGGAATTGAGTTGGAGGCGCCTGAAATAACCAATAGAAGAAAAATACTGAAAATAAAAATGTTCAACTAATTACGTTATATATTACAAATAAAATGCTATATATCCGCTTTGAAAAGAAAACATCCACATAACTGAAGGCTATAGGCTGCTGATCAAAATATAGAATATGTGACACTGTGCAATCTCTATAAAATCTAAAAAATGTGTATGGGGTCATGAGAAATTGGTGATGTAAAAATGGGGTCCCAGGCCAAAAAAGGTTGGCAACCACTGCTTTAGACAGTCAAAACACATTACTCAGGAATGTACATGGGTTTGTCGCCTATTTTTGTGAAAATTTCCTTGCAACATATCTCACAACTCAACATAGACTAGCCTATTTATCTGGCCTACCAATTACAGTATGCACACATTTCTGTTGACCATATGGTGTATGTTTTCAATGTGTGAGGGTTGGATTCCAAGACAAAACCAAAATGGCATGACATAACAATGCATGACAAAAGGAAAGTTATGTGACAGTTTACTATGGCAAAAAAAATAGGCTACAAGTACAAAAGAGGTTGAAATAAAAGATTAAAAGATAATTTAGCCAGCGTCAGGAAAGCAGCTGTATAGTATAGTTCTCAGAACAAAACAAAAAAAAACAACCAAACATAATGTTGTGTGGAGGTTATAGTGTAACCAAATGATGACGTTTCAGTTGGTTAGTTACCTCAACGTTTCGGGGACGTTTGGCTTCATTAGGTTTCTGCATAACCATGAGGAAACGTTCTCTAAATGTTTGTTGGTTACGTTCTAACAAACCTTTAGAGAACCATAGGCTAAGGGTACATTAATGTTCTGTGTTACTAGGGAGTATCTCTGTAGATAGATAATTGAATTTCAAAAATGTGTTTTAGTAAATAATTCTTTTTAAAATGGGGGGCAACTGTGGTGGCAAGAAATACTTTTACAGTGGCAACTGTCACCTTTTGCCACCCCTTAATACCGCGCCTGCCTGTTAGTGATCATGATTGACTACAGCTGGTAGCTTCTCTGTGCCTTCATAAAAACGGTTTGTTTACAGCACTCATTGAACTGACCAACACACAGTAAAATGGGAAAGTCCAAGGAGCTCAGTGCAGATCTGAGAAAGAGGATCACAGATGTACACAACTCCGGAATGTCTCTTAGAGACATTTCTAAACAACTGCAGATCCCAAGATCAGTTCAAACAATTGTAGGTAAGTTACTGGGAGGTGTAGTCCCTTTGCCAATCCACTGTACTTCAAGAAAACCCAAACTGTCACCCTCAGCTGAAAGGAAATTGGTTCCGATGGTCAGGAAAAACCCAGGAACTACCATGGCACAGTCCTGCAATGAACTGGAAGCTGATGGATCACTGTCTACAGTTCAGTGAGTTTTATATCACCATGGACTAAGAGGCTGCTATCCAAGAAATAACCCTCTGCTCCAAAATTGACATCTTCAAGCTTAACTAAAGTTTGAAGCTGACCAGATGGGCAAAGAAAAAGCCTTCTGGAGGAAAGCTGAGTCAGATGAGACAAAAATTGAGATGTTTGGCCACAGTGGCCACCATATACAGAGGGACACTGTACCAGCTGGTGGTGGTGGCAGGATCATCATGCTCTGGGGCTGTTTTACTGTTTTACATGCTCTGGTGCTGTGGAAGACGGCTGCCTCTCCAGTAGCTCTGTAGTTTTTAGTTCTTTAAACCTCTTTTTTTTCCATTTTTTTACTTTTCTGCTCTTCTTATGAAGACAGTGTGTTTTTCTTCATATTCCATGGATATTTTTAACTTTAACATGCAACCAGGAGCCAGTCTTCTTGCTTATTCGAGAGAGGAGCTGCTGGCCCTGAAAACAATGGGGCAGGCCGGGATACGACACCACATCCCGGCGGAGCTGAGGAGGAGACCCAGGGGCTGCAATGCTGGGGCTAAGCTAAAGGCTAGACTAGCAGACAACCAGTGGCACTGCAAACCATCTATTCCCTCCATTATAACGGGGAATGTGAACTTGCTGCCGAACAAGGTTGACAAGCTATCCACACTGAACAACCAGCGGACTTACTGTGAGAGCAGCTTGTTTATTTTTATGGAGACATGGCTAACCCACCTTGTACTGGATGGTAACGTGGACCTGCGTGGATTCACTGCTGTGAGAGCCGACAGAGACACTAAAGTATGCGGGAAAAGCAAAGGTGGGGGACTCATCATCTACGTGAACAACCGCTGGTGTAACCGCGGACATATCTCCGTAAAGACAGTTTTATGTTGCCCGGACTTGGAGCTGCTAGCCGTTAGCCTGCGGCCATATTATCTGCCGAGGGAGTTCAGTCACGTGATCACCATCTGTGTTTACATCCCTCCGAGGACAGACGCAGCCGCTGCATGTGAGAGGATTCACTCTATCACAGCAAGGCTGCAGACACAGCACCCTGCGGCATTTATGATCATTTATGGGGACTTTAATCATGCTACTTTGGACTCTACTTTGGCTGCTTCCCCACTAGGGAAGTCTGACCACAACCTGGTTTGTCTATGGCCGAAGTACATCCCCCTGGTCCAAAGACAGCCTGCAACAACTAGCTCCATCAGGAGGTGGTCCCCTGAAATGGAAGATGCCATCAGAGACTGTTATGACACCACGGACTGGGATGTGCTGCTTAGCCGACACTGTAAGGACATAGAGGGGCTGACACACTGTCTGACAGATTACCTCAACTTCTGTGCAGACATGGTCTCCCCAGCAAAGACTGTACGGTGTTACCCTAATAAAAAGCCACGGGTAACACAGGAAGTCAAAGCTGTCCTCAACAAGAAGAAGGCCACCTTCAGGAGCAGGAATAGGGAGGTGATGAAAGCAGCACAGCAGCTGCGTGAAACGCTGCGTGAGGGAAGCTAAGGACAGCTACAGGAGAAAGATGGAGCAGAAGCTGAAGGAGAACAGCATGAGGGAGGTCTGGGAAGGTGTGAAAACCGTCTATCTTCATCTTAACAACAAAGATCTATCTTCATGCTGTCTATACCTTCATCTTCACAACAAAGGACACTCATTTCAGGATTGCAACATACGCATTTTAGCCAGAGAGGATCGTTGGTATGAGCGAGGAGTTAAAGAAGCCATTTTTGTCAACCTGGAACGGCCATCACTGAACAGAGGTGGGGGTCTAAGACATCATTTATCAGCCACCTACAATGCAGTCCTTGGCACACTTCCGAGACAACTGAATGCACACCAAAATCCAGTTGTTTTCAGTGGCATACAGGAGGACAGAGAGAATCAGCATTCCATTGATCACCTTAATGGGCAATCCATTGATCACCCTAACGACTCTCAAGGCCATTCACATTCAGCCCCCAGTGACCCACACCAACAGGATGACTCAGGCCAAGTTTACATTAGACCGTATCTGTCTCGTTTTCTTCGCGGATGCACTGTCCGTTCACATTAAAACGCCGGGAAATGCCGGGAAACGGGAATCCGTTAGGGCCGACGTATTCAACCCAGTTCGTATTTGAACTGTTGCTGTGTAAACATTGAGGATACGCGGATACGCTGTGCTGAGCTCTAGCTGACGTCGTCATTGGACAACGTCACTGTGACATCCACCTTCCTGATTCGCTGGCGTTGGGATCACACACACAGCGGCTCAGTCCCGAATCACTGCTCGTGCGCTTCACTCGCGCGCTCTGTGAGCTGTGCAGGGCCGGAGTGCGCACCCTCCAGAGGGCACTCGCTGTTCAGGGCGGAGTGATTTGGAGCGCAGGAGGAAGCGCTGAGCCGCACTGAGGTTTATTTACACATTTCAACCTCCTTCAGGCGCTTAAACTCAGTGAGAACATGAACATCACAGCCAAGTGTGTTTATCTGCTGGAGAAGGTGTTCGCTTGCCATCCTTCCACTTCCAAGTGGTAAGTGACTTGCGCATGCCCGATATGCACTGGGATCATGTGACGTGCCATCTAATTAGTCATGTGATTAGCGTATTAGTGGATTGGCATTGCTGTGTGCACGCGAATCGTGTATTGGCATTGCTGTGTGCACGCGAATCGTTTTAAAAACGTTAATCTGATGATCCGCTGATTCAAAATAATGTAAACAGGGCCTCAATGACACCTTAGATGAGCTTTTCATCCATGAGAGGATAAATAAAGTAGAGTGGGGGAAAAAGCCCCCGTGGGGTAATACGCCCCCGGCCTGTTTTACCCAAAATAACCACCAGATGGCGCAAAGTTACATTTCTATTGTTGATATGGACTGGCTTGACAACGGGGATATACAAATATCCACTGTGGATCGCATATCAGCAACGCAGGGGAGAGAGATCAAATTTCATGGTAAGTGATATAATTTTCAGATATCAGTAAAACTGTATTTAGATAGCTGCTATTTCGTCAGATATCACAGCTGTGTATGTGGTATGAGTAGACAAGTCAGAACGTTAAAAAAATACATTAGGTATAAAAAGTTGAATCACATTTTGAAAGTAAGACCCTTTTTTGTAAAAGTGTAGTCTGTGGGGTAAAATGCCCCCTTAATGGCGGGGTAAATGGCCCCTAGGGGGCATCGTTTCCTTTTATCATAATTACTGTATTTCATACATTTCTGAATAGCAGATACATAGTTTTTAATAACATCTCGCTTACCTGATTGAGTAAAGCAAGTAATTTGAACTTAATATTAAAAAAATATTAATATTAGCATTATTTATTGATGCACTTGTTTTTGGTTAATTCATGTTCAATCCACACAAAATTATATTGAAATTAAAATGCGAAATATAATAAAATAATGCATCTATTCATTAATTCAGGGATATTTTCTTGTTTCTTTCACATTATAGGCTTAAGTAAACACTTTTGCTATCCAAACAGCTTTTTTTGAGTGAAGGGGCCTATTGCCCCACCTCAGGGGGCCTTTTACCCCACTGGGGGGGTAAAAGGCCCCCTTGGCACAATGTTTGTTTTTGTTAAAAAAAAAATTAAGTATTAACTTTAGGCAAACTTTAGGTGGCATTATTGTTCATGTCACTGTTGTCAAAAACTATGATAAAACTAAACACATGGTTCATTTCAACTTGGAGAAAAACTGAATTTTCCTTAAGGGGGGCTTTTTCCCCCCACTCTACTCTACCTGATACTCCCTACTAGTCAGACAGAACTGAAGAAGCCTTTCGGATGAGAGGTGAAACGTTTTCAAGAATCTTCAAGCAAGTCCAGTTGCTCTCTTTTACCACCCACAGTGGAATCATCTTGTGTTTCTTCACCACTGATTGCTATCATTGTAAAAGTGCATAGCGTGTTAAACACAGAAATGCCATTGTGTAATTAACACTGTAAGATGTCATATGGTGGGAAATACAAGCGAGTCAGTTTAATTTCAAATTCAGCAGAAGTTGTGCTTTAGCCAATGAGAAGCCTCCACTGGGCAGCCAATCAGAAGTCTGTGTTCAAGCAAACGTCCTTTTAAAATGATATGAACAGGAGCCGCCATTTTGTTTTGGGGCGCTTCTAGGGGTGGGTCCCTTGTAGTGGGACAGAGTTTAAAAATGACTGGTGGAAGTTGTAGAGATGGGATTTATGGCTCTTTGATGGGATCCGCATCTTTGTGATCCGTTCTTTGAAAAGACCCGTTCAAAAGACTGGCTCATTTGGTTCTTTTTAAATATTTATTCAGTTTTAAGCAGACAGCGTCTAAAGAAGCCAGATCCCTCTGCTTAGACAGTGACATCAATATTTCTGGACATCCCTTTTATGTAAAGCAACCTAGACTTACATTATTGTAACCCCTAAACGCTCATAAATAACCATTAAAAAACAATGAGGGCTTCAATGAATGTCCACAGAACGGCTTTTCTGTAAAAAAAAAAAAAGAACCCACTCAAGAACATAGTTATCAAGAACGCAAGAATATTTTATAGAAAAACACTTGTTTTACAAAAATATTTAAAGGATATGGGACATGGATTTTTTTCTGGGCATAATTATGTATAAAGGACATAAGAAATGCCATCTAAATCACTGCAGGGCGTCAAAAATGTGAAAATCATCACATTATTCAAGTTTTTTTTTATACATCAGCGTAAAACAAGGATTCCTTAATGAGCTAGGTGGTCACGTGACCCGTGACGTAACAAAAACTTTCCAAGGAGCCAGCGCTTGGGAATCTAATGTAAACAGGTTACCGAAATGGACACCATCGACAGTGATATTCCCGATGTTTCACAGAGATGTGAAGTTAGACCTTATCAATTCGAACCGATAGCTGGAAATTCACATGAACATGGATCTTGTATTTACTCTGACGGATCAGATGATTCTGAGAGTGAGGGTTCATTCAATCCCCATGAAACTGAAAGCGGTCGGCTCGATAACACTTCCTGGTAAGTTAAAAACAATTCTGCTCAAAGGCTAATGATCTGTTGAAAGAAGTATTATTTTTGTATCATACATTGAAAGTTCATCATAGATCTAGCTAAAGTCCGTTGCAAGCTTTTTTTTTTTGCTGATATTTTTCAAGATTGATTGAGATACAATGCTTCCAGAGTCCGAGATGAAAACATTCAAAATGGCGAAATGAGTCAGAATTATGATAATCAATAATTGATACACCCAAAATTATAATACTAATCCTTACCTCGGCTTTCAGTCGCTTAGCGAATGCACCTCGGCATTTTTCCGCATGAGGCCCATGGTAAAACCACACTTCCAGGAGGGGCTGCCGTCTGCCTCCCAAGCCGGCCAAGAGCGCGCCTCGTCGGGCACGGCCAGGCGGGCGAATGCCCTGGTTCATCCGCCCTCTCTAAAAAATAATGGTACAACTCCGAGTGAAGGTAAATTTGGCTTGGCAATTAATTTCGTTCAGTACCTGAGTATTAAATTTGAAAGAATCCTCTGTGAAATGGTCCGAACACAGTTTGTGGGAAACAGTAGGTGCAAAGTTTTTTCTACGGCAGTAGTGAGCCCACACTTTCCTCAGCTTCGGGTCCTTGGGGAATGCAAAAAAACTTACTCCAGGGCATTTCTCATTGGAATTATTGCAGCCATAAGCAGCACAATACACCATGATGTCCAATGTATGATGTCCAATGTACTTTAAAGACTATAAAAACAATTTTCTTGTCATCCACTTCTCCATTCATCTACCCGCTTGTGCTGTGCCCGAAAGTTTTTGTGACGTATGATCACGTGACAGCGGCTCTTCCGGTTGTAGAAAATGCATATCGGAAGTCGAGCAGAAATGCCATATAATCATCACGAATATAACGATTTTGCTGAATTTAATAGATGATTTTGTATTTGTTGATGCAATTAATTCATATTTTTAATGGAAAGAAACTGATATAGCGTGCATTTATGTTTCATGTCCCATATCCTTTAAGTCTGAGATACAAAATAGATACAACTACAATAAATATAAACACAAGAACTAGTTATCACACAAGAACATTTTAATAGAAAAAAACAAACTTTCTATATTAAAAATATTGAAATTGTAACAAAAATAGATACAACTAAACAGTCAGATAAATAGCTAAAGTTATAACAAGAACACAAGATTATTTTAATAGGAAAAACCAAACTATTAACGCAAAAAATATATTATTATTAGAAAAATAGATACTAGATAAACAGATAAATAAATAAAATACACAAAAATAGAACAAACAAAATGACGATAGAATAAATTAAATGTACGTCCGTGCAAAGTAGTTTTCCCAAAATATTATCATTAATATCACACAACAACATTATAAACTATATACAAAACAATTTGAACTATTAGGCAAACAGAGAAAACTTGAATAAATAAAAACTCTGACGACCACCTCCCACTCCCCGATTTCACATATTTGTCTGATGGCTACATTTGCATATCAGACAAATAGGCACCACCGTGCCTCACCGTAACCTTTCCCTAACTCAGTGAAGGGAGGAGGAGTAAAGGAGGAGCTTTTTCATCTGAAACACAGACAGTACAGAAAAAGAATGACAGAAAGAACGGCTCCCCCAGCTCGAGACTCGGTTCTCATCGTTCATGCGTAGGAGCCGTTCAAAAGAATCGGTTCGTTCACGAACGTCACAACACTAAAGTTTAGATTTCAGTGTGTATCCTGGATATCACTCAGTGCTCAAATTCTTTTATACAATACCAACTGTTTTGAGATGCGTTGCTGTCATGAAATTTCAAATGAGCCAATATTTGGCATGAAATTTCAAAATGTCTCACTTTCGACATTTGATATGTTGTCTATGTTCTACTGTGAATACAATATCAGTTTTTGAGATTTGTAAATTATTGCATTCCGTTTGTATTTACAATCTGTACTTTGTCCCAACTTTTTTGGAATTGAGGTTGTATATTTTTGGCCCTGTTGATTTCAGAAAACCCAAAGAAATTGTTTTTTGTTGTTGTTGTTTTTAAGATGTGTACTATACAATTATTCTGCCACAGAAAAAGAACAGTTCAGAGAAATCACTGAAAGCCCAAATACTGCCATTACATTCATATCCAAGATGACATTCAGGTCACTGTATAGCATTGTGTTTGCCATCTTGTGTTTCTTCACCACTGATTGCTATCATTGTAAAAGTGCGTAGCGTGTTAAACACAGAAATACCACTGTGTAGTTAAAACCGTAAGATGTCACATGGTGGCAAATACAAGCGAGTCAGTTTAATTTCAAATTCAGCAGAAGCCAATGAGAAGCCTCCACTGGGCAGCCAATCAGAAGTCTGCGTTCAAGCAAACGTCCTTTTAAAATGATATGAACAGGAGCCGCCATTTTGTTTTGGGGCGGGTCTAGGGGTGGGTCCCTTGTAGATTTCCACAACATAACTCACGTCATGAAGGAAACCACCAATCACACATGATCCCTGGACTCCTCCTCCTTCTCTCCCTCATTCTTTTCCCCTCCCTTTCTCTCTCTCTCTCACACGTGCAGGCAGTAGCTCCTCATTTCAGAGAAAACAAAGCTCAGTCTCTCTTTCTCTCATTGTGTGAGTTCAAGAAAATGGCCGAAGCCAGTATTTCAATAGATCAGGACCAGTTCCTCTGTTCAGTGTGTCTGGATCTACTGAAGGATCCAGTGACGATCCACTGTGGTCACAGTTTCTGTAAGGTGTGCATTAATGACTGCTGGGATCAGGATGATAAGAGCGGAGTTTATCGCTGTCCTCAGTGCAGAGACACTTTCACACCTGTTCTACGCAGAAACAACATGCTGGATGAAGTGGTGGAGAAACTGAAGAAGAAGGCTGAAGTCCAAGCTGCTTCTCCTGCTCACTGTTACGCTGGACCTGGAGATGTGGAGTGTGATTTCTGCACCGGGAGAAAACACAAAGCCGTCAAGTCCTGCCTGATGTGTCTGGCCTCCTTTTGTGAAACTCATCTGAAACCTCACTATGAAGTTCCTTCCTGGAAAAAGCACAAGTTAATCGAAGCTTCTGGAAATCTCCAAGAGATGATCTGCTCTGAGCATGATGAAGTGTTGAAGCTCTACTGTCGTACTGACCAAAGCTTCATCTGTTGTCTGTGTATGATGGATGAACACAAAAGCCACGACACCGTC
Organism: Neoarius graeffei; assembly: GCF_027579695.1. Classification (NCBI taxonomy): domain Eukaryota; kingdom Metazoa; phylum Chordata; class Actinopteri; order Siluriformes; family Ariidae; genus Neoarius; species Neoarius graeffei. The sequence continues at coordinate 12,867,263 of NC_083570.1, forward strand.
TCAATTAAAGCATACAGAAGTGAAAAACAGGTGAGAAATGCAAGTCTAATTTATTCATTTACCAGATGTTATTCAAACAATAAGAGTTCAATTTAACATCGATGGTCTCCCTATTTTCAAAAGCACCAGGCTTCAGTTTTGGCCTATTTTGGCACTGATTGATTGCGATTACACCAGAACACCGTTTTTAGTTGGCATCTTTTGTGGCCCTGGAAAACCCTCCAATGTGTTTGATTATCTGACGCAGTTTGTTAAAGACCTCTCTGATCTGCTTTGCAATGGGGTAACATTTGGAGGTAGAAAGCTGAGGGTGGCCATTTCATCCTTCATTTGTGATGCTCCTGCTCGAGCATTTGTAAAACAAATTAAATGCCATAATGGGTACTCCGGATGCGATAAATGCCTTCAGACTGGTATTTGGCAGAAAAAAATGACGTATCCTGAGACTGATGTTAGGCTAAGGTCAGACGAGGAGTTTGAAAATATGGTAGAAGAGGACCACCACATCAACAGAAGTCCTCTGACGGGTCTGGTGAAAATGGTGTCTGCCTTCCCAATAGATTATATGCATTTATGTTGCCTTGGTGTTATGAAAAAGTTGATACATTTTTGGATGAGGGGGAAAAACTCTACAAGGCAGCCTACAAGAGCCACTAAAGCCATCTCTGAAAAGTTAATATAGCTTCGTCCCTATACTCCAGCTGAATTTGCACGGAAACCCCGTGAACTCGCCGAAATTGATAGGTGGAAAGCGGCAGAGCTGCGCCAATTTATGATTTACAGTGGGCCATTAGTTCTGAGGGACATTCTTCCACAAGATCTCTATGAAAAGTTCATGTTGTTTTCTGTGGCCATGTTTTTGCTACTCACACCAAACATTTCTGAAAGTATGGTTTGTTTTTCCGAAAAATTGTTAATGGCTTTTGTAAAGCATTTTAGAGAGGTGTATGGTAAAGACGAGATTGTGTTTAGTGTACATCAAACAATACATCTGACACATGAGTACCGCCAGTATGGTTCCCTAGACAACATCTCATCCTTTCCTTACGAGAATTATTTGGGTAAACTAAAAAAAATGCTACACAAGCCATCTCAACCTTTACAACAGGTTGTCAAACGCCTTTCAGAGGAGCCAGTTTGTTTATTTCCACCACCACCTACACAACCACAGTTGTTACACCCACACCAGGAGGGCCCATTACCCCAACACTTAAGTTCTGGCCAGCAATTTAAAAAAGTGCATTTCAATGATTTCTGTTTTTCTTCAAAGCAGGGCGATGATTGCCTAGTGATTCAAAAATGAAATCGTAATGGTGAAAAACATAATTAAACATGGTGACTCTGTCTTTGTGGTTTACATGAAATTCAAGAGGAGGGAGTCATATTTCCACTATCCTTGCCCCTCCACAAGCATTGGCTGCTACAGAGTATTTGGCATAGACAGCTGCCTTAACGTTGACCGGCTTGAGGTTGTCCAGGGCAAATTTGTGTTGTTCCCAGATGGAGAGACCTTTGTGGCAATCCCTCTTCGTCACCATTCGTAAACCTATATGGGAAGAAAAAAAAACCCACAAAAAAAAAAAACACAGACACAAAGAAACACATCTTTACTTATGCATTAGAAGGAATCTGGACAGTTGGAGTACTCCAGCTGGATGGTAGGCACTAACTATCCTTTCCATGGAGTACTTTTTTAATTTTTTTTATTATAGATGGCACAGATTTGGAAAGTTGTGGAATTCCAAGACCGGAGTGCAGCAGTTGTGCCGTCCAGCTGGGTGGTAGATGTTGACGGAGAAGTGGGATGCTACTGGCCACCCTTTGGTGGAAACAAAGCTGTGAAGGCCGCCATGAACTGCACCCCCCCGGGACAAGGATGGCGATTCCATCAAAAAATAAGGGTGTTGGCAACCTGTGGTGAGCTGCATAGCTACTTCATTAAACCAATGACAGTACTTCAATACTGCATTAAGCCAATTTCATTAAGACTGCCTTCCCTTTCAGGCACCTTTGCCAAAGCAAGACGTTACCTGACCCGATCGCTTGAGGAAGGCTGCCTTACAGCAGACCTGCAATCGGATGATGGTGAGATGGGGCCAAGGAAAAGACGGTAAAAGTGTTTTCTTTTTTAAATCACAACTTGCAGTTATAAGTTCAATTACGGTTTCATTTGTGTTTTGAGCTGTGTCAGTAAGGTCCTGGGTTTATTTTAACACTAGAAGTCCCAGCATTTTTCTGTCTACCTAGAAGACCCACATAGGGGCCATTTGGCCCGACCGCTTTTCCCTAATACACTAATCACTCATTTTTTTATGGTAATGAGGCTGTTAGTGGCAGTGTGTGGGGTGAGGGGGTCACACTTCACACACTTCAGTGGTGAAGTCATGTTGGCTGCTTCTGTGTGAATGTGAGAATGAGGAATAAAAACACATTCTATTCTAAAATGTGAACATGTGAATGTCCCATGTGACCATAACGACTCATGTGACTGCAACCAGACAATTGTTTGATGGATAAATACCTCCGTGCACATGGACTATCTCTTCAGTTCCCTCAAGAATTTTGTGGTGAAAGAAGCTCCTCTCCAAGGAACGAAGATGCAGAGATTCAACATTCAACAGGCATTGGAAATGATCCTGGATGGAGCAAACCCTTGCGACTCGGATGGAGAAGACATCAACCTTCAGGTGGATTCAGACTCCGAGCTGTCTCAGTCGTCTTCAGGTAAGATTTCATTTCATGTTATTTCCTATTTTACATTTCATTTCAGTGAGGAAGTTGGAAAATATAGCACCATGTGAATAGAGCCTCCATTTTGTTTCTGAGTGCGGACTGCCGTCAGTTTTGTTTGATTCTACTTCTCCTGAGGTGTCTGCACCTTAGCCAACCTATTTGAGATGTTCTGGGATTATTATTATTAGCTTCTATGCTTGCATTTGTGATATCATTTGACTTTCCCATTGCTCATAATTACATTTTTTTTCACACTACATATGAGGAAACTGCTCCCCAACCAAAAAAGAGAGCTCGGCTGGGGACTGATGTGACAGAGACTGCGAAAGACGGCACAGTATGGCATGAAGAACAGGTGGGAACGGGTCCACATTTCACCCCGCCATCGCCATACAACGCAGATGGAGAGCCAACAGCTAAGGCCAGGAGGTCAATCACAAGTCGTCTTCAGAGCTTCCTGTGTTTCATCACTCTGGACATGCTTGGTATCATTCAAGAATGTACAGTTCAACATGCAAAGCAAACGGAGCATGTGGATTGGTTCATGGGCCTCCCTGAACTAATGGCATTTATTTCCATCACCATTATGCGGGGAATCATCAGGGTGCCATCACTGCGTGACTGCTGGTCGAAAAACCTGGGAAGCCCACAGATCATCGAAACCATGTCCCGAGGGCGTTTCCAAAACATCATGCATCACCTGCACTTTGATGACAGAGACACCCGCAGCGAGCGAGCACAGACCGATAAGTTTGCTGCAATTTCGAACATATGGGGATTGTTTGTCACCAACTGCATCACATCCTACATCCCTGGTCGACACATCACCATCGACGAACAACTTTTCCCGTCCAAGACTCGCTGCTGTTTCCTACAGTACATTGCATCTAAACCAGACAAGTTTGGGATCAAGTTTTGGGTGGCGTGTGACTTGAAAACCAAATACGTCTGCAACATCCTCCCATATCTTGGCAAGGACCCCACTCGGCCTCATGGGGAGAGAGTGTCTGAGAGTGTAGTCATGAGGCTGATGGAACCATTCCTGGACAAGGGCAGAAATGTTACCACGGACAATTTCTTTACATCACTGTCACTTGCAAAACGACTACTTAGCCGGAATACAACCATCCTCGGCACAGTCAACAAGATTCGCCAAGAAATTCCACTGTCAACTAGACAGATGCACCGCAATGAATTTACCACCCAAGTATTTTCAACCACTGGTGCCACACTGACGGTGTATGCGCCCAAGCGGAAGAAGACTGTATATGTTCTCAGCAGCATGCACAGCATGATTCAGACACAGGATACCACCAAAAAGAAGCCTAACACCATCACACTCTACAACACAACAAAGTGCGGCGTCGATGTCATGGACCAGATGGTGCGGGAGTACACTGTCCGCGCAGGAACACGGCGCTGGCCAGTAGCAGTGTTCTATAACATGATAGATATGGCAGCACTGAATGCACACGTGCTCTATCAATTATGCACCGGGAGGCAGGAGAGACGGGTGGATTTCCTGCTGGAGCTTGCAAGAGAGTTGGCTCACTCCCACGTGGGTATGAAAAAGGCCCAAAAGGAACAATTATTTTGGCAACAACCCTCCACACCACAACTAGGAAAAAGAGTCAAGTGTCAGGCTAAAATTAAATGTAAGGACAATCATGCAACTGTACGCTGTGTTGACTGCTACCGATATACATGTGGGAAATGCCGAAAGGAGCAATGGCAGTGCCAGGATTGTGAGTGACTGCTCAAATGTATTTCACTCATAATGCATGGTTTTTCATTCTTTGTAAATATGCTTGGGTTTCTTTTTTTTTTTTAATATTTTTAGCACACAAAAATAACAATTACTTCTGCAACAACCCTCCACACCAAAACTGGGAAAAAAAGTTGCTTTTTCATTCTTTGTAAATGTTTTGTTTTGTTTTTTTTAACAATAAATGTCAGTGTGTTGATCCCTTCCTTCCTGTTGATCCTTTCCACTGCATACAGCTCAGTCCAGTTTAAGTCTTTATGGCTATGTTCACTGAGGCTACGTTTACACTAGACCGTATCTGTCTCGTTTTCTTCGCGGACGCACTGTCCGTTTACATTAACCCCCCTGAAAAAGCGGGGAAACGGGAATCCGCCAGCGTCCACGTATTCAATCTAGATCGTATCAGCTCCGGTGCTGTGTAAACATTGAGAATACGCGAATACGCTGTGCTGAGCTCTAGCTGGCGTCTCATTGGACAACGTCACTGTGACATCCACCTTCCTGATTCGCTGGCGTTGGTCATGTGACGCGACTGCTGAAAAACGGCGCAGACTTCCGCCTTGTATCACCTTTCATTAAAGAGTATAAAAGTATGAAAATACTGCAAATACTGATGCAAATACTGCCCATTGTGTAGTTATGATTGTCTTTAGGCTTGCCATCCTTCCACTTGCAAGTAATAAGTGATATGCGCTAGGATCTCACACACAGCGGCTCAGTCCCGAATCGTGGCTTGTTCACTTCACTCGCGCGCTCTGTGAGCTGCGCAGGGCCGGAGTGCGCACCCTCCAGAGGGCACTCGCTGTTCAGGGCGGAGTGATTTGGAGCGCAGGATGCCTGCGGAGCCGAGCGTATCCGCGTATTGGTGTTGCTGTGTGCACGGCTAACGGTTTTAGTGTCAACGCGAATCGTTTTAAGAACGTTAATCTGATGATCCGCTGATTCGACGTAATGTAAACGTAGCCTGAGGTATTTATCCATCTCAGAACTAAAGCTTGCTCTCAAAAGAACCTCCTAAGCTGTAAGGTGTGTCCCCTCCCCCCCACAAGTTCAAGTGGCTCCGGCCGTGTGCCACTAACAGCTACATTTCCATAACAAAATGAGTGTCCACAGGGGGGACTTGGGGCCAATTGGCCCTCTTGTGGGTTTTCTAGGTAAAAAGGCCAAATGGCCCCTCTCTGGGACTTCTAAAGACCAAACAAAAGGTATTTGGAGGAGGACAGCGAGGAGAAGGCAGGACCAAGCCGTAGGGGGAGGAGGCCACCATCTATTGACGCCACTCAGCTGGACAGCGAGTGGCAATTCCCCTCCCTTAATGAAGGTGACTATCTGTACCACTTGTTGTTGTTGTTGTTCTACTAAAGACCTAGAAGTTGTCTAAAATAATAATGCTTTCATTTCCGTCTTCAGACACCCAGCCAGGCCTGTTTCTTCACAGCCAGCCATTAACTCATGGTAACTATGCATTTCCTTTATTTATGCCAGAAATTAAAATACCAATGAGTAAGTGAAGATATGTTTTGATCAACTGACTTACTATTTTTCAGATTCACCGTCGTCAGAAACCCCGCCAGGCCCTTTCCTTCACAGCCAGCCACTAACCCATGGTAACTAAGCATTGCCTTGATTTATGCCATAAACGACTAAAAAAACAAAACAAAACAACAAACAAATATCTATGTAGATGCGTTTTGATCAACTGACTATACAATTTTTCAGATTCACCCCAGCCACGTCACCGCTTCCATGGTAAGTCAAAGAGGAAATCAATCAATCAACATGAAAATTGTGAATTTAGAACAGAAATTAAATTAAGGCGCACCTTGAAGTGAACTAAATTGTACTCTCTGATATTTCAGCCACACCTCTGCCATCGCAACAGGGGAACAATCAGTTGCTGCGTGGTGAGTCCACAACTGTAATCACTGGTCATAAATGACCAGCAATGTGAAATAAAAGTCCTAATGTTTGGTGTTACTTAACAGACATGGGCATCAGCACCGTCATTGCTCTCCTTGGCCAGCTGAGGGAGGAAAACTGACTGCTTACTATTTTTCAGATTCACCGTCGTCAGAAACCCCGCCAGGGCCTTTCCTTCACAGCCAGCCACTAACCCATGGTAACTATGCATTGCCTTTATTTATGCCAAAAACGACAAAAAAACAACAAAACGACAAACAAATATCTATGTAGATGCATTTTGATCAACTGACTATACAATTTTTCAGATTCACCCCAGCCATGTCACCGCTTCCATTAAGTCAAAGAAGAAATCAATCAATCAACATGAAAATTGTGAATTTAGAACAGAAATTAAATTAAGGCGCACCTTGAAGTGAACTAAATTGTACTCTCTGATATTTCAGCCACACCTCTGCCATCGCAACAGGGGAACAATCAGTTGCTGCGTGGTGAGTCATCAACTGTAATCACTGTTCAAAAATGACCAGCAATATGAAATAAAAGTCCTAATGTTTGGTGTTACTTAACAGACATGGGCATCAGCACAGTCATCGCTCTCCTTGGCCAGCTGAGGGAGGAAAACGGGGAGCTGAAGGGGGAAGTAGGAAGGCTGGCGCAAGAGGTCAGGGCCCTAAGGAGAGAGATGGGGAGACAAGACACACCCCAGACATCGCCCCTAATCAAGCTCCCACTCTCCACCATGGAGGAGTTTTTGGCAGCAGAGGCCCTGGTGAAGGAAGATGCCAAACAAAAGCAGCTAATGGTACTTATTGAGTCTTACCTTTCCTTTCCAGTCATCTGCAACACCTGCAAAAAGAAACACAAATACTTTGTTTCATTGATTCACAATGATATTATGATAAACACTGAATACTTTCTCATTATTGTCTTCATGCTACATTTTATTCTATCAGGTGTCTACCTTAGCCCTTTGTGGAGGAACCGACGTAGGGGTCACAGTGAGGCGGATGCTGCGTAGCCTCCTGGTCAACAGCTTGGCCAGCCAATTTAACTGGGCTGGAAAGGGGGAAACAACTGCGTTTAAGGACACCAAGATCCATGATGTCCTGTTTGGTAGGTTATGCATGTGCACAAAGCTGTAAAAGAGGGTAAAATAGTAAGCTGTCGCAAGTACTTGCACACTACTTCTAAACGTTCTTTGATAACTCCTTCACTAACTGTAACATTACGATTATAACGACAACGACAAACATATTGTGAAAGATGCAAAGGATTAAAAAGGATTAAGAAACTCACCAGGCGCCTTACTCAGAAAAAGCAGGTGTGCAGGCAAGTCCAGGGAGGCTGACTGAGTGACGAACGGTCCGGTAGTGGCATTTCTATTTCCGCTTTGTGTCAATGGGGAAATTAAAATGTTTTTTTTTTTAATCCCGTTTAAATTGTCACAAGATTCACATCTATGGTTTCTGATTTTTACATATATTTTCTGTACTAGTACCATTACTTGCCACCTACCACTAGAGTGTGACGTGCATAGTCTTAACAACTCAAACTTTAACAATTATCACCATGCAAAGTCTCAATGTTGTTTTGTTCTTTTTCTTTCAGATGGTCTACAAAAGCAGCTGCCAGGGAGCACACACGCTACTTTTAGTGACGCAATCAAGAAGTGGCTTAAGTATGCGCCAGAGAGAGAGGGAGGGATGAGGAGACGTGAGGTAGGGTGGCATTTAGAAACCCATAGCCTACTGCTGACTTTCTTTATCAATGTTGCATCAAATTAATTTTGGTTATGTTTTTCTGTTTCCATGTACAGGTGTCTGTGCCGCAGGAGGAATATAGGCCACAATTATAAATTATAAATAAATCATAAAATGTTTCTAAGAACTTGTTCAAGTGTGTTCTGTTCCTTATAAATGTTAAAAGTTATGCCTCATTAGACAGCTTGACAAACATTAGGAGAGGTGCATTGTTGCATGCATTTTTATATCCTGTTGTACATTAAACAGGACGTAGCCTACGCACATTGATATAAATTAAGTTTCACTTTCATGGTTGAAGTATGCATGTGTGTGTTCATCCTAGGCAAGAGCCCCGATGCTTTATTGTTAGCTAGTTTAATTTAGCCTGTTTTGCTTAATTTGTAGCCTTCCTGTTGTACATAAAACAGGAAGTAAAGTTGAATGAATCATCGCCGAAAATTAAACTATAAATCGACCGAAATCCGTAGTTGAAAAAAGGGTGAAAGGGGGTCTATTCTCCGTCGGCCACCATCCACTTTTCAACGTCGTTTCAACGCAAACTCGTATGAGCAAAGCGGTGTTGAATCAACGCCGGTGATCCACGATGATTCGATGGTATGGTCGAAGAACATGCCGATAATTCCCCATCGAATCAACGCCCTTTTGCTATCTGGGACTTATAGTCTGTTATACATATATACACACGCATACAATACATATATACACATAACTATACACATATCCATACGTACAGACACCCATAATCATATAATTATGCATATATAATATATATCTGTACGTGCCCATATGCACATACACATATTATCAATAGAATGTTATTGTAATTCCTCCTCTCTCTACCTCATAAAGATCTGTTCCTTAAAGAGTGGGGGGGAAAAAAGCCCCCCTTAAGGAAAATTCAGTTTTTCTCCAAGTTGAAATGAACCATGTGTTTAGTTTTAATCATAGTTTTTGACAACAGTGACATGAACAATAATGCCACCTAAAGTTTCCCTAAAGTTAATACTTTTTTTTTTAACAAAAACAAACATTGTGCCAAGGGGGCCTTTTACCCCCCCAGTGGGGTAAAAGGCCCCCTGAGGTGGGGCAATAGGCCCCCTCACTCAAAAAAAGCTGTTTGGATAGCTCCGGTTTCCCCCACAGTCCAAAGACATGCAGGTTAGGTTAACTGGTGACTCTAAATTGACCGTAGGTGTGAATATGAGTGTGAATGGTTGTCTGTGTCTATGTGTCAGCCCTGTGATGACCTGGCGACTTGTCCAGGGTGTACCCCACCTTTCGCCCGTAGTCAGCTGGGATAGGCTCCAGCTTGCCTGCAACCCTGTAGAAGGATAAAGCGGCTAGAGATAATGAGATGAGATAATTATCATTTTGGTCACTCATAATTATCATTTTGGTCAGTCCCTCTATTAGAGGGATTTCACTGACGTCACCCGAAACCGGAAGTAAACAAACAAATCTGAGCTGTTTTATTTATGATTTATTGGCCCAACAGTAGACTTGAAAGAAACCTGTGTGAGACTTGGCAAAAAACTGTGGATATAATGGATAAGTCTGTGCATGATCTGCGGACACTTTGAGGTAAGCAAACGCAAGAAATTCAGATTTAAAACATGCTAAATTGGCCCCAAGTTGATCTGTATGAGGAGCAAGCCTCCCAGACTTCTACAGTTTAATAATAATAATAATAATAATAATAATAATAATAATAATTTAGGATGGTTTGGGGCTTGCTCTCCCTCCTATTATATAAATAAAGCATAGTTGTTGTGTAGGCATATATCATAAATACATATGTATAATTTGGATAAATTAACCTAAATTATGGATACCTTAATAGGAACAAAAAGGATTAATTTTTCAACTGAAAAGATATATTATTAAAAGATAAATATCAACAAGATTACCTTGGCCATAACTATCTGTAGGTTATTCTTAACAACAGCTGTAATATCACGAACCAAGCCACTAACAACATAATTGTAAGCCTGTAGCCCTTTGTAGGCTTTCAAGTCATCAGCAGTGTAGGCACTGGGTGTAAACAACAAATAGTTTACAATGTCTGGGTAGCAAACAGATGGCAGAATTGGTGTCCGGTCCTCCTTATGTTTCCATTCTCCCTTGCCCCGAGTCTTATCATATGGGTCAAACCCATCAATCACAGCGAGTTTCTCCACATACCGTGCCCTTTCTGCAGCTGGTAATGTACTCGCATAACCAGAATTATCAGCCATCGTGTGACTTCACTCTCGCTCATAGTTTGTTTTATATTGTGAGTATGTATGTATGTACTTGAGGTCTTCCAATATGGCGCCCTAACAAAATCTCGTGGTACGGTGACGTCACACGGTAGCCCTCTATTCTTGAACGCCTCCATATTTTTGGGCCATTTATTTAGATAAAGTCAATATATTTTCTACAAAGTTCTATGTTGTTTTGACCTATTAACCAGGGTAATGCTCCTTTTTATTGCTTTGGTAGCCATTTTTTTGTAGCAATTTGGCATTTCTGCATTTGTTTGAAGTGTGTGTGTGTGTGTGTGTGTGTGTGTGTGTGTGTGTGTGTGTGTGTGAGACTAGCTCTGGTGTGACAGATTTTCATGCAGTGTTTTACATGTTTTTTGTATGTTGTATTGCGTTACATGTTTTGCAGTTGCACATTCTGTTGTTTTGTGTTTTGCCTGATACACAATAAAAAAACCAAGATATAAATGTTAACATGTTCATTGGTAATTGTATTCATCAAAACAATGTTCTAGATAAGCACATATTTATCAATAGGCCCATATGAAAATTGGCGAAATGCACTTAAAAATATTTTGGGAAGGGCTCAAATTTGGACCCCCCCCCCCCCCCCCCCCCCCAATATTTATACCATGGTTACGCCCTTGGATACATCTCTACTACTAGATGATTTTCTCCCCCTTTTTATACAAAATATCGATTGTCCGCTAGGTGTCGTTCTACATACTCCAGACATCCTAAATATACGAGATACATCCCAGATATAAACGCTTTGTCCGTTTTGAATACTTTATATACGAGATGCATACGCTTACATCCTTTCTATTTCCGTGCTACTAACGATGAATAGACGTTTCATGTACCTTATCTTTCCTCCCTCTTTCCGTTTTCAGCTGCAGCGGATGTGAGTTGCGAGGATGCAGAGAGGATACAGCAGACGTTTAACGGATGATAACGGACATAGAACGTTTGTTGCTCGTATATGTCGCGGATTTACATCGTACACGGCGGAAAGTTCATCCGTTCTAAAAGTTTTGTGCAGCTCAAAACTTTTTGCGCGGATGAAATCACAGTGGACGGATGCTCGATGGATAGAGCGTATGAAGCACGTATGCAATGAGTACACAACGGATGCATAGCGTTTTCCAACGGATGGCAAAGATTTTTTTACGTTTTACATCCTCTTTGCATCCGTAAGTGCAGTGGGACCGGGCCTTAACACTGCATACTTATGGATGACTGCGGATAAATACAATTTATTTCCAATTTTTAGTGAAAATATTTCTACATGTGATAGGGCTGTAGGGGAAGCTAAAGTTAAATAAACAGCTTGCTCACTTCTGAAACTTCAGAAATACTTCATCCACCTCAAAAACCTAGTGCACTCACATCATAGCATAATAACAAATGCACTGCCCGAGTAAGTAATAGTATAAAACAGTGACAGCGACTCACGGTAGTTCATCTCATCTCATTATCTCAAGCCGCTTTATCCTTCTACAGGGTCGCAGGCAAGCTGGAGCCTATCCCAGCTGACTACGGGCGAAAGGCGGGGTACACCCTGGACAAGTTGCCAGGTCATCACAGGGCTGACACATAGACACAGACAACCATTCACACTCACATTCACACCTACGGTCAATTTAGAGTCACCAGTTAACCTAACCTGCATGTCTTTGGACTGTGGGGGAAACCGGAGCACCCGGAGGAAACCCACGCGGACACGGGGAGAACATGCAAACTCCACACAGAAAGGCCCTCGCCGGCCCCGGGGCTCGAACCCAGGACCTTCTTGCTGTGAGGCGACAGCGCTAACCACTACACCACCGTGCTGCCACTCACGGTAGTTTGTGACAAAAAAAGCATTTAATTAATCACATGTGGTTATACTTTCAAGGATAAAAAGATATCTTTACATTTACAAAAAGAACATTCAAAGCTGATTATCATGTCAAAGTCAATATATGTTAGCACAGAAGATTGAAATTTCATTTGACTAGGCTCCAATCAGGGCCGTAACTACCACTGAGGACACCGAGGTCATGTCCTCGGCATTTTTTTCCCACGTTTTTTTTTTTTTTTTCACTCAGAAATGTGAAATTAATATATGATGAAAATCGTTCTGACTTTGATCGGTGGAAAATTCTAAATTCAGCTTGCATCCCCCGTTCTCATTTGTTTGTCTAAAAATAAAGTTCACATAATCATTTTTAAACGAAGCTGAAATATCCGACATTGGAAACATTTCATATTCGGCAGCCTCGCGATAGTCAGCTAAGCACCACGGGATACACAAGAGCTGAGAAGTGTCTCATCAAGGTCCGCCTCCGCAGCCAGGCAGTTTGTCAATTAGTCGTGGAATCTGAAAATTGACATAAGATGAAGAAGTCTACTACACTAAAACAAACCAAACTCAGCTCTGGAAAGTCAACAAGTGAGAGAAAAAGAAAGAGGGAAGAAGGGGAGTTAATTTTGCCAGTCACTGACAGTTATGTGCCGGAATGCTTATGATCATTAACAGTGCAATTTTAATTAGCATTTCAAGCAACAACAGTCGAAGCCACTTAGCTAGATAGGATTTTCGTTTCCCAGGCGGCACAAACTCTTTTATTCTCTCTCTCGATGTGATTTGGTGCGTTTCAGATCAGAAAAGGCTGGACAGTCGTGACCTGTTGTTTATGAAGTTATTGGGTACTGACGAGACTTGAGCTATTTTGCTAACTTACCAGACTATAGGCTAACGTGAACACAAGACGCTATTGTTTTGATCATTGGTTGTATTTTCGAACGGAAATGAAAACAGGTAGCAAACTTATGTTCACATTTTATTTACAACATGATGTACCACGGCGGCACGGTGGTGTAGTGGTTAGCGCTGTCGCCTCACAGCAAGAAGGTCCTGGGTTCGAGCCCCGGGGCCGGCGAGGGCCTTTCTGTGTGGAGTTTGCATGTTCTCCCCGTGTCCGCATGGGTTTCCTCCGGGTGCTCCGGTTTCCCCCACAGTCCAAAGACATGCAAGTTAGGTTAACTGGTGACTCTAAATTGAGCATAGGTGTGAATGTGAGTGTGAATGGTTGTCTGTGTCTATGTGTCAGCCCTGTGATGACCTGGCGACTTGTCCAGGGTGTACCCCGCCTTTCGCCCGTAGTCAGCTGGGATAGGCTCCGGCTTGCCTGCGACCCTGTAGAAGGATAAAGCGGCTCGAGATAATGAGATGAGATGAGACGATGTACCACCTCTGACTGCTTTCTGTCAATCATGAGCAGCCCAGCCGCGTTCACAGCTCCTCCTCCAATCACCAGCTGGAGATGAGCCTCCTCTCGGGAAGTCTTGTCCCGCCCCTCTTATTGACTCCCATCTCCAGTGAGGCTCAGTCGGTTTTGTCCAATAACCGTCTAGTATTTTGCTATTGAAAAGGGCATATATTTTTTAAAAAGCAATTGAAGTCCATTCAGGCTCGGCTAGATTGCGTTGTCACTCTCACTCACTCACTCTTACACACTCACACTCCATCACTCACTCAAACTCTCACTCACTCACTCACAAACTCTCACTCACTCTCACACTCCATCACTCACTCAAACTCTCACTCACTCACTCACCCACACACATACACACAAAATACTTTTGTGATCGTGCAGTTTTGAAATTGTTAAAATAAACATGTTCACCTATGTACATGTTCATCTTGTTGGGCTTGTGATTTTGACTCGTTTCCAAAATGTATGAAAAGTCACCATATAAGGACTTCTTTTTTGGCAAATAAGATGTATCGCAATGTTTGACCTCGGTATTTGAAAAATCCTGGTTACGGCCCTGGCTCCAATGTGCAGTTAAAATAAAACTAAACATCCTGATATAAACATCTACAATTAAAACAGACACACACATCATCTTGTCATCAAAGTCAGTACTTTGATTTCCTGTAAATCATAATGTGAGTGCTGGGCTGTGCTGTGTTTGGGTAAGTCTTCATACTCCTTGTCTGTGGTAAGATGGCCGCCCTGTGCGGACGTTCTGGAATACGCGGTGAGGAAGCTAGTCTTCTATGTAAATCTATGCTAAATATGCTCAATCTGTTACCTACTCTCACGCTATCACCCCTTGAAGAAGATACCCGCGGCTTGCTTGCTTATTTAGGCGGAGTAATGAAACCTTACATGCGTCGGTTCGCCCCCTAATGGTTTGGCGGAGTACTGGTCAAAAAGTGCTTGATCAGATATGCAGCAGAGCTCGCAGTTTAAATGGAAATAAATCGCGATTTTCATTTAATTTAATCTTGGCAGCCAAAATCGCGATTTTCGATTAAATTCGATTAATTGTGCAGCCCTACTATATTGCTTCAGTGGGCAATTCTTATCATATAATAATTTTAATATACTTAAAAAGTTATCATATGCTCTATCATATGCTCTGCAAGACTGGGAATCAGAGAATAGCATTGATATTCTCTGATTCCCAGTCTTGCAGTAATAAATCATTATTTAATGCAAACATGGCTTCCTCACTCCTAACCCTTCTATACTTAAGTTTATGGTCTGTTACATTTCTCTTGCAATTACAGTCATAAATTGAAAAAACCGGTAGATGATCACTGATATCGTTGATTTAATATTCCACTTATAGTGTTATTATCTATGTCATTGGTAAATATATTATCTATTAAAGTAGCACTATGGTCAGTAATTCTGGTGGGTCTGGTAATTTTGGGGTGAAGACTCATACTGTACATGATATTAATAAATTCCTCCGTCATACTTTGCTTATTAGGGTTCAACAGATCAATATTAGTATCCCCACAAATGAAGATAACTTTTTTTTTATTATCTACTGTAAATGTCTTTTCTACCCAGTCCTTAAACACCTCTATGCTAGTTTCTGGCGCTGTTTTTCAACAGCTAATTAATAAATTTCTACTTTTTTCAAAATTAATTTCAATTGTTAAACATTCTAATAAGTTATCAATCACCGTTGTCATGCCATCTATTAACTTATAATTCAAATTACAGTCCACATACACCGCCACTCCTCCTCCTCCACCTTTATTTTTCCTGCTTATAGAATTAAATTCATATCCAGCCAGTTCGAAATCCACTCCTTTCTCCAGGTCAATCCAGGTCTCTGATATGGCAATTATGTTGAATGGATGAGTAAACTGACTTCAGTATTTCTTGATGTGTTTGAAGTTAGCGTACATGCTTCTGTTGTTGAAGTGTATTATTGATCATTTTCCCGCAGCCTCAGTGGACGGATTGTACTGTTCCTCTGTGTAATGGTGGCTGTTCTGTCCTCAATGCATAGCATGCATGTGTTGACAGGCAGCTAAACGCTCCACTCCAAACAAGACTCTGGGTATCATTTTCTTACCAGTTTATTGTTGAAGTGTGAAACTAAAAATAAAATAAACCAAACAATATAATCATGAATATTACATTGCTGCCTAAACCATATAATAAACAACTCTACATCTGTGCACCACATAAACCGCACCTAGCATGGCTAACAGAAATGGTAACCAAAGGGAATACATGTGAAACATGTCACTAATAAGCATACAATGTAACAGTCTGCCACTTAAGACCTCAACATATGACAGTAAATTCACATATAAACACATACCGCCGATGCAACTAGAAGAAGATGTATACTGAAGTGGCTGATCATCACTAGAAGCTGGCAAAATGTGCCATTCTGTTGCTTTTTCCTCACTTCCTAGATAAAGTTTTTATTCAACATGACAAACCCTGACTGCTAAACCAAAACAGGCCAGGAGATGACTGTATTGCAGTTTTTAATATTCCAATTCAAATAAAACATCATGAAATTAAACATGAAATTAAATCCTTTTTTTTACTGACACTCTGAACCTTATGCACTAAACTGAACAGTGGCAATTGTCATTCATGGTTGAGAAAAAGTTATTGTCCGGGTCTGTTATTTTCTATATCCGATAGTTTATGGTCAGTGAATTCATGGGGTTTCAGTTCCAGGTTTTCATAATCAACAAGCATTTGCGTTAGCCGAGTAGTGTTCCGGGTAATGGATGAAAAAGTTATATCGGTGTGTGTCATGGTTGAGTTTGGTATAGTGTCACGTCGGTATCGATTACCTTACAGTCCCGATAGCCATCACTGGTATCTGTCCAAGTCCTCGATGTTTCGTATGACCAGAACTCTAGCCTCCTCTGGTGTACCGTTCAGCTTAATGAATACTTTGCAGTTGGTTATCCATGTAGATTGATTTTATTTTCTTTCTTCAGATGACGTGCTTTTCTGGCAATGTCAGCATTGCGTTTTGTCAGGTGCTCGTTGATGTTTGTACCTTTTCAGTTTCCTTCCTTGTTTCAGCAATGCAGTTTTTGTTTTCGATTGACGAATCTCATTATGATGGCAGTGTTTTCCTTGTCTCTCCTGGGTAGAATGTGTCAGGCCTCGATGTTGCTGCATTCAATATCGATTCCCTTTGAGTGTAGGAATGCTGACACTTGTTACTCCACAGAGTTGCTGCCCAGTTCGTCAGATTCTCCCTCCCTTGTCACCACTTTTGCATATGACCTGGGTTTAATCTGAATCCCAGTGATGATGACGTCGTTCATCCTGGTGTGTTGTTCCAGTTTATCAACTCTGCTTTCCAGGTGGGCGAGGCGCCACCGATCCTTCTCGGCGTTCTGCAGCCTTAGCGACTTCACTTCCATCACCAGGTCCATGATGGTTTTCTGTTGTTGTTTAACAACAGAAACTTCCTCTGCAAGAAAGTCGAGTGACTTTTTAATGTCCTCGCCTTCCTCGGCTGTAAAGTTCTTTTTTGGAGGCATAATTCACCAATAAAGCCATCCAATTAGTTGAAATGTTTGGGGAGTCGTTTCCTCACCTCACTGCCTTTACTAGGACTGTTCATACATTCACATGATGAGTTTGATCAGTTCTGGCTTCTGATTGGTTGAAATGAAAATCTGCTCCTTGGGGATTAGATTGGACAACCTCCTGCTTTACTCAGATTTAGGATGATATTTTTATCGTAATAATGATAATAATGCTGAAATGAGTTTAAGTTAATGGTGGAGTTGTTGATGCAAAGCAACATGATATTCTGACAATCATGTCAACGGACTCAGTTTTATTCATAATAAAAAACACATCAAGGAATAAAAGTTGTTGCGGTTATTTGTGATGTGACCCAGTGGTTCTCACTCATAGTCCTGAAATACTAAAATACATTTGAGTGTTTAACTTCAGTGAACTTTAAAACCCCCAACATCCAGACTTTTACACTTTAATAAGGTGCTACGTAGAACCCGAGTGAACTTTAACCCTTTATCTGCAGGTAATATTCACCCACTGAGCTCATAACCTCATCATGTATAAACAGTGAAACGGATTTTATTTGTCCTCAGAGTGAGTTAAAGGAGGAGCAGATGAAATCCCAGCAGAGAATCCAGGAGAAGCAGAAGAAGGTGCAGGAGCTGAAACAGGCTGTGAACACTATAAAGGTGAGCAGAGACAGAGCTGCTCCTAGAAACACACACAACATGGACAACGAGTCATTTACAGTCCCAGTAAGAGAGGGAATGACAGATGAGCTTTAAATCTTGTGTGTGTGTGTGTGTGTGTGTGTGTGTGTGTGTGTGTGTGTGTGTGTGTGTCCTAACAGCTCAGTGCACAGACAGCAGTGGAGGACAATGAGAGGATCTTTACTGAGCTGATCAGCTCCATGGAGAAAAAGCGCTCGGAGGTGACGAAGCTGATCAGAGATCCGGAGAAGGCTGAACTGAGTCGAGCTGAACGACTCCTGGAGCAACTGGAGCAGGAGATTGCTGATCTTCAGAGGAGAGACATTTACACAAATGTCTGATTTTATGGGTTTTACCATGAGACCATTTTATTTCTGTCTCCACAGTTGAAGATGTTCAGATTTTACTCTTGGAGCCAAAGAGCAGAGACGAGTTTCTGAAATGTACGTCTACACGCGCGCCCACACACGTCTACAACATACACAAGAAAACACACATCTACAACACACACAAATGCACACACAGGTGTCTACAACATGCACAAACACACTTGCACATCTACAATGTGCACAAACACACATGCGTGTCTACAACACACACATGCACAGACACACACATACGTGTCTACAACATGCACAAACGTTTACACATCTACAACTTGCACAAACACACGTGTCCGAGAGTAAAATCTGAAACATGCACAAACAACACACACACACACACACACACACACACACACACACACACACACACACACACGTACGACATGCATAAAAACACACCCACATGTAGAACATGCACAAAACACACACAGACACACGTGTACAACATTCACAAACACACAAACATGTACAATATGCATAAACATACACAGATCATGCACAAACACACTTGTCTACAACATGCACACCCGTGTCTACAACATGCGCGCGCGCGCACACACGTCTACAACACACATGCACGTGTGTCTACGACATGCAGAACCAAACACACACGTGTCCACAACGTGCACAAACACACGTCTACAACCTGCACAAATATCGCACACACACATGTCTACAAGATGCATGAAGGTGCACACACGTGCAATATGCTGAAATACACACACATGTACGACATGCACAAACACACACACAAATGTCCAACCCCAATTCCAAAAAAGTTGGGACAAAGTACAAATTGTCAATAAAAACGGAATGCAATAATTTACAAATCTCAAAAACTGAAATTGTATTCACAATAGAACATAGACAACATATCAAATGTCAAAAGTGAGACATTTTGAAATTTCATGCCAAATATTGGCTCATTTGAAATTTCATGACAGCAACACATATCAAAAAAGTTGGGACGGGCAATAAGAGGCTGGAAAAGTTAAAGGTACAAAAAAGGAACAGCTGGAGGACCAAATTGCAACTCATTAGGTCAATTGGCAATAGGTCATTAACATGACTGGGTATAAAAAGAGCATCTTGGAGTGGCAGCGGCTCTCAGAAGTAAAGATGGGAAGAGGATCACCAATCCCCCTAATTCTGCGCCGACAAATAGTGGAGCAATATCAGAAAGGAGTTCGACAGTGTAAAATTGCAAAGAGTTTGAACATATAATCAACAGTGCATAATATCATCAAAAGATTCAGAGAATCTGGAAGAATCTCTGTGCGTAAGGGTCAAGGCCAGAAAACCATACTGGGTGCCCGTGACCTTCGGGGCCTTAGACGGCACTGCATCACATACAGGCATGCTTCTGTATTGGAAATCACAAAATGGGCTCAGCAATATTTCCAGAGAACATTATCTGTGAACACAATTCACTGTGCCATCCACCGTTGCCAGCTAAAACTCTATAGTTCAAAGAAGAAGCCATATCTAAACATGATCCAGAAGCGCAGACGTCTTCTCTGGGCCAAAGCTCATTTAAAATGGACTGTGGCAAAATGGAAAACTGTTCTGTTGTCAGACGAATCAAAATTTGAAGTTCTTTATGGAAATCAGGGACGCCGTGTCGTTCGGACTAAAGAGGAGAAGGACGACCCAAGTTGTTATCAGCGCTCAGTTCAGAAGCCTGCATCTCTGATGGTATGGAGTTGCATTAGTGCGTGTGGCATGGGCAGCTTACACATCTGGAAAGACACCATCACTGCTGAAAGGTATATCCAGGTTCTAGAGCAATATATGCTCCCATCCAGATGACGTCTCTTTCAGGGAAGACCTTGCATTTTCCAACATGACAATGCCAAACCACATACTGCATCAATTACAGCATCATGGCTGCGTAGAAGAAGGGTCCGGGTACTGAACTGGCCAGCCTGCAGTCCAGATCTTTCACCCATAGAAAACATTTGGTGCATCATAAAATGGAAGATACGACAAAAAAGACCCAAGACAGTTGAGCAACTAGAATCCTACATTAGACAAGAATGGGTTAACATTCCTCTCCCTAAACTTCAGCAACTTGTCTCCTCAGTCCCCAGACATTTACAGACTGTTGTAAAGAGAAAAGGGGATGTCTCACAGTGGTAAACATGGCCTTGTCCCAACTTTGATTTACACAAATGCCTGATTTTATGGGTTTTACCATCAGACCACTTTATTTCTGTCTCCACAGTTGAAGATTGTAGAAGTCAGAGCAGGTGGGTGGAGCACAGAAGTACGGCAGGACAGAACTGAGTTCAAAAAAACTATTTATTGTGTTCCCTTTTCAGGTTAAGCACACATACTCCCAGACACACACCCTCACACAAGTCATCTGGTGCAGGAGAGAGCTCCCTTCCTCTGTTCTCTCTCTCCTTATATAGGGTGTGGTTGCTGGGAAGACACACAAACACAGGTTAATTGATCTCAGGTGAAGTGATTCTGTCACTTACCTTCCCTGACTCCGCCCTCCTGTCACAGACCGGCGCTTGACCACGCCCCCGCTGCCACAAAGATGTTCAGATTGTACTCTCAGAGCCAGAGAGCAGAGACGAGTTTCTGAAATGTACGTCTACACAAACACACACACACACACACACACACACACACACACACAGTGTCTACAACATGCACAAGGAGACACACATCTACAACATGTGCACACACACACCCACACACGTAACTACAACACGCACAAATACACTTACACATCTACAATGTGCACAAACACGCAAAAGCAAACACACACATCTACAACATGAACACCCAAACACACGTACGACATGCGCAAAAACCCACACGTAGAACATGCACAAAACACACACGTGCGTACAACATTCACAAACACACAAACGTACAATATGCATAAACATACACACAGATCATGCAGAAACACACGTCTTTGTAACGTGCGCACACACATCTTTAACATAAACAAACACACTTGTCTACAACATGCAAACGCGTGTCTAGAACATGCGCACATGTGTCTGCAACACACACACGTGTCTACAACATGCACAAACACACCCTCACGTATCTACAACATGCAGAACCAAACACACACATGTCCACAACGTGCACAAACACACATGTCTACAGCCTGCACAAACGCGTGTGCACACGTATCTACAACATGCAGAAACACACACGTCTACAATGTGCACAAAAACACACACGTGTTTACAACATTTACAAAGACACACACGTCTACAAGATGCACGAAGACACGTACACACGTACAAGATGCACGAAGACACGTACACACGTACAATATGCTGAAACACACACACGTACGACATGCACAAACACACACACGTCTATAAAGCAGACACACACACACACACCTTGACCATGCACAAACCCACACGCGCGCACACACACACACCTGTACAATATGCAGTCCCCCCCAGGATTTGGCGGGCCCTTTTTGTGATTGTTGCGGGCTAAAATGTCTGATGTTGCGGGGGGTTTCCAAAAAAATTGTGATGAAAGTTGCGGTGTTTTTTAGGTTTTTGTTGCGATTACATTGCGGGAGGAAGTGAAAGTTGCGAGAAATTGTTGCGATTTTCTCTTTTTGTGATTAAAATTGAGTGATATGTTAAATATTAAGTTATTACTGAAGAACTATTGATTAAAAAAACAGACACTGAGAAATGGTCCTATAAACAACTTTACCAATATAAAAGATTACCAGGAATACAAAAATGCAGAAAAATAGGCTTTACTTATCCAAATGCACCTGTTGGTTCAAAAGTTAAAGTGCATAGAACCTCACAGCACAACATGAAGTTACCTTAAAATATAATATAAATGCCTCAGCTTTCATGTAAGAAAAGAAAAAAAAAAGCTATTAATACTAGTACTGTGTGCAGGCAGTCTCTCCTGAAGACTAAATTAAACAATTATAAACTAATAAAATAAATGGCTCAGGCTTCATAGAAGAAAAAACAATTTGAACAGAATCTCACACTATGATGCTGAAGCTGCCTAAACAATGGAAAATAAAATACCATTTTGGCAAAAATGTTGGCATCCATTAATTTCTTGCATTAAGTAAAAAAATAATGTAAAGCGCACACAATGTTGCAATGTTGCAAAAAAAAAATAAAGTGCACACAGTCCTTCACTGTAAACATAACACACTTTCAATAACAGAATTTAATAATAAATACTGACTCGCAAATGCTGCTTCTCTTGAACGTATACACGGACGTAAGGCGGAAGGTAGTTTGTCGACGTCACCTCAAGACGACGCCAACGATTGGTCAAATTTGCAGGAAAGTTGCGGTGATTGGATATAATTGCAGCACCGCCCTGAATTCGCGGGGATTGGCTGAATTTGCGTTGAAGTTGCAAATTGCAACATCGCAAGGCAAGGCAAGTTTATTTATATAGCACATTTCATACACAGTGGCAGGTCAATGTGCTTTACAGAAGTAAAAGCAAAACAGCAAACAATAGAAAATAAAATTACATAAAATAAATGGGGAAGAAAAATAATAAGAATTAAACAATAGTAGAAATAAAATAATAAAATGAGAAGTTCAATTAAAAAAACCAGTGGAATAAAATAGAATAAAAGTTAAGTAAAATTTAAAACATGGAGAGACTGTAAAAGTAAAGAGTTTAAAACATGTAGAGATGGCAATATTAATAATTTAGCAGATAGCATCTGAAAACAGCTTGGTCTTTAATCTAGATTTGAAGCTGCCAACAGCAGGAGCATTTTTGATGTCCTCTGGCAGTTGGTTCCATAGCTGTACTGCATAGTAGCTAAAAGCTGCTTCACCACACTTTGTTTTAACAACAGGTTTTACCAGTAAATTTTTCTGCTGCGATCTGGTAGATCTGATTGGGTTAGGCCGCTGCAACATATCAGAGAGGTAATTGGGCCCTGTACCATTTAGAGATTTGTATACCAGCAGCAATGCTTTAAAGTCAATTCTGTAGCTTACTGGAAGCCAGTGAAGGGACCTTAAAATTGGAGTAATGTGCTCTGTTCTGTTTGTTCATGTGAGAACCCTAGCCGCTGCATTTTGAACCAGCTGAAGTCGTTTGACGGGTTTTTTTTGGCAGGCCTGTGAAAAGGCCATTGCAGTAATCAACCCTACTAGAGATGAAGGCATGTATAAGTTTTTCCAGATCATTTTTTGACATAAGTCCTCTTAGTTTGGAAATGTTTTTTAGGTGATAAAATGCCATTTTAGTGATTGCTTTCATGTGCCTGTCAAAGTTTAGCTCGCTGTGAATGAAAACACCAAGATTTTTAACCATTTATTTTGTTTTAATCCCCTTTGTGTCAAGAATAGTGGTAATCCTGAGTCTTTCATCTTTTTTTCCAAATAGAATTACTTCTGTTTTATCTGTGTTCAGCTGAAGAAAATTTTGTGACATCCAGTTGTTGATTTGGTCGATACACTGGTAGAGACATTCAAGGGGGGCATAATCATTAGGTGATAGAGCAAGATAAATTTGGGTGTCATCTGCATAGCAGTGATATAAAATTGAATTGTTCTTGATAATTTGCCCAAATGGGAGCATATAAAGGTTGAATAGTAATGGTCCAAGAATCGACCCCTGGGGGACACCACAGGTCAAGGACATTGACGTTGAGGTACAATTTCCCATGGTAACAAAGAAGCTTCTATCTTTTAAGTATGATTTTAACCAATTGATAACTTTACCAGTCAACCCAACCCAATGTTCAAGTCGATATAGCAGTATGTTGTGATCAACAGTATCAAAAGCTGCACTAAGGTCCAGTAATACCAGGACCGATGTTTTGCCTGCATCAGTATTAAGACGTATGTCATTTATAACTTTAATCAGCGCTGTTTCAGTGCTATGATTGGCATGAAATCCTGATTGAAAGTTATCAAAACAGCTGTTTGATATCAAGAAGGCAGTTAATTGATTGAAGACAATTTTTTTCAAGGATTTTCCCGATGAATGGTAGATTTGATATTGGCCTGTAGTTATTTAATACTGAAGCATCCAGATTATTCTTTTTAAGTAGGGGCTTTACAACGGCTTTTTTCAAAGACACAGGAACAATGCCAGTCTCTAGGGATGTATTTATGATTTGAAGCACATCTGTAATTATAAGATGTAGAACAGACTTAAAAAAGTTGGTGGGCAGAATGTCCACTTCAGATGTTGAGGAACTGAGATTTTGTACAGTTTTTTCAGAGTCTCATAATCAATTAAACAAAATTCTGACATTGTGTTGAAGTTATCTGTCTGTGTCACTGGTGATTGCAGTTTTTCAATTATTTGCAACTGAGATATATTATGAGCAATATTATGTCGTATTTTATCAATTTTACCTTTGAAGAAGGATGCAAACTCATTGCATTTATTAACTGAGAGAAGTTCAGGTGCTAATTGTGGTGGGGGATTTGTTAGCTTCTCTACTGTTGAAAATAGCACACGGGCATTGTTCATATTCCTGTTGATGATGTTGGAGAAGAAAGACTGTCTTGCTTTACGAATTTCATAATTATATTTACAAAGCATCTCTTTATGGATTTGATAATGGATGTGAAGTTTAGTTTTGCACCATTTTCTTTCAGTCTTTCTACATTCTCTCTTTAACAGTTTAACAGCTGGGTATTGCTTCCATGGTGCTTTCTGCTTATCATTGACTCTTTTAATATTGAATGGAACAATATCATCCATAATTTGGGTCATATTTAAATTAAAAATTTCCAGTAAATCATCTACAGAGTCTGACATTTTGGTTGAGATCCAAGAGAGAGCTTGCTCAAAGAGAACGCGTGTTGTCATTTATGACACTCCTACCCATAGTCATTGAGCTGTTCTGAATGTGAGGAGACATAGAAACATCAGAGAAAACACAAAAATGATCAGATAAGGCCAGGTCAACAACAGTAGTAGAAACAGTAAGACCCTTTGTGATGACGAGGTCAAGGGTATGACCACGAGAGTGGGTCAGCCCCTGTACATGTTGTACTAGGTTGAAGTTGTCAATAAGTGCAAGTAGTTCATTGGCATAAGTGTTTTCAGGATTATCTACATGCAAGTTAAAATCCCCAGATATAATAAGACAGTCAAACTCTAAGCAAATGACTGACAACAGTTCACCAAACTCTTCCAGAAAAACTTTGGCTGAATGTCTCGGAGGCCCGTAAATAGTTAATAATAATATGTTAGGAAAGCATGTAACAAGTGCACATAAGTGTTCAAAGGATGTAAAATCACCAAGTGAGGATTGTTTACATTGAAAAGAGAATTTGAATATATTTGCGATCCCTCCACCTTTCCCCTGTCGGGTAACATTCATAAAATTAAAATTTGGGGGAGTTGCTTCAGTAAGGGTGGTAGCACTATTTGCTTGATCCAGCCAAGTTTCAGTTAGAAGCAAAAAATCAAGATTATGTTTGCAGATAAGATCATTAATTAAAAATGACTTGTTTGAAAGTGATCTAACGTTCAGAAGAGCTAGCTATACAGAAAGTCTAGAAGTAATATCCGCTTGGGCACTCTGATGTTGTTTTGAAACAGGAAGGAGACTAGACTGGTTTACCCCCTGGGTTAAATATGCTCTATGTTTTCTATTTCTTATCAACACAGGAATAGAGAATGGCATAGGCATACTGGGTCCCAGCTTGTTTTCAAAACTACACCCAATGCAGGGACCCCCAGCACATCATACTAGACTTTCTTTATGTTCCATTTTGTTTGAGATTGAGAGGATTGGAGATGTCATGTATCTTTTAGATGGTGAAAAAGATTGGTAGCCAGCTGAAAGTCCTGGGCGAACACAGTTCAGTCTGTTGGTTGATTTTTGATGAACTGGGTACACAGCTTGTCGCGACAGATTTGGGCTGGAAAAAGAGAGTGTAGCCATTGGCATCAGTCTCTGCATACTATTAGGGAAATCCATGCAAGGGGGAGACGGAGATGGTACAATAAAATCAGAAGAGTGAGACTTTGGTGAGGCCTTTGTAAGTGTCTCCATGACTGTCTCTGTGGTGACTGTCTCACTGATTGTCTCTGTGATAGTTGCATGGGGTTGAGAAGTGGACGAAGCAACCTTGACATGGTTATCTTTAGTCAGGTCCTTAATCTGGATGGAATCGCATGATAAAATCGCATGCTGACATTCTCCGTGTGAATGTTGTTGTCCTTGGCAGTCTGCCCCAAATGGTTCTTGGCAGTCTGCTCCAGATGGCTGTGTGTCCTTGGTGAAGACTTGCATAGATGATTGCTTTGGCATTGCAGAGGTATTGTTTATATTTGTAACTAGGTCAGTCTGCGACATCTTATCAACTGTTCTCTTCAATGTTGACTGAGAGAAAATTGCAAGTCTATAATGATCTGCTAAATCTTTGGTCCCAATGCAGCTGAGTTCAGTGCTGTTTGGCTTGAAGAATTCTCTGCGATTCCAGAAAAGGTTAAAATTGTCTATAAAGTTCATACCAGATGAAAAACAAGTTTTTCCAAGCCAGGTGTTAAGACTGAAGAGTTGAGTAAACGCAAAACTTCCCCTTGCAGGGAGTGGGCCACTGATAAAAGATTGTATTCCGGTCTTATAGAGATGAGAAAAGAGTTTTTTGAAGTCCTCTTGGACAAACAGCTGTTCTCTGAAAACATCATTTGCTCCCACATGCACAACAATACGTTTGATAGTTTTATGCTCGGACATGAGTTTCAAAATGCTGTCTTTTGTGTCAGAGATGGATGCATTTGGAAGGCAGCAAATAATCATTCCATGTCCTTTTAAATGTCTTACAGTGGAATCACCAAGAACAAGGGTTGTGGGATCAGGTGGTGTTACGAGCTGCTTTTTGCCTCTTCCCACAGCTCTTCGTTTGTGATGCAATTTCTTTTTACGATGTGTTTGTCCGCCTGAAAATTCCGCTTCCACATCCCTGAGGCATTCAAATTTGTTCTGAAGCCTTATGGGCTGTGGATTTTCCATAGGATTGTAAATCCTATTGTAATTTGTAGACCTAGCTCTATTTCTGATAGCATGGCTGTGGAGCATGGGTTGCATAGTATCAGAACAAGCTGGTGTTGAGGTAATAACTCTTCTGTTTTTATTCTCATCTGTACTCACATTTTGCCCTGTTAGATCAATGAATTCATCCACTCGATCTGCAATGTCATCGGCTTGTCGGGGTACATTCTCTGCATTCTCAGCCACTGTTTCTGTACTCCTTTCCTGAGATATTGCTCTTAATTCGTCAGTCTTTGGCAGAGCATCAATCTTTGATTCCAGGATAGAAATCCTCTGTTCTAGTTCTGTGCATTTTCTGCAGGATCTCCTGGATTTTTTGCCCCCTGGCATTTTGTTTTAAAAGCTAACTTATCTTATAAAAATGAAAAATAAAATGAAAAAATAGTGGAAATTAAATTAAAATTAAAAGCTTATAAAGATGAAAAATAAAATGAAAAAGTAATGGAAATTAAATGAGAAAGTAAAGTAAAATAAAGATCAAGCAGGAGCAAAGCAAAGAAGCATCCTACTCGCTTGAGTAGGAGGAGAAAAAAAACGCGAAATCCTGGAGGGCCTGTACAACATGCGCACACACACACGTTTCTAGAACAAACGGACACACACACTCCACATCAATCTATGCTGTGATTAATATCTAACATGTTCACATTTCTCATGTGTTTAGATTTCTGTGATCTGACTCTGGATCCCAACACAGTAAATTATCGCCTCTTTCTGTCTGAGAAGAACAGAGTGGTGACGTTCACTGAGAGATATCAGCCGCACTCTGATCATCCAGAGAGATTTGACACCTACTGGCAGGTGTTGTGTAAGGAGAGAGTGTGTGGACGCTGTTACTGGGAGGTGGAGTGGAGCGCTAAGGGATGTGTGTACATATAAGTCTCATATAAAGACATCAGCAGGAAAGGAGGGGTTAATGACGGTGGGTTTGGAAGCAACAATGGGTCCTGGAGTCTGTGCTGTTCTTCTTCTTCGTCTCTCTTTTTCTTTCACAACAGCATTGCGACTGATCTCAGAGTTCCATCCCCCTCCAGAATAGGAGTGTATGTGGATCACAGTGCAGGAACTCTGTCCTTCTACAGCGTCTCTGACACGATGAAGCTCCTCCACAGAGTCCACACCACATTCACTCAGCCTCTATACGCTGGGTTCTGGCTCTACTGGTGTAAATCAGGGTCAACTGTGAGGTTGTGTGATCCAAAAAAATAGAGTTTTTGGTGTTTTCATCACTAATTTGTCAATTAAAAAAAAGCTCCATGCACATTTCCTTATTAATCCTCAATTGTGAAAAAATTGTGAATATTAAATCATTCAAAACATGAAATATTAAAAAAATGCTCTGCATATAGGCTCAGCCTAGAATCAACAGTTACAGATACAGTGCTCAGCGTAAATGAGTACACCCCCTTACACTAAAAGAGGTCATTGTTGAAGAATGGAAAAAGATCGATGTTGCAAAATGTCGCCAACTTGTTCATTCCATGCCTAGAAGACTTGGTGCTATCATTTAAAAATCATGGAGGCCATACAAAGTACTAGATGTAGTAGTTTTTGTTGTGGGGTGTACTCATTTTTGCACCACCCTAATTTGAGTAAAACTGAAAAATATGTAATCTAAGTTTATATTAACCGTACTTTCACGTTATAAGTTAAACAGATGCTATATTAAACTTTGTCTTGTCAACATTTTGGAAATTGTGTTCATTGAGATATTGTTTAAAATGTTACTTTTCAAAGGTGGTGTACTCATTTACGCTGAGCACTGCATAAAGGAAATGAAATTGTCAGATTCGAATGTTTGGCCAATAAAATATAAAATCTCTACTGATTTCTGAAATTAGTGCAGCAAAATGGAAAATTCAGGACTAACTGTGAGGTTGTGCGATCCAAAAAAAAATAATGAGTTTTTGTTGTTTTATAGTCACTAATTTGTTGATTAAAAAAGAACTCCATGCACATTTCCTTATTGATCCTCAATTGTGAAAAAAAATACGAACATTAAATCATTAAAAACACTAAATGTTAAAACTCTGCATTTAGCCTCAGTCTGGAATCATCAGTTACAGATATAAAGGAAATGAAATTGTAAGATCTGAATGTACGGCCAATAAAATATAAAATCTCTACTGATTTCTGAAATTAGTGCAGCAAAATGCCTGAACTTTCTCTAAAGTCTGCATTTATTGGGTTTTATGTTTGTAAATATAATAATTTGTAATTTGGTAATAATGCTTTGGTTAAAATGTTTACTGACTCTAATAAACCCTTAAAATGTGGATGTTTCGCTCAGAAATATTTCATTACTAATAGCCTGTTTTAGTCCTCAGAGAAATCTGGTTTGTTTTTTCACGTGATGCATATGAGTAGTGAGTGTAACCTATTTTTGTAGTTATTGCCCAAAACCTCCGCACAGTAAGTGAGATATGGAAGAACTAGTGAACAGTAAAGAATGTGGAGTGCTTTATGATCCAAAACCTGCTTTGCTCTGTTTAATACTGCAATGCTCCTTAAAAGGTTTTTGTTTGTTTTTTTTGTAACCCTAACCCTAACCCTTTAAGGCCCGGTCACACAGCGCTTTACGGCTTTATCACGGCCAAAACCCGTCAAAAAGTGCTCTCCCGTGAAGCAGACGATATTGTTCGTGTTGATGTCGAAGTTAAGATGTGTTACAGTCGATATACAGACGTGACAGGACGCATGGGAAAATCGGAACGGCGTTGGACGCGGCAAAAAGTTTTGGACTGCTCAAAACTTTAGACCGCGGACAACCACGGCCGGCACACGTGGTAAAGACGTGCAACACAGGTGAAAAACACGTGATAATCAGTGTCCCGGCCGTTATTAAAACTTGGGGAGACGTGGTAAGACGCGAAAGTTTGGCGGTCTATCACGGGCAGCATAGACGTCGCCAGACCCATTTTAGGGTAGCTCCAGCCACCCTATCTTATGGCAAAGCCACCCTATATTTTTTGCCCTTTTTTAAATGTATTTATATTTTTATTTTTTTCCCAAAAAAAACAAAGGTAGTAAAGCACTGAACATGAGCCATCAAGAATGCAAGTTAATCCGAACAACAGTTTCTGCTTGCTTATTTATTGTTTAATGCAATATTATTAATATCGTTATGATTCCTCCTCATTGGCTCTGTGTCAAGCGTCACGTCGAGTGGTAGGCGAGTAGGACTTAAACTACGCGGGCATTCTGCAGCAGGCGCGGTGCGGGCTTCCATTGAGTTGGGTTTGCAGAGAGTCAGAATTCTATGCTTTCATTTGCAGACACACACGGTGAGATTGTAATTTGATGTCAGTGGTTTGCATTTGCTTAACTTTACCTAGGCTATATTGAGTCTTCTGTAGAATGTTTACATGATGATTTGTGAAGCACTTGCCCTCTTCAGTTTGCGCAGGAATGCATGACACCTACCATTGTTTTTTTCACATTTTTGTAGTTTAGCTGGTGAAGTTGCTTCAGCAAGCAATTAAATGATGAAAGCAATTTTAAAATAGAATAGAAATGGTGGGAAGTGTGTCCCCAAGGTGTGACGCTCTTAAAATAATGAATTGATTGACAGCCTTAGTAGGTGCTCTGAAAAATGTTCGGCGCGCGCTGCGCGCGCACAATACCTTTAATCCTCTGGGTGCTAAGCTACCCCTGTCTCTCAAACCTAGTGACGTCCCTGACAGGCAGAGCACGGTCATCGGACGGGTGTTACGCGTTGGTATCACGGGATATAGCGTGTGTTTAGCGGCTTATCACTGAGAAATGGATTTTTCCGCGTACATAGCACTGTCTAAGCCCGTTAAACGACGTCTCAAACAAGTTCTAAATTCGATTGATCACTGTCTAATCACTTCTGCATCACTTCTGATTTGCGGCATGTAAATACCGTAATTTTCTGAGACCTCGGCACTTGCAGTCTAGATGTCAAGGGGTGAACATGAACCCTCAACGCTGTGATGTCCTCATCTTAATGCTCCAGCACCAACAGAACCAACTGATACAGGCTCAACATATCCTACCGCTTTTATATGCGCAGCAAGCCGCTCTTCCAACGACGCTGAGCCGCGGTTACCCGTGATTTGGCAGTGCTGCAGCAGTGAAACAGCCGCCGACGGCCATACCCCGTACAAAGCACGGCAAAGCCAAAATTGACCAAAAATTACCACTTACGACCACGTCCACCAGATTTTTGTATCTTTTTGTACGTGATATAGACGCGGAGTGCTGTGTGACCGGGCCTTTACCCTGCCCTCTACAGACATTTTACACAGGCAGCGTAGGATCCCACCCGTGATGGAGCAACCCGAGAGAGCTCCAATGGGCTGCAAAGCGCCGGTGCATCCTGAACCTGCCGAGCACCTGCGAACCACTGGCGGCTCGTTAATAGGGGCGATTTGGGCGACGCACTCCCAAACAGGGAGGGAGTTTTTTTTTTTTTAATCTACTCCTACTACCAACAGTAATGCCATTGTCCAATCAGGCTAAGGTCGCGCCTGGTGTAGCCCCAAAATCTCCCATTGACACTAATGGTACGTACGTTTTTTTCGAAAATCCTGCTCCCAATACATTTTCTATTGGGTTTTATGTGCTCGCACAAGCAGCGTGCTTACGTCATACGCCTGTTGCGCCGCGCAAGTGTTGCCAGATTGGTTTTAGTGCATTTTGGCAGGTTTTGAACATAATTTTGGGCTGGAAAACGCAACTTGCGCGGGAAATGTGTGAACATTCTATGAAGATGGCGGCGAGTGTTGAGTGCAACAATACGATAGCGTCTCTGAAAGAAGTTCCCTTTAGTCGTCGTACCAATGAGGAGAAAACGGCAATCAAACAGCTAGGACCTCCTAGACCGAATTTAAACATCAAGCAAGTGTCTACGAAGGGGGAGAAGACCTACTCGAGGTTTTAACAAGAACTGGTACCACCGGAAAACTTGGCTAGCTGGCTGTGATGTAGTCAATGCTCGTTTTTGCTACCCTTGCGTTCTCTTCCACCCTGGAAGTAGCACGGCAGACGGTACAGTGATATCTGATATTTGAATTTACTAGGCAAAAATTGTTTTTTTTGTGTGTGTGTGTGTGTGTGTGTGTGTGTTTTACCAATGGCAGTTTAACATTGCCATGTTTTTGTTTTACCAATGGCAGTTTAACATTGCCATGCTTGGAATATTTCAGTAGCCTCAAGTTCTCTCTGACTTGGTGTAAATTAAGCATATTTTCAGTTTTTATATATTGTACAGTATGTGTTCATTGGAGCCAGCAGCACCTTACCTTTTTTCCAACTTGTTAAGCCAAGTTGCACTGACTACAAAACCTTGTGTAACCTTGTGTGTGTATATAGCTAAATAACTAAAGCCTTTTGTGTTCATTGACATGCTTGTAATACTTTAAATTTCCTTTTAAGGCATGGCTTTCTGGAGGAATTCTTGGGAAAAAAAACTGCAGAATTTATTTAGAATTATTTGTTGTTAAAATGGTGCAATTCCATATAAAAAAAAAAACACATAGTTAAGCTGCACGTTTGTTTGATGGTTATGCTTTTCTTCATCTTTTTCAAAACTTAAATAAACACTTGTTTTGGATTTATATCCTGCCACTTTAATTGCATTCTTTAGAATTGAAGAAATTAGAATATGTTTATAATTAAGAATTTGTGTCTACTTATTATAGAATACTGGAATAATATGAGAAAATAAATGAGTAATGTAATATTAATTGATTGTGATGCCAAATGTTTTGCTTTGAAGGCTTCACAATGAATCTTCCTTAGTTTTAGCCTGGCAAGCCAGACTAAATGTGAATATTTGCCACTCGTAGGCAAAAATATTTTTGGCCGCTAGGCGGGTGGGTCTAGTTTACTAGGCTACCTTAGTTTGCCACCTTTAACTTGTCTAGTGTTGCCACCTAGTGGAGAAAAGAGATATTGTCTATATTGATATCTGAATTTACCAGGCAAAAACAAGTTCGGCCAATTGATTTGCTACCTAGATCAATTTACGTCAGTCCTGTGGACATTTACTGTCCGTGTAGACATAATGGGGGAAAATTGCCCCCCCTGAAAAAAAATTCAGGAGCCGCCACTGCTGCAAACAATCCCAGTTACAGAACAAATCCTCACTTCTTTTAATGCATCACATCTTAGAAAAATCATAATCTCAATTTATAAGAAAGGTGGGGGTTGGTCAGGGGGGAGTCTTTAGTAAGGCTCTCTCTCTGCTCTGCCCCCCCCCCCCCCTTTTAATGCATTTAGACATTAGTTAAAACATATCATAGGGCCAGTGAGGCGCGTGGATTGGGGGAGCCTTGGGCTCCTGTTCTGTTCGGGATGGTCGGGGTGGTCTGGGGGGCTCTGCGGCGGCCCTTTCCTGTCCTCTCCTCCCGCTGGGGTTCGGCTTGTACCTCTGCACTGGGGCTTGGAGTGGTCAAAGGAAGTCATCTTACCACCCCCTCCCCCATTTTATTTTATTTATTTATTTTTTCTCTTGGGGGTGAGTTTGTGTCTGGGGAGGTGCGTTAGTTTGCCCGAAGTCTGCTTCTCCTTCCTTTGTCTCTTCCTCCCTTCCTCCCAGTGGGACTCATCCTAATCCCCCATGCCCCGGACTTTTCTGCTTACATATCATTTACATAACTGCTAAACTCATACATATGTATTCATGTACACACACGCATACACAAATCCCCCCCCCCCCCCAACACACTCATATATACACACACACACACACACACATACATTCTAATAACCCTCCCAGTATCATGTCCCTAGCCCTTATTGAATGTCCCATGTCCTGGTTCACCAATGTTGTATGTTTTTTTGTTATATTGTTTGTTACACACATCTTGGTTTTATATTTTCTACATTTAACCTGAATAAAAGGGGGGGGGGGAGTACGCTAGTCTGAGTTTGTTTATTTCTTTATAAAGTATGCTAGTCTGAGTTTGTTTATTTCTTTATAAAGTATGCTAGTCTGTGTTTGTTTATTTCTTTATAAAGTATACTAGTCTGTGTTTGTTTATTTCTTTATAAAGTAAGCTAGTCTGAGTTTGTTTATTTCTTTATAAAGTATGCTAGTCTGAGTTTGTTTATTTCTTTATAAAGCACGCTAGTCTTATTTGTTTATTTCTTTATAAAGTAAGCTAGTCTGAGTTTGTTTATTTCTTTATAAAGTATGCTAGTCTGAGTTTGTTTATTTCTTTATAAAGTATGCTAGTCTGTGTTTATTTCTTTATAAAGTATGCTAGTCTGAGTTTGTTTATTTCTTTATAAAGTATGCTAGTCTGAGTTTGTTTAATTCTTTATAAAGCACGCTAGTCTTATTTGTTTATTTCTTTATAAAGTAAGCTAGTCTGAGTTTGTTTATTTCTTTATAAAGCACGCTAGTCTGAGTTTGTTTATTTCTTTATAAAGTATACTAGTCTGTGTTTATTTCTTTATAAAGTATGCTAGTCTGTTTGTTTATTTCTTTATAAAGTATGCTAGTCTGTTTGTTTATTCCTTTATAAAGTATGCTAGTCTGTGTTTGTTTATTCCTTTATAAAGTATGCTAGTCTGTGTTTGTTTATTTCTTTATAAAGTATGCTAGTCTGTTTGTTTATTCCTTTATAAAGTATACTAGTCTGTTTGTTTATTTCTTTATAAAGTATGCTAGTCTGTGTTTATTTCTTTATAAAGTATGCTAGTCTGTTTGTTTATTTCTTTATAAAGTATGCTAGTCTGTTTGTTTATTTCTTTATAAAGTATGCTAGTCTGTTTGTTTATTTCTTTATAAAGTATACTAGTCTGTGTTTATTTATTTATAAAGTATGCTAGTCTGTTTGTTTATTTCTTTATAAAGTATGCTAGTCTGTTTGTTTATTCCTTTATAAAGTATGCTAGTCTGTGTTTGTTTATTCCTTTATAAAGTATGCTAGTCTGTGTTTGTTTATTCCTTTATAAAGTATGCTAGTCTGTGTTTGTTTATTTCTTTATAAAGTATGCTAGTCTGTTTGTTTATTTCTTTATAAAGTATGCTAGTCTGTTTGTTTATTTCTTTATAAAGTATGCTAGTCTGTGTTTGTTTATTTCTTTATAAAGTATGCTAGTCTGTTTGTTTATTCCTTTATAAAGTATGCTAGTCTGTGTTTGTTTATTCCTTTATAAAGTATGCTAGTCTGTGTTTGTTTATTTCTTTATAAAGTATGCTAGTCTGTTTGTTTATTCCTTTATAAAGTATACTAGTCTGTTTGTTTATTTCTTTATAAAGTATGCTAGTCTGTGTTTATTTCTTTATAAAGTATGCTAGTCTGTTTGTTTATTTCTTTATAAAGTATGCTAGTCTGTTTGTTTATTTCTTTATAAAGTATGCTAGTCTGTTTGTTTATTTCTTTATAAAGTATACTAGTCTGTGTTTATTTATTTATAAAGTATGCTAGTCTGTTTGTTTATTTCTTTATAAAGTATGCTAGTCTGTTTGTTTATTCCTTTATAAAGTATGCTAGTCTGTGTTTGTTTATTCCTTTATAAAGTATGCTAGTCTGTGTTTGTTTATTCCTTTATAAAGTATGCTAGTCTGTGTTTGTTTATTTCTTTATAAAGTATGCTAGTCTGTTTGTTTATTTCTTTATAAAGTATGCTAGTCTGTTTGTTTATTTCTTTATAAAGTATGCTAGTCTGTGTTTGTTTATTTCTTTATAAAGTATGCTAGTCTGTGTTTGTTTATTTCTTTATAAAGTATGCTAGTCTGTGTTTGTTTATTTCTTTATAAAGTATGCTAGTCTGTGTTTGTTTATTTCTTTATAAAGTATGCTAGTCTGTTTGTTTATTCCTTTATAAAGTATACTAGTCTGTGTTTGTTTATTTCTTTATAAAGTATGCTAGTCTGTGTTTGTTTATTTCTTTATAAAGTATGCTAGTCTGTGTTTGTTTATTTCTTTATAAAGTATGCTAGTCTGTTTGTTTATTCCTTTATAAAGTATACTAGTCTGTGTTTGTTTATTTCTTTATAAAGTATGCTAGTCTGTGTTTATTTCTTTATAAAGTATGCTAGTCTGTTTGTTTATTTCTTTATAAAGTATGCTAGTCTGTTTGTTTATTTCTTTATAAAGTATGCTAGTCTGTTTGTTTATTTCTTTATAAAGTATACTAGTCTGTGTTTGTTTATTTCTTTATAAAGTATGCTAGTCTGTGTTTGTTTATTTCTTTATAAAGTATGCTAGTCTGTGTTTGTTTATTTCTTTATAAAGTATGCTAGTCTGTTTGTTTATTCCTTTATAAAGTATACTAGTCTGTGTTTGTTTATTTCTTTATAAAGTATGCTAGTCTGTGTTTATTTCTTTATAAAGTATGCTAGTCTGTTTGTTTATTTCTTTATAAAGTATGCTAGTCTGTTTGTTTATTTCTTTATAAAGTATGCTAGTCTGTTTGTTATTTCTTTATAAAGTATACTAGTCTGTGTTTGTTTATTTCTTTATAAAGTATGCTAGTCTGTGTTTGTTTATTTCTTTATAAAGTATGCTAGTCTGTGTTTGTTTATTTCTTTATAAAGTATGCTAGTCTGTGTTTGTTTATTTCTTTATAAAGTATGCTAGTCTGTGTTTGTTTATTTCTTTATAAAAAAATATATATATTCGTAAGAATGCATCATACGTGTTATTGACATTATTATCATTATATATAATCAGGGATGTGATTTTTCCGCGAATTCGCGGAATTCCGCTTTTTTCACCTCAAAATTAAAAAAAAAAATTGTTTTCCCGATTTTTCGCTCAAAAATCCGCATTCATATCCTATTCGTTCCGACTTTCAGTAATTCCGTCATTGAGATGAAACGAGGTACGTGATTGGCCCATCGCTCTGTAACAACCAATGAACGCGCTTGTTAGATAGCTGTACGTAAGCTCGCTTCAAACAAAGAGTTGAAAGATGGCAGCCTCCGTGATCGAGCGTAAAGATGCACCTGATCATCAGTTTGGTGTGTGTTTTTAAAGTAAATAAACATGGGGAAGAAGAAAAAACAACCCAGCTCATTTCTTTCCCCATAATAAGCCTGTGAGTGGTGATGGTGTCACTGCACGTGCGACGGAGTGACGAAGGTTGCCGTGGCAACGGGGCCTCGCGCCATCTGTTGCTTCCTGGATGCGCATGCGCACGCTATGAAAGCTGTGGCGAAAAGGTTAGCATCGGAGGCTAAACCTTCTGAGGAGAAAAGAAGGGGCGGTTTTTATTTCAGTTTGTTTTAGTTACGTCCGAAGAAACAGCAGTTTAAATTACGGCTCTAGTTTACAAATCAAAATGGTTACTCAGTGAAAACAAAACAAAAGCTAGAGAGAGGGGGAGCGGTGGGAGTTTAACCCGGGAAAGTGAGTCTGTGAGGCGGCAGTGATGCTTGACCCCTCCCCCCTCCCGCGTCCTCTCACTTTACCTCAGAGTCTCTGCCAACTTCATCACAGATTATTTCACCTTTTTCACTCCAAGTTAGTTTTAATTTTCGCTCAAAACTTTTCCCACAGCGTGGATGTAAGGTAATTATACACAATTTTGATTTGTTTATTCAATATTAAAATGTTAGTGCAAATAATACATACTTGCCAACTTTTCAAAATTCTCATGAGGGAGAAAAGTGCATGAAAGACATTTTCAATTGGCCGAGGTTCTGATGCGCGGTTGAAATGATAAAAACAGTGGATCCCAATTAATTGCAAACACGTTTTTTGTGAATGTTGTTTAGTGAAAAAGTGATTTTTATTCTTGCATATAAAAATCCTCAAGTGAGTGAACACTGTACAGTTCTGTATATGAGTCAATTTCACAGAAAACGTTTTTTTTTTTTGTCCGGACGTGTTTTGTTTACATTTTGAGATTTCTAAAAAAATTTTATGGTCTCATATGATAAAACATTATCAGTTCTACCTTGCATTTCAAAATTTGACCACTTTGGTTCATAAATGTGCATTTTATAGCAAATTTTAGGGTCGAAAATGAGCAAAAATGTCTGTTCCACTGAAAAGAGACTTTTTTTTCAGACATGATTCTTAATGTTAGACAAAGGTGGAATTGAAACTTTTTTTCATGTTCAACGACAAGACTGTGGAAACCACAATGGACATATGATGTCACAAATTGAAAATGCCATTAAGAAAAGATATTTTTTGTTAATTTTTGTACCTGTCCCAGAGGTTTGTGTCAGTTCTGTTACCGTGATTAATCACATAACAAAAATAAATGCTCCCAAAAGCTATTATTGAAATTATTTGTTGCCAAGGATCTACATATTCTCACCTTTTATATGGATGGCAGAATGAACTGAATCTGAGAATATTTACTTAAAAATTTCAGTTTTGGTAAGTAGTCTATGCATGACTAATTTTTTTGTGTCAATCCTGTTACCCTGTCTAAACGGGGTGTGCAGTAACTTAATCAAATATTAGAAGTTGCCATACATAAGAAGCAAACCGGGAGACTACCAGGAGCAATAGAGTTTAATAAATAATGGTGGATGAATTCTTATGTTGCATCATGTTTGTTTGAAAAGGCACATTTAGGTATGTTCAACTTCTACAGTAATTGAAAGTATAAATTTTGTTTTTCCTTATACAATTTTCTATTTATTCTAATGCAGATTTTAATTTAGAATGACATTTTTAGGTTTCATGTTTTGGCTTTTTGTCAGTTAAGAATCATTGAATTTTACTATAGGGGCTCAGAGTTGCGTGTTGACCATTAAATTGGCTTGAATTTGTTAATCATGACAAGTTTTTTCTTGTGTGTTTGCTTGCCATTTTAGTACAATTTTTAAGTCCGAAAATCCCAGAACCCAGGAGCTTCGGGGGGCTTCGCCCTCCCTTGTCCCCCCACCAGGGCACTGCCCTGGAGCAGCTGGGGGCCTGTGGCCCCCAGACCCCCGGCTAAAATTTTCAGATAATTTCACCAGCCCCAAATCACATCCCTGCATATGGCTCCAACTCTTATATGTATTAACATATTCTGATGACACTCTTCAAGAAGCAGTAGAAGCAAAACCTGCACTGTTCTGTTGTTAGTAGGACAAACAGCAAACAAACAAAAAATTGTAGGCCTGCTTCACTTCCATGTGTAAGTATTTCATGTTGTTGAAAGGATAATTTTGTCCATTTACATGTCATGTTTAGTACATGTAGCGATGGGTCTGAAATACAGGAGAAACCCGGAAAAAACAGGAGTGTTGGCAGCTATGGACAGCACAGTGTGCGCTTTCAATGGCTACCGGATGTTTACAACCATCCTGACATTTTAGCGTTGTTGTATCCGGGTAAAATTTATGTGATCCCGCCAAATAACTTTCCAAAGAAGACGATGTGGTGAAGTGCAGACCAACACACACTGGACGATGCGGGAGCGCCATATTTGATGATTAGCCTACAGTACAGTAAATCATCTCATCATATGATTTTGTATTTCCTGAACAAAATTAGGACTTGCATCACAAAAATAACGAGAGCTGATGTTGGGGAATATTGTCTCCAGCTAATAATGTTAACTATAATATCAACTTTATTGTCTAGAAGAATGACCCAAAAAGCGGATTCCATCTTCCTGGTGTCTAATTTGCACCCTAAAATTGAATAAAATGCTTAAAATATACTGTTTTGCCCAATTTCCGAAGGTTTGTTTACATCTCACTTATGCGCACTTTCACTACCAAGGGGCCGTTGTTGCGACGTCATTTAATCCAAACACACCGAGAGCAGCTCTGTGTTTACTTGCGAACCGAGCACACGTTTCAGAGGTTCATTTATTTAACCACTTTCTAAATATACTTTTTTTTGCTGGAGAGAAAACTACAGGGCTAATTTTCATCTCATTATCTCATCTCATTATCTCTAGCCGCTTTATCCTTCTACAGGGTCGCAGGCAAGCTGGAGCCTATCCCAGCTGACTACGGACGAAAGGCGGGGTACACCCTGGACAAGTCGCCAGGTCATCACAGGGCTGACACATAGACACAGACAACCATTCACACTCACATTCACACCTACAGTCAATTTAGAGTCACCAGTTAACCTAACCTGCATGTCTTTGGACTGTGGGGGAAACCGGAGCACCCAGAGGAAACCCACGCGGACACGGGGAGAACATGCAAACTCCGGCTAATTTTCAACAATTCAATAATGTATACCAGGACATTTAATGGGGTTACCCACTGATGCACACAGGGGCGCGCGCGCGCACACACACACACACACACACACACACACAGGGGCGCAGATAGGATTTTTGAACTGGGGGGGACTGAGCTGTCAGCAAATGATTCCATGTATGTATGCACTGAAGCTTCAATATACATTAGAATTGTGAGTTTTCTAACTGAATGAACATTGGTAGACAAAGGCCTACCTGGTCAACACTAGCCATACATGATCAAATTGTTATTTGTCTGGTATGTTAATCACGCTCCAAAACTTCATGTCTTCTGCATGTTTTATTTAAACATTTGCTGATCTCAGCAGGATGAAGAATCTCATCACAGAAACTTTAACTGTAACTTCTAACAAAAAGGGAATGTCCAAAAATTAATAACAAAATAAAATTGAAATGATTCACACTCGTGCCTTCATGTAAATGATTAGAAACATAAAATGTGTATGAAAACAGAAGTATAAACACTTGAACAACAGATTCACACAAATAAAAATAAAAAGTATTTTTTTCCAATAAACAAAATAGATAGAAAAAAAAATTCCCTCTGCAGCCAAACAAATTTACCGTCTAGAAGCAGACTCAAACAGACCCTCCAGGATTTCGCAATGTTGCGATTTGCAACTTCAACGCATATTCAACAAATCCCCGCGAATTCAGGGCGGTGTTGCAATTATATCCAATCACCGCAACTTTCCCGCAAATTTGACCAATCGTTGGCGTCGTCTTGAGGTGACGTCGACAAACTAGCGAGCAGTGTTGCCAGATTGGGCGGGTTACCTCCCAAATGGGCGGTTTTGAGTGCATTTTGGCGGGTTTTGAACATATTTTGGGCTGGAAAACGTCAGCAGTATCTGGCAACATTGTGTGCGCTTTACATTATTTTTTTACTTAATACAAGAAATTAATGGATGCCAACATTTTTGCCAAAATGGTATTTTATTTTCCATTGTTTAGGCAGCTTCAGCATCATTCTGTGAGATTCTGTTCAAATTGCTTTTTTTCTTCTATGAAGCCTGAGCCATTTATTTTATTAGTTTATAATTATTGTTTAATTTGGTCTTCAGGAGAGACTGCCTGCACACAGTACTAGTATTAATAGTTTTTTTTTTTTCTTACATGAAAGCTGAGGCATTTATATTATATTTTAAGGTAACTTCATGTTGTGCTGTGAGGTTCTATGCACTTTAACTTTTGAACCAACAGGTGCATTTGGGTAAGTAAAGCCTATTTTTCTGCATTTTTGTAGTCCTGGTAATCTTTTATATTGGTAAGGTTGTTTATAGGACCATTTCTCAGTGTCTTTGTTTTTTTAATCAATAGTTTTTCAGTAATAACTTATCACTCAATTTTAA
This sequence comes from Neoarius graeffei, assembly GCF_027579695.1. NCBI lineage: Eukaryota > Metazoa > Chordata > Actinopteri > Siluriformes > Ariidae > Neoarius > Neoarius graeffei. The sequence continues at coordinate 12,909,100 of NC_083570.1, forward strand.
TTACAAAAAGAGAAAATCACAGCAGTTTCTTGCAACTTTCACTTCCTCCCGCAATGTAATCGCAACAAAAATCTAAAAAAACACCGCAACTTTCATCGCAATTTTTTTGAAAACCCCCGCAACATCAGACATTTTAGCCCGCAACAATCACAAAAAAGGCCCGCCAAATCCTGGGGGGACTGTCAATAGGTCCTTAAAACATCTCTCCGCCGCTTCCCAGTTTAAAAACTGGGACATCATGGAACATGGAATTCGAAAAAAATGGACAGTTAATGAAATGAAATGAAAACCCCAACGTTTATGCGGGTAGATGCTGGATTTCAATGCTCTTCCGACTTCAAACTTCCAACTTATGAGTACAACTGAACGGACCATTAGTCGTAGCAGAAACACCGTTGCTATCAAATGGATGAGCTGTGCAGTGTTATTAACCGAGAATTACGTGGAAAATTGAACACCTTGCTTTCCCAACTCTGTAAGGATCTGCTCCAGCCTTTCCCCTTCTTGAATCGGTGTAATGTGGATTGATCACAGACAAGGCTACTGCTGCTGCCATTTCAACTTTGTGCTGCAATGTAAGTTAGTCTAACTAACGGAACATTAATCCTCACTTTTTCTACTTATGTTTGGCGCCTTGCGTAGGGACGGTGGGTGGGGGGGACAGATAGGGGTCACTATAAATCTGGGGGGGACATGTCCCCCGTGCTGTCTGCGCCCTTGCACACACACAATCCCTATAATAGAATGTGGATTCATTTATATTGCTAATATAATTTATTGCTAATATTAATACAAGCATTATACTATTTATAGCCTACTCTAAACATACACACAAACATTAATCATGTTAGTCAATAGCATGTTAGCATGCTAGCAGGTAGCCATTGCAAATCAACTTCAACTTAGTGGCCACTTTATTAGGAACACTTGTGTAAAACCATGCACAGACATGTACATTGAGCATGTCAGCCATTGTCATGTCAGCAGGCTAGCAGTTAGCATGTTAGCTGTGACTAATCAACTTCAACTTAATGGCCACATTATTAGGAACACGTGTGCCTGTATAAATACGCACATACATTTAGCATGCAAATAGCATGTGAACCATTAGCATGTTAGCATGTCCACAGGTATCATTTTAGCAGTGACAAATTAACTTCAGCTTAGTGGCCACTTCATTAGGAACACTTGCGTTTGGACGGACATACACACACATTTATCATGTTAGTCAATAGCATGTTAGCATGTTGGCAGGTAAGAAGAAAGCAGAACTTTATTCATCACACACTTGTGAAATTTCCTCTCTGCATTTAACCCATCTGAAGCAGTGAACACACACATGCACACACGTGAGCAATGAGCACACACACATACCCAGAGCAGTGGGCAGCTATGCTAACAGCGCCCGGGGAGCAGTTGGGAGTTAGGTGCCTCACTCAAGGGCACCTCAGCCCAAGGCCATCCCGGGTCCGAGGTTAGTTGCTCATCTCGTCTCATTTTCATCCGCTTATCCGGGGCCGGGTCGCGGAGGCAGCAGACTGAGCATGGAAGCCCAAACTTCCCTCTCCCCAGACACCTCGGCCAGCTCCTCGGGAAGAACGCCGAGGCGTTCCCAGGCCAGCCGAGAGACATAGTCCCTCCAGCGTGTCCTGGGTCTTCCCCGGGGCCTCCTCCCGGGGGGACATGCCTGGAACACCTCCCCAAGGAGGCGTCCAGGAGGCATCTGAAAGAGATGCCTGAGCCACCTCAGCTGATTCCTCTCGATGTGGAGGAGCAGTGTCTCTATTCCCAGTTCCTCCCGAGTGACTGTGCTTCTCACCCTATCTCTAAGGGAGCGCCCAGCCACCCTGCAAAGGAAACTCATTTCGGCCGCTTGTATCCGCGATCTTGTTCTTTCAGTTATTACCCAAAGCTCATGACCATAGGTGAGAGTCAGAATGTAGATCGGCCGGTAAATCGAGAGCTTTGCCTTTTGGCTCAGCTCCTTCTTCACCACGACGGACCGGTAAAGCGACTGCATCACTGCGGAGGCTGCACCGATCCGCCTGTCGATCTCACACTCCATCCTTCCCTCACTCGTGAACAAGATCCTGAGATACTTAAACTCCTCCACTTGAGGCAGGACTTCTCCACCAACCTGAAGAGGGCAAGCCAACATCAAGAATTCTCCAAGAAAACAGTACTCCATGTGTATATGCAGTGAAGATGGTGGCATCCCACTAGGGAAAGTCCCAAGCTTACTCTGCCATATCATGTATGACGCCTGTAACAAAACATGCAAGTGTCACCAGAGCAATTGCACCCTGTTACATCTGGGGAGGATCTTCCACCAATTTGGCATGGGATACCTCCCAGACTGGTACTGGGTATGTGGAAGCCAGGCCTACTATTACCTCCCCAATGACTGGACAGATGTGTGTACGCCTTTACTCAACTACTAACACCAACAGCAGTTTGAGTGGGGACAACATCTAAACAGACCCAATGACACAGAACGTCAGTACAAGATGACAAGTTGCCCCCCACCTGAACATCAATTAGAGTCTAAGTGGGAAAAATTCCTACATGCAGCCTTCCCTCAATACGGTTTGACCCAGGTCTGGACCCAGCTAGAAGTAACCCATTATCGCCTTGCCATGTTCATAAATGAGACAGTGCTGGCCCTAGAATGGGTGTGGGAAGAATTAACTGCAGTGCAACTTATGACAACCCAGAACAGACTGGCCCTGGACATTCTCCTGGTCAAAGTGGGAGGTGTATGTGCAATGATAGATGAGTGCTGCACATGTGTTCTGGCCAACAATGGAGAGCATGGTAACCTCACTCAAGCCACTGGCCGAATGAGAGATATAGCGTACCAGTCGCGCTTGGACAAGCATGCATACTACAACTGGGGGTGGTTGTATGAATTTTTTGGGAAATGGACAACATGCATTTTTATGCTTGTTCCTGTTGTTCTGATGATATTGTTGATTTGTTTCTGTGCACCATGTTTGATGCAATGTCTCACTGCTATGATAGAGTAATGCCAGCATATCTATGTGGTTACCAACTGGTTAAGGTAGACCCAGATGAGCTTACAGACTGGCCTTCCTCACCTCATGGGGACTATGATCCTCCATTCAGGGATGAGGATGACAAGGACCTGAAGGAGATATTGTTGGACAATATTTAAGTTTAGCAGCACCATGCATTGCTTTTCCTATCTAAAAAATGTCATGTTCTAGAGATGTCTGTCTCATTAAAACCACAATATACTTAGTTTTCATTCTCCTATAAATTAAATGTCTGCCTAAAGCGAAGAGTAGAGAGAGATGTGGTTAGGAGAAGTCTTGTAGTTAGCTTGGTAGTTGACGTGGTTAGCTTGGTATGCAGTATGTTATCAAAGAATCAATAAAAGGGGGGGGAGTACAATGGAAAATTTTAAGTGTTTAAGAAGACTTTGAATGTCTAAGTTTAAATGTTTAATTTCAACCATCTAAGCAGGAAATTTTTTGTCCTTGAGTGTGTGTGTGAGATGAGATTGTTTGCATTAATTCAGTATCTGTTGGATAATGTTTGCATGCGCTCACCTAGCTTCAAGGTTTTCACATATTCAGGCTATAAAGAGGGCACAAAAGAGATGAGATGTGCTCTTCACTGAAGAAACATTATCTCTTTTCTCGTGAGAACCCTATCTTGCAAGATTGAATAAAACCTATTTCTTCTGTTGCTTCAGCTTCTGGGTTGCAGTGTGTTTAATTATTTTTTTCAATCACACTGTGTGTGTGTGTGTGTGTGTGTGTGTGTGTGTATATAACAGTTACATGGAGGGCAGACTTGTGCCTAAAGGGCACCAGTCATGTGCGGTCGCACCACGACCATCACCCCTCCACACACTTCTGGTCTCACGCCGGCAGCCAGGAGAGGAAGTCGGCAGTGGCATTGCTCTGTCCAGGAGCATGGCTGATGGTAAAGCAGTAGGGCTGCATGGACAGGTACCAGCAAGTAATACGGGCATTTGAGTCCCACATGCAGTCCATCTATTGCAGTGGCCAGTGATCTGTCTCCAGAAGGAACTCATGGCCCATAAGGTAGTACCTGAAGGCATCAAGGGCCCATTTCACTGCCAGGCACTCCTTTTCAACCATGGAGTATCACACCTCCCTTGGATACAGTTTGCTACTGATGTATGACACTGGATGCCCCTGGCCTGACTCACCTTGGAGAAGCACTGCTCCTTTGCTTGCATCAGAGGCATCAGTCTGCAACACAAACTGTTCTTCAAAGTTAGGACAATACAGAACAGGGTCATTACATAATGCATTCTGTATGTCTTGGAAGGCCTTCTTGGCCTCCTCAGACCACTGTACTTGGACAGGACAGTTCTTACATGTCAGATCTGTAAGGCCTGCTGCCCTAAGAGAGAAATTCGGCACAAACCTCCTGTACCATCCAGCCATCCCCAGAAACGATTGCACCTGGGTCTTAGTCTGGGGAAACGAATATCTCTGGATGGCTTCTAGCTTTTGTACTTGTGGCTTGATGACCTCTCTACCACATAGCCCAGATACACCGTCTCCCTTTTGGCAATGGCACACTTAGCTGGACTGATGGTAAGGCCAGCAGACTTGATCCTCCCCAGAACCTCTTCCAAGTGCTGGAGATGCTCCTCCCATGATGCACTGTAGATTATTACATCATCGAGAAATGCCACTGCATAGCTATTGGTGCTGGCCAGCACCTGGTCTATCAATCTTTGAAATGTTGCAGGGGCTCCATGCAACCTGAACAGCATAACAGAGAAATGGAAAAGACCCCAGGGGGTCCAGAAGTCAGTTAGCTCCTTGGCAGCATCACTAAGGGGAACCTGCCAATAACCTTTAGCAAGGTCCAATGTAGTTACCCATTTCACAGGGCCCAGAGAGTCAATAAGGTCATCAATTTTCAGTGATGGATATGAGCCAAACTTGGAAACAGAATTTAGGTACCTGAAGTCGATACAGACCCAACTGTCTTTCTTTGGCACCAACACGACCGGACTGCACCATTCACTATTCATAGATGGTTTGAGGATGCCCATGGTCAGCATTTGGTCAACCTCCTCCCTTAATCCAGCAAGGAGCCACTCAGGGATACAGTAGCTCATGCAACAGGTGACTGCCCCCTCACACAGGGTGATGTGGTGGTCGACCAGTCTGGTGTGCCCTGGCTTCTCCTTGAACTAGGCTGGACTGCAGAGATGATTGATGTCAGCTTGCTGGGCAGGGGAAAGGTCACTGAGGTCAAGGGTGCTCTCTGATGACAACGGTAGGTACTGCTCCTCCACCTCATCCTCCTGCACATGCCAGATCATGTGGACATTTGTGCCACTCCTTCAGGAGATTGATGTGCAACACCCATCTGGAGCACTTCTGCCCTGGCTTGGCAACCTCATAAGTCATAGACCTGAGCTTCTGACTGACTTCAAAATGATCTTGCCACTTTACTAGCAGTTTACTGGTGTCACTAGGCAGCATCACCAACACATTGTCTCCAGCTTCAAAATCCTGGCTCTGGCTCTCTGTTCATAATAAGTCTTCTGATGCTGCTGTGCCTGCTCAAGGTTCTGTTGGGCAAGCTCTGCCATGCTCTTCAACCTCTCCCTCATCTGTAAGACATAAGAGAGGCTGTTCTGGGACTGTGGAACCTCCTGGTCTCCCATCCAGATCTCTTTTAGCAGTGACAGGGGTCCTCGCACTTCACAGCCATACTCAAATGGTGAAAATGTGGTTGAAGCTTGTGGGACCTCATGGTATGCAAAGAGAAGATAGGGAAGCCAGTTGTCCCAATCTGCACTAGATTCACTCACAAACACGCAACATCTGTTTGAGGGCCTGGTTGAACCTCTTGGTCAAACCATCTGTCTGTGGATAAGGTGGAGGCCATATGCCCTTTATCCCTAATAACCAGTAAGCCTGCTTGAGGAGCTTGGACATAAAGTTGGACCCTTGATCTGTTATTATGGCTCTAGGGAAACCTACTCTTGAAAATAGCTGAATGAGACAGGTGGCTATTGTTCTAGCTTTCCCTGCCTTAAGTGGAAAAACCTCAGGGTACCTCATGCCATAATATGTGATGACCAACATAAAGCAGTTCCCAGCTTTGCTATGCTCAAGGGGGCCACCACATCCATCCCCAACTATGTAGTGAAAGTTCATTAGGTCTACCTATTGAAACATCTTAAACAGTCAAGGTAACATCTTAAAAAATGCTTGTCTTAAGGAATGAATTTAAAGAATCCATCCCCAACTGCTCAACGGGTGTTCCCACTACTGGAAGTGGCTCTCAGGGGAGTTTAGGGGACATCTGCTGGCAGTTTTCTGTCACTCTGGGCATGTCTTGCAGAACTCTGCAATGTCTTTGGCCATATTTGGCCAATAAAAATGGCATCTAACTCAGGAAATGTTCTTTTGTCTGCCTAAATGGCCTGCCCAGGGGATATAATGGCTTAAGTCAAGGACTACCCCTCTAGCCTTCCAAGGAACTACCATCCTTATCTCTGTCCTTCCCCCTTTATACAACACCCCATTCTTAATAGAAAACCCCTGTCCTGGATTCTCTCTACCATCACCACTGAGCTGTCCCTCCTCCTGAGCCTGCTGATATAATGGGCCAATGTCTGGATCTTGCTGCTGCATTAAACTTGTATCTTGGGGAATCCCGAGAGGCACCTCCAGCTGCTCTGGGCAAGACTCCTCCTGACTATGAGCAAACCCAAACTGGAACTTCTCACATCTCCTTTGTCTCTAATGGCCCTTTTCCACTACCCTTTTTCAGCTCACTTCAGCTCACTTCAGCCCGACACGGCTCACGTTTCGACTACCTCAGAGCAGCACAACTCCGCTCGCTTCAGCCCTACTCGGCACCCAAAACTCGCACGGTTTTGGAGTAGGGCTGAAGCGAGCCAAACCGAGCCGAGTGGGGCTAGGGGCGTGAGGAGATACTCCCCTGTGCACTGATTGGTGAGGAGGAGTGTCCTCACATGCCCACACACGCCCCGCGAGCACGCTGGGATCTGTAAACACCACAAACCCGGAAGAAGAAGAATTACGAATTACGAGAATTTCTGAAGCCTTATGCGCCTCGCCTCATCTATACGCTCTTGCCAGTATCTGTTGGCATTGTCGGTGACAACAAGCCACAGCACCAAGACCAGCAACACTAACGACTCCATGTCCTCCATGTTTATTGTTTACTATCCGGATCGTGAGACTACGCTTAAAAGGTCACTGATGTCACTGTTTGCGCCGCCTAACGACATCACGTGACGTCCACCCACTTTCGCTAACTCCACCCAATGTGTCCACCCACTTCCAGCCAGCACGGTTCAGCGCGGTTGTAGTCGAAATGCAACTCCAACAGCCCCACTCAGCTCGACTCAGCCCAACTCGGCATGGCACGGCTCAGCCCAACTCAGCCGCGTTGGTAGTGGAAAAGCGGCATTAGACTTCCTGGCCTTTCCTGGCTGAGCCTCAATGTCAACATTTATAAGAAGGCAACACAGAAAGTGGTACCTCTACCTCACTCTTATTGGTCATGGCTCACGTCATCACCATATTGTAGTCATTTCTAACAGGTACAAGATAAAACAAAAGGGGAAAAGCCTGGCCCAAAAATCATCTGATATGGTAAATTATCCGCCACCCCAACCTCCAGTAGGTAAGTCTGTCCAAAAACATGCACAATAGTGGTTGGATATAGCCTTTCCTCTGCATGTACACACCATAGTTGGGTCATCACAGAGTAGTTCCTAATATGTCTTGGGAATAAGTCAGGGGAGACTAAGGATTGCATGCTGTCAGTTTCTACAAGTGCCCAAACCTAACAATGTGTCCGCATTCATCATTGTGGAGAGTAGCAAGCCCTGCCTTATAAGCGGTGGTGGGCGATCTCAGTGTCATGGATGGTTTTATTCACCCATGGTTTCTGATTGGGAAGTGTCCTGATGGTGGTTTTGCGAACCATATGATCCACTAATTTCCTGAAAAATCCCACAATGCAAATCCCACAAATTATATATATGGGTTGTGGGATTTATCGGGAAACTAAAGCTGAGGCACAAGAGCGAACCAGTCAGTGGCCTGCATGCGAGCAAACCAGACAAAGTTATGCATTATAACAAAACAAACATTTATTTCTATTGATTCACTTTGACAACGCTGTCATAAAAATATGTCCCATTTTGCGCTCCCCTCATGGACAGATGTCGGCACATATCGTTTATAAGCTGAAGCCAGTTGAACTGTAAAACCAGCAGAAGCCAAAGAAACATGTTGACTGGCAAGGTGGAGGAATATTACAGGATTTTACACAAATATGATGTACAGTTTTATTTATGGTGATCTCAGAGATGAACACTAGTGTATTTGTTTGGGGGGGCTAAAGCTGAAGCCCCACCAAAATATGCCTAGAGATGTCCATGGTGCATCCACTTCCCATAATATGTGTTCAATACAATTTTAGTTCTTTGTAATGTGGTAATAATTTAATGCTTTTAAAAACTCCAATAAGTCTTAAAAATGTGCATGTGTAGCTCAGACAATTGCTAATAATAATCTTACCAGGAAGCACTGTCTTTATTAATGCTCTTTCAATGTAACTGTTTTAGTACAAAGATTATTAACCCCACCGACAGTAGTCGGAGGGGTTATTATTTTCACCTGCGTCAGTCTGAGTGTGTGTGTATCTGTCTGTCTGTCTGTGTGTCTGCAAGATATCTCAAGAACCAATGGATCGATTTGGACCAAATTTTGTACATGTGTTGCCAATCACCCAGGAAGGAAACCATTAAATTTTGGAGGTCAAAGGTCAAGGTCATGGCAGAACTTCGAAATTTTCGCCCAATGTATTTTAATAGGGAAAAGGCGGGGTTTGCACTCGTTAGAGTGTCCCTGTCTAGTTATTATTATTATTATTATTATTATTAACAGTGATGGGATCTCGGGGCGGCACGGTGGTGTAGTGGTTAGCACTGTTGCCTCACAGCAAGAAGGTCCGGGTTCGAGCCCCATGGCCGGCGAGGGCCTTTGTGTGCGGAGTTTGCATGTTCTCCCCGTGTCCGCGTGGGTTTCCTCCGGGTGCTCCAGTTACCCCCACAGCCCAAAGACATGCAGGTTAGGTTAAGTGGTGACTCTAAATTGACCGTAGGTGTGAATGTGAGTGTGAATGATTGTCTTTGTCTATGTGTCAGCCCTGTGATGACCTGGTGACTTGTCCAGGGTGTACCCCGCCTTTCGCCCGTAGTCAGCTGGAATAGGCTCCAGCTTGCCTGCGACCCTGTAGAACAGGATAAAGCGGCTAGAGATAATGGATGGATGGATGTTGTTGCTGTTATTTGGAATGTAACCCAGTGATTCTCAATCATAATCTTGAAATGCTAAAATACATTTGAGGGTTTAACTTCAATTAACTTTTACACTTTAATAAGGTGCTCCGTAGAACCCAAATGAATTTTAACCCTTTATCTGCAGTTAATATTCACCCACTAAGCTCATAACCGCATCTTGTATAAACAGTGAAACGGATTTTATTTGTCCTCAGAGTGAGTTAAAGGAGGAGCAGATGAAATCCCAGCAGAGAATCCAGGAGAAGCAGAAGAAGGTGCAGGAGCTGAAACAGACTGTGAACACTATAAAGGTGAGCAGAGACAGAGCTGCTCCTAGAAACACACACAACATGGACAACGAGTCATATATGGCCCTTTTCCACTACCCTTTTTTCAGCTCACTTCAGCTCGCTTCAGCTCACTTCAGCCCGACACGGCTCGCGTTTCAACTATCTCAAAACAGCACGACTCAGCTCGCTTCAGCCCTGCTTAGCACCCAAAACTCGCACGGTTTTGGAGTGGGGCTGAAGCGAGCCAAACCGAGCTGAGTGAGGCTGGGGGCATGAGCAGATACTCCCCTGTGCACTGATTGGTGAGGAGGAGTGTCCTCACATGCCCACACAAGCCCCGCGAGCACGCTGGGATCTGTAAACACCGTAAACCCGGAAGAAGAATAATTACGAATTACGAGAATTTCTGAAGCCTTATGCGCCTCGCCTCATCTATACGCTCTTGCCAGTATCTGTTGGTGTTGTCGGTGACAACAAGCCACAGCACCAAGACCAGCAACACTAACGATTCCATGTCCTCCATGTTTATTGTTTACTATCCGGGTCGTGAGACTACCGCTTAAAAGGTCACTGATGTCACTGTTTGCGCCGCTTAACGACATCACGTGACGTCCACCCACTTTCGCTAAGTCCACCCAATGTGTCCACCCACTTCCAGCCAGCATGGTTCAGCGCGGTTGTAGTCGAAATGCAACTCCAACAGCCCCACTCAGCTCGACTCAGCACGGCACGGCTCAGCCCGACTCAGCCGCGTTTGTAATGGAAAAGCGGCATTACAGTCCCAGTAAGAAAGGGAATGATAGATGAGCTTTTAAATCGTGTGTGTGTGTGTCCTAACAGCTCAGTGCACAGACAGCAGTGGAGGACAGTGAGAGGATCTTTACTGAGCTGATCAGCTCCATGGAGAAAAAGCGCTCAGAGGTGACGGAGCTGATCAGAGATCAGGAGAAGGCTGAACTGGGTCGAGCTGAACGACTCCTGGAGCAACTGGAGCAGGAGATTGCTGATCTTCAGAGGAGAGTTACTGAGCTGGAGCAGCTTTCACACACACACGATCACATCCATTTCCTCCAGGTAACACTCACTGTCTGATCTACAGAGCCAGCTGTTCCTCACACACTCTCTCAAACACTGCTGATTTGCTCTGATGTTATTTGTTCCTTTGGGACACTTTTTAACTTCATGATGTTTGTTTCTTTCTCTCTGTAGAGTTTCCAGTCTCTCTGTGTCTCTTCTGGACATGAGGACTCACCCAGCATCACTGTCAATCAACATCTCTCATTTGATGGAGTGAGGAAATCTCTCTCTGATCTGACAAAGAGACTCGAGGAATTCTGCCAGGAGGAACTCATCAAAATCCCTGAACATGGTAAGAGGATCTGTTCCTGCTGGAGGGAGGGAAGTCTTTACTCGCTCGGTGACAGAGTGATGTCGAGGTGTCAGTCTTTGTTCCTGAGCACCAAAGCATTGCATGGTTTAGAGTTTTTAACACTCATCTGATTCGAGTCTTGATGATGAACTGCTGATGTGAATGAGTTTGTGTTCGAGCTGAGAAACTCTGCACTCTGGTGCTTCAAGACTGAAGTGTGACGTGTGATCTACACACATTTCTGATCTACACACAAGTGATGATTTACACAAATGTTTGATTTTATGGGTTTTACCATCAGACCATTTTATTTTTGTCTCCACAGTTGAAGACGTTCAGATTTTACTCTCGGAGCCAGAGAGCAGTTTCTGAAATGTACGTCTACAACACACACACACACACACACACACACACACACACACACACACAGTGTCTCACTCTCCACATAAATCTGTGCTGTGATTAATATCTAAAATATTCACATTTCTCATGTGTTTAGATTTCTGTGATCTGACTCTGGATCCCAACACAGTAAATTATCACCTCATTCTGTCTAAGAAGAACAGAGTGGTGACGTGCAGTGAGAGAAAGCAGCCGTACTCTGATCATCCAGAAAGATTTGATTCCTACAGGCAGGTGTTGTGTAAGGAGAGAGTGTGTGGACGCTGTTACTGGGAGGTGGAGTGGAGCAGTGAGGATTGTGTTAATATCAGTCTCATATAAAGACATCAGAAGGAAAGGACGGGGTAATGAGTGTGGGTTTGGATTCAACAGTTAGTCCTGGAGTCTGTGGTGTTCTCCTTCTTCTATCACAACAACATTAAGACTGATGTCAGAGTTCCATCACCCTCCAGAATAGGAGTGTATGTGGATCACAGTGCAGGAACTCTGTCCTTCTACAGCGTCTCTGACACGATGAAGCTCCTCCACAGAGTCCACACCACGTTCACTCAGCCTCTATACGCTGGGTTCAGGTTCTACTGGGATTTTCAGGGTAAATCAGGATCTCTGTGAGGTTGTGCGATCCAAAAATATTATAAGATTTGGTGTTTTATGCTCAGTAATTTGTTGATAAAAAGAACTCCATGCACATTTCCTCATTAATCTTCAATTATGAAAAAAAATTGTGAACATTAAATCATATATCACAGAATTATTACCCAACCTAAACTGACTATCCGTCCACCGAAACGGTTTAATAGTTGTAACAATACTGTAATGAGACTCTTCTTAATGTGCTGTTATAAAAAGTCTTGGTTTTAGCCTAAAGGGTAAATTAATTCATTTTAAGCTGAGGCATGAGAGCGAACCAATCAGTGATCTGCATGTGAGCAAACCAGACAAAGTCACGGATTATCACAAAACAAACATTTATTCCTACTAATTCACTTTTACGCCACTGTCGTAAAAACAAGTCCCACTTTGCGCTCTCCTCATGGACAGATGTGTGCATGTATTTGTTTATAAGCTGAAGCCAGTTGAACTGTAACACTGGCAGAAGCCAAAGAAACATGTTGACTGACAAGGTGGAGGAATATTACAGGATTTTACACAAATATGTTGCACAGTTTTATTTATTGTGACATCAGAGATGAATACTAGTGCTTTTTTTTTTGTTTGTTTGTTTGTTTTTTGGAGGGCTAAAGCTGAAGCCCCACCAAAATATGCCTAGAAATGCCCATGGTGCGTCAACTTCCCATTATCTGTGTTCAAAAGAATTTTAGTCCTTTGTAATGTGGTAATAATGATTTTAATGCTTTTAAAAACTCCAATAAAACTTTACAAATGTGTATGTGTAGTCCAGTAAATTAGTAATAATTTTCCCAATAAGCACTGCCTTTATAAATGCTATTTCAATGTGACTGTGTAGTACAAATAATAATAATAACTTATAACTTATTATTAACAATGCTGGATATCTGGCCAAAAAGCTGTAGTTAAAGGCTTTGGCCGCTAGTTGGGAGTGAAACGTGAAATTCGCTTCTCACATAACTCAAATACCATGATTATGTGGAATGGAATGAATGAAGGCAACAGGTTCTTCTCCAGGTTTTCTTTCTTCATTGCCATTTTGTTCCCCAGATGCCTTTATAAAGGATCAATATGATTAGCTGAGTACAGGATAACTGTCTGAATAATTCACATTACATGCCCCTAACTGAGCACCAACTCCTCACTTGCTGCTTGATTGCAAAAATGATGTTGCACTAACATTCAATTAGTTATGTTATCAGCAGTAATTATTCTGTTATTAGATTATCTCCACCACTTAGCACAGTTCTGCTTTCTTTCTCTCTCTTTTTCCTGTTTCTTTTCCTTTTCTCTGAAAATCTCAACTGTTCAAAAATAAACTTACAGAAGTCCCACCTTCTATCAAAACAGGAATTTATACATCATAGGATTTGGAGAGTTTTCATGCACTTTCTGTCAGCCATCAGGGGGTGCTCTCAAAACTTGGGGCTCCAAGCAATTGCTGTTGCAATGCAAATGTGTGGAAATGCACATTTTTTTATTTTTAATGCAATTAATTTTTATATCATTGTATAAATAGCAAAACAAAAACTACAACAAAATCACTGACTTTCTGAAAGGAATTAAAAAAAACCCTGAGATATGATTTTGATGCTAATCTAAAATGGACTTTGGCTGATTCCACACTTTTATTTGGGCTTTTTATGAGGAGGCTGGCTACCTAATGCTTTCTTCTTCTTGTGAAACTGAGATTAGGTGTTCTCATCTCATCTCATTATCTCTAGCCGCTTTATCCTTCTACAGGGTCGCAGGCAAGCTGGAGCCTATCCCAGCTGACTACGGGCGAAAGGCGGGGTACACCCTGGACAAGTCGCCAGGTCATCACAGGGCTGACACATAGACACAGACAACCATTCACACTCACATTCACACCTACGGTCAATTTAGAGTCACCAGTTAACCTAACCTGCATGTCTTTGGACTGTGGGGGAAACCGGAGCACCCGGAGGAAACCCACGCGGACACGGGGAGAACATGCAAACTCCACACAGAAAGGCCCTCGCCGGCCCCGGGGCTCGAACCCAGGACCTTCTTGCTGTGAGGCGACAGCGCTAACCACTACACCACCGTGCCGCCGAGATTAGGTGTTTCCAAAGAAATTTAGTGATAAACAACACAATACACTAAGAAGAAATATACAGTTTATTATATAAGAACTTTCATTTTGTGACAGTGTACGTGAACGTTGATAGCAATGTTCAGTTCTATAAAATTAATTCTGCTAAGAATTTAATTCTCACATATACACAGTGTCCTATATAACCAAATGGACAGGTGACTATCAATATAAAATTTGGGATGTTTTAAAACACTTTTACTCAGCTGAAAATCACATGGCTGTAATTTAAATGATAAATTAACACCAATATTTCCTTTAAAAAAAACAGACCATTTGATCACTGGTCTTTAAATATTTCTCCTCAACACCTTTTAGCAACATCCTCACATTTTTTTTGTCTGTTTGTTTATTTTTAACTTCAACAGTATCATGGTTGTTGGTACCAGACAAACTGGTTTGAGTATTTCAGAAACTGCTGATCTCAGCAGAAGACCATATCAGGGTTCTTTCCTGTCAGCCATGAACAAGAATCTGAGGCTACACCGAGCACAGACTCACCCAAACTGAACAGATGAACCTTACCTGATCTGATGAATCTCGATTTCTGCTCCAGATGGTTGATTCAGAATTAGGCATTAACAGGAAAAACCCAAGGACCCAACCTGCCTTGAGTCGACAGTTCAGGCTGCTGGTGGTGGTGTGGGGAATGGTTTCTTGGCAGGACCCCTCAATACCAATCGAGCGTTTGAAGGCTACAGTCTATCTGTGTTTTCTTGCTGACCATTTTATTAAAATAAAATGTTTTGTGGTTAAGTGAGAGTTAAACTTGTGTTTATCATAAAACTCATCAGACCAGTCAGTAAAGAGTTTTGTACCTGCCTGTGGCAGGGTGTGCTGACATGCATAGTTACAGACAGACACAGAGAGAGACTGAGACTTTTTGGGCTCTTTATTTTAATCGTTCATGTGTCATGTGTTATTTTCAAATAAATAGCATTTGTTAACTATCTACTTAAACAGATACAGTGGTGCTTGAAAGTTTGTGAACCCTTTGGAATTTTCTATATTTCTGCATAAATATGACCTAAAACATCATTCTATTTTCACACAAGTTCTAAAAGTAGAAAAAGAGAAGCCAGTTAAACAAATGAGACAAAAATATTATACTTGGTCATTTATTTATTGAGGAAAATGATCCAATATTACATATCTGCGAGTGGCAAAAGTATGTGAACCTCTAGGATTAGCAGTTAATTTGAAGGTGAAATCAGTGTCAGGTGTTTTCAATAAATGGGATGACAATCAGGTGTGAGTAGGCACCCTGTTTTATTTAAATAACAGGGATCTATCAAAGTCTTATCATCACAACATGTTTGTGGAAGTGTATCATGACACAAACAAAGGAGATTTCTGAGGACCTCAGAAAAAGCGTTGTTGATGTTCATCAGGCTGGAAAAGGTTACAAAACCATCTCTAAAGAGTTTGGACTCCATCAGTCCACAGTCAGACAGATTGTGTACAAATGGAGGGAATTCAAGACCATTGTTACCCTCCCCAGGAGTGGTCAACCAAAAAAGATCACTCCAAGAGCAAGGCGTGTAATAGTCGGCGAGGTCACAAAGGACCCCAGGGTAACTTCTAAGCAACTGAAGGCCTCTCTCACATTGGCTAATGTTCATGAGTCCACCATCAGGAGAACATTGAACAACAATGGTGTGCATGGCAGGATTGCAAGGAGAAAGTCACTGCTCTCCAAAAAGAACAGTGCTGCTCGTCTGCAGTTTGCTAAAGATCACGTGGACAAGCCAGAAGACTATTGGAAAAATGTTTTGTGGACGGATGAGACCAAAATAGAACTTTTTGGTTTAAATGAGAAGCGTTATGATTGGAGAAAGGAAAACACTGCATTCCAGCATAAGAACCTTATCCCATCTATGAAACATGGTGGTGGTAGTATCATGGTTTGGGCCTGTTTTGCTGCATCTGGGCTGGGATGGCTTACCATCATTGATAGAACAATGAATTCTGAATTATACCAGCGAATTCTAAAGGAAAATGTCAGGACATCTGTCCATGAACTGAATCTCAAGAGAAGGTGGGTCATGCAGCAAGACAATGACCCTAATCACACAAGTTGTTCTACCAAAGAATGGTTAAAGAAGAATAAAGTTAATGTTTTGGAATGGCCAAGTCAAAGTCCTGACCTTAATCTAATCGAAATGTTGTGGAAGGACCTGAAGCGAGCAGTTGATGTGAGGAAACCTACCAACATCTCAGAGTTGAAGCTGTTCTGTACAGAGGAATGGGCTAAAATTCCTCCAAGCCGGTGTGCAGGACTGATCAACAGTTACCAGAAACATTTAGTTGCAGTTATTGCTGCACAAGGGGGTCACACCAGATACTGAAAGCAAAGGTTCACATACTTTTGCCACTCACAGATATGTAATATTGGATCATTTTCCTCAATAAATAAATGACCAATTATAAAATTTTTGTCTCATTTGTTTAACTGGGTTCTCTTTATCTACTTTTATGATTTGTGTGAAAATCTGATGACGTTTTAAGTCATATGCAGAAATATAGAAAATTCTAAAGGGTTCACAAACTTTCAAGCGCCACTGTAGATAGATAGATCGATAGATATTTAGGTAAACACACAAATACAGTATGTACTATTTAAAAAAATAAGTTGGTCTCAAAGGGAACCAGTTAAAAAAATTTTCCTCAAAAAATAGTTTAAATTATGTTGCAAAAATCAGTTCATCATCCAGAACAGAGCACACTGCGCCATTGGAGCACCAAGTTAGCTGGAATTTATCCAGGACTTCCATGGCTTTATAAAAATTAAAATCAACAAGGATTGTTGCATTCACTAATTTCTAAAATATCTTTGTTACATCATGTTGTGTAGGTGACATCCTGAGACCAACCTCCAGGATCGTCACAAGTCTGGCTTCTGAGCTGGACACTCAACCATGACTGTGCTTCTCTCCATCAATGAGGCACGTCATGCAACACATACCACCTCCCTCTCCTCTGTCCTGATTCTTCTAGACCTTTCTGCTGTATTTGACACTTTTGATTACTCCATCCTCCTGTCATCCCTATCAGCACTGGGGATCTGCAGGACAGCCCTGCATTGGTTCAAGTCCTCCGTCTCTGGTCACTCTTTCCAGGTTACCTGGGCTGGTACAGTATCAGCACCACGCCCACTTCCCAGTGGTGTGCCCCAAGGTTTAGTCCTTGGTCTGCTTCTTTTCTCCCTCTACACCCAGTATCTTGGCCCAATTATCTCTGCTTATGGTCTATCCTGCCACTGCTATGCTGATGATGCTCAATTTTTTCTTTCTTTTCCTCCTTCTGACACACAGGTCTCCATTCACATCTCTGCTTGCCTACGTGACATCCAGAGTTGGATGGACAACAATCACCTAAAGCTCAAGCCAGGCAAGATGGAGGTGATCTACAAGGTTCCGCCTCTACAGCAACTCTCTCCTTGCTGGCTTTCCAGCATCTGCTACCAGACCCCTGTAGTTTATCCAGAACACAACAACACACCTGGTCTACAACATTCCTTATTCCTCTGCTCACTGCCCTTCACTGGCTGCCTGTCACAGCTCGCATCAAATTTAAGACATTGGTCCTAGCTTACCAGGCAGTCAAGGGGTCAGGTCCAGCATACCTCCAGAGACTGATCTGACGCTACACACCAGCCAGATCCCTACACTCTGCTGTTATGGGTCACATGACCCCTCCTCCTTTCTGCTCCTGCCCAGCCTGCTCAAGACTGCTGTCTGTCCTGGCTCCCCATTGATGGAATGACCTTCCCATCAAGGTCAGAACTGCCGACTCCCTGACCACCTTCAAGCGCAAACTGAAGATCCACCTCTTCAGGCTGCACCTCTCCCCTGCTTCCCTGTCCACTGTGTCATCACATAGCTGTCTTGACCAACCCATGCTGTGTACAGTCTAACCTGGTCATGAGGACTTTTAGTTGTACTTTGTCAGTACTATTTAATTTTGTACTATTATTTGTACTTTGTCACCTCATTTATATAGTTGGCTTGTTTTCCTTGGCTGTTTGTTGACTGGTGTTACTTCAACAGAATACTACACTAGGTGTTATTCTGTCACTTGTTTGTTTGGCACTAGAACTTTCTTGTCTAGAAGTTCAGGTACTTCTTGTACTTGACTTTTGCAATTGTTGTACATTGCTCTGGATAAGTTTGTCTGCTAAATGCCTGTAATGTAATTTAATGTAATGTGTACCTTGTGTCACATTGTTTTTCCTGCTGCTATACTAGTGCATGTCAAACAATTAGAACATTGTGAAAAAAGTTAAATATTTTCCATCAGTTACATAAGGAAGTGAAAATTTAATATATTCTAGACTCATTACACATAAAGTAAAATGTTCCAAGCATTTTTTTTTTCTATTTTAAATTTGATAATTATGGCCTACAGCACAAAAAAAATCTCAAAATATTAGTGTGGCAGTGAGGGTGTGGTTTAGTATTGGCTGTGAAAGGCAAGAAGACAGGTTGAACCAGCAGGTAACATATGATGAGTTGCAGTAAGTTAGTTATATCTATAACTAACTTACTGGCTTTCTATTAACATGTGTCTCTGTGTGTTTTCCAGATATCCAGTAAGGAGAGAGAGAGAGAAAGCTGTGTTCCCCAACATGTGTGTATGTATTAGTGCACTGAAAAGTGAAAGTGAAAAAACATGCCTTGAACTGTGTGCCTGTCTCTGAGTTCCTCACTGCCACAATGTAAAGAACTATTACACTGGTGCTGAAACCCTGAGGGATTGAGGGACTAAGGAACAAGACACCACCATGGAGTCTGAACCAGTCAGAGAGCTCCTCCAGACACTCGCCAATGACCTCCAGTTCCAGCACCAAGAACTCGTTGCACTGTCCATTGAGCAGGGGCATCACTTCTGGGCTCTGCTCAAGGCCCAGGTGGAGGACTGGCAGGTGAGCTGGAGCCTGGTCCAGTCAGTGGGTGCTCTAGTGGTCACTCCTGTGGTCAATACACTTGTCCAGCTGGTCAAGATGGGGCCACAGGACGACACTGAAGCCTTTGTGGAGCTGTTCAAGTGTGTCACAGAGGTGAGCTTGTGGCCAACCTCACAGTGGGCAGCATGCCTATCACCACTCCTGTCGAGGGAAACCCAGCTAAACCTGAAACAGGCTATACTGCAGTGGGTTGGCCGTGGCACAGAAGAGCATCACCAGTGCTTCCACATGCTTGCATATGGCAAAGCTGGCTACCCATTTGCATTCGTGCTACAGCTCCAGGACACCTGCCAATAGTGGTTGCTGGCAGGCAAGTTCAACATTGAGGCCATCATCGACTGAGTGACACTGAAGCACTTTGTCACACAACTACCACATGAGGCATCAACGTGGATCCAGTGTCACCATGTGGCATGGCTGGAGGAGGCGGTCCAGCTGGCAGAGGACCACCTGATGGTGTTTCTGGGAGCATTTTCTCCCACAGCTTCTCTCTCTCTCTCTCTCTCTCTCTCTCTCTCTCTCTCTTTCTCTCCCCTCACCCCTCCTCTACCCCAGCCCCACAGACCTGGGGGCCAATTTCTCAATACCTGTTCCCTGCACTTGTCTGTCCTTGTGTCTCCTCACCCCTTTCTCCTTCCTTGTCTGTGCTGCCACTAACCCCCTCTCTCCCTCTCCACAAGTGAACCCATCTGTACCCACCAAAGTTGGGAGAAAGTCTGGGCAGGCCTGTCGGTGCAGCAGGAAGGCTGTGATTTCCCAAAATCAGCACTTCTGCAAAGGGGTGGGGATTCTGAACCGCATTCCTGATGCACCACAGGCTTCCACCAATCGAGCAAGAATGTACTGCATCTCTGTGAGTATTCAAGGGGGTACACATTAGGCTTTGGAGGATTCTGGTTGTAATCAGACCTCCATGCATCAAAGCCTGATTCAACGCAGGGCACTGGGAAATATATGATTGGTGAAGTTGAGGTGTGTACACAGGGATGTTCAAATGATCTGCTAATGCTGGTCACTGTTCATTTCTGGGGTGAAAAGCATAGTGTGGAGGTGGCGGTTAGCCTGAGCCTCACCCGTCCACTTATCCTCGGGACAGATTGGCTGGGGTTTAACATGTTAATAAAACAGTTAATAGTGGATGGGTCCTGCATTTGGACATCATGGAGGAATCACACGGTAATGTTGGCTGGGGAGGCAGTCCCAGGGCCATCCACATCAGCTCCATATCATGATGACATTGAGAGTGGGGAGGGCCCTGCTCCTCCTCTCTCTCTGGGGATTTCCTGCTGGAACAAATGTGTGAAGAGTCTCTGAAGCACACTTTTGACCAAGTGAAAGTAATTAATGGTCAAAACCTCCAGCAAAATGTTGCACTTTCCTTTCTGTATTTTTGTACAATTAAGGATAGGCTATAGCAAGTGATGCAGGACACTCAGACTAAGGAAGAGATGACAGAGTTGTTGGTCCTAAAGAGCTGTAGGGAACTTTTATTCCATGCAACTCATCATAATCCCATAGCTGGGCATCTAGGTCAGGACAAAACACTAAATTGTCTCATAGCCCATTTTTATTGGCCAGGGATTAATGCTGATGTCCACAGGTGGTGCGCGGCTTGTTGCAAATGCCAGCTGATAACACCCCAGCAGCCACACCAAAAGTGCCATTGCACCCAATACCATGAATGGAGAGCCCCTTTGAAAGAATTAGCATGGATCTTGTTGGGTTATTAGATTGACCTGCATGGGGGTATCACTTTGTATTAGTCATAGTGGATTATGCAACTTGATACCCAGAAGCAGTGCCTCTTCACAATATCTCTGCATGAAGTGTTGTGGAGGCACTCTTCTGCTTTATATCCCAAGTCAGGATTCTGAAAGAAATCCTGACTGATCAAGGCACTACTTTTACTGTATGTGACTTACATTACGCAAACTTTATGAATTATTGGGAATTAAATCAAGTCATACCAGTGTTAACCATCCTTAAATGGATGGGCTGGTCGAACAATTTAATCAAACACTTTAAAAAATTATTCTTAAGTTAATTTGCAGGAATGCTAGTGTGGCAGCGGGGGCGTGGTCAAGCATCGGTCTGTGAATGGAGGGCGGAGTCAGGGAAGGTAAGTGGCAGAATCACTGCACCTGATGTGAATTAACCTGTTTGTGTGTCTTCCTCAGTGACCGTGCTCTTTAAAAGGAGAGAGAGAGAGCAGAGAAAGGGAGCTCTCTCCCCAACCAGAACACTAGTGTGTGTGCGTGCGTGTGTGTGTGTGGCTGGGAGACTGTTGAAAGCTGAAAAGCTAGCAATAAAAAGAGTTTGAGAACTCCGTTCTGGCCTGCCATGCTTCTGTGCTCCACCCACCTTCAACAATTTCTACAGTGGTGGCGAAACCCGGAATGGAGTACAGAAGAGAACAGCCCCATGGAGTCCTCCCCCTTCAAGGACCTGGTCCATGCCCTCACCATGGCCCAACAGAGCCAGCACCAGGCGCTGATTGCCCTCTGGAAGGAGCAGGAACAACAGTTCAAAGCCCTGGTGCTGGTGCAGCAGGAAGATCGCCAGGCGTTCCGGCACCTCCTTGCGTCGGCGGGGTCCACCATCGCCACCACCGCGGACCCTCCCCACCTCACCCTAATGAAGATGGGTCCGCAGGACGACCCCGAAGCCTTCCTCGCTCTTTTTGAGCAGGCAGCAGAGGCATGGGGTTGGCCGGTGGAACAGCACGCAGCACGCCTCCTCCCCCTGCTAACGGGCGAGGCGCAGCTGGCCACGCTACAGTTCCCCGCTGACAGCTGGCTGGTCTACGCCGACCTCTGCAGGGCCGTCCTCCAACGCATGGGGTGCACCCCAGAGCAGCAACAGCAGCGGTTCTGCGCGCTGCGCCTGGAAGAGGTCGGCCAGCCATTTGCGTTTGGCCAGCAACTCCCGGACGCCTGCTGGCAGTGGCTGAAGGCTGACAACCATGACGCCGAGGGAATCATCGATTTGGTGGTGCTGGAACAATTCATCGCCCGACTTCCAGAAGGAACCGCGGAGTGGGCCAAGTGCCATCACCCGGTGTTGCTGGATCAGGCCATTGTGCTGGCAGAGGACCATATGGCGGCTGTTCTGATGGCAGGACAGTGTGTCTCCTCTTCTCCCCTCCTTTCTCTCCCTCTCTCTCCTTCTGTTCCTCGTCCTCGCCCCATTCCCCCATCGCGGAAGCGGGGGCCAGCTCCACCCCAGCCGGCCCGCGGTGCCCTACCTTTTCCTACTTCCGTGTCTGTGTCTTCCCCCCCTCAGGTGAGTGAGCTCTGAAACACCGGTGCAGAAGGAGAGCCTGGGCCAGTATGCTGGCGCTGCAGGGAGCCAGGGTACCCTGGTCCCCGACGCGTCAGGGGACCATATCGCATACCAGTGAGTATCCAAGGGGATACGTATCAGGCTTTGGTGGACTCTGGCTGTAGTCAGACCTCAAGCCACCAAAGCCTGGTGCAAGAAGAGGCATTGGGGAGAGCACAATTGGTGAAGGTGTTGTGTGTACACGGGGATGTTCACAACTACCCTTTAGTGTCGGTCCACATTCTATTTCGAGGGGAAAAATTTAGACGGTTAATCCTCGCCTTACCCACTTGATAATTTTGGGGACTGATTGGCCAGGATTTCGGGAATTAGTGATGCATTTAGTGAAGAGTGGGGCCTGCCATAGTTCAGCGGGGGGAGGTCTCGGAGTGGCATTGGTGGGAGCAGCTGTTACAGAGCCGTCTACATCATCACTGTATCAGAGTGAGGAGCAGCATGCTCCTCCTCCCTCTCTCGGGGAATCCCTCACGGATTTCCAGTTAGAGCAGTTGCGAGACGAGACTCTGTGGTATGCGTTTGACCAAGTGAGAGTAATCGATGGTCAAACTCTTCAGCCAAACGCCACACCGTCCTTCCACTATTTTTCCATTATTAAGGATAGGTTATACCGAGTGACGCAGAACACTCAGACTAAGGAACAAATAACACAGCTTTTAATCCCAAAGAGCCGCTGAGAATTTATATTCCAGGTGGCTCACTTTAATCCCATGGCCAGACACTTGGGGCAGGATAAGACACTAGCCCAAATAATGGCCCTGTTCTATTGGCCAGGGATTCGTAGCGATGTCCGTAGGTGGTGTACGGCATGCCGCGAATTTCAGTTAGTAAATCCCGCGGCAATTCCAAAAGCACCTTTGCGCCCTCTGCCATTAATCGAGACCCCATTCAAAAGAATTGGGATGGATCTCGTCAGGCCATTAGATCGGTCAACATGAGGATATTGCTTTATTTTAGTTCTGGTGGACTATGCAACGTGATATCCGGAAGCAGTGCCTCTTTGCAATATCTCAGCATGTAGTATTGCAAAAGCGCTCTTCCACATCATCTCCCGAGTCGGAATCCCCAAGGAGATTCTGACTGATCAAGGCACTACGTTTATGTCATGCATACTGCGCGAACTGTATGGGTTACTGGGAATTAAGCCTATCCACACCAGCGTTTATCACCCACGAATGATTGGCTTAGTTGAACAGTTCAATCGCACCCTCAAGAACATAATTCAGAAATTTGTAAGCAAAGATGCACGCAACTGGGATAAATGGCTCGAGCCCCTGTTACTCGCAGTGCGCGAGGTCCCACAAGCCACCACGGGGTTCTCCCCGTTCGAATTATTATACAGGCATAAGCCGCATGGCATTCTAGATGTGCTGCGTGAAAATTGGGAGGAGGGACCTTCAACAAGCAAAAATGAAATTCAATATGTTATTGACCTGCGCGCCAAACTCCACACACTCACGCACCTAACCCTGGAGAATTTGTGGCAGGCTCAAGAACGTCAAGTCCGTCTGTACGACAGGGGCATGTGCCTTAGGGAATTCACACCGGGAGATAAAGTACTCGTGTTGTTGCCCACGTCGAGCTCCAAATTAATCGCTAGGTGGCAAGGACCCTTTGAGGTCACATGGCGAGTCGGGGATGTCGACTATGAGGTGAGGCGAATGGACAGGGGTGGGGCATTACAGATTTACCACCTCAACCTGTTAAAACTTTGGAATGAGGAGGTCCCCATGGCGTTGGTGGTTCCAGAGAAGGCGGAGCTGGGGCCGGAGGTTCACAAAGGAAAATTGACATTGCCCACCACTCCGGTCCCCTGTGGAGACCACCTCTCCCTGAGCCAACTCATGGAGGTCGCCCAGTTGCAGACAGAATTTTCTGACGTGTTCTCGCCCCTGCCCAGCCGCACCCACCTCATAGAACACCACATTGAGATGCCCCCGGGGGTAGCAGTGCACAGCCACCCTTACAGACTGCCCGAACACAAAAAAAAAGGTGGTTCGGGAAGAACTTGAGGCCATGCTCGAAATGGGCATCGTCAAGGAGTCCCACAGTGACTGGAGCAGTCCAGTGGTCTTGGTTCCCAAGGCCGACGGGTCAGTCCGGTTCTGTGTGGACTATAGAAAAGTCAACACGGTGTCTAAATTCGATGCGTACCCAATGCCTTATATTGACGAGTTGCTCGATCGACTAGGCACGGGTAATTTTTATTTGGCACTGGATTTGACAAAGGGATATTGGCAGATCCCCTTGACTCCGCTAGCCTGAGAGAAAACGGCCTTTTCCACACCGTTTGGTTTACACCAGTTCGTTACACTTCCTTTTGGGCTGTTTGGGGCGCTCCTTCACGGTGATGTGAGCTGGGTTACACCACTGGTTGTTCACAAGAACGGCAAGCCCTCCCCCTTTGCGCTTACGGCTCCTGGCACAGTCTCTGTCCGCACACACCGTGTGAAAGCCCTTGATTGTAGCGTTGTCGTCGGGAACATCCCAGTGCAGCCATGTCTCCACGAAGCACATAAAACTGCACTCCCGATACTCCATCTGGCTCTGGGCCAGTGCCGTCAGCTCGTCCATTTTATTCCCGAGGGACCTCACATTCCCCAAGATGATAGAGGGGAGACATGGCTTATAAGATTTTTCAATAAGCTTCCGTTGTCTCAAAGCTACCCTCTTCCTCCGTAGCTTCTTATTTCCTCTGCATCCTCTGTGTTTTCCACCAAATTACCACAGGGATCTCTTCCGGTCTTGTCGCTAGAGTGGCCAGCTTCAGTTCAATCAGCTGATCCCTGGTGTAAACAATGCAGGCAGTGTGGATTTGTTGCATGGCTGCGCTGAAAAAAAGTTTTGCGACTGCGAGCAAAAACACCAAAACTATTGTAACCCTCATAGTGGTTTGATTACAGTGTTATGGTAATGGGGGGGAAAATCAAACAAACAAAAAAAACCAAGATAAGACAAGTAGGAAAAATAGACAAAAAGGATCAGGAGCAGGCGGCATGGTGGTGTAGTGGTTAGCACTGTCGCCTCACAGCAAGAAGGTCTGGGTTCGAGTCCTGTGGCCGGTGAGGGCCTTTCTGTGTGGAGTTTGCATGTTCTCCCCGTGTCCGCGTGGGTTTCCTCCAGGTGCTCCGGTTTCCCCCACAGTCCAAAGACATGCAGGTTAGGTTAACTGGTGACTCTAAATTGACCGTAGGTGTGAATGTGAGTGTGAATGGTTGTCTGTGTCTATGTGTCAGCCCTGTGATGACCTGGTGACTTGTCCAGGGTGTACCCCGCCTTTCGCCTGTGGTCAGCTGAGATAGGCTCCAGCTTGCCTGCGACCCTGTAGAAGGATAAAGCGGCTAGAGATAATGAGATGAGATGAGGATCAGGAGCATTCGTTGCAGGCTGCACGCGAGCTGGCACATGCGCACTCATATGAGACCCAAATGGGACCCAAATCCAAGCACCTGGCCTGACCTGACCTTCAGCGATATCTACAGTGGGGCAAAAAAGTATTTAATCAGCCACCAATTGTGCAAGTTTTCCCACTTAAAAAGATGAGAGAGGCCTGTAATTTTCATCATCGGTACACTTCAACTATGAGAGACAGAATGGGGGGAAAGAATCCAGGAAATCACATTGTAGGATTTTTAATGAATTAATTGGTAAATTCCTCGGTAAAATAAGTATTTGGTCACCTACAAACAAGCAAGATTTCTGGCTCTCACAGACCTGTAACTTCTTCTTTAAGAGGCTCCTCTGTCCTCCATTCGTTACCTGTATTAATGGCACCTGTTTGAACTCGTTATCAGTATAAAAGACACCTGTCCACAACCTCAAACAGTCACACTCCAAACTCCACTATGGCCAAGACCAAAGAGCTGTCAAAGGACACCAGAAACAAAATTGTAGACCTGCACCAGGCTGGGAAGACTGAATCTGCAATAGGTAAGCAGCTTGGTGTGAAGAAATCAACTGTGGGAGCAATTATTAGAAAATGGAAGACATACAAGACCACTGATAATCTCCCTCGATCTGGGGCTCCACGCAAGATCTCACCCCGTGGGGTCAAAATGATCACAAGAACGGTGAGCAAAAATCCCAGAACCACACGGGGGGACCTAGTGAATGACCTGCAGAGAGCTGGGACCAAAGTAACAAAGGCTACCGTCAGTAACACACTACGCCGCCAGGGACTCAAATCCTGCAGTGCCAGACGTGTCCCCCTGCTTAAGCCAGTACATGTCCAGGCCCGTCTGAAGTTTGCTAGAGAGCATTTGGATGATCCAGAAGAGGATTGGGAGAATGTCATATGGTCAGACGAAACCAAAATAGAACTTTTTGGTAAAAACTCAACTTGTCATGTTTGGAGGAGAAATAATGCCGAGTTGCATCCAAAGAACACCATACCTACTGTGAAGCATGGGGGTGGAAACATCATGCTTTGGGGCTGTTTTTCTGCAAAGGGACCAGGACAACTGATCCGTGTAAAGGAAAGAATGAATGGGGCCATGTATCGTGAGATTTTGAGTGAAAACCTCCTTCCATCAGCAAGGGCATTGAAGATGAAACGTGGCTGGGTCTTTCAGCATGACAATGATCCCAAACACCCCGCCCGGGCAATGAAGGAGTGGCTTCGTAAGAAGCATTTCAAGGTCCTGGAGTGGCCTAGCCAGTCTCCAGATCTCAACCCCATAGAAAATCTTTGGAGGGAGACGAAAGTCCGTGTTGCCCAGCGACAGCCCCAAAACATCACTGCTCTAGAGGAGATCTGCATGGAGGAATGGGCCAAAATACCAGCAACAGTGTGTGAAAACCTTGTGAAGACTTACAGAAAACGTTTGACCTCTGTCATTGCCAACAAAGGGTATATAACAAAGTATTGAGATGAACTTTTGTTATTGACCAAATACTTATTTTCCACCATAATTTGCAAATAAATTCTTTAAAAATCAGACAATGTGATTTTCTGGATTTTTTTTTCTCGTTTTGTCTCTCATAGTTGAAGTGTACCTATGATGAAAATTACAGGCCTCTCTCATCTTTTTAAGTTGGAGAACTTGCACAATTGGTGACTGACTAAATACTTTTTTGCCCCACTGTACCTGTATGTGATTGACACGCCTCCAATATACACAAAAGAATCAATGAAAGCCTACAAGTCTCTTGATGCATACAAGTGTTAATTATTCAGTTGTTTTATCGAAATACTCATTTATATTTGCTTTTTGTGCCTAATAATAAAAAGACATAAAGATTAAATGGGCACAATATAATCTTTGAAACCTAAGTTAATGTTGTTGCTTCACACGCACACACCAAAGATATACAGTACAGTACTAAACTTAAGCAAGTTCTACATTTAGAATGCACAAGCAGTGTTTTAAATCCAGGCTATGCTATTTATCTTCAAATACAGATCATGAAAAGTTCGACCAATCTTTTAATGTCAAATATTTATACTGCAAAAAGTACATAAATTTGCCGTGAGTGCGTTTGCGGAAATTGTACAATACTCATGTGTACTGCATACAAATCAGCTGTTCGTGCATTTTTACTCGACTTTTGGTTGATATCTAAGCAATGTCATAGCACAACAAATTATTTCTGATGAGGAAATTTTATCTAACATCGTAATATTAAACTGCCAAACAAAATAATAAAAAATCATGTGTCTTACCAGATATAAAGTGTTGAAAGCAAACACGGTCATTGTCAGTAGGTTCCCACTTGTCAGGCTTAATCGCTGTGATCCAAAGCTTTCGGCGAGCTTCAGGTTTTTTTGGAATACGGTAAAAGGTCTTGGGATCATTCTTGTCAAATCTTCATGTGCAGCCAATAACACAACACTACCATAATTAATTAATGACCCGATAACTCTGATTGGCCATTTATAAATAGCCTCTTGCCAACCAAAACATCACGTGACCATTTTGTGATGTCACAGCGAACGCTCCCATAGGTGTTCTTTTAGGAATGAATGGTCAACCAAATGGCCATTCATCACAATAGGCACCACCAGCTCCTACTACTGGTGCTCTGTCTGCAGACAAGAGAACTCCTGTGTCCATCAAGGCGTGAGGGACGTATGCAGGCACATCGAAAGTAAGGGACATCGGGCCAAAGAACAGGCTCTTAACTCGGCCAGCAGTGTTGCACAATTTTATACTCCAGCAGCTTCTGTTGGAGGCATGAGTATACAAGAAGCCAAGGTACATAGCACATGAAAACCAAAAGGCTGGTGACAATGTTTGATGAATTGCATTTTCCTTGACGGAACTCTCTCCTCAATCATGGCTGTTAAAATGGCAGGCCTGGAACCACTGTGTTTCAAGTGGGAGCCCCCTACCCCCATACTGAAGGCCTCAAAATCTGCCACTAACACTTACAGCACACAACACCAATCATAACTCCTCCTCCTCCACCCCCCTGTGCACTGCCACTGACATCCCTCACCAACACCACCCCTGCCCTTCCCGACAAAATCTCACTCTGAACTGACTTCAAAACTTGAGAGCCCTGACTCTGTTATGTCACGATTGTCTTCAGATGTAGATGAATGAGTTTTTTCAGCATGTGTCATGGTTGTGAGTTCAGGTGATTGTTACCTTGAAGCCCGGTTCATACTGATTATTGATATTTCTCCAAATCCTCCATGCGTCTCACCATCAGTACTTTAGCTTCTTTCTGTGTTCTGTTTAGTTTAATGAATATTTTGCAGTTTGTAGTCTGAATTTTTCATTTTTATTAGGTAGCATGCTTTTCTGGCGATGTCAGCATTGATCTTCTTTAGGTGCTCATTGATGAAAACATTTGTCCCTTTAAGTTTCTTCCCTTGTTTTAGGAGTGCAATTTTGTGTTTTCTGTTCACAAATCTCATAATTTTAGCTGGTTTGTTGCTGGCATTTCTCCTGGGTAGAGGGTGGAAAGCTTCAGTATTGTTACAGTCCAGTTCGATCCGTTCAGACTGTAAGAAGGCCACCACCTGTTGCTCAGTGGAGCTCACATCCAGCTCACTGGACTCCCACTCGCTGTCTGTGGTCACTGCCCTCGCATATGACCGGGGTTTAACCTGGAGCCCAGTGATGACAACATCGTTTATCCTAGTATATTGTTCCAGGTCTGCGACCCGACTCTCCAGGAAGGCGATTTGCTTTTCCTTCTCAGCATTCTGGATATGCAGAGCTTTCACCTCCTCGACCAGTGCCAGGATAGTTTTCTGCTCTAGCCTCACAGCAGAAACTTCTACAACAAATTCAAACGATTTTTTTAAATGTCGTCAGCTTCCTCTGCAGATGGTGTTTTTTTCAGACCCATAGTGTCCGGTATCGTTTTCCTTTTTGTTTGTTTTGTTTATCGGCGCCAGCTGATAACATAGTCAGCTGCGCGGCCGGTCAGCTGTTATCTCGCGGCTAGTTAGCTAGCTAGCTAACCAGTATGCAACCAGCTCCACTCCCGTTCTTTGTCGGTATAAGTTCAACGCTGAAAGGTGGAAGTTATGGAAGTATAAGAATCCTTCCCATTGTGTCTTTTAATTCGCCTTGTGCATTTAAATTGTAATTTTTTTTAATTAATAAGTGTTAAAACCCCATGGCTTTGGCCAGATCCGGCACTGTAATAAATGTGGCTCACCCAATCCCTACACAATTTTTCAGATTCTTCAGCGGAAAGATTGTCTCCTTTAAAAACATTATATCAAATTTTTTATATTTTAAAATTGCTAATATCGGTTTCCTCTTACATGGATATCCCAGGCCCTTCACATTCCTGCACAAATTGTCAAATATAGCAGTCATAAACAAAAATTAGAAATATGTCCATGAGAAACAGCCACTCCTTAACTATATGCTTATAATACCTAACCCTGTTCGTCCCTTCAACCTAAAAAAACAAACTCGCCAGTAACACACAACAATATGTGAACCCCTTTAACAGAACCCAACTGACGGTCCATGAGCGTCAACTGACAAGTGACTCACCCCACTTCGACCGAGAGCATCATTATCACTACATGTAAATCAGCCAAAGCAATTTCACCGTGTAAAGACTGTCTCTATAACTTCTTATACACAGTAACTTCAGGATTATTTTAACGATGCTAGTCGAAGCCTCAGCTCAGGCAGTCATCTCCGCCAACCCCGTCATGTGACTCCTTTCTACCCACTTTCTAAGTATTTTCATAGATCACTGTAGGACTCCCTATGTGTGGGTGGAGCACAGAGGACGGCAGAACAGAGATCAGGTTTATAATTTGGCTTTATTGCCACACTTTTCAGTCTAACAATAATCACTCGCACAGACAGACACACACAACCGGCGTCTGGTTCAGGGATGAGAGCCCCTTCCTCTCTCGCTCTCCCTCCTGATATAGGGCACGGTCACTGGGAAGACACACAAACACAGGTTAATTGCTCTCAGGTGTCGCGATTCTGCCACTTACCTTCCCTGACTCCGCCCTCCTGTCACAGACCGGCGCTTGACCACGCCCCCGCTGCCACATACCCCCACCGCCCGACTCAGGCCGGGCGGCTGTCCGGCCTGCAGCCGACTTCCCCCCCCCCCTTGACGGGAGAGGAAGTCCGCCACGACCATCTGCACCCCCGGCCTGTGGACCACCTTGAAATTAAAGGGTTGGAGCGCCAGATACCAACGGGTGATCCGCGCGTTGGCATCTTTCATGCGGTGGAGCCACTGGAGGGGCGCGTGGTCCGAACAGAGGGTGAAAGGGTGCCCCAGCAGGTAGTACCGGAGGGCGAGAACCGCCCACTTGATGGCCAGACACTCTCTATGGTGCTGTAGCGCCCCTCACGCACCGACAGCTTCCTGCTGATATACAGGACAGGGCGGTCCTCCCCCTCCACCTCCTGGGACAAAACCGCCCCCAGCCCTCTGTCCGACGCATCGGTCTGCAACATAAAGGGGAGAGAAAAGTCAGGGGAGTGTAGAAGTGGCCCCCCACACAGTGCAGCCTTTACCTCTGAGAAAGCCCGCTGGCACTGCTCCATCCACTGGACCGGATCTGGTGCCCCTTTTTAGTGAGATCAGTCAGCGGGCTGGTGACGTCCGAATAATTAGGTATAAACCTACGATAATAGCCAGCCAGCCCCAGGAACTGTCTCACCCCCTTTTTGGTCTTGGGCCTCGGGCAGGCCGCAATTGCTGCCGTCTTATTAATTTGGGGACGCACCTGCCCGTTGCCCAAGTGGAAGCCCAGATACCATACTTCCACCCGCCCAATCGCACACTTCTTTGGGTTGGCTGTGAGCCCTGCTCGCCTCAGCGACCTAAGGACGGCCCTCAGGTGTTCGAGGTGCCACTGCCAGTCATTGCTATAGATGATTATGTCATCTAAATACGCTGCCGCATACGTGGCGTGAGGGCGGAGGACTCTGTCCATCAGCCGCTGAAACGTCGCAGGCGCCCCAAACAGCCCAAACGGAAGGGTGACGAATTGGTGTAAACCAAACGGTGTAGAAAAGGCCGTTTTTTCTCGGGATAGTGGAGTCAAGGGGATCTGCCAATATCCCTTCGTCAAATCCAGTGTCGAATAAAAGCGAGCAGTGCCGAGTCGATCGAGCAACTCATCAATACGAGGCATTGGGTACGCGTCGAATTTAGACACCGCGTTGACTTTTCTATAGTCCACACAGAACCGGACCGACCCGTCGGCCTTGGGTACCAAGACCACCGGGCTGCTCCAGTCACTGTGGGACTCCTCGACGATGCCTATTTCGAGCATGGTCTGAAGTTCTTCCCGAACCACCTTTTTTTTGTGTTCAGGTAGCCTGTAAGGGTGGCTGTGCACTGCTACCCCCGGGGGCGTCTCTATGTGGTGCTCTATGAGGTTAGTGCAACCGGGCAGGGGCGAGAACACATCCGAAAACTAGGTCTGCAACTGGGCGACCTCCGTGAGTTGGGTCGGGGAGAGGTGGTCTCCACAGGGGACCGGAGAGGTACGTGATGCCAATGTTCCTTTTTGAACCTCCGGCCCCAGCTCCGCCTTCTCCGGAACTACCGACACCAACGCCACGGGGACCTCCTCGTTCCAGAGTTTAAGCAGATTGAGGTGGTAAATCTGTAGCGCCCCACCCCTGTCCATTCGCCTCACCTCATAGTCGACATCCCCGACTCGCCGTGTGATCTCAAAGGGTCCTTGCCACTTGGCGATCAATTTGGAGCTCAACGTGGGCAACAGTACGAGTACCTTATCTCCCGGAGTGAACTCTCTAAGGCGCGTACCCTTGTTGTACAGGCGGGCTTGCCATTCCTGGGTCTGCCGCAAATTCTCCTGAGTTAGGTGGGTGAGCGTGTGGAGTTTTGCGCGCAGGTCCATAACGTACTGAATTTCGTTCTTACTTTGTGAAGGTCCCTCCTCCCAATTTTCCCGCAGCATGTCCAGGATGCCACGCAGCTTATGCCCATATAATAATTCAAATGGGGAGAACCCCGTGGAGGCTTGGGGGACCTCTCGCACTGAGAACAGCAAGGGTTCGAGCCACTTATCCCAATTATGTGCGTCCTCACTTACGAATTTCTTAATAATATTCTTGAGGGTGCGGTTGAATCGTTCGACTAAAACATCCGTTTGTGGGTGATACACGCTGGTGCGGATCGGCTTAATCCCCAATAACCCATACAGTTCGCGCAGTGTTCGTGACATAAACGTAGTGCCTTGATCAGTCAGAATCTCTTTCGGGATTCCAACTCGGGAGATGACGCGGAAGAGTGCCTCTGCAATACTGCGTGCTGAGATATTGCGCAGAGGCACGGCTTCCGGGTATCGCATTGCATAGTCCACCAGAACTAATATAAAGCGGTACCCTCATGCTGACCGATCTAATGGCCCGACGAGATCCATCCCAATTCTCTCAAACGGGGTCTCGATTAACGGTAGAGGGCACAAAGGCGCTTTTGGAATGGCCACTGGGTTTACTAACTGGCATTCGCGGCATGCCGTACACCACCTACGGACATCGCCGCGAATCCCCGGCCAATAGAATCGGGCCGTTATTCGGGCTAGTGTTTTATCCTGCCCTAAGTGTCCAGCCATGGGATTAAAATGAGCCGCCTGGAATACCAATTCCCGGCGGCTTTTCAGAATTAAAAGCTGCGTGACTCGCTCTTTAGTTTGAGTGTCCTGCGTCACTCAGTATAATCTATCCTTCATAATCGCGAAGTAGGGGAAGGACGGGGTGGCGTTCGGCTGGAGCATTTGACCATCGATTACTCTCACTTGGTCAAATGCATGCCGCAGAGTCTCGTCTCGCGACTGCTCTAATGGGAAATCCGCGAGGGATTCCCCAATAGAGAGAGGAGGAGCCGGCGGCTCCTCACTCTGACGCGGAGATGACGTAGACGGCTCTGTGACAGCTGCTCCCGCCAAAGCGACACCGGGACCTCCCCCTGTCAAATGGCAGGACCCACTCTTGACTAGGCGTGTCATTAAACCCTGAAATCCCGGCCAATCAGTCCCCAAAATTAACGAGTGGGTAAGGCGAGGATTAACCGCCGCCTTCACTATAAATTTTTCCCCTCTGAAAATAATGTGGACCGACACCAAAGGGTAGCTGTGAACATCCCCGTGCACACACAACACCTTCACCCCTTGTGCTCCCCCCAATGCCTCGTTTTGAACCAGGCTTTGGTGAATTGAGGTCTGATTACAACCAGAATCCACCAACGCCTGATATGTAGCCCCTTGGATACTCACCGGTATGCGATACGCTCTGGCCCGATCGAGGGCGGCCTCTGGCGCGTCGGGGATCCGAACCACCGCGCCCACTTCCATTGCTGTGCACTGCTGTTGAAGGTGGCCCGGCTCCCCGCAGCGCCAGTAAACCGGCCCGGGCTTTCCCTCTGCACCAGTGATCTGGGGCTCACTCACCTGAGGTGGGGGAGAGACAGACACAGAAGGGAGAAACGGGAGGGCACTGCGGGTGCGGCGGGCCGGCTGGGGTGGTGCTGGCCCCCGCCTCCGCGGTGGGGGAATGGGGCGAGGACGGGACACAGGAGGAGAGGGAGAGAGAGAGAGAGAAGAGGAGAGAAGAGATGATGCCATCTGCTGTCCTGCCGCCGGGACAGCCGCCAGATGATCCTCTGCCAGCTTGACTGCCTGATCCAGTGACGCCGGGCGGTGGCACTGGATCCATTCCACGGTTCCGGCTGGTAAGCGGGCGATGAACTGTTCCAGTACCACCTGGTCGACGATTCCCTCGACGTCGCGATTGTTGGCCCTCAGCCACCGCCAGCAGGCGTCCCGGAGCTGCTGGCCGAACGCGAACGGCCGGCCGACTTCCTCCAGTCGCAGCGCGCGGAAGCGCTGGCGCTGTTGCTCCGGTGTGCGCCCCACGCGCTGGAGGACGGCCCGGCGGAGGTCCGCGTAGGCCAGCCGGCGGTCAGCAGGGAGCTGTAGCGCGGCCAGCTGTGCCTCTCCCGTGAGCAGGGGGAGGAGGCACGCCGCGCGCTGCTCCATCGGCCACCCCGAGGCTTCGGCGACCTGTTCAAACAACGTGATGAACGCCTCGGGGTCGTCCTGCGGGCCCATCTTGGTGACAAAGAGGGGAGACGGGCCCGCGGCCGGAGCGCTGGTGGACCCCGCCAACGCGAGGAGATGCCGGAACGCCTCGCGATCTTCCTGCTGGGCCAGCACCAGGGCTTCGAAGCGCCACTCCTGCTCCTTTCGGAGCGTGACAAGTGCCTGGTGCTGGCTTTGCTGAGCCGTGGCGAGGGTGTGGACCAGATCGGCGAACGGGGAGGATTCCATGGGGCTGCTGGTTTGGTGCTCCATTGTCCCGGGTTTCGGCACCACTGTAGGACTCCCTATGTGTGGGTGGAGCACAGAGGATGGCAGGACAGAGATCAGGTTTATAATTTGGCTTTATTGCCACACTTTTCAGTCTAACAATAATCACTCGCACAGACACACACACACACAACCGGCGTCTGGTTCAGGGATGAGAGCCCCTTCCTCTCTCGCTCTCCCTCCTGATATAGGGCGCGGTCACTGGGAAGACACACAAACACAGGTTAATTGCTCTCAGGTGTCGCGATTCTGCCACTTACCTTCCCTGACTCCGCCCTCCTGTCATAGACCGGCACTTGACCATGCCCCCGCTGCCACAATCACATTTTGTTATTCATTCGTTGTTGTTTGTTTTAATTTCTAGTTTACCAATAAATGTCAACAGGCAATGACATTGGAACCATATGAAAATCCAGGTCAAAGGTCAATTTTTTTTAAATTGAGATTTTAAATTTACATTTACAAATAGAAAATGTCTTCTGATATAGTGATAAGTGGTAGATATTTACAACAAACTGCAAAATATATATTTTCTGAATGGAATAGAAAAATCTGAATATTTCAAGCATGTAATTTTTTATATGCTAGGAATTTAATTCTGGTCTAATTCTATTTATTGCAGTAGGATTCCAAATACTCTATAAACATTCCATTCTGTTATGAATCAGGAAAAATTATTATAAATCACAGCACTTTTATTTCTTTAAAGTAGTTAATCTACTTCAACAATGTTACACAAAGATTGATCCATAACAGTTGTAAATGTCACTTAATTCCACAGGGTGTCGATAATGGTGGACACCGCTGAAAGTGATATCGACACCTCACGTGACTTCTCAAACATGCGTTTAGATACAAAATGGCGATTGACAAATGAATGAGTAAGAAAAAATGAGAAGATCATGAAATATCGGTGAATTTGATCAGTAAAAACATGTCCATGATCTTTCCACCATGCTTACCTGCGATGCTAAACGTTCCGGGTTTTCCTCAAATTGCTGATCATGCTAAAAAAAATCCATCTCAGGTAATGAGCTGTGTCATCAGACAAGATCAAAGGGTGAAGGCGGGTCTTCCGGTTGATTAATTAACCAATAATAACTGTTCTGAAACTCACCTTTGTAAAATTGCTTTTTATTGGTAAATAGGAAAAGGTATCAATAATTATGGAATGTCAATAATTGTAGCCGCTGCTCTATTATTATTATTCGGCTTTGGCCACTAGGTGGCAGTGAAACGTGTAACTCGCTCATCACATTAATCAAAACCCACGATTGTGTAGAATGGAAGGAATGAAGGCACACAGACCCAAATGAAATAACCCTCTTAGATCTGTAATTCAGGGTTTTAGTGGCAATTCGAGGGAATGTGGGGCCCCAGGCAGGAAAATGCAACAGGTTTTCCTGTCATTTTTTCCTTCTTTATTGTAATTTTGTGACCCAGATGCCTTTATAAAGGATCAGTATGATTAGGCAACTCCAGGATAACTGTTTGAAAGTGTTGGTGTTATATTCTGTGTGCTGGTTCTGGCACTAGATCAGTTTTCCACATGAAATAAACCACTGTTACGTCACGGAGGCTACAACAGAACACCTTGGGTTTTACACTCAGCAGATACTTTTCTTTAAATTTAAAAGACGAAACTATCAAGACAATCTGACAAATTCTAGCATGAGAAATAGTGAAAAAATTCACATTACATGCTCCAAACTGAGGACCAACTGCTCGCTTATGGAACACCATTTAAGTCAATGTTAATGTGATAATTTAATTTAAACACAATCCTCATCTTTTTGTGGCAAAGTGGTGGGGTTTTTAGCAAGCGACTATGCCACCTGGGGAATTTCACCCCAAGAATTCTACCGGTGCAAAATAGCTTCACCTTTAAGGACACAGGTTCGAATACATACAAGAGCAGGAGACGTGATTTCCATCAAAAATACAATCTCATCTCATTATCTCTAGCCGCTTTATCCTTCTACAGGGTCGCAGGCAAGCTGGAGCCTATCCCAGCTGACTACGGGCGAAAGGCGGGGTACACCCTGGACAAGTCGCCAGGTCATCACAGGGCTGACACATAGACACAGACAACCATTCACACTCACATTCACACCTACGGTCAATTTAGAGTCACCAGTTAACCTAACCTGCATGTCTTTGGACTGTGGGGGAAACCGGAGCACCCGGAGGAAACCCACGCGGACACGGGGAGAACATGCAAACTCCGCACAGAAAGGCCCTCGCCGGCCCCGGGGCTCGAACCCAGGACCTTCTTGCTGTGAGGCGACAGCGCTAACCACTACACCACCGTGCCGCCCGCCAAAAATACAATCATTTTTATTTACATTAATGCTATATGATCAGTTCACTCAAGCATCCACGATGTCACATACAATATATATAAAAAAAAAATACAAATAAAAAGACCATGGGGGAAGGAAGACACAGGACCACAGCGTGGTTTATCTAGTATGGAGAAAAGAAGGCAAGGCGGTAGCTTACGGCAGTCAGCGAGGATAAAGGCTAAAAACACACCACACTTGGAAACAGCAATAAAGCAAACCACAGCAAATCACAACAAATAGGACAAAAAAAAAAACACAGCACACAATCAAAAGAAAGAGTAGATCACCAAATGTGCACGAAGAATAGGACCGTGAGGGAAGGGGGGTTCCACCACCAGACTGCTTGGGCCAATCAGCACCTGTCTTATACACACACACACACAAGACAGAGAAGAGCAACGGAAGATTAGTATCAGAGCAGACACGGTTCGCCCTACGAAGGCTACAAAAATTAGTATCCTAAATACTACTTAACTTGCTTGCCCCAGAGCATGAGGGCTTTCCTCATTACACAAGATAGATGGCCGCTGCCAGTGATCCCCCGATGGTCTAAAATAAAATATACAAGCCAAAGCCAATGAGACAATGAGCACACCCAAACACATACACACTCACGCAGCTCTCCAATGGAAACTGTAATTAGAGTAAAAGAAAACAAAGAAACAAAAAAAATTAAACGCTAAAAGTAAATATACCGAATATACCCACACAGGGGCGCCGCCAGAAATTTTGGGCCCCATGAAAGATTAGAATTTTGGGCCCCCCAACTTTGCCCACCCTCGTCACAATTGCACTATTGTCATTATTTGACTTTTGATAGCCCATGGACCTTGAGTTTGACTGGTGTCCATTATTAGCAACACTTTAATCTAGCAAACTGTATATGGCGCTTGCTCATTAAAAACTTCAATCCTAAAGCATTTATGGGTTGTATTGCTGCTTACCTCCTTCTCCAAAAGGGGGTTCAGTGGTTTGGTAGGGTGGAGATCCCCCTGAGGCTGAATCTGTGCATATTTAGGGCACCCCATTAGTTATGAAACTGGTTATTAGCACTAGTTATTAGCACCAGCATAATGTAATATTTCATCTTGTTTATCACACAAGTCAGTTCAGTTATTAAAATGGAAAAAATGTCACTGTACAAACTGTAAAAGTGTTCTCTTGATAGGCTAATCCAACCACGTTCATACTGTTCATTTACCATTCGCTAATAATTTGAACACACATGTGAGCGATAGCTACCTTTCTTTGGGAAAAACTGAGTGACCAGTTGCCTGCCTCTCCGGTCCCTCTCAGCTTTCAGCTGCCTTTCTTTATGTTTTTGACAGCCACTCTTCATATTTAGCGATCATAGACTGTATGCACTCCACTGCTGGCTGGCTGCTGCACCGCGACACAGCAGCAAGTAGCATTGCACTGATCAGCACACAGATTTAATGCATTGTGCTTCTACCAGAACTAGACCGTACCATTTCGCAAAAGGGGGAGGGTTAAATGACAATATGTTGAAGAACTCAAGAAATAGACAACCTTGTTCAATTAGCTCATTTTACCAGATGGAATATTGCATTGTTGTTATTTCAAAAGTCTTATTAAAATCATTAAAAGCATATTATCAGCCCCTTAAAGGGCCCCATGGCAGTGCTGGGCCCCTAGAATTGTTCTAACCTTCCCCCCCCGGCAGCACCCATGTACCCACACTACAAATAACTAAATCACAGCTGGCCACCTAAATGGCACACCAGACAAAGCACACATAAAAACAACCAAAGAAAAATGGAAACAAAACAGCAGCGGTCAAATGTGGAATAAGCGGCAGTCGGACTTGGCCGCAGTGACTGGAACGTTGCGCTGGTTTCGAGTGGATAAAATGACCAAAAAGTGTCTAAGCTGCTTCACATTCAGACGAGCCACCAGGCATTCAGATGGGCCACCAGGCAGTACTGGATAAAGCAGCAGGCAGACGGGGTAAATTAACAAATGCTTAATGAAAGCAAGCCGAACGCGGAAGGTTAAACTCTCGTTGGGCTTGGCAGAGCCCCTCGGCCAGATACAACGAAATCTGAAAAGCGGTTGTAACGAGCGCACGATCTCTCCGAAAATCCAGTAACTTTAAGCCTCGAGTTGCCAGCGAGTCGCAAAATGCGCACGCGCACACACACACACACACACACACACACACACTGAAGCTCCTGCAATGGGGGTGAGAAAAAAAAAAAAAACCTGCCCAACGGCAACCTGGCTGGAGCATATATAGCCATTCGGACCCGCCCTCCAATTACCGGCGCTCCTGTCAGCTGGCAGCACAGGACCACCTAGTCACCTGCTACAATCCACCCCCCCCCCTTTTTGTGTCGTCGGCCCGACGATACAGCATTGAACAGAGGTGACTGGCGGCGACACCAGTCAACTATGGGGTCCCGCGAATGGGTTGTGGGAGGTGATGTGGGTTGGAATATCGACCAGTCATGAGCTGAAAACAGTCTGATAACTTTCTAGCAAGGCTTTGACCTGACCCCGCTCTGACTCAGACAAGCTTGACAGCTCCAATGCCTCGATCTGCTCTGATATACTAAGTCCTGGTATTAGCATGGTCTGGGAACTGACTACGGCTATAGCAGTGGGAACCTCAGTTACCCCCTTTGGCACACTGACCACATATACATGCTGTAGTGTGCCTAATAAAGTATGTGAAAAAAGAAAGGCATCAGAAGTGCCTACATTGACTACGGGGATTGAGGCAGTACCACCACTGACCTTAACCAGTGCCGGGGAGGCCAACAATCCAGTGGGGAGGCCAGACTCTGGGGGCTCAAACATGGCTATGCCGTTGCTATAAATGGCTGAACAAGTAGACAGAACAAACTTCATACTGCTCGCAGGTACTCTGCATGCTCAGTCATCACGTACCTTTACACGCCTCGGCTGACCAGATGGTAACTCCACCTCCACTTGATGACACTGCTGTAAGGCCTCCTTGACTAGCGGGGGAGCATGCAACACGGAAGTTACTTCAAACAATGCCGGGCCGTGCTGCCCAAACAACTCACGGTAGCACCGACCCAACACATTCATACCTAGCCCACCGGGGACCCTAGAGCCCATGGTGCCAGGAAGGTCTTTAATCACCAAGATGCCACAACCTGGCAGAGTTTTACCACACAGCTCTACCTTGAGTTCCAGATAGCCAACATACGGGATAGACAACCCATTTACTGCTCTGAGCTGCAGCCATTGACAAGACCGAAGCCGGTCCAGGCCTTGGGCCTCAAAGTGCTTAACAAAAAACGTCTCAGTAACTGTAGACACCATAGAACCAGTATCTATTAAGCAAGGAACCAATACACCACCAGTGGACACATCCAGATGCAGGCAAGTGGACATCAGGCTGGCTACCCCTCCCAAATGGCCCTTCAACCCCTGTGAGTCAACAATATCCCCACCTAGGCTGTGACTCTGCAGCCCAGGGGGAGTCAGTTTCCCACCGGTGAAGGAGGATGTGGGCGGTCAGTTGTTGCAGGGGGAGCTAACGAAGGGGGATAATGGGGGCAACGCACCCACTCTCCGTCACACTCACGTGCAAAATGGACAGGTTGATTGCATCTCCGACAGATGAGGGACTGGTCGCACTGGGGGCAGTAAGGCTGCTGCAACCGGGCAAGGCTCTGTGTCACCTCGTCCAGTTGTCATTGCTGCCTCTTAAGAATTTCCTTCAACTCGTCCATTTCAGACTGCCGAGCTCCGCTACTTACCTATGAGGGTGTGGAGCCCTGCACCCCAAATTGGATGTCATAGGCAGAAGGAAGAGAATGGCTGCGGCCTCGCGCACCCCCGGGCAGACCCTCACGTTCCCACTGGATGGCCTCGGATCTAAGTTCTATCATAGTCAGTGACGGTTGCCGGTGCACTAACTGTTTCAGCTCTCTTCTGAGAGCCACATCTAGGACGTACTCGGCAAATTGGTCCCGCAATAGGGATTCAGCATTCGGCACTGCATCTGGCGCCCGCCTCTTCACTTTGTCCATCAAGCCCAATAGGGCCAAAGAAAACTCTTGCAGAGTTTCCCCATCCTGTTGCTTACGAGAGAAGAATTGTTCCTGAAGGAATATATATGACTGCGCACAGCCATACAACTCCATCAAAATGCTAATTATCTTTGCTGGATCCTGACGATCCACGGCCGGGCGACACTTTATTTCTTCCCTTGCTTCTCCTGCCAGATGGTCATGAAGAAAATCTGCCTGATCCATTGTAGAGAGGCATCGGACACACATACAGGCCTGTGCTTCTTCCACCCACTCTAATGCTAATACCAGATTTACCACTAAATGTGGGGCACTTACGGTCCCGTGGGACAAAAACCAACCTCTCAGCACCAAAAGTGGGACCTTCATTTAACTGGGACCCAGAGGCATTAGCCCCACTAGTGCTGCTGGCTGGTAGTTGGGAATCCCCAGAGCCACCAGCCTCAGGCTGGATGGGTGCGGTACATTCACGATGCAAGCGCTCATTCTCAACTTTTAGCTGGGTAATCATCTCACGAAGTTCTTGTATATCTGCCTCCTCCATAACGATAACAGGCAGGAGTTACCCAACCCAAAAAGAGAAGAAAAAAATTGACTTTACCTGCAGTTATCGAGAGCGATCTAACCAACCTCACACTAGATGGAGGATCGGCGCCTGGGAGGACCACTGCTGTTTTGTTTCCAGAGAAAAAATAAGACCTGACACTTAACACACAGGAACACACCAAATATCAAATCAAGATAACAAGAGGATGGAAATCACGTCTTAGAACTCAATGTAATCCTGCTGGCTACGCCAAAATGTGGCAAAGTGGTGGGGTTTTTAGCAAGCAACTATGCCACCTGGGGAATTTCACCCCAAGAATTCTACCGGTGCAAAATAGCTTCACCTTTAAGGACACAGGTTCGAATACATACAAGAGCAGGAGACGTGATTTCCATCAAAAATACAATCATTTTTATTTACATTAATGCTATATGATCAGTTCACTCAAGCATCCACAATGTCACATACAACAATATAAAAAAAATACAAATAAAAAGACCATGGGGGAAGGAAGACACAGGACCACGGTGTGGTTTATCTAGTATGGAGAAACGGAGGCAAGGCGGTAGCTTACGGCAGTCAGCGAGGAAAAAGGCTAAAAACACACCACACTTGGAAACAGCAATAAAGCAAACCACAGCAAATCACAACAAATAGGACAAAAAAAAAACATAGCACACAATCAAAAGAAGGAGCAGATCACCAAATGTGCACGAAGAATAGGACCGTGAGGGAAGGGGGGTTCCACCACCAGACTGCTTGGGCCAGTCAGCACCTGTCTTATCCACACACACACACACACACACTCAAGACAGAGAAGAGCAACAGAAGATTAGTATCAGAGCAGACACGGTTCGTTCTACGAAGGCTACAAAAATTAGTATCCTGAATACTACTTAACTTGCTTGCCCCAGAGCATGAGGGCTTTCCGCATTACACAAGATAGATGGCTGCTGCCAGTGATCCCCCCCCCCCGATGGTCTAAAATAAAATATACAAGCCAAAGCCAATGAGACAATGAGCACACCCAAACACATACACACTCATGCAGCTCTCCAATGAAAACTGTAATTAGAGTAAAAGAAAACAAAACAAAAAAAACGCTAAAAGTAAACAAAAAGAACAACCTCCAACTATCGCCCCTACAAATAAATGTATGCGAAGGCCGCTAGTGCCACCCACGAAGGATAGCCTGCAGGTTGACTGAAGTGGAGGGCGACCAAGGAGTAGTCCGTAGAACAAGGCCCTGCCCTTTCCCTGCTGTACAGGCCGCAACTTCCCGCTCCGAATATACCCACACTACAAATAACTAAATCAAAGCTGGCCACCTAAATGGCACACCAGACAAAGCACACATAAAAACAACCAAAGAAAAATGGAAACAAAACAGCAGCGGTCAAACATGGAATAAGCGGCAGTCGGACTTGGCCGCAGTGACTGGAACGTTGTGCCGGTTTCGAGTGGATAAAATGACCAAAAAGTGTCTAAGCTGCTTCACATTCAGACGAGCCACCAGTCATTCAGACAGGCCACCAGGCAGTACTGGATAAAGCGGCAGGCAGACGGGGCAAATTAACAAACGCTTAATGAAAGCAAGCCGAAGCAGAAGGTTAAACTCTCGTTGGGCTTGGCAGAGCCCCTCAACCAGATACAACGAAATCTGAAAAGCGGTTGTAACGAGCGCACGATCTCTCCGAAAATCCAGTAACTTTAAGCCTCGAGTTGCCAGCGAGTCGCAAAACGCACGCGCGCACACACACACACCGAAGCTCCTGCAACGGGGGTGAGAAAAAAAAAAAAGAAAACCCCTGCCCAACGGCAACCTGGCCGGAGCATATATAGCTATTTGGACCCGCCCTCCAATTACTGGCACTCCCGTCAGCTGGCAGCACGGGACCACCTAGTCACCTGCTACATTTTCATTAACATGAGACTATAAAGCCATGATTTATTTTGGTTCAACTTTGTGATTCCACTCAGTGTTTGTGAAACCTGGAATTTTTCTCCGACAGTGAAACTGTAGGAATATTTTATACCTCAAGATTACTGTTTACATCTTCAAAATGTATTTAGATTTCTGTTTCTCTGGCCACAGTTATTGTTGTGCCGTGCTTTCTGTGTTACAAAGGCCAGTCGTTCAGACTGTGGAACATATCTTTGTTAGCCAGTTTAGAAAGTCAGTACTCTCTCATTCCAATATTTTATGGGCATGACACACACAAGTGCATAAGCAAATGACAAATATTTTTCTAAAGTCATGGAGAAATTATGCTGCATTGCTTTGCCTCAATTAATGATTTTATACTTCGGGGTCTTTCTGACACTAGGCTCCATTAAGCTGAGGCGAGGAACAATTTACGAGTTCACATATTTAGAGGATCTTGTGTGGAATCATCTTGTGTTTCTTCACCACTGATTG
The DNA here is from genome assembly GCF_027579695.1 of Neoarius graeffei. Classification (NCBI taxonomy): domain Eukaryota; kingdom Metazoa; phylum Chordata; class Actinopteri; order Siluriformes; family Ariidae; genus Neoarius; species Neoarius graeffei. The sequence goes on from NC_083570.1 coordinate 12,953,678, forward strand.
CTATCATTGTAAAAGTGCGTAGCGTGTTAAACACAGAATTGCCATTGTGTAGTTAAAACCGTAAGATGTCATATGGTGGGAAATACAAGTGAGTCAGTTTTATTTCAAATTCAGCAGAAGTTGTGCTTTAGCCAATGAGAAGCCTCCATTGGGAAGCCAATCAGAAGTCTGTGTTCAAACAAAGAAAATTCCTTTTTAAAGGATTTTAACTGGAGCCGCCATTTTGTTTTGGGGTGCTTCTAGGGGTGGGTCCCTTGTAGTGGGACAGAGTTTAAAAATGACTGGTGGAAGTTTAAACTTCAGTGTGTATCCTGGATATCACTCAGTGCTCAAATTGTTTTATACAATAAAAGCACTTCATTGTGACTTCTTTCATGTCAGTGTATTTTTGGCTATGTTTAAGGTTCAGACTTCCACAACATAACTCACGTCATGAAGGAAAACACCAATCACACATGATCACTGTACTCCTCCTCCTTCTCTCTTTCTCCAATTCTTTCCCCCTCCCTTTCTCTCTCTCACACACACACACACACACATGCACAGAAGCAGGACATGACTCCTCATTTCAGAGGAAACGAAACTCAGAGTACCTCTTTCAGGGTGTGAGTTCAAGAAAAGGGCCGAGGCCAGTATATCAGTAGATCAGCTTTCAGTGGATCAGTTCATGTGTCCAGTTTGTCTGGATCTACTGAAGGATCCAGTGGCGATCCCCTGTGATCACAGTTTCTGTAAGGTGTGCATTAATGACTGCTGGGATCAGGATGATAAGAGCGGAGTTTATTGCTGTCCTCAGTGCGGAGACACTTTCACTCCAAGGCCTGTTCTACGCAGAAACAACATGCTGGATGAAGTGGTGGAGAAACTGAAGAAGAAGAAGAAGACTGAAGTCCAAGCTGCTTCTCCTGCTTACTGTTACACTGCATGAGATTTCCACAACATAACTCACGTCATGAAGGAAAACACCAATCACACATGAGCTCTGTACTCCTCCTCCTTCTTTCTCTCTCTCTCATTCTTTCCCCCTCGCTTTCTCTCTCATGCCCTTTCTTAGACACACAAAAGCAGGAAGTGACTTGTCATTTCAGAGAAAACAAAACTTAGTCTCTCTCTCTCTCTCACTGTGTGAGTTCAGGAAAATGTCCGAAGACAATATTTCAGTAGATCAGGACCAGTTCCTCTGTTCAGTTTGTCTGGATCTACTGAAGGATCCAGTGACGATCCCCTGTGGTCACAGTTTCTGTAAGGTGTGTATTAATGACTGCTGGGATCAGGATGAGAAGAGCGGAGTTTATCGCTGTCCTCAGTGCAGAGACACTTTCACTCCAAGGCCTGTTCTACGCAGAAACAATATGCTGGCTGAAGTGGTGGAGAAACTGAAGAAGAAGAGGAAGAAGAAGAAGAAGAAGACTGAAGTCCAAGCTGCTTCTCCTGCTCACTGTTACGCTGGACCTGGAGATGTGGAGTGTGATTTCTGCACTGGGAGAAAACACAAAGCCGTCAAGTCCTGTCTGATGTGTCTGGCCTCCTTCTGTGAAAATCATCTGAAACCTCACTATGAAGTTCCTGCTTTGAAAAAGCACAAGTTAGTCGAAGCTTCTGGAAATCTACAAGAGATGATCTGCTCTGAGCATGATGAAGCGTTGAAGCTCTACTGTCGTACTGACCAAAGCTTCATCTGTTATCTGTGTATGACAGATGAACACAAAAGCCACGACACCGTCTCAGTTAAAGCATACAGAAGTGAAAAACAGGTGAGAAATGCAAGTCTAATTTATTCAGAGTCATTTCATACAGTTTACATTTCTAATCTAAAGTGGCTGAAGGTTTTCACTCGAAGCAGAAGCCACACCTTATTTCACTTCTTTGATCTTTCGGTCTCCGTCTTTAAATGACTGATGAGTTTGATCAGTTCTGGCTCTGGGATTAGATTGGACGACCTCCTGCTTTACTCAGATTTAGGATGATATTTTTATCGTAATAATGATGATAATGTTGAAATGAGTTTAAGTTAATGGTGGAGTTGTTGATGCAAAGCAACATGATATTCTGACAATCATGTCAACGGACTCAGTTTTATTCATAATAAAAAACACATCAAGGAATAAATGTTGTTGCTGTTATTTGTGATGTGACCCAGTGGTTCTCACTCATAGTCCTGAAATACTAAAATACATTTGAGTGTTTAACTTCAGTGAACTTTAAAACCCCCAACATCCAGCCTTTTACACTTTAATAAGGTGCTCCGTAGAACCTGAGTGAACTTTAACCCTTTATCTGCAGGTAATATTCACCCACTGAGCTCATAACCTCATCATGTATAAACAGTGAAATGGATTTTATTTGTCCTCAGAGTGAGTTAAAGGAGGAGCAGATGAAATCCCAGCAGAAAATCCAGGAGAAGCAGAAGAAGGTGCAGGAGCTGAAACAGGCTGTGAACATTATAAAGGTGAGCAGTGAGCAGAGACAGAGCTGCTCCTAGAAACACACACAACATGGATAACGAGTCATTTACAGTCCCAGTAAGAGAGGGAATGATAGAGGAGCTTTAAATCTTGTGTGTGTGTGTGTGTGTGTGTGTGTGTGTGTGTGTGTGTGTGTGTGTGTGTGTGTGTGTGTCCTAACAGCGCAGTGCACAGACAGCAGTGGAGGACAGTGAGAGGATCTTTACTGAGCTGATCAGCTCCATGGAGAAAAAGTGCTCGGAGGTGACGAAGTTGATCAGAGATCAGGAGAAGGCTGAACTGAGTCGAGCTGAACGACTCCTGGAGCTACTGGAGTCGGAGATTGCTGATCTTCAGAGGAGAGTCACTGAGCTGGAGCAGCTTTCACACACACACGATCACATCCATTTCCTCCAGGTAACACTCACTGTCTGATCTACAGAGCCAACTGTTCCTCACACACTCTCTAAAACACTGCTGATTTGCTCTGATGTTATTCGTTCCTTTGGTACACTTTTTAACTTCATGATGTTTGTTTCTTTCTCTCTGTAGAGTTTCCAGTCTCTCTGTGTCTCTTCTGGACGTGAGGACTCACCCAGCATCACTGTCAATCAACATCTCTCATTTGATGGAGTGAGGAAATCTCTCTCTGATCTGAAAAAGAGACTCGAGGAATTCTGCCAGGAGGAACTCATCAAAATCCCTGAACATGGTAAGAGGATCTGTTCCTGCTGGAGTGAGGGAAGTCTTTACTCGCTCGGTGACAGAGTGATGTCGAGGTGTCAGTCTTTGTTCCTGAGCACCAAAGCACTGCACAGTTTAGAGTTTTTAACACTCACCTGATTCAAGTCTTGATGATGAACTGCTGATGTGAATGAGTTTGTGTTCGAGCTGAGAAACTCTGCACTCTGGTGCTTCAAGACTGAAGTGTGACGTCTGATCTACACAAATTTCTGATCTACACACATTTCTGATCTTCACACAAGTGATGATTTACACAAATGTCTGATTTTATGGGTTTTACCATCAGACCATTTTATTTCTGTCTCCACAGTTGAAGACGTTCAGATTTTACTCTCAGAGCCAGAGAGCAGAGACGAGTTTCTGAAATGTACGTCTACAACACACACACACACACACACACACACACACACACACACACACATGTCTACACACACACACACCAACAAAATTCACAAAAACACATGTATCTACAGTACAACACATACAGACGCACACACGTCTACAACATGCACAAATAGACGCGCATCTACAACATGCACAAACACACGCGCGTCTACAACACGCACAAACACACACGCATCTACAACACGCACAAACACACACATGCATCTACAACATGCACAAACACATGCGTCTACAACACGCACAAACACACACGTGTCTACAACATGCACAAACACACACGCATCTACAACATGCACGCGCATACACACGCGTCTACAACATGCACAAACACACACATGCATGTACAACATGCATAAACACACACATGCATGTACAACATGCACAAACACACACACACCCGTCTACAACATGCACAAACACACGCGTCGACAGCATGCACACACACAGGCGTCTACAACATGCACACACACACGCGCGTCTACAACATGCACAAACACACATGCATCTACAACATGCACAAACACACGCGTCGACAGCATGCACACACACACACACATCTACAACATGCACGCACACACGCGTCTACAACATGCACAAACACACGCGTCGACAGCATGCACACACACACACATCTACAACATGCACAAACACACGCGTCTAAAACATGCACAAACACACACACGCGTCTACAACATGCACACACACACACACACACACACACGTCTACAACATGCACGCACACACACGTCTACAACATGCACGCACACACACGTCTACAACATGCACAAACACACAAGCGTCTACAACATGCACAAACACATGCGTCTACAACATGCACAAACACATTCGTCGACAGCATGCACACACACACACATCTACAACATGCACAAACACACGCGTCTAAAACATGCACAAACACACGTCTACAGATGCACAAACACACACGCGTCTACAACATGCACGCACACACACACGTCTACAACATGCATAAACACACAAGCGTCTACAACATGCACAAACACACAAGCGTCTACAACATGCACAAACACACACACGAGTCTACAACATGCACAAACACACACGCATCTAAAACATGCACAAACACACACGTCTACAGCATGCACACACAGGCGTCTACAACATGCACACACACACGCGTCTACAACATGCATGCACACACACGCGTCTACAACATGCACGCACACACGCGTCTACAACATGCACGCACACACGCATCTACAACATGCACGCACACACGCATCTACAACATGCATGCACACGCGTCTACAACATGCATGCACACACACGCATCTACAACATGCATGCACACGCGTCTACAACATGCATGCACACACGCATCTACAACATGCACGCACACACGCGTCTACAACATGCATACACACACACGTCTACAACATGCACGCACACGCGTCTACAACATGCACGCACACACGCGTCTACAACATGCACACACACACGTCTACAACATGCACGCACACACGCGTCTACAACATGCACACACACACGTCTACAACATGCACAAACACACACGCGTCTACAACATGCACAAACACACACACCTGTCTACAACATGCACAAACACACACACCCGTCTACAACGTGCACAAACAGACACATGTCTACAACATGCGCAAACACACACGCGTCTACAACATGCACAAACACACACACGCGTCTACAACATTCACAAACACACACACACGTCTACAACATGAACAAACACACACGCATCTACAACATGCACCAACACGCACACATGTCTACACATGCACAAACACACACACGCGTCTCCAACATGCGCACACAAACACACACGTCTACAGCATGCACAAACACACATACACTTCTAGAACACACACACTCCACATAAATCTATGCTGTAATTAATATCTAACATGTTCACATTTCTCATGTGTTTAGATTTCTGTGATCTGACTCTGGATCCAAACACAGTAAATTATCACCTCATTCTGTCTGAGAAGAACAGAGTGGTGGCGTACAGTGAGAGAGAGCAGCCGTACTCTGATCATCCAGAGAGATTTGATTCCAGGTGGCAGGTGTTGTGTAAGGAGAGAGTGTGTGGACGCTGTTACTGGGAGGTGGAGTGGAGCGGTAAGGGATATGTGGAAATATCAGTGTCATATAAAGACATCAGAAAAAAAGGAAGGGGTAATGAGTGTTGGTTTGGACGCAACGATCAGTCCTGGAGTCTGGAGTGTTCTTCTTTTTCTTCTCTCTCTTTCTATCACAACAACATTGAGACTGATCTCAGGGTTCCATCCCCCTCCAGAATAGGAGTGTATGTAGATCACAGTGCAGGAACTCTGTCCTTCTACAGCGTCTCTGACACGATGAAGCTCCTCCACAGAGTCCACACCACATTCACTCAATCTCTATACGCTGGGTTCAGGCTCGACTGGTGGAAATCAGGACCAACTGTGAGGTTGTGCGATCCAAAAAAATAATGAGTTTTTGGTGTTTTATCGTCACTAATTTCTTGATTTAAAAAAAAAAAACTCCTTGTACATTTCCTTATTGATGCTCAATTGTGAAAAAAATTGTGAACATTAAATCATTAAAAACACTAAATGTTAAAACTCTGCATTTAGCCTCAGTCTAGAATCATCAGTTACAGATATAAAGGAAATGAAATTGTAAGATCTGAATGTACGGCCAATAAAATATAAAATCTCTACTGATTTCTGAAATTAGTGCAGCAAAATGCCTGAACTTTCTCTGAAGTCTGTATTTATTGGGTTTTATGTTTGTAAATATAATAATTTGTAATTTGGTAATAATGCATTGGTTAAAATGTTTACTGACTCTAATAAACCCTTAAAATGTGGATGTTTCACTCAGAAATATTTCATTACTAATAACCTGTTTTAGTCCTCAGAGAAATCTGGTTTGTTTTTTCAGGAAGAGGGAGACCAAAATAAAGCTTTCCAGGAATTTTCAGGATCATCCCCATGTCTTCATGTCTGTTCTTTTTTATGTCTTTAGGGCATCGCCTCTCCAGAATACAATCACAACAACAAACTTTACACAATCCGAGATATTTTAAGATCCACATGAATAAAAAGATGATGTCTGTCCTCCTTGGTAATGGGTTCTAGAAACTGTAGTTACCTGCCACTATGGGGCAGTGAAAAAATATCTTGGATCATATCTCGATATGTATCTGTTACATGGAATATTCCAGGATTTTACACAAATACGATGCATAGAGCGGCGGCTACAATTATCGACACCTTAACGATGTTTTGGCCGTTGCAAAAGAAGAAAAGACTTTCAATACGTAAATTGTGCATGAAAAATTACTCAAATTTCCACTGGACAAAAAAAATTAGTTGATTCCTGATTAATTAGCGCATCAGATCACATGACACTGTTCCACAATTATCGACACCTTTGTCCACAGTTATCAACACGTTTCTACAATTATTGACATCCAGATGATTATTTATTCAAAAAAATAATCGGTACGTGGTGTTAGGGTAACAAAACATAGTTCATGATTGTTTTACATCGACTTATATTTACTACAAAATATATTTGATTTAACTATATTGATGTGGGTGCTTACGTAAATTAGGAAGTAATTCTAATGTTTCTAAACAAATGAACTGACAATGTTTAATCCGTGTCAGAAAATCTTTTTGTTCCACTTTCTACCCACTTTTTTTGGACTTGCAGTTTTTTATTTTGGAGTGTATATATCAATCATACAACATATTGTCCATAATACAAGCTGTTCCCACATCCATCACCCCTCAGCCCATAACCAGGAAGGGTCAGCTCCCTCTGGATTGGTCTGATTCTCACGATTAAAGAGACAATGCAAATCCTAACTAACTAAACACATTATTAACAGAGACAGAGATAACAGGGTGTGACAAATAAATAGATACAATTCTATAAATACACAAAAACGAATGTGTCTCCTGAAAAAGTGTGTGAAATAAGTTATAAAGATAACAATAATAAATGGGAAAGAAAGAACAAGAAAAAAAGAAAAGGATCATAATATCACAGCCCCTTATCTCATTTCTACTCATTACAATGTGCATCCACTTGGCCTTTACTCTGCTACATTTATAGAGTTAAGGTACATGCTCCACTTTAGGAGAAATGTTTCTGTTCTGTCCTACAGTCTATATGACATCCTTTCATATGCAGCCACTTTATCTAATTCAGTCACCCGTTTTTGAACAGGGGGTTCTCCAGGTTTCTTCCAGTTCCTTAAGATGATTTCTCATCCAATCATGATCGCAGTCAGTGTCCATTGTTTCAGTGGTTGTGGGAAAGCAGACAACACTTTACAATCTCCCAATATATATAACACTTAGGACAGAACCTAAATTGCCTTTTTATGACCTTGACAACGCAACAGTGAACCTTTATCCAATATTGATTTATCTTGGTGCATGACCATAGCGCATGCACCAATGTACCTTCATCCATACCACACTTCCAGCAAGAACCCGAGTCTGAAGCTAAGTCTGAAGAGCCTATTTGGGGTCCAATAAAATCTGTGAAGGATTTTAAATTGAATAAGTCTCATCCTCAGATCCCTCTACATTATCCAGTAGTTACCACAAATCCTAACCCAGTCCTGTTCATCAAATGATCCCCCCCCCCAAATCCCTTTCTCAGGAAAGTCTAAGGGCCAACAATCCAACATCTCCATATTCCATCAGTATCCTATAATATTTGGCTGCTTCATGTCCACCACCCAGTACCTGAAGGATTTTATCTAGCTTATCTGCTGGCTTTGGGGAGTACACACTCAACCTTTGTAAGACATGGCATAGTTGAAGATATCTCCAGAATTGGGTTTGAGGTAGATAATTTTGTTTTTTTTAGTTCATCAAATGATTTAAGTGTATTGTTGCTGTATAAGTTTTCTAATCTAAGGATACCACTTTCTACCCACTCTTTCTGTCAGAAATAGCAAGCTGAAGTGAAGTGAGGACCCAAGAGCAGACTCAAAACAGGCAGTGTACGGAGAAGAGTTTTAATGAAGTAGAGGACAGAGGTACAATAGGCAAACATCAGGCAAAAATCAGTGGTCAAAGAACAGGCCAAGAGGTCAAGACACAGAAGAGTAGGCAGGCATGGTCAGGGACAAAAACAGGACAGAAAAATCTCCACAAAAACTGAAGAAAACAGGGACAAGGGAAACCCAGGCAGAGGAAGCAAAAAACACAATCCAGAAGAACAGGCAGGTAAAACAAAGGCAAAAACTGGACAGAAAACTAGACCAAAAAAAAAAAAAACATAGAACAATACAGGCAGGGGGACTTGAGAAGTCATAATACTAAAGGGCTATAGCAAGATAAGGAAAGTCTGCAAGAGACAGTCTGGCAACTAGAGTTCTTCTTCTTCTTCTTCTTCTTCTTTTTGGTTTTTATGGCGGTTGGCAGCTTAGCATAAAAGCAGCATTACCGCCACTTGCTGGACTGGGGTGTGGTTCAGAAGCCTATTCTATCCCTATAAGGATGGGAGTAAATAAAGAAATAAACTAAAATAAAATTGGGAATTAATAAAAAGGAAAAAGAACTAAATTCTGTGAATAAGGCCTGTATTTTTGAGAAATCTAAACAAAAAGTTGAAGCAAATATCTCCTGGACTTCTTCGTAAAATTTCCTTCAGGTCTAGTCTCAACTTTTCCCTTTCCAGCTGTTCCATTAATATTTGTCTTTCTTCCTGGTACTTGCGACAATGACAGAGCACATGCTCTACAGACTCTGGGCTACCACAGAACTCACAATTTCCATCAGCATGTTTTTTAATTATCACTAAGGTGCTGTTAAGTCTTGTGTGTCCAAATCTCATTCTAGAGAGCATATCTTCCTCCCCCTTACTCCTGTTTGAAGATCTAGGCCGTCCTATGATGCCCTGGATATTATGGAAGTGTCTTCCTGTTTGCCCACTATCCCATTGGGTTTGCCATCTTTCTCTCATTCTCTGCTTTACTATGCTTTTGATTTCAAACTTGCTGTAGTCCACCTCTAAATCTATATTATCATTACCAGCCGCCTCCTTAGCACACTTGTCAGCAAATTCATTGCCAACCACACCTAAGTGGGCAGGAACCCATACAAATGATAATTTAACCCAGTGGTTCCCAAACTTTTTGGCTGGGGACCCCCTTTTGGACTTCAGAATATTTTTGGGACCCCCTGACATCGACCCCCCCACCACCACCACCACCACCCATTATGCAGTGTGTAGTGTAGTAATAATAACCATAATAATAATAATAATAATAATAATCAGACGGATATTAAAGTTGCTATTTTTTATTCACAGAAGAGCATTATCCACAAAAGAGCATTGCACAGCATAATAAAACAGAACATTACACAGAACATCAGAATATTTTTTCAGTGACTTGTGTGTGCTTGCTTTTCAGTACAGAGTTTTTCAAATCTTGGTGATAACTGTGGGATCGCCGCCCTTAGTTCGTTTTCAATGTTCAACTTTGCCCTGTATTTGGTCTTGATGGAGGCCACTGCAGAAAAGCCCACCTCACAGAGGTAGGATGTGGCAAAAGGGAGGAGTATGGCCACAGCCTTTCCACCCAACAGTGGGTAGTCTTTTTCCACCCCAATCCAAAAGGCAGACAGTGACTTGGCCCTAAACTGCTGTTTGTATCCTATGTCTGAGGTCACATCAATGAACTGTTCCTGTTCAGTAACACTGAGATGAGCAGGTGGCCTTGTATTGAAGGGGTCTGTGATCCATTCATAGTGTGCCAAATCCATAACAGGAAAGTACCTCTGAAAATGTTGTTGGAGGGCAAAAATGTGTGAACGAATGCATGGCATGATTGTGTTGTGACTGTTGGTGTTATGGAGAAATGAATGCAAGTTCTGAAAGCAATCTGTTGTTCCCTCCTCAATCATCTTTCCCCACAGTTCCAATTTCCTTGTAAATGACTCCATTTTAGCGACAAGCTGAGGGAGATGGGTGTTGGGTCCTTGCATTTGCAGATTCAGTTCGTTCAGTTTTTGGAAAATGTCACTGAGGTAGGCAACTGTCATCAGGAACCGTTCGTCGTTGTAACAGAATGCCAGTGCATGATTCTCCTCCTCGAGAAAAATCCGTATCTCCTCTCGCAGCTCAAACACCCTGTTCAATACCTTCCAACGTGACAGCCATCGCGCTTCGCTGTGAAACAGAACTGCCGTGTGTTTGGAGCCCATTTCTTCACAGAGAGCAGCAAAGAGTCGAGCTTTAACAGGGCGTGTTTTGATATAATTGACAGTGGTGATTACGTCCGTCATCACCTTGTTCAGTTCGGGACTCACCTGCTTCGATGCCAACGCTTCTCGGTGAATCATACAGTGGGTCCACTGCACATTGGGGGACACACGCTTTATGAGCGCTTGTAGCCCACTGCGCTTCCCAGCCATAGCCTGAGCTCCATCCGTACACACTCCAACACAGCACTCCCACTTCAATTTTGCCTCTTGCAAATAAGTGTCAATCACTCGGAACAGTTCATCAGCAGTGGCTCGTGTTTTCACCTCCTTGCAGAATAGCAGATCCTCTCTCATGTCCTCTGTATCAACGAAACAGATGTACGTGATTAATAAACAGTCTCGGTTGCTGTCAGTGGCTTCGTCGACCTGCAGAGCAAACCGGGTGCTTGCACGTACTCGGTCGGTGAGCTGCTCCTCAATGTCGCCAGCGATGTCATGTATGCGTCTTCCAATCGTATTATTTGAGAGGGGGATCGCCCGTAACTTGTTTGCTGTTGCCTCGTCGACCATGGTCCTCACCATTTCAATGGCACAGGGCAGGATCACCTCCTCCGCTTCTGTGTGTGGCTTCTTGCTCTGCGCAAGGAGGTAGGCCACTTTGTAGGAGGCGAGCTGGGCACTGACATTGACAGACGCAACTTTAGTGAAGTTCACCCGTTGTGCCTGAAAGTTCAAAAGTTTCCTCCGAAAGAATTCAACCGGCTTGTCCTTGTGCTCGGGGTGTGCCGTGTCCAGGTGACGCTTCAGCTTGTTTGGCTTTAAACTTTCTGTCGCCAGCACCTTCAGACAGAGAACACACTGCGGTCGTTCCTCACCACCCACCAATGTGCTCGTAAAGCCCATTTCGATGTATGCATCATCATACCGCCTTATCTTTTTCGCTGCCGAAGTGCATGGGAACTCGTCCTTTGCAGCAGCCTTGCGTTTTGTAGGAAGCATGCGTAGAAACTTGTCCATGTTGTCATAAAGTCGCCGTCCGATGTTTTGTTCTGAATCTCAAAATAGGGACCTGTTTTATACAGTTTGTATTCACAGGAGGAGGGTTTGCTAATAACAACAACAATATCAGAGCAATCCAACAGATTGGCGGTTTAGCATAAATTGAATGGAATGACCGTGGCAGCTATACACTGAATGAAATTCATATTGGAGGGCGGGGAGCGATTATGGAGTGAAAGGGGGTGATTGGGTTCTATAGACTGATTTAATGACTCTCTGCCGGCTGACGCATTACCAACATTCTGACGCCATTCAAAACATTCCAATGCCTGTTTTTTTTTCTGTGTTATGCAAACAGTCCCCCCCCCTCCTAGAACTGCCACCTTATTGTGGTGGAGGGGTTTGTGTGCTTGAATGATCCTAGGAGCTATGTTGTCGGGGGCATTATGCCCCTGTTAGGGTTTCCCAAGGCAGACAGGTCCTAGGTGACAGGCCAGACCAAGAGCAGTTCACCAAAAAACCCCTATGGAGAAAAAATCCAGGACCATGACGTCGCCCGGTAGGACACAGCCGGGGCCCCACCCTGGAGCCAGGCCCGGGGTTGGGGCTCGTATGCGAGCGCTTGGTGGCCGGGCCTTTGCCCATGGGGCCCGGCCGGGCTCAGCCCGAAGAGGTGACATGGGCCCGACCTCCTGTGGGTTCACCACCCACAGAGGTAGCAGTAGGGGTTTGGTGCAGTGTGGATTGGGTGGCAGTCGAAGGCAGGGGCCTCGACGACCTGATCCCCGGACACAGCGACTGGCTGTTGGGACATGGAATGTCACTTCGCTGGGGGGGAAGGAGCCTGAGCTTGTGCGGGAGGTTGAGAGGTACCGGCTAGAGATAGTCGGGCTCACCTCCAAGCACAGCTTGAGCTCTGGAACCCAGCTCCTCGAGAGGGGCTGGACTTTCCACTTCTCTGGAGTCGCCCGTGGTGAGCGGCGGCGGGCTGGTGTGGGCTTCCTTATAGCTCCCCAGCTCAGCCGCCATGTGTTGGAGTTTACCCCAGTGAACGAGAGGGTCGCCTCTCTGCGCCTTCGGATTGGGGAGAGGGCTCTTGCTGTTGTTTGTGCCTACGGGCCAAATAGCAGTATAGAGTATCCAGCCTTCTTGGAGTCCCTGGGAGAGGTACTGAGGGGTGCTCAGACTGGGGACTCCATTGTGCTACTGGGGGACTTCAATGCTCACGTGGGCGATGACAGTGACACCTGGAGGGGCGTGGTTGGGAGGAACGGCCTCCCCGATCTGAACCCGAGTGGTGTTTTGTTATTGGACTTCTGTGCTAGTCACAGTTTGTCCATAACGAACACCATGTTCGAGCATAGGGGTGTCCATAAGTGCACGTGGCACCAGGACACCTTAGGTCGGAGGTCGATGATCGACTTTGTAGTCGTGTCATCTGATCTCTGACCCTATGTCTTGGACACTCGGGTGAAGAGAGGGGCTGAGTTGTCAACTGATCACCACCTGGTGGTGAGTTGGATCCGCTGGCGGAGGAGGAAGCTGGACAGACCTGGCAGGCCCAAACGTATGGTGAGGGTCTGCTGGGAACGTCTGGCCGAGCACTCTGTTGGGGAGGTCTTTAACTCCCACCTCCGGGAGAGCTTTTCCCAGCTTCCGAGGGAGGCGGGGGACATTGAGTCTGAGTGGACCATGTTCTCTACCTCCATTGTGGATGCAGCTGTTCGGAGATGTGGCCGTAAGGTCTCCGGTGCCTGTCGTGGCGGCAATCCCCGAACCCGGTGGTGGACACCGGAAGTAAGGGATGCCGTCAAGCTGAAGAAGGAGTCCTATCGGGCCATGTTGACCTCCGGGACTCCTGAGGCAGCCGACGGGTATCGGCAGGCCAGGCGTGCTGCAGCTCGGGCAGTTGCGGAGGCAAAAACTCGGAACTGGGAGGAGTTCGGGGAGGCCATGGAGAAGGACTATCGGTCGGCCTCGAAGAAATTCTGGCAAACCGTCCGGCGCCTCAGGAGGGGGAAGCAGTACTCTGCCAACACTGTTTACAGTGCGGGTGGGGAGCTGTTGACCTCGACTGGGGACATTGTCGGGCGGTGGAAGGAATACTTTGAGGATCTCCTCAATCCCACCGTCATGTCTTCCACTGAGGAGACTGAGGCTGATGACTCAGAGGTGGACTCGTCCATTACCCAAGCCGAAGTCACTGAGGTGGTTTGCAAGCTCCTCGGTGGCAAGGCACCGGGGGTGGATGAGATCCGCCCTGAGTATCTCAAGTCTCTGGATGTTGTGGGGCTGTCTTGGTTGACACGCCTCTGCAACATCGCGTGGCGGTCGGGGACAGTGCCTCTGGAGTGGCAGACTGGGGTGGTGGTCCCTCTTTTTAAGAAAGGGGACCGGAGAGTGTGCTCCAATTATAGGGGAATCACACTTCTCAGCCTCCCAGGGAAAGTTTACTCCAGGGTACTGGAGAGGAGAATTCGACCAATAGTCGAACCTCGGATCCAGGAGGAACAATGCGGTTTTCGTCCTGGTCGCGGAACACTGGACCAGCTCTATACCCTTCATAGGGTGCTCGAGGGTTCATGGGAGTTTGCCCAACCAGTCCACATGTGCTTTGTGGATCTGGAGAAGGCATTCGACCGTGTCCCCCGTGGTATTCTGTGGGGGGTGCTTCGGGAGTATGGGGTTCGGGGCTCTTTGCTAAGGGCTGTCCGGTCCCTGTACGAACGGAGCAGGAGTCTGGTTCGCATTGCCGGCAGTAAGTCAGACCTGTTCCCAGTGCATGTTGGACTCCGTCAGGGCTGCCCTTTGTCACCGGTTCTGTTCATAATTTTTATGGACAGAATTTCTAGGCGCAGCCAGGGGCCGGAAGGAATCCTGTTTGGGAACCACAGGATTTCATCTCTGCTTTTTGCGGATGATGTTGTCCTGTTGGCTTCTTCAAACCAGGACCTTCAGCATGCACTGGGGCGGTTTGCAGTCGAGTGTGAAGCGGCTGGGATGAGAATCAGCACCTCCAAGTCCGAGGCCATGGTTCTCGACCGGAAAAGGGTGGCTTGCCCTCTCCAGGTTGGTGGAGAAGTCCTGCCTCAAGTGGAGGAGTTTAAGTATCTCGGGATCTTGTTCACGAGTGAGGGAAGGATGGAGCGTGAGATCGACAGGCGGATCGGTGCAGCCTCCGCAGTGATGCGGTCGCTTTACCGGTCCGTCGTGGTGAAGAAGGAGCTGAGCCAAAAGGCGAAGCTCTCAATTTACCGGTCGATCTACGTTCCGACTCTCACCTATGGTCATGAGCTTTGGGTAATGACAGAAAGAACAAGATCGCGGATACAAGCGGCTGAAATGAGTTTCCTTCGCAGGGTGGCTGGGCGCTCCCTTAGAGATAGGGTGAGAAGCACAGTCACTCGGGAGGAGCTCGGAGTAGAGCCGCTGCTCCTCCACATCGAGAGGAACCAGCTGAGGTGGCTCGGGCATCTTTTTCGGATGCCTCCTGGACGCCTCCCTGGGGAGGTGTTCCAGGCATGTCCCCCCGGGAGGAGGCCCCGGGGAAGACCCAGGACACGCTGGAGGGACTATGTCTCTCGGCTGGCCTGGGAACGCCTCGGTGTTCTTCCCGAGGAGCTGGCCGAGGTGTCTGGGGAAAGGGAAGTTTGGGCTTCCATGCTTAGACTGCTGCCTCCGCGACCCGGTCCTGGATAAGCGGAAGAAGACGAGACGAGACGAGACGAGGCAAACAGTCCCATCTCTCCGCGACCCCCCTGGAGTCCCTCCGCGACCCCCAAAGGGGTCGCAACCCCCACTTTGGGAACCGCTGATTTAACCCCATCTTTTAATAGTTTGTCGGTGACTTGTGCTATTTTGAACACTATATCTTGCCTAGTAGTTGATTGCCAAGTTTTAATACTAAACAATGCTGAACTTGAGTCTGAAGCAATTACTACCTTTCCAGGCCTATGTACCTCCACCCATTGCAATGCTAGCCATACAGCTAGTAATTCAGCCATATAGACTGCTAAATCATCAGTAACTCTCTTACCAACTTCAATTTTAAGTTCTGGGATGACATATGCTACCCTTACTGTCCTATCTGTGTGCTTGGATGCATCTGTAAATATTTTAGTTTCTTCGCCATATTTTTCATTTAAATGCCACTGTACCCTATGCTTATCCATTTCCTTACTTTGCTTGTCTTCTAAAAGTTGAAAGTCAGTAGGCACCTCTTCAATGACCCATGGAGGTACAGCCGGCAATGACACTGTGGGACTTACTTTCACATCAGTGATCCTCATATCTTTCACTCTATCATTGATCGTCCAACCATAACTTCTTATTCGGTCATTCAACCGCTCTTGACAAGGCAGTAAAACAGACTGGCTCATGTGATCATCACTGTGGCCTTTCAGATTCGCCCAGTATACCAATGCTAACTGCTCTCTTCTGAGGTTAAGGGGCATTTCTCCCATTTCAACTTGTATTGCGGCCACTGGAGTGGTCTTCATAGCACCACAACACAACCTTAAAGCTTGGTTCTGAACCACATCTAGCTTATTCAGCATTGATTTAACTGCCGACCCATATATAAAACACCCATAATCCAACACAGACCTTATTAATCCTATATAGACGGTCCTTAAAGCATGTCTACTTGCTCCCCACTCTATTCCGCATAAGCACCTCATCACATTAAGGACTCTTTTACATCTACCAATCATATTTTCAATATGCAATGCCCATGTCAGTCTTTGGTCAAACCATATGCCCAGGTATTTAAATGATTCAACTCTTTCCAGTTCATGACCTGATATTGTGACTTTTACATCCTCCATAACCTTTTTCCTGGAAAAGACCATCATCTTAGTTTTTTGTACTGAAATTCTAAAACCCCATCGAATGGCCCATTTATCCACTGCAGTAACAGCTTGTTGAATCTTTTTATACACAAACTCAGTGTTTCTCCCTCTTTTCCAAAGGGCCCCGTCATCAGCAAATAAGGCTACCCCCACCTGACTCTCAACTTCATTAAAAATCCCATTAATCATAATAGAGAACAGCATAGGGCTAACAATGCTTCCTTGTGGAATACCATTTTCAGTCATATACTTCTGACTAGTCACTCCATTTACCTTCACCATCATGGTTCTATCCGTTAGGAAATCCCTAACCCAATTGAGCACCCTTCCCCTAAAACCCATGGTATGTAACCTTATCAGTAGTCCCTCCTTCCACATCATGTCGTAAGCCTTTTCTATATCAAAGAAAACTGCTACAACAATCTCTTTGTTTGCCTGCGCTCTTCTTATTACATCTTCTAAGACCACCAATGAGTCCATTGTGCTTCGACCCTTTCTAAATCCACTCTGGTAATTTAGTATCAGGCCTTTAAACTCAATTACATACATCATCCTGTCATTTATCATTTTCTCCATTGTTTTTCCCATCTGAGAGGTTAGAGCTATCGGTCTATAGTTACCTGGGAGTTGCGGGTCTTTACCAGGCTTCTTAATAGGAATGACAATGGATTCCTTCCAAGCTTTTGGGATAACTCCCTGTATCCATATTTTATTATACAAAGCCAGTAAGACTTCCTTTCCCTTATCAGAAAGGTTCTCCAGCATTGAATAACAAATTCCATCCCCCCCAGGAGAAGATTTACCTAATTTCCTAAGGGCGTTATTCAGTTCAGTACTTGTAAATAGCGCATTTAGCTCCCCTTCTATCATATCTGCACTTTTATCTGCTCTCATACATTCCTTCCGGTATTTTTCAACTGTCTCAGCTCTTGCTGTCCTTTCCTGTTGAGTGAGGTTTTCAGAACTATGAACTTTACTTAGTGCCTTTGCCATTATCTCAGCTTTTCCAACGCTACTAGTTATTATAGTATCACCATCAATTAATCCAGGATATCCATATTGCTTCCCTTTCCCTTTCATTCTCTTTATCATATTCCATACTTTTTCCACTGGTGTTTCTCGACCTATGGAATCACAAAACCTTCTCCAACACTCTTTCTTGGCCTGCTTGATGGTTCTCCTCACTACAGTCTGAGCTTTCTTGAATATGACCAAGTTGTGGAAGTTGTGGGTTTTCTTCAATACTCTAAACGCCTTATTTCTGTTTTTAACTGCTATTCTACATTCATTATTCCACCAAGGGACAATCCTACCAAGGCACACAGGTTTGGTTTTAGGAATGGCTACTGTAGCTGCTCTGAATATATTAGCACTTACATTTGTACATACATCTTCAATGCCCCCATTTATATCCACAACAGACAGTAAAGCGTCACTGCTTTCTCTAAATTTTTCCCAGTCAGCTTTCCCCAAAATCCATCTCTCGTTATAAACTTCTTCCTCAGATGTGACTTCTATTCCTATTTCTACCTTTATTGGGAAGTGGTCACTACCTACAGCATTACTTTCCATTACTCCCCATCCATACTTGTCTGCTAATGACTTTGTAACCAACGTTAGGTCTATTGCAGACTCTGTTCCTCTAGCCATATTCATTCTGGTACCTGAACCATCATTTAAACTTATCAGCCCCTCCCCATCAATGAACTCTAATATCACATCCACATTGGTGTCATTCTTGTCTCCCCACAAAGAACTATGTGCGTTAAAATCACCACACCATATTACCCTCCCTTTTGTGCCCTTCCAAATTTCTTCCAAATGGTTTAATTGCAATTGTCTACATGGATTATAAAAATTTATAATCTCAATACTTTCTTTCCCTGACCATACCTCTATCATTGAGTATTCCAGCTGCTTCCCTTTTTTAACCTCTCTATACTGGATACCAGTTTTTATAAATGTTATGATTCCCCCACCCCTACCACTGTCTCTGTCCCTCCTTACTGACGAATACCCTTTAATACTAAAATCCAGTGTTGGGATCAGCCAAGTTTCTTGTATACACATAATACTGGGTTTCATACTTAGGTTGTCAACATATTTCTTAAATTCCTGACCATTCTTTATTAAACTCCTTGCATTCCATTGTAGTATGAAAAAACTCATTAACCAGAACCACCACATTCTTGAGAGTATTGTGATCCATCAGACAGATTCAGAGCATCTCTGACTGCCTCCCACTGTATATCGTGAATGTTGAGGTACTTACTAGCTGCTTTGACTATATATTGAATTTTCTTTGTACGCTTGTCGGTTTGTGCTGTGCAGTTGATGACATAGGCCATAAACAAAACAAAATCTTTTTTAGGGACAATCAACGTCTCTTCTTTGATAGCCTCGCATTTTGTGCACTGTCCTCCCATTTTAACATCTTCCACTGGTACTGCTACCACCCTTTTTACAGACTTTGCCGCTTCCGCATATGTAATACCACGGGTGACTTTAATTCTCTGCACCTCCTGCATCCTTTTACTCACTTCGCAGCCTCTATATGCTGAGCTGTGTTCTCCCCCACAATTACAACACTTTAACCTTGCGTCCTTATCACACTGGCCATAGTCGTGCTCTCCACTACACCTACTGCACCTTTTCTTTCCCTTACAAACCGCAGCAACGTGTCCAAACCTTTGACATTTGAAACACCTAAAGGGGGGTGGAATATATGGTTTCACTTCAAAGCTCATGTAGCCTATAAAGACCCTTTTAGGAAGTTGGGATTCACCAAATGTCAACACAATCGACAAGCTATCAGTTAAGACTCCATCTCTTTTTGTTTTCAGCCGCTTTGCTTCCTTTACCTTGACATTACTGATATTTTGCTTGACAACATCGACTGATTCTGCTAACGGAATGCCTGAGATTACCCCTTTCACCTGCTTGTCATATGCCACCGAACACTGAACTTTATGGCCATTTAACTTATTCACCTTAACTGCACATCTTTGCTGTTCCTCATTCTTGCATACCACTATTAGACCACTTCTTATTTTCTTTGCACTCACCTCACCAAACTCCTTTTGTAGGGCAATGGTAAGTAGTGATGGACTCCAATCGTCAAAATTTGCTCCTTCCTTTAGCAGTTTCACAAAGACTATGTAGTCCGCTCCGATTCTGTCTACTCTTGCTTTCTTTTCTCCATCACCATAGTCAGGGGTGATTCTAGCATCTGATCTTTGGGGGTGCTTAGCCCCCAGAGCTGACAGAGGCACCTGGCTTGAACGACAGTGTCTCATCTCATTATCTCTAGCCGCTTTATCCTTCTACAGGGTCGCAGGCAAGCTGGAGCCTATCCCAACTGACTACGGGCGAAAGGCGGGGTACACCCTGGACAAGTCGCCAGGTCATCACAGGGCTGACACATAGACACAGACAACCATTCACACTCACATTCACACCTACGGTCAATTTAGAGTCACCAGTTAACCTAACCTACATGTCTTTGGACTGTGGGGGAAACAGGAGCACCCGGAGGAAACCCACGCGGACACGGAGAGAACATGCAAACTCCACACAGAAAGGCCCTCGCCGGCCCCGGGGCTCGAACCCAGGACCTTCTTGCTGTGAGGCGACAGCGCTAACCACTACACCACCGTGCCGCCCTGAACGACAGTGTTTCCATGTTTATTCCACATTTAGACTAGACTTAACTAGACAAGAAGACTAGACTAGACAAGACTAGACTTATGCAATGTTTTAACAGAAGCTGACCCAATAAACTATGATATCTACACATTTACAACCACTGACACAAATATTTACATTATATTTTTAACTAAACAAGACCTACTACTGCATTTGTAATGTTGGAGCTATTCATTTTGAACAGTGGTAATTGTTAATTAATGTGTTATTGTGTATTGTGCAATAATAGTGTGTATTATTATGATTTTACATTAGTTTACATTAGTAAACGCTATGTTACATTAAATAAAATTGACTAACACACGGTGGTCTAGCACCGTAGCACTTGTACAGCTCTGCACAAAAGTATCTCGATATGGATGATAAATGTTGTTTTTATCATTCTGTTCATAGACCAGGGAACATCAATATTGCATTATGCATATTATTGTGTTGTGTTTAACAATTGTAACTCCGGTCCGTACCTTCACATCTCGCTATGCCAGTAATACTAAGGTGCTACTTCGAGTTCCTCATCGGCGTGGAATCCAGTTAAAAAAAACACCATGTCGTAGCAAGCACTCGCACGGACAGGCAACCCAATCAGAGGGGACGCAAGGAGGAGAGGTATTTTACTGCTCATAGAACTATCACGTAACAGGTGAATTCAAGAACACACGCCCGCACACACATTCATTGCGCAGTGCGCAAGGGCACTTATTTCTGAAAATTATGTCCAAAAGCAGTGTTTTTGAGGGTGCTGAGCTAGGGGGTGCTGAGCTCGTTTTTGGGGGTGCTTGAGCACCCCCAAAAATAGGCTAAACACGCCCCTGACCATAGTTATGCATTTTCCCACTTTTCCGTTTATTACCCTTCCCTATTATGCTCCGTGAGCCATCCAAATTAATTATATTGTCAGTTTCAAATCTCCCGCTATCATCCATTCCCTCATCTTCCTCCTCACTACCTGACACATCACTTCCTGTCTCCTGACCATTCCCAGACCAGTTGCCACCAACCGCCCTTATGCCACTTCCTCCACTCCTCTCAGCCATCCTCCCGCACGCCTGGCAACTAGAGTAGCTCCCAACAGTTCTTAAGAAGGCCCTGGCTGATGGGAGAGGAGTGGTAGCAGGTGTGGGAGTGCCTTCAGGGAAAATGGCCTTCAACAGGGCAGGACTGAATTCCTGTCTCGGATCCAGCCTGGAGCTGGCATGGAAGTCCCAGCATGGAGCTGGCATGGAAGTCCCAGCATGGATGGACTGGACCGGACTGTGACACTTTCCAAATAAATGTTTTTTTTTTTTAATAATCTTCAATTTAGGATTTAGCCAAATACTAGAGGCCTTGTTTCAAAAGGGATCAAACACTATCAGCCCTGAGATTTTCCTCCATACCTTCTGAAGGTGAGATATGATTGGGTGAGCTTTGGTATACTTAGATGGATCTGTGGACAGGCAGTGAAGCAAATGGAGAAGAGCACATACAGACTACTCCATGTTGTACCATGGGGGGGTCTCTCACCGGAAGCAGTGCCCAGTGTGCCAGATGCCTCAGGGAAAATGCATAATAATAAAAAAAAAACTAATTTGGAAGTCCTAAACCACCATTCTTGACTGGTCTTTGTAATTTCCTCATATTCATACATGATCGCTTTCCATTCCAGAGAAATTCTTTAAATACCCCATCAAGTCTCTTAAAGTTACTGTCTGGAATCTCTAATGGAAGGGAGGAAAGCAGGTAATTAATCCGAGGCATGAGATTCATTTTGATTACATTAACTTTTCCCCATAAAGACAAATACAGTGACGACCAGCGCTTTACATCTATATCAAGCCTCTGTATTAAGGGGCCAAAGTTCACTTTAATAATATCATCCAATCTGGGGGGAAAAGGATACCCAAATATTTTAACCCTTGTTTGGGCCATCTAAATCTACTTGCCTGAAAGAGTACAGTTGGACAGTGCTTTGTTAAACGTACAGCCTCCGATTTATTCCAATTGACCTTATATCCTGAAAACTTCGAAAAAGCGTTAATCGTATCCAGCGAGGAGGGTATTGATACCACAGGGTCCAAAATCAGTAAAAGACTGTGGTCTGTATACATCAACAATTTATGAACAGTTCCATTATATATAACTCCTGGGAAGTTATTATCACCCCTGATCACTGCTGCTAAAGATTCCATCACCAAATAGAATAACAGAGGGCTAAGCGGTGAGCCTTGACATGTGCCTCTGCCCTATTCACCATATGATGATATGTACCCATTCGTTTGCACTGCTGCCTCTGGTCGATTACATAATAGACGCACCCACTTAATAAAAATTTTCCCAAAACCAAACATTTCTAAAGTCCTGAGCAAAAATCTCAATTCTACCCTATCAAATGCTTTTTCAGTGTCAAGCAACGCTGTAGCAATTGGTGAACTGGAATTTGAGACTGCCCACATAATATTAATAAAGCGCCTAATGTTGTCAGCTGCACTACGTTTATGAATAAAACCCACCTGATCTTCATGTACTAGAGGGGTCATTACCTTCTCGAGCATATTTGCAAGGACTTTAGACAAAATTTTGGTGTCATGCTCCACCCCGGACATCCACTACGGAGATTATGTGTCTCTGATGCCAGCGCCGAACCGGATCCAAGACAGGAATTCCCTCTCACCCGTATTCACTTCCTGGTTTTCACTGCTGTGTATAAATAAGCCGTTTTCAGACTCAGACTTTGCCAGAACGTCTTGTTTGCTTCTTTAGCTGTTTCTGTGCCTCTCTTACTGTTCATGGTTATTCTCTCTAGTGACTTTTTCTTGTTCATGGTTTTTGTACTTGTACTCTTCTGGTTTATGGTGTTTTTTGCACAAAAGGTTATTTCAGATTAATGGTTTCTTACACTAAGGGTCTTTTCTTGTTCATGGTTTTTTGCACCAGTGTTTTTGTCAAATTGTTTGTCTTATTTTGTCCAGACTATTTTTGCCACTTGTTTTTTGTCCTGTTTGTTTACCTTCTTGCTATGCCCTTTTTCCCCTGAATTAAATCATATTATTTATTGGATTACTGTCTGTGTTCTGCTTGTGGATCCTAACTTCACCATACCTCCACCCACCCTAACATTTGGGATCTAACGGAAGAAGGGAAATTGGACGATAGTTCTTACAGTCACATGGATCCTTATCCTTTTTAAGAATAAGTGTAATTAGCCCTAATCATACCGGCATATTTTGCAACCTATTCATACCGGGTGGGGTCGGTTACGACCCCGTTATTTTTAGCCAAATATCGTTACATTTTATGTGTAGACAACAAAAGCTTCATAAGAGATCGATATTCTTTATTAAACATCTTGTTAGAGATCCACAAATACTATTCTATGTATATCTAGGACACCAATTTGATTCAACCAAACCTATTTTTTTCAAAAATCTGAAATTACTTTCTGACTCTGAGGATGAACAGCATTGTACTCAGTAGTCTTCTGGCGACCCTCTCTATTTGTCTCTTGGACAATCTGAATCACTACTGGCTGGGTGATAAAAAGCTGGAAAGACTGCAGTATATCAGTACATCTTCCTTCTGGTGTGATTCCAGGGGCCTGTCTCAAAATATCCTGGGCTCGCCTTTGTCCCTGCAGTGGCTGGGCCTCATCCCAAACAGTTCCATCTTTACCAATTATGTGGTCTTGGTCCACAGCAGGGTTGCTGGGCTGGGCTGGGCTTGGCCTTGGGGAATTGTACCATTGTCCTGGCCTCGCCCATAACCTCTGCCATGGCCTCTTCCCCTTCCTTGATTTATTTCAGCCTCTCTGTCATCAGGGCGTTGTTGATTTCCATGGTGTTCAACCTCTGGATCATTATCACTGGCACTCTCAGTGTCACCTCTGTCTGATGCTTCAGATATGTGGTTTGCTTCTTCCTCAGAGTCGGATTCATTTGGTTCGCTCTCATCTGTGGTACTGTCCTGCTCTAAGAGTCTTTGAATCTCTTCTCTTCTCAAGTATCTCACTACTCTTGGTCTGCCTGCCATATTTCAATCTGAAAAGACAAAATTGGGTAAATACACTGAATAAAAAACAAGTACTATATTATACCTCCTGACTCCCAGCAGTTCAAATTTGTTCTCTCTGGAGGACATTTGTAAACCTGAATATCTCCCACCCCTTACATAGTACTGAGCTAACTCCTACTGTGCCTTAAAGAGGACATTTAGAACTTTTAAATGATACCTCATTTGTAGAGGTGGGGTTTTGGGAACTTCCTTTTCCTCTGCAAAGAAAATGGCTTCCCTCACCACAAAGGCATTTTACGGTCAAAGGAAAAGTGCGTGCATAATACTTTAAACTTAACAAATGTTGTCTTCAAATATTGGTGTTATGTTTTACATGAACCTCTTAAGAACACATTAAATCAATTTATGAGTTAATGTAACATGTTTTACCACAATATTTTCCCCTTTTAAGAAATGTCCTCTGTAGTGGACATTTGTAGTTGCTTTTTCTATTTTGTTCTGTATTTTTTGCAAATCAGAAGGCAGGGAGTCACTATCAGAGGCAGAGAAGATTTTACTGCAAATTGTTGAGGGAAACTCAGATTTTGAGTTGTCTGATGAGGAAGAGCAAGGTGGGGTGTTTGAAGGTGAAGCAGAGGCAGAGGATTCAGACAGCTCTGAGGATGAAGGTGAAGCAGGGCAAGTACAGGCAGAGGAGCAAGAAGATGCCGGATGCTCATCATCTTCGTCCAGCCGTCGTCCACTATGGAGCAAGACTACAATGTACACATTGACTTTATATTTTCATACAAATACATTACAATTTACAGAAAACATTTTTCACTTGGGCGGCACGGTGGTGTAGTGGTTAGCGCTGTCGCCTCACAGCAAGAAGGTCCGGGTTCGAGCCCCGTGGCCGGCGAGGGCCTTTCTGTGTGGAGTTTGCATGTTCTCCCCGTGTCCGCGTGGGTTTCCTCCGGGTGCTCCGGTTTCCCCCACAGTCCAAAGACATGGAGGTTAGGTTAACTGGTGACTCTAAATTGACCGTAGGTGTGAGTGTGAATGGTTCCATTTACGGGTCGCTGCCCAGTTCGCCAGTATGTACCAGGCAAACCATACCCGACTGGATTGACGGTGTTTGTCTTGGAAACACCAAATGGTCTGATCCTAGACTTTGTGGTCTACCAAGGCAAAACCGCCTTTAGAGTCACAGAAGGACAGGGCATTGGAAAACAAGCTGTCCTTCACTTGGCGAATCTGTTCCCCAAGGAACGCACCTCTTCTTTGACAGGTTCTTTACAAGCGTGAACCTCCTGGAAATCTTGAATGCAAAAGGGTTGACCGGTACTGGAACTCTCATGAAGAACAGAGTTCCAAATGATTGCAACATCATAGCGGACAGGCCCTTCACAAAGAAAGGAAGAGGGGCATCGGAGATGGTGGTCAGACGAAGTCCTCCTGAAGTTGCCGTCTTAAAGTGGATGGATAACAAGCCAGTGGCCATGGCATCAACTGCCTATGGCATCAAGCCAGAGGACACACACAGGAGATGGTCTAAGAAAGGCAAAAGGTTTGTCCAGGTGTCAAGGCCACAGGCATTTGCTGAATACAACACTAATATGGGTGGCGTGGACTTGGCTGACAGGATGCTAAGCTTCTACAGGATGGCCACTCGCAGTCGGAAATGGACAGTGCGTGCAATTTTCCACTTTTTTGATCTGGCAATCACCAATGCATGGCTTCAGTACAAAACTGATTGCCAGATTCTGGGAAAGAAAGCATTGAAGTTTCTTGAATTCAAAATGTTCCTTGGTGAGCAGTTGATTACTCGGGCCCAAGCAGGAGTTGCAAGTGACAGTGAGGATGACTACACTCCCCCACGTCAAAAGTGGAAACCACAGCCAAATGCAGCTCTGAGATACTATGGGGCCATCCATCTCCCGGAGATGGTAGATGAAACACATGCATCAAGGTGTCGCAGATCTGGTTGCAAAAGTAAAACCTATGTGATGTGCACCAAGTGCAAGGTATTCCTTTGTGTCTCAAAGAAGGGGAATTGCTTTTTGAAATATCATACCCCATGAATCAATCAGAAATACATCAAAGATCACAATATAAACAAAAAAAACCCTGATGTTTGATGTCTCACTCATGTATAGAAGTGTGACTCATTTGTAAGTGGAATTGTTTGTATTTTCATTTACAGATTGTGATTATCATACTATTTCACATGTATGACGTTCCGATGTCCACTGTAGAGGACATGTTATATCTTAAAAATAAAAACTTTTTTTTTCATAAAAACTCTTGTCAATGTCCTCATTCCCTTTCAAACAATTGGGGAAGTTAAAAAAAATAGAGATTTAAAAACTTTTTCCCCCTGGTAGTCAGGAGGAGCTAAATAGTGAAAAATGAGTCGGGTCGTTTATGATCACAATGGTTTTTGGTCCGATAAAAAGCAGGCATCGAGGGCACAAAGAATCCAGATGCGTATCCTGTAACCTGCAAAAAATGTGAC
This sequence comes from Neoarius graeffei, assembly GCF_027579695.1. NCBI lineage: Eukaryota > Metazoa > Chordata > Actinopteri > Siluriformes > Ariidae > Neoarius > Neoarius graeffei. Next base: position 12,980,541 of record NC_083570.1, read on the forward strand.
AAATTCATGAAATTTCATGAAAAAATAATGCATATTAAATTTTTTATCCTAAAAAATAGACGTCCGGGGTCGGAAACGACCCCGCCCGGTATGATTAGGGTTAAAGCATTTGATGAAGTAGCTGGTAGCTCCCCCCTCTCAAATGCCTCATTCTACATATTAAGTAGCAAAGCTGTTAGTTCAGAGGCATAGCGTTTCAAAAATTCAGCTGTAAAGCCATCTGGTCCCGGGGCTTTTCCATTTGGTAGTCCTTTAATTCCTGTAATATAGTTAATGTTACTGAGTTATCGTGAGAGTAGACGAGAACAAGACCGACATGGCAGCTAGTATGTAAAATGGATGTGTGTTAATAAAGTAAACATAAACAGTCCTTGAGTTCAGTTTTATTTAGACAAAACATTTGGTGACGAGGAGACAGTTTGCTAAGAACCCAGAATCAAGGAAGGACAACAGGGATTTTACGTCCATGCCGAACAAGTGAGACGAAAATTACTTGTAGCAGAGCTATGTCGGATAATGAACAGCAGCAAAGAGCCGCGCAATTAGGACCCAGCTACGCTCAACCGGTTCCGCTGAACCTTGGAGCGTCTGATTTATTCACAGAGTATAACCTGTGGAAGGACTCTTACAGCTTTTTCGAAGTTGCCAGTGGAACTATTAATGCACAGGATTTGGTGAGGAGAGCTACTCTCAGACGCGCAGCTTGTGAACAGGCAAGGCAGGCAACTGCTTGGGGCCCCCTGGCCCAGGGGCCCCCCGAGAGTCAGGGCCCGAGGGCTTATTTATTTTGTTTTTTATTGGTTTTATTATTCTGTATTTTCACATTTGGAATTTAAAAAACTTTGGTTTCATACATTTTTTGTTGGTGTCAGATTATTTATAACATATTGGTGATGAACACTGGTCAGAAGGGCCCCCTGGAAATTTTTGCTTGGGGCCACAACAGACTCTAGAATCGCCTCTGGCTACTCTGCTGCATTGTATAGGAGCGCCTATGCAGAGGATTTTCGCAAATCTACCGGGAAACAAAGGTACATATGCACAGACTGTTGCCACTGTAGATGCATATTTCACTCCACAGAAAAATGTAGTTCTAGAGAGACACAAGTTTAGGCAGAGAGCTCAGTGCCCTGATGAGTCAGTAGATGCTTTTGTGAATGCATTGAGAGAACTGGCGAAATCATGTGACTTTGGCACACTGGAGAACGACATGATAAGAGATCAGATAGTGGAGAAATGTGCCATGAAAAAGCTGCGCGACAAATTGTTGCAGGAGGATGGACTGAGTTTAGACAAAGTACTGTCAACTGCAAGAGCTTTTGAAGCAGCACAGGCAGAATCCAAACTTTTCACGGAGAGTGCTGGTCACAGAGCAAGAGACAACCAGGTTCATTTCACGAAGAAAAGTGTGCGTGCGGATCGCGGACAGAAGGCTGGAACAGCGCGAGGAGGGAGAAGCAGCCAAGAGCAAGTCAACAGCGACACCCAGCGTTACAGATGTGGAATGGACACTCACACAGCAGATGAATGCGGAGCCAAGACAGCGACGTGTCTTTTCTGTCAGAAAACAGGACATTATGCACGCATGTGTTTCAAGAAGAAAACGAAAGCACAAGCAGAAAAGAACAGTGACAAAATTAAAGACAGAAATAAGGAGAAAGAAATGAGAAAGTCAGGTAAACCAGTGAGAGCAGTAGTACAGGATGCTTTCAGAGTCAGATGAGTTTATCCATGCTGTAGATCCTGAAGGTACTGAGACAGTCAAGATAAATGGACAATGGCTGAAAATGGTCATAGATACAGGAAGTGGTAGAAACTTCATAGGAGAGGACCAGTATAAAAGAACAATGTCCGCTAGAACAAAACTGAAGCCAACCAAGAAGAGATTTTATGCCTATGCTCAAACTACTCCACTTAAATGTGTAGGTTACTTTGAGGCAGAAATGAGATGGAAAGACAACGTAGTCAAAGATAACATATATGTGATAGAAGGAAATGTAGAAGCACTGCTAGGTAGAAAAACAAGCTTTGAGTTAAAGATACTTAACACAGGAGAAAAAGTGAACACAATAGGGCAGACAGAGAGATTTGGCGAGCTTGTTAAAGAGTACCCACTAGTTTTCAAAGGACTAGGACAGATCAAAGGTTACAGGCATAAGGTTACAGTCAATGAAAGAGTCCCGCCTGTGGCACAGGGTTTAAGGAGAGTCCCTTATCCTATGTTAGAAGCTGTAAACCAGGAGTTAGACAAGATGCTTGAACAAGGCATAATAGAGGAAGTGAATGAAGGATCAGAATGGGTTTCTAATATCTTGATCGTACCCAAGAAAGACACAAAAGAAGTAAGGCTATGTGTAGACCTCAGGGAAGTGAATAGAGCAGTGATCAGGGAAAGACACCCAGTACCAACAGTAGATAGCATCTTACAGGCAGTGCAAGGAGCAAAAGTGTTTGCTAAGCTAGATGCACGGAAAGGGGTTTTGGCAGTGTGACATAGCCCCAGAATCCAGACCCCTGATGACATTCATCACACACAGAGGGTGCTACTGCTTCAGAAAAGTTCCCTTTGGATTATCGAGTGCACCGGAAGCCTACCAGAAGGCTATGGACTCTATGTTATGTGGATTGCCTGGCACTGTCTGCTCCATGGATGATGTAGTGGTCTTCGGAGAGAACGAAGAGCAACTTGAACAGAGACTGAGACAAGTCTTTCAGAGATTCAAGAACAGAGGTCTAAACCTCAACAGGGACAAGTGCATCTTTGGACCACAACAGATTGAGATATTCGGACACATGATCACCGCTGAAGGAATCAAACTAGACCCGAGAAAGGTCAAAGCCGTCTGCAAAGCACTCAGACCTGAGAACATCCAGCTACTCCACTCATTCCTAGGAACCTTTGGATTTCTGATGAAATTCATACCAAACTATGCAAACTTATCAGAACCACTATGGAAGCTGACTAGGAAAGGACAAGCATGGGAGTGGACAAATGAAACAGAGAGATCATTCCAAGCAATGAAAGAAGCATTGGTGAGTGAGCCATGCCTGGCCTACTTTAAACTAGATGCACCCACAGTAGTTATTAGTGATGCAAGTCCAGTAGGATTAGGTGCAGTTTTGCTACAGACCCAATCAGATAGACAGAACAAGCCAGTAGCCTATGCAAGCCATTCCTTGACCCCAACAGAATGTCGTTATTCTCAGATAGAACGTGAGGCTTTAGGATGTGTATGGGCTGTGGAACATTTTAGAACGTACTTGTGGGGGGCCAAGTTTACTCTGCAAACAGACCACAAACCCCTCATTTACATGTTCAACCCAGGGAAAGCAACGCTGTCACCACCACTAATACAGAGACTTTGCTTGAGACTTCAACCAAATGACTGCAAGATAGAACACACAGTCAGAAAGTCCAATGTAGCTGATTCACTTTCACGACTTCCTTTACCAGAGACAGAGCACAATGAGTATGTGGAAACGTATGTGGACAGAGTGTTGTCAGTGACAATGCATGAGGTACAAGCCATGAACCTTGAGGACATAAAACAGAAAATGACAGAGGATGACACACTGAAGCACCTAAAGACAATTGTGGAGACAGGAAAATGGCCGAACCCAGTTCCAGAGGAATTACAGCCTTATAACAGATGCGCTGGAGAGTTGTGCACATATGATGGACTTGTGCTGAGAGGACACAGGATAGTGCTACTGTACCAAGAGCAATGGTGAAACAAGCACTGGGGATCAGACACGAGACTCACCAAGGGGTGATCCATACAAAACAATATCTGAGGATCAAATTCTACTGACCCAATATGGACCTAGATGTAGAGAGACTGATCAGAAACTGCTCCGCCTGTGTGCTCAACCAGCCACTACATGAAGATCAACCCCTCCAACCACTAGAGCTACCACCGAGACCATGGACTAAGATAGTTGTTGATCTGGTAGGTCCTATCCAAAACCAGTACGTACTAACTGTGATGGACTACTATACTTCCTTTCCAGAGGCTGTAGTTATTTCGGACATTTCCTCAGCCACTGTAGTTTCAGAACTGACTAAGATATTTGCTAGATTTGGCTACCCCCTAGAGGCTGTTACTGATAACGGCAGGCAGTTTGTAAGACAGCTTTTTGAGTTATTTCTTAAGTCATGTGGAATTAAGCACATCAGAGCATCACCGTATTATCCAAAGAGCAACGGAAAGATTGAGAGATTTCACAGATACCTGAAGAAAGCTTTCAGAGCAACCAAGTGTGAAGGAAAGACATGGAAAGAAGAACTTCCAAAGATACTAATGGCATACCGTTCAACACCACACAGAGCGTCAGGAGAAACACCAGCCATGCTCATGTTTGGACGAGACATCCGCACTAATTGTCCAAATCTGGAGAAGGAAGGTGGAACTCCAAAAGAAAAGGAGAAAGCAACAGAAATCAGAAATCATCACGAGGAATACAAAACTAAAATGAAACAGTATGCTGCCAGAACAGCAGAGCAAAGGAGCATAACTTCAAAGTTGGTGACGTAGTCTACATTGCCAGTATGGAGAATGGAAAGCTGGATCCCACATTCAGAGACATTCACTATGTACTACTGAGAAACACCGCCAACAACTCCTTTGAAATGGTCAACACAGAGGATGGATCAAAAGTGATCAGGAATGTCAAACATCACCACACACCTGTGGTAATGAACTTTGATGCTTCTAAGCCTCCATTGGTCCACAACGCTCAAATCAACAATGACACAGTGGATGTGCCGATTGCTGAGACCGCTCCAGCAGTCGAGACCCCTCCTGAACCTGATCCACCTGCGTCTGAGGTCATCACTACCAGGAAGGGCCGTGTCATCAGAAAGCCCATCAGATACAGAGAGACTTGAAAATTGGGGGGGACTACCTTTGGTTTGTTAATGTAAAATAGAAATGAATATGTTTTGATTTATTGACAAGTTTTGTGTCACTGTGATTTGAAAAGAGAATGTTTTTGATTTGGAAAGTTTGAAACAATGTGATTGTTTCGAGATTTATTTTGAAGGAAACTTTTATGTTACAGATAGGCTTTTGTTCTAAACAAGGGAGGAAAATGTAGTATAGTTAATGTTACTGAGTTATCGCAAGAGTAGACGAGAATGAGACAGATATGGCAGCTAGAATGTAAAATGGACGTGTGTTAAAGTAAACATAAAACTGAACAAAAGAACTGTTTATTTAGACATCACAACAATTCCCCTAATAACTTCTTCATTGGTTATTGGGTGGTCAAGGTTGGTCTTTTGTGATTCGTAATAATCTGGGAAGATCTACTCCTTGGAAAAATGTTTCTATTCACTCTTCACCATTTTTAGAGTCTGCTGTATATCATTTCTCATAAAACTCTCTAAACCCATTATTAATCTCTACAGACTTGACTTTTAGTTCTCCCTTCTTTGATCTAATCGACTATAGTTCTTTCTATTTGAAGCAATTTGCCAATAGTTTACCCGCTTTATCCCCCGATTCGTAATAATTTTGTCTCGTCCTGAAGAGCCAGAACTCTACTTTCTGTGACAGGATGCAGTTATACTCATATTTCAGTCGCATTAGGGCCCTGAAATCCTCAGAATTAAAGTTCCTTTTTCAGTTAATCCCAACCTTATTAACTTTTTCTTCAATTTCAGCTTCTTTTGCAAAACTCCTCTTTTTCTGATGTGAAGCATATTGAATAACATAGCGCCTCAGTGTAGCTTTCAGGGCTTCCCAGGCAATCCCTGCAGAGGGAGCTGTGGGTTCATTTGACTCAATATATATCTCATTCTCATCTCATTATCTCTAGCCGCTTTATCCTTCTACAGGGTCGCAGGCAAGCTGGAGCCTATCCCAGCTGACTACGGGCGAAAGGCGGGGTACACCCTGGACAAGTCGCCAGGTCATCACAGGGCTGATACATAGACACAGACAACCATTCACACTCACATTCACACCTACGGTCAATTTAGAGTCACCAGTTAACCTAACCTGCATGTCTTTGGACTGTGGGGGAAACCGGAGCACCCGGAGGAAACCCACGCGGACACGGGGAGAACATGCAAACTCCACACAGAAAGGCCCTCGCCGACCCCGGGGCTCGAACCCAGGACCTTCTTGCTGTGAGGCGACAGCGCTAACCACTACACCACCGTGCCGCCCCTCAATATATATCTTAATTTGATTTCTTAGGGCCTCCTTAAACTCAGATTCTTGTAATAGAGACGAATTAAATCTCCACCTAGTCATACGAATCCTGTCGCTGAAGGGCCGCACCTGCAGGCTAACTAAGGCGTGGTCTGATACTAAGATGCTCCCAATAGAACAGGAAATTACTGATTGCAACAAGTTTTTGGAAATGAGAAAAAAAAAGTATTTGGGAGAATGTTGTATGTGATGGTGAAAAAAAAGTAAAATCCCTTCCTTTTGGATTTAACAAACTCCAGACATCTATATAACCCAGGGACTCAGCCATATGTTTCACTGTCAGCGAAGCCTTAGACATCCTAATTGAGGTAGTACTACTACTTACATGTCAACTTATACAGTTTCCCCATATATTGTACGGGAAAATGCAATTTTTTGGCTAATACGGCATACACTGATTTTCATACGGGAAAATTACGTTTTGTATCATCTGAGATTTTTTCCTTTATGCCGAGAAATTTTCTTAGCATCCCCCATTTATTTTTTCAAACACGCATACCCAATGAAACAGAACTATTTTCGATTTATGGTTTTCTAGTTGCACGTGGTTTTCTTGGTCATTGATTTGTGGTTGAGCAGTCCTCGTGTTTCATGCATGCCCAATCATTGAAACGGAACTATTTTCGATTTGTGGTTTTCTAGTTGCACATGGTTTTCTCGGTCATTTGTGGTTGAGCAGTCCTCGTGTGCACATCAAATTTGACAAGTTTTATCTTTTAAAAATGGCATCTGGAAACGCAATGGCAAAGAGAAAACGTGCTGGAACTGGACATCTGAAGGAATGGGAAACTCTGGATGGAGAATACAAAGGATGGATCCAGGCGTCTTCGAATGGCCCCCAATATTCACTCCGTGTTCCGTGCAGAAAGCACATTAAAGTGGCAGCTTCAGGTTTTTATGACCTGAAATGGCATTTCCAAACCAAGGCACATATAGACTGTGTCGTTAAATGCAGGACCTTCAAGTCTATGGAGCAGCATTTTGGCGCAAGTCCATTGGCTCAGACTGCCCAGACTTCTGTGATGGCTGCAGAAGTTATGTTCTGCCAATTTCTCATGGAACACAGCATCCCCCTGACTGTGGCGGACCATTTTTCTTGGCTAGCAAAAAAAATGTTTCCCGATTCAAAGACTGCACAGGTAAGCGTTTTTTTTTTCTTTTTAGTTTTTACTGTTTGCATGTAAGAAAGCTTCCTCCATTATTATGATAATTTAGGGAGGCGGTACTGGGAGGCACCATTTATACAACGGCAACTGTAGTTACCCAGCAATTTCGCTTCCCTAAACATTTTAATTGCTGATAGACATTTTATCCTCCTGAGAACCAACCCATAGACTTGTGTCCTCTATAGTTGACATTTGTTTTATGTGCACACCCTCTTACTCTTTCAAGCTATTCACTTGAATCCTGATGTATTGTAAAGAGTGCATCCTTTTTTTTTAAAAAAAAAATCTAAATTGTAAGTTGTTTTTTTAACCCTACCTAGTAAGGAAATCACAACAAAAGAGAAATTGAGATGACCAACACTCGTTACTACCATCAGTCGTCAGTAAACCGGAAAAGTATTGAATGAAGAGTAATAGTGGTAATGACCGTTGGTAACCTGTCTCTTAAATGTGTAGTAGGGGATGGAAGCAATTTAACACCATCTACATGTTTGCCGTGCTCTGATTTTCTTTTATTGACCAGGAGAATAATCTGTACTTGCCAGTTATGTACGTAGACCTAACTTTTTATTCATTTGTTGTTCACCCAGGATTTTGCATGCAAACAAATGAAGACGACCATGGTTGTCAAAGGAAGTTTAGCCCCTGCTTATACAAATCCTGTCGTCGAAAAAATGCGCCAGCAGCCGTTTAGCCTTATGATAGATGAGAGCAATGACAGAAACAGCACCAAGCACTTGGTCATTCTGGCACGCATTTTTGAAGATGTCTGTGTAAAAACCAGAATGCTGGTAAAGCTTCAGCGATATTTGAAGCTGTTGACAGCTTCATGAGGTAAGATTCATGAGGTGCAGTAAGATTCATCAGGAAAGATTCTGTTTTGACCAGGCTCCAAGCAGAAAGTCCCAAGATTAGGTATGTTTTATGTGTCATAAGTTGATATATTTTATATATATAATATATGTATATATAATAATATGCACCAAAATTTTATCAGAATAGTACTCCAGTACTGTACTTATTCTACTGTTATTTCTGTTTCAGCTTTGGCTGCATTTGCCACTGGGCAAATTTTTGTGTGAAGGCCGGTGTGAAGGCGCTGCCATTTAAAGTAAATGACCTTCTGGTGGATGTGTTCTACTTTTTCCACCACAGCTCAAAGTGCATTCAGGACTTCCAGGGGCGTGTTTAGCCTATTTTGGGGGGTGCTCAAGCACCCCCAAAAACGAGCTCAGCACCCCCTAGCTCAGCACCCTCAAAAACACTGCTTTTGGACATAATTTTCAGAAATAAGTGCCCTTGCGCACTGCGCAATGAATGTGTGCGCAGGCATGTGTTCTTGAATTCACCTGTTACGTGATAGTTCTATGACCAGTAAAATACCTCTCCTCCTTGCGTCCCCTCTGATTGGGTTGCCTGTCCGTGCGAGTATTTGCTACAACATGGTGTTTTTTTTTAACTGGATTCCATGCCGATGAGGAACTCGAATAATAATAATAATAATAATAATAATAATTAGCAAATTAATCAAAACAGACGCTGAAACGTACATGCACGAAGCAAACAATTAAACAAATGACTATCAAAAGAACACTACCAAAATATAACAAATATAACAAAAAATATAAACTAATGTAAAATCATAATAATACACACTATTATTACACAATAACACACTAATTAACAATTACCACTGTTCAAAATGAATAGCTCCAACATTACAAATGCAGTAGTAGGTCTTGTTTAGTTAAAAATATAACGTAAATATTTGTGTCAGTGGTTGTAAATGTGTAGATATCATAGTTTATTGGGTCAGCTTCTGTTAAAACATTGCATAAGTCTAGTCTTGTCTAGTCTAGTCTTCTTGTCTAGTTAAGTCTACTCTAAATGTGGAATAAACGTGGAAACACTGTCGTTCAAGCCAGGTGCCTCTGTCAGCTCTGGGGGCTAAGCACCCCCAAAGATCAGATGCTAGAATTGCCCCTGAGGACTTCAAAGAATTTCAGCAGTTTACAGAGGTTATCTAACAGACCTATCGTATCACTAAAACATAAGGAGTCTTTGAGATTCTCTTCTGGTAGTCTTCCTGCTTTTCCTCAATTAATTGTTCTACATTAAATTCTCGGTAAAGGAGCAGCAGATCTTGAAGCACTGTCCTACCCATCGGCTCGTCCTAGAGAAAGTCTGCAACCACCTGCTGAGCGAACTGCCGAAATTGCGAAGCTACTTTGCCAGTCATAAAGATGTTGAGAAACTGGGCAAAGTCAAGTCAATAAATGACAGGCTACAGGAACCCTTGACTGAGCTGATGCTGTTGTTCCTGCAGTACATTATGCCAGTGCTCAATTGGTTTAACATCCTTTTTCAAGGAGAGGATTGCATGGTTGGCAGTCTCCTCCCCGAGATGGACAGGCTTCTACGGAAGTTTGCTGTGAAGTTCTTGGAGCTGAAGCATGTCATGTCCTGCAGGAACCTTAGGGAATTTTATGCGGGCAACCAGGAGCTGCAGCAGTCCGATGACAAGCTGGCAGTGGGTCCTGCAGTCAGATCTCGCCTGCTGGAGCTAGAGGAAGACCTGGATGCAAAAACTGTCCAGGGTTGTCTCCTACTCTGTCAGAGGATTTTATGAGGCTGCTGCCAGGAAAATGATGGATAAATTTCCATTTGACAGTGAAGTGTTGGTCAATCTTGCATTGTTACATCCATCTAAAAAGGATGACCTGGACTATAGTGGTGGTGTCAATTTAACTTCCTCTTTTGGCTTTTACCTGGACCTGGAGCAGTTGAAGGAGGAGTGGGAGGACTTTCAGATTATGCCAGATGATGTTGTGCCATGCAGGGCAAATGATGGCAAAAAAGTACCAATAGATGTACTGTATATTGGGGAAAGGTCTTCGATGTAAAAACTACTCTGGGTGTTGCCAGGTTTCCAATGCTGAAACAACGTTTTACTGCTTTGTTGTGCCTCCCACATAGCGATGCAGATAGTGAGAGGGCTTTTTCATTGGTTAGGAAGATTCCTACTGAGTACAGAAAAAATATGGCTGCAGACACATTAACTGCATATCTGCAAATTAAAATGAACTGCGATGAGGAGCTACAACTGCTACCCAAGCAGTGATATTATAGCTAGTGCCAAATCTGCAACATCTCTGTACAACAAAGAACACTCCAAAAAGGAATAAGATTTAAATTCTTGTTATAAATTACTGGGAAGATTTTCAATTTAACTTCATTACTTATTCATATTTTCACTTATCCTTGTTTACATAATATACTTGATGTGGTTCAGTCATCTTTAGTTGACTTAATATTGATTTAATATTAATACATTTTATTTGCAAAATTTACATCAATCATTTTGGTATTACTGATACAATGTATATTAAATAATTAAGTTTATAGTTCAGTCATTCTCTTGAGTAGATAATTGTTTACTTGACTGTACATATAGTCCTTTTTAATTCAGTTGTTTTCTCTGGGATCTAAAATTTCTTTTTATTCAGTACATGCTTATTTGATCCCTTTAACTTGATGCAGTGTGATAAATATGCCTATTACAATAGGAGTGTATAATGTGGAATAAAACAATTGGTGCTTTGGATACTGGATTTTTTTCTCGTGGTTCAGGGCTCACGGGTGTATGTAAGGGAAAAGTACAGATTTTGTAAGAGCATGGGTAACTAAAGGTTGACATGTATGTAATAACCCTCTTAGATCTGTAATTCAGGGTTTTAGTGGCGATTCGAGGGAATGTGGGGCCCCAGGCAGGAAAATGCAACAGGTTCTCCTGCCATTTTTTTCCTTCTTTATTGTAATTTTGTGACCCGGATGCCTTTATAAAGGATCAATATGATTAGGCAACTCCAGGATAACTGTCTGAAAGTGCTGGTGTTATATTCTGTGTGCTGGTTCTGGTACTAGATCAGTTTTCCTCATGAAATAAATCACTGTTACGTCATGTAGGCTACAACAGAACACCTTGGCTTTTACACTCAGCAAATACTTGTCTTTAAATTTAAAAGACGAAGCTATCAAGACAATCTGACAAATTCTAGCATGAGAACATAACTCACATCATGAAGGAAAACACCAATCACACATGATCTCTGTACTCCTCCTCCTTCTCTCTCTCTCTCTCTCTCTCTCTCTTTAATTCTTTCCCTTCCCTTTCTCTCTCTCACACACACATGCACAGAAGCAGGACGTGACTCCTCATTTCAGAGGAAACAAAACTCAGAGTCCCTCTTTCAGGGTGTGAGTTCAGGAAAATGGCAGAGGCCAGTATTTCAGTAGATCAGCTGAAATACAGAGTGGTGACGTGCAGTGAGAGAAAGCAGCCATACTCTGATCATCCAGAGAGATTTGACTCCGACAGGCAGGTGTTGTGTAAGGAGAGAGTGTGTGGATGCTGTTACTGGGAGGTGGAGTGGAGCAGTCAGCATTATGTGTTAATATCAGTCTCACCATCTGGTTGGGAATTTTCATCTTAGTGACTGTTTCATGCCGGGCATAAGACATCAGGATTTCAGTGTTTGGGGTGTTAACTATCCATCAATTACCTACTCTTTCTACCCTTTCAACGCTCTCATCCTTGATGGACATACTACTAATGCACTTTTGTTCGGGGCATCGGTTCTCAGCCCACACAAATGCTCAGTTGTGTCCCTAATGAATGGGTTGCTTGGGCAGACCCAGTGTATATCTTTGGTGGAGGTGCACATGTTCAAGGATGAGGCAGAGAGATGGATTGTCATCATGGTACGCTAACATGGGTGGTGTTTTGATGTGTATGTGGATATTGTCTTTCCAGAAGTCTACATTTAGGACAGATTTCCACCTATAGATGTTCTGTCTCTCAATGATGGGTAGATTAAGTATGAATCCTATTTCCAGGTCTTGCGGGTTAACAAATATGGGAATAGCACTGCCAAGACTATATGCCAGGTGTACTTGTGAGGTGTATACGTTAGTGGTCATAGTAGCTTTCAGTATGTTCTCGACCATGCTAAAGCCTAGGTCACAACCGGACGTACGATTTTTTGGCCGTGCGATTTTTGGCGTTTCCCAAATCGCTGCGGTTTTTTTTTGTTCATGGAGAAAGATGCACGTTGGCCGTAAGTTTGTCTTGCAACCTGAAAAAAACGTAAGTGCCCGTAGAGTTTGTTTGACATGACAAAGAACCTCTGCGGCCGGTCTGCAGCCAGTCTAGGGCTCGAAAATCAGCATGTCACACGCGCACTGTCCGTGCGATTCTTGCGTTTTTTGCACTTAGACCAGCCGTAGGAGCACGTACGGCCGGTTGTGACCGAGGCTTAAGAGGAACTAGGTAAGGAGAGATTTTTCCACCACTTAAGTTGTTAACTGAGCTACTAACTTCTCTCAACAAGTCCTGCACCAGATCTCTAATTACATGCACATAGGTTATATCTGACCGTACAATTCCTGACAATGTGTCTAAAGCGTGCAGGGTGTTATTTATTAATGCCGAGTGCATGTTGACTGTGAGGATGGTTCCCTGCAGAGTACTGCCTAGGCCCTGCAGCTGGTCATGTTGGCAGGGGCGCCGCTAGGGGGGGAAAAGTTAGGACGATTTCAAGGGCCTGGCACTGACAGGGGGGCCTGTGAGGGATATTAATATTATTTTAATAGTATTGCCTTGTGTAAGTTTTTGAAATAAAATATTTCATTTCATCTGTTAAAATATGCAACTTATACATGGTTATGATTTGCTATAACATTTTTCTTGAATTATTTATGATATTGTCATTTCACCCCTCCACCCGTTTTACTAATGGTACAGTCTGATTCTGGGAGCGGGACATGTGAAATGTGTAGCGCCGTGTATGCACAGAGCTACGGTATTAGCGCAGCTTAGATCAGCTGGCAGTTCTTCTATGTGCGCAACAGAGGTGTACATTCTAGAAGTTGCTAAGCAGGAGCAGGTGTGATGAATTATGAAGTCCGGATATCACACTGTGTGTGAAAAAAATCACCTTTTTTCATAGGTATCTTTATTGTATAATTAAGTCTAGATGTTTTGCCATTGTTCATGTGTGGATTTGTTGATATTGTTAAGTATTTAACTTTAATATTTTGCACATTAGCTGTGGTCATAGATATCATTGCTATTGTTCATGTGTGGATTTATTGATACTGTTGCTAAGTATTTAACTTGAATATTTGAACATTTGCTGTGTTTTCTAATAAATGTGTGATGCCTTAAAGAAACCAAAAACACTTAGTGGATTTCTTGCAGTGCACTCTGTAATTGTATGCCTTGATGTATTCATCAAGGCATACATTTGATCACATACAATAAGTCAATAAATGGAGGAAACAAAGGAATACATTTTGTAATCCTGATTATTGATGATGTTTGCTGGAGGGCTCTGGAGTATCCATAATGTGCATACAGAATGTTATAAATCCATACTGATACAGTGATGCATGCAGTTTCTCTCAACACAAACATTTGGATTGAATGAACTTCATAGGCTACTGAGTGGCCTAATAATAGTTGCTCATAAAAGAAAAAAATATATCTTCCATATATATCATGGAATTTTCATTTTAAGGCAACAGTCTAATTCTGACAGTTCTGCATTTAAAATGTTCATATACCAAATAATTGTGTCACCTAAACTTGCTAGATAGCTGATCACATGCATAGTAAAGTAGAAGTGCCAGCCAAAAACAGACTTCAAATTCAGTTGCTTGAGCTTGAAAATTTTACCGGGGGGGCCCTAAATTGTAATCTTTCATAGGGCCCAAGATTTCTAGCGGCACCCCTGCATGTTGGACAAAGGTTTCGTTAGATTTCTGGGTGAATACTTAACAGTGGTGCATGCCTATGGGGTTAGCGATGCATGCAAGGTAAAAAAAAAAAGAAAAGGTGGAGTGAGGCTGCTACGGGGTATCCACCCCCCCTTTGGACTGGGGGAGCATTTATATGACATAGCAAGCTGCTTCTTGATGTCAGCCACGAGCTCCTTCAGGGTTTCCATTTCTGCCCTAAGTTGGCCCTTGGGTTTGGTCTCTTTGCCATTGAACCTGTGCTGGGGGCCATAACTGGACTGATCATTTGGTCTCCTATCAAAACAATTTCTCTGCGGCTCATTGGGGTAACGATCTTGTTGTCAATTACCCTTCTCCTGGTGGGTCGGTTCCATTCGTGGGTGACGGCCATCCGGCTTGCTTGGGTTGTGGGTACCATAACCAACAGCTCTCCTGGGCTCGCTTCGCTGGTTCTTCCACCCGCCCTGTTGGTGGTTTTGTGGGAAGCAGTTTTGGGTGGTTGGTTTTCGGGTCGTCCCTTCTGACAGTACTTCACAGCCCTCTAATTCCAACAGTGCACTACCCTGAGATTGTATGTTGAGCACCCTTACGTCCTCATCCGGTTTGTTGGTTGGATGCACAACTGTCTCCCATGTCATCTGGGCCATCTGTCTGATTTCCCGCATTTCTCACGTTGTCGGCACGTTAGTATAACGTGAGTGTGCACACATGGGTGAAGGTTGTGCAGAAACAAGGATCTGAAACCTCGGTCTTCTTCCAGGCCTGGTGCATTTCTGCCTTGGAAGTAGGCGTTCCTCAGTCGCCTGTAGTACTCTCGCGGGGGTTCTGCTCTTTTATGCTTAATTTGAATGGCGCTGATGGTTGCCTATGTCTCGTCTGTGTAAGCCAAGTACTCTTCACGCAGAACCTTTCAGAGTCTGGAGTACTTGTCGCGGATACGGGGCGGCTGGATTTCGATGAATGCATGAATGCTTCTACTGGTTGTCTTCCAGATAAGCTTCAATTTCTCCCTTGGTGTGGCTTGGGGCAGGCCAGAGAGGCAATGTTTCACTTCACTGAGGTAATCTTCAATGTTGGAATTGCGGCTGTCGGGGTCGAATCACTCGATGTCCTTTGCAAAGGAGTCAAGCTGGTGCATACGGAGGCCAGGGGAATGGTTCCTTTGGGTCCTCCTGGACCTTTGGGGAGGTTCGCTCTCTGAGCTACTTGATGATGAGTTTGATGGAGGGGGATACCTCATATGGTACTCATCAGAAAAGGAGGAGGAAGAGAGCGAGTGTTCGTAGGTAGGGTTTACTGCCGAATACTTCTTATTCTTCTTCTCCCTTTTAATGGTCAAGAGCTTTGGGGGCCCCTCGAGTGCCGGTGGGCGTGATTCCACTCCACCTGGATTGCGGGAGGGGGCAGCAGCCTGGCATTTTGGTTTGGAAAGGGGGGGCGTTTGGCGACCGACCAAGAAATCTTCGGAGTCTGTGTCAGACTTGGCCCCTCCCCCAACTCCTGGCTCTGTTTCTGCCTTTGCCTCCATGGATGGTGCATGAAGCACCGCTTGGGCCCTGGTGCGCATTTTGTGACTTTCTTCCTGGGCCTGGTTGTTAGCGGCTTTCCTGCTAGACCGTTCAGCTAGCTGGAGTCTACGGGCACACTCCTCTAGTGAATCATTGGTAAGCTTGAGTTCATCGCACAGGGTCTGATTCATTGCGTCTAGCCGGTCGCGGCTAGCGCTCAGCTCCTTGTTCTCCCCCCGGAGCATTTCCAGCTCCCTGTTCTCCCCCTGGAGTGTTTCCAGCTCCAAACAGGTACGTTGGTGGTGGAGCAGAAATAACTTGCCTACCACTTCTTGGATGATGATGACACCGCGTTGGGGATTCTGCACGTATTGTATCAAGCTGTTAATCTCTGTCTGACACTCATCCTGGGTTAATTGCCCAAGTTCTTCCCTTTCCTTAGGAGAGATTTTGAGGAGATCAGAGATGAGGTCAGAGAGGGGAATAAGTTGCAGAGGAGGAAGGCTATCCTCCTCACCTCCTGACGTATGTGGGGTATTACGGCGGCTCATCCTGACTGCCTGGTTCGGGCACGGACCTACACCTGACGAGCTAGTGACGTGGGCACTATTTGTCAGTCGTCCCCTTTTAATTCTATGAAGTGACATGAAGTAAGGAACGAAAACAAACCCTAACACCAAAACCCTTGGTAAATCAGAGGCCCTTTGTAAGGACGTTTATTACAAACGTCCTTACAAAGGGCTCTCTTCAGGGGCGTCGAAGTAGGGGGGAAAGTGGGACTCAGTCACCAGGGCCCCACGTATCGGGGGCCCCATAGGGAGTCAGGTTTTTTTTGTGGGGGGGGTCCATTTGAGCTAGGTCCATAGGGCCCAGAATTTGGTGCTACTCTTAACAGTACGCTTTCCCGTTAGGGCTCTCTCTAGGGCCCCCAGATAGCCAGAAGTCACGACCCTTAGCAGGGGCTTTCATAATCATAGGATCCTCTGAAAGCATTCCCCCTACTTCCTTGAACCCCTAGTTGGCAGACGTTACGGCATCAGGAGTTTCCACGAGAGGCACTACAGCAGGGCCAGGGGCCCTCTGATTGCCATCCTCTGCCGCCCACCAACCCACCCCTTCCCTCTGTTTTCTTCAGATATGCCCTATAGCAGTGTAAGTAGTCATAAGATCTTAGAGAATAGAGGCCCTCTGATGTCACAATTGGCATCGGCATCGCTTTGGGCCTCTGGGCGCCGGCCCCACTGGCCCGGTCCGTAATCCGGGATAGGTCTCATATAAAGACATCAGAATGAAAGGACGGGGTAATGAGTGTGGGTTTGGATTCAGCAATCAGTCCTGGAGTCTGTGGTGTTCTTCTTCTCTCTCTTTCTATCACAACAATATTGAGACTGATCTCAGAGTTCCATCACCCTCCAGAATAGGAGTGTATGTGGATCACAGTGCAGGAACTCTGTCCTTCTACAGCGTCTCTGACACGATGAAGCTCCTCCACAGAGTCCACACCACATTCACTCAGCCTCTATGCACTGGGTTCAGGTTCTACTGGTATTTTAAGGTAAATTCAGGATCAACTGTGAGGTTGTGCGGTCAAAGAAAATAAGTTGTTGTTGTTTTATATACAGTAATTTGTCAGTTAAAAAAAATCCATGTACATCTCCTAATTGATCCTCAATTGTGAAAAAAATGTGAACATTAAATCATTAAAAAACACTAAATGTTAAAACTCTGCATTTAGCCTCAGTCGAGAATCATCCGTTACAGATATAAAGGAAATGAAATTGTAAGATCTGAATGTACGGCCAATAAAATATAAAATCTCTACTGATTTCTGAAATTAGTGCAGCAAAATGCCTGAACTTTCTCTAAAGTCTGTATTTATTGCGTTTTGTTTGGAAATATAATAATTTGTAATTTGGTAATAATGCTTTGCTTAAAATGTTTACAGACCCTAATAAACCCTTAAAATGTGGATGTTTCACTCAGAAATATTTCATTACTAATAACCTGTTTTAGTCCTCAGAGAAATCTGGTTTGTTTTTTCATGAACATGGAGACCAAAATAAAGCTTTCCAGGAATTTTCAGGATCATCCCCATGTCTTCATGTCTGTTTTTTTTTTATGTCTTTAGGGCATCACCTCTCCAGAATACAATCACAACAACAAACTTTACACAATCCGAGATATTTTAAGATCCACGTGAATAAAAAGATGATGTCTGTCTTCCTTGGTAATGGGTTCTAGAAACTGTAGTTACCTGCTATGGCCACTATGGGGCAGTGAAAAATGTCTTGGATCATTTCTCGATATGTATCTGTTTAGGTGAAGTATTGTCAGATTTTTTTTATCTTAAATCACTCAAGGGGAAATTTAATAATATCACAGAATTATTACCCAACCTAAACTGACTATCCGTCTACCGGAACAGTTTAATAGTTGTAACAATACTGTAATGAGACTCTTCTTAATGTGCTGTTATAAAAAGTCTTGGTTTGAGCCTAAAGGGTAAATTAATTCATTTAAAGCTGAGGCACAAGAGGGAACCAATCAGTGACCTGCATGTGAGCAAACCAGACAAAGTCACGGATTATAACAAAACAAACCTTTAATTCACTTTTACGCCACTGTCATAAAAACATGTCCCACTTTGCGCTCCCCTCATGGACAGATGTGCGCATGTATTTGTTTATAAGCTGAAGCCAGTTGAACTGTAACACCATCAGAAGCCAAAGAAACATGTTGACTGACAAGGTGGAGGAATATTACAGGATTTTACACAAATACGATGCACAGTTTTATTTATTGTGACATCAGAGATGAACACTATGGCATTTGTTTGGAGGGCTAAAGCTGAAGCCCCACCAAAATATGCCAAGACATGCCCATGGTGCAGCCGCTTCCCATAATCTGTGTTCAATACAATTTTAGTTCTTTGTAATGTGGTAATAATGATTTTAATGCTTTAAAAACTCCAATAAGACTTTTAAAATGTGTATGTGTAGCTCAGAAAATTGCTAATAATAATCTTACCAATAAGCACTGCATTTATCCATGCTATTTCAATGCAACTGTTTTAGTACAAATTATTATTATTATTATTATTATTATTATTATTATTATTATTATTATTATTAGCGGCATGGTGGTATAGTGGTTAGCGCTGTTGCCTCACAGCAAGAAGGTCCAGGTTCAAGCCCCGTGGCCGGCGAGGGCCTTTCTGTGCGGAGTTTGCATGTTCTCCCCATGTCCACGTGGGTTTCCTCCGGGTGCTCCGGTTTCCCCCACAGTCCAAAGACATGCAGATTAGGTTAACTGGTGACTCTAAATTGACCGTAGGTGTGAATGTGAGTGTGAATGGTTGTCTGTGTCTATGGCTCTGTCCACACGGCAACGGATTCAGGTGAATCTGATAAAATTGTTTATCGTTTCGGCCTGGCGTCCACACGGCACCGATGTTTTGGGTGCCCCAAAATGAAATCTTTTGAGAACGGGTTCCAGAGTGGAAAAATCTGGCAACGGCGCCGTTGCAAAGTCGTCTGGATGAGTAGAACGGATTTGTTTACGATGACGTCACAACCACATGACTGTGAGTGCTTAACGCCGGGTAGAAGTGTAACAAACTCGATGTGAGTTGTCAACAAATCGCACAATCCCGCCAGCAAAAATAGGGGAAAAAAAGGAGCGATCTCACCTCTTCAGATGTTGGTTTAAGTCTGACAATACATTCCTCAAAAAGGGCGTAGAAGAACAAAGTAATCCATCAACGTGTAGCATTCAATTTATTCCGGACCATTAAAGAATTCTGGAGGATATCAGAATGTTGGTGTACTGGCTTCCATAGACGTCGCCAGACCCATTTTAGGGTAGCTCCAGCCACCCTATCTTATGGCAAAGCCACCCTATATTTTTTGCCCTTTTTTAAATTATTTATATTTTTATTTTTTTTTCCCAAAAAAAACAAAGGCAGTAAAGCACTGAACATGAGCCATCAACAACGCAAGTTAATCCGAACAACAGTTTCTGCTTGCTTATTTATTGTTTAATGCAATATTATTAATATCGTTATGATTCCTCCTCATTGGCTCTGTGGCAAGCGTCACGTCGAGTGGTAGGCTAGTAGGACTTAAAAAACTACGCGGGCATTCTGCAGCAGGCGCGGTGCGGGCTTCATTTGCGCAGGAATGCATGACACCTACCATTGTTTTTTTCACATTTTTGTAGTTTAGCTGGTGAAGTTGCTTCAGCAAGCAATTAAATGATGAAAGCAATTTTAAAATAGAATAGAAATGGTGGGAAGTGTGTCCCCAAGGTGTGATGCTCTTGAAATAATGAATTGATTGACAGCCTTACTAGGTGCTCTGAAAAATGTTCGGCGCGCGCTGCGCGCGCGCAATACCTTTTCTCCTCTGGGTGCTAAGCTACCCCTGTCTCTCAAACCTAGTGACGTCCCTGCTGGCTTCCATCTACCCCCATTCATTCCTCTTTCCGTGTCTCCATTCAAAAAACGAGCACATGATTTAAAGGGACTATATCCATAGGATAGGGAGTGAGAAGGTGTGTGCATGTGACAGTGACAGGGAGAGTGACAGGGAAGAACCTAGGCTCATGCTCGCCCTGAATTTCTCTTAAAGTGAAGGCAGAAGAACGTTCAGCGCCTGGCCAGGCTTTCTATGTATTAATTTACATAGACGTTTTAATATGAAATATAAATAAGTGTCTTAGACAATAGATACTATTTTACACTACTGATTAATAATCAAAACTTTATGTGGCTGATGCTACAGAAGGAGGGGTTTATGCGCATGCATCATCCTTCTTCTATTGTTCTGGTGTCTCCAATGGGACCGTCTTACAGCGCATGTAGTGGTGTGGCATGTGTATTGCATCATTTTCAGCAAGCATTGCGTTGCCATATGTACCTGATATTTTACTGATCCGTTGCCCATGTGGACGCGATATTTAAAAAAAAATCTCGTTGCCGTTGTCGTGTGGATGTAGCCTATGTTTCAGCCCTGTGATGACCTGGTGGCTTGTCCAGGGTGTACCCTGCCTTTCGCCTATAGTCAGCTGGGATAGGCTCCAGCTTCCCTGCGACCCTGTAGAACAGGATAAAGCAGCTACAGATAATGAGATGAGATGAGATCTCTGACTTAAAAGCTGTAGTTAAATGCTTTGGCCACTAAGTGGCAGTGAAACATGTAATTCGCTCATCACATCACTCAAAAACCATGAGTGTCCCATGTCCAGGTGGTTTTCAACAGGTCTCTCAGAGATTTTGTGAGAGTGGGCAGGTGAGGGGAAACTTGCCGACGTACTTCACCATTCCCATAAAGCGTCTCACTCCTTCAATATCCTGTGGTTCGGGCATGGTGAGAATTGTTTTCATTTTGTCAGGGTCAGCCTCAGTCCCTTGAGCACTTACTTTATGTCCTAGGAACTTCACTTCTTTCACACCAAACTCACATTTTTCATTTAGGATCAGATCTGCAGTCTCAAACTTCTGGAGGACTTCACACAGCCTGCCGTCATGCTCGGTTTCATCTTTACCGAACACTGAGATGTCATCGGTATGGCACAGTGTTCCTAGTGTGCCTGCAATGATCTGGGAGATTCTCAGCTGGAAATGCTCAGGTGCTGAGAAGATCCCAAATGGGAGTCTCCTGAAGCAATACCTCCCAAAAGTAGTGATGAAAGTCGTCAAGGGCTCAGAGTCTTCATGTAAGGGTATTTGCCAAAATCCTGACGTGGCATCCAGTTTTGAAAATACTGCTGCTCCATCTAATTTTGCAAGTGTGTCATCCATAGCTGAAAGTGTGTGTCTCTCACGGCACACACTTTCATTTCACCTTGTTAGATCTACAAGGATCCTGATGTTGCCACTGGGCTTTGGGACTACCACCATCTCCACACACCACACGGTCAGCTCTTGAATTTGTCAAATAACGTCCATGTTTTCCATCCTCTGGAGCTCTGACTTCACTTTGTCCATAAGGAGTAATGCCACATGTGGAGGAGATGACAGTGCGTATGGCACTGCTCCATCAGCAAGTTCTATCGTAAGGCTACCCTGCAGCTTCCCTAAGCCTGAGAAAACTTTTGGGAACATTGTTTTGAATTTATTTCCCATTGTTTGAACTGCTGCTACCTGCTGCAGTAGTGGTAGGCTCTGGATGGCAGGGAGACCTAGTAGTGGCATCAGTAGGTCTTTTACTACAAATATTTCCTGCTCTATTTTCTTTTTGCCCTTTTTCTGACATGCATTGAACGTGTCCAGTACAGTCACTGGATGGTTGTTGGGATTGCTGATCATTCGCTGTGCATTTTGGAGACTGAAAGTAAGTTTGAAAATAAGTTTGAAAGATGGCGCCGCGGACGGTTGCCTCGGTACTTCGCTCTCTCGTACTTTCTATATTTTTGTGAATTTGTTGTGTTTCTTGCGTTTCTTCGCTTGTCACATACTCTAGAGAAGAACTCATAAACGTTGGATTAACCACCAGTAAAGTTCTTTCATTGGCTTTCATCAATCCGGAAATTTTTTTCAGAGTTACTTGTTGGGGGAGCAGCAGCTCTCTATGGATTACACCGGGGATGCCAGTCACACCGGGGGAAGCGAGCTGGCGCGCTCGTCAGACTGAGGCAGCGGGGTTTTCGCACTGCGCTCCGTCTATTCACCTGGCTAACGTCCGCTCTTGGGCCAATAAGATAGACGAGCTGCTGCTCCTCAACACAATTAACGCAGATTTTAACAAATCTGCTGCCTTGTGCTTCACTGAAACCTGGCTCGGTGAGCACATCCCGGACTCTTCTCTCCAACTGCCTGGATTTCACCTTCACCGAGCGGACCACAACACGGAGCTCACGGGGAAAACGAGGGGAGGCGGAGTCTGTTTTTATATTAACAAAGGTTGGTGTACTGATGTCACAGTTCTAAATAAATCATGCAGTCCTCATCTGGAGTCATTATTCATAAACTGCAAACCATTTTATGCTCCGCGAGAGTTTTCCTCGTTTATTCTGGTTGGAGTTTACATCCCCCCTCAGGCGTGTGTTAATGAGGCATTACAATACCTAGCTGACCAGATAAACAATGTGGAGAAAAAACACCCGGACTCTTTGCTCATTGTTTTGGGGGACTTTCACAGAGCAAACCTCAGCCATGAACTGCCAAAATATAAACAGCACATTAAATGTCCCACCAGGGACACTAACACTCTGGACCACTGTTACACTGTTTTAAAGGACTCATACCACTCTGTCCCCCGTGCAGCCTTGGGACTATCTGATCACTGTATGGTTCATCTTATCCCATCCTACAGGCAGAAGTTGAAATCTGCTAAGCCTGCAGTTAAGACAGTGAGGAGATGGTCTGATGAGGCCAAAGCGGAACTACAAGCCTGCTTTGACTGCACTGATTGGAGTGGTTTTGAGGCTGCAGCTTCAGACCTTTATGAACTGACTGATACTGTGACATCTTACATCAGTTTTTGTGAGGATATGTGTGTGCCCACCAAGACCTTCCGCACATACAATAACAACAAACCCTGGTTCACCGCAAAACTCAGACAGCTTCGCCAGGCCAAGGAGGAGGCCTACAGAAGTGGGGACAGAGTCCTGTACAAACAGGCCAGAAACACACTCACTACGTTTACATGCACATCGAAATCGAGCTGCTGTCAGTAATCGAGCAAAGGGTCCCAGCAGGGGTGCCAGAGAAATCCAATCCTACATGCACAGTGTTTAAATCGAGCTATTGTTATGAGGTGCATTGTGCACCCGAGCCACAGGTGGCGCTACATGCCCCATCGTGTTGGTACACTTCCGGTTGTCGTCATGAAGAAGAGCTATTCAAGAGTGTAAACAAAGGGACTACAGGCGGAAATTAGCATGTACTGCTATAACCTGGTACAGACATCTGTCCTTACCACAAGGATAATATTTAATTTGTACACTGTCCCTTTTAAAAATAAAATAAACTCTAAGAAGAGTGTTTGTAGTTTGTATGTACGAACAGAAGTGTTCCTAATAAAGTGGGCGGCTAAGGTGAAGTGTCATGCCGACCGAGGCTGTTTTTTTTTTTCCTGACCAAGGCTGTTTTTTTTTTTCCTCTTTATTGAAAAACCAGACATTATACAAAACACTGGAAGGGTGGGGTAGAGAAAGAAACATACAGTCATTAATTAAGAAAAGAAAGAAAATTATAAGTTGCCATCAAAATAATTGTCCTTTCGGCTTTGCGGTTGTTCAGTCCTTCAAGAGAGTTCATATATGATTTGACCTCATTTTTAAACGCAGCAAATGAGGGTTTCCTTCCCCCCCCCCCCCCCCCCCCCATTTACACCTATGAATATGATATTTACCCAAAATAATAAAAAGATTCAATATAAAATTATATGGTTCACAAAATGTTTTTCTTTCAAAGAAAAACAAAACATCTTTTTTACTAAAGGATACACTACAAGACCATACCTCACAACACAGACGCTCAACCTCGACCCAAAAAAACCTTGAGAAAAAACATTCATAAAATAAATGACAAATAGATTCAGACATAGCACCACAGAAAACACATAAATCTGAAAGGTCTGTTTTAAATCTTTGCAATAGTGTGTTTGTGGGGTAAAATAAATGTAATATTTTAAAAGAAACTTCCTTGACTTTGTTATTAAGTATGTAATCACTTAAGCAAACCCAAATCTTATCCCAATCAATGTCCACAAAAAGGCCATTCCAGTAACTTTTACACCTTGGAGTAACAGGTGTCTGTATTATCTGTCTTAGCCACTTATTATTACATTTCCTATCTCTAATGTTTACACCATTAAGAAATATATTATTGTAAAAGTGTGAAGTAGACTGTTCACAAGGAGCTTGAGATAATATTCTCATAAAACCATTAGGAAGTGCATCAAATACAATACTGTATTCTCTGGGTTGTATTGGGATAGCAAATTTATTTAGAAACTCTGTATATGTAAGGAAAAAACCTTGGTTATTAATTAATTGAGAAATAAACAAAATGTTATTACAAACCCAGTTTTCAAAGAATATAGATTTCTTTTTAAAAGTGACGAGGTTGTTATTCCATATTATCTGTTTGTGAGGTGAAAAGTTGTGTGTATAAGTCAAAAGCCAACAGAGGAGGACTTGTTTATGAAAATTAGACAATTTGATGGGGAGCTTATTGACATGAAAGTTACAATGAAGAAGAAATTCTAGACCACCAACTTTTTGGAAGATTAAATTTGGAATAAGGTACCATATCTTGTTCTTGTTTTTTATATAATCTTTGATCCAATTTATTTTGAAAACTATATTGGAGGAGTGAAAATCTATTGTATTTAGTCCACCACGATCATAAGGGTTACTTAGTATTTGTCTATTAAGATAATGGGGTTTATTTTTCCAGATAAAATTAAATAAAGATGAGTCTACTTCTTTAATAAATGATTTTGGAGTATCGAGAACTCTAGCAGGATAAACTAAGCGAGACAAACCTTCTGTTTTAGAAAGTAGTATACGTCCTTTAATAGAAAGGTCTCTCATTAACCATAGATTAAACCTTTTTTTAATTTTAGGAATGAGAGGTTGAAAATTGCAATTAGCCCTTTCTGTCTGATCTTTGCAGATGTCAATACCCAAATAAGTGACCTTATCTGATACGGGAATAGCTTCAAACTCAGTGACAGGGTAATTGTCCTTTAAAGGGAAGAGAACACATTTTTTAATATTTAAATGCAGACCAGATATATTTGAAAATTCCTTGATACAATTAATTACTTTTTTAACCTGCATTTCATCCTTGAGAAAAATAGCCGTGTCATCAGCCAGTTGACAACATTTTATTTCTTTTCCAGATATATTAATACCTTGAAAGGAATTGTTAAATAAATGGAGGGTCAAAATTTCCATTACTAAGATAAATAAAAAAGGTGCTGCAGGGTCACCTTGCTTTATGCCTCTTGATATGTTAAATCTGTGCGTGGTACCACCTGGGAGTTTCACTGAGCTATTACAATCACTATATAAGGTTTTAACAGCCTTCTTAAAGAAAGGACCAAACCCAAAAAAACCTAAGACATCAAATAATGTATTGTGTCTTACAGTATCAAAAGCTTTATATATATCAATGAATAAAATGAAACTGTTATCAGTCAAATATTCTCGATAATCAATTAAATCCAGGATTAATCTAATATTATTGCTAATATGTCTACCTTTCATAAACCCAGACTGGCATTCATCTATAATTGATGGAAGGCAAAGCTTAAGACGATGTGCAAAAATATGTGCAAACAATTTTGCATCATTGTTAATTAAAGTGATTGGCCTCCAGTTTTCAATCAATAAGCAATCTTTATTGGGTTTAGGTATCAAGGTAATTAAACCTTGGCACATAGATGTAGGGAGTTTCCCAATCTCTATAGCTTCTTTAAATACTAGCAACAAGAATTCGGCAATGTATTCTTGAAATACTTTAAAAAATTCACCTGTAAGACCATCATTACCAGGGGATTTATTGTTTTTAAGTCGATTAATACTTTTCTTAACTTCATCCAAAGATATATTCTGATCACATAGTTTTTTTTTAACCTGGTCTATTTGCCTCGCGTTGTTCCCTAAGGACGACAAGAAGGGGAATGCATTACAAGTCGTGTCTGGCTCTGTATATAATTTACTGTAGAATTCTTCAACAAAGTGAGATATTTCTTGGGGATTTTCAGAAATGGAGTTATTGATCTTTAATTGGTGTATGTTGTTAATGCTAGCATTTCTCTTTTCTAAGTTATGGAAGTATTTTGTGTTCTTTTCACCTTGTTCCAGCCATTTGCGTCTGGAGCGGACAAAGGCACCTCGTGCCAAGTTCTCATATATATTGTCTAACTGCAGCTGTAGATCAGACAGTTTATCAACATCTGTTTGACATTTAACGTCCTTTTCATATATGGCTATTATCTCCTTGAGAATTTTTTCCTGTTGACTTCTTTTTTACCCTGGCCATTTCCTTCCCTCTCATAATTGCAAAGTTTCGAACCTGGAATTTAGTATATTCCCAATATTTTCCAAAAATTTGTTCTTCCTTAGCCTTATTCCAATTTTCAATAAGAATATTTTTTACGGTTTCCTTAAACACAGGATCTTTTAAAAGAGTATTGTTAAATTTCCACATATTAAACTTGTGTGTATTTTCCGAAGTAACCATTTGTAAAGATAGAGAGATAACCTTGTGATCTGACAGAATTGATGGATTAATTTCTGTTCCCGTCACCTTATTATTAGCTCATTTGACACAAGCCAGAAATCAATCCTTGATTTTCTAGACATATCTTTGTTATTCCATGTGAATTGTGTTTGCAAAGGGTTTTTTGTTCTCCAAATATCGCAGCAATTTAAGTGCAAACATAAGTTTCTAAATTCACAATAAGATCCTCCTATGGGTCTTGGTGGGAAACAGTCTTTAAGGGGGTTACTAATAGAGTTCCAATCTCCTCCAAATATAAGTTTAGCATTAAGAAAGGCATTAGTTAGGGCCATAATTTGCTCTTCAAATTCTTCAAACAAATTCCTGTTTCTTACAGTACCATTGTACCCATAAATGTTACCCAAAATAAAAAAGTCATTCATAAATTCTACAACAAGTATTAGCCATCTTCCAAAGTTGTCAGATATACTCTTACAGACTTTTCCTTTAAAAGAGCCTTTTAAAATTGCCACCCCAGCAAAATTGCCATCACCGTAAGACATCCAGAGGTCATCCCCCCATTGGTTTTTCCAAAATTTGAAGTCTGAAAGTAAAGCATGTGTTTCTTGAAGGAAATAAAAATCAGCCTTTAGATTTTTGCAAAATAAGAAGATAGCCTTCCTCTTAATCAGATCACGAATACCCCTAACATTGAATGAATATAATGAAAGTGCCGTAATGAGCACAAAGATAGAACCAGTCAAAAAAAAAAGGAAAAAAAAAACTGACTTACTAGAACCAGTATAGATGAATTTCACCTTTGAAAAACCTGTTATGAACCATGAATTAAGTGGTAATTGAACTTGTCTGACTTAAAAAGTGTCAGTTTTACTGATATAAAACAAGTCATGAGCTATCAGTAACCAAAGTATCATAATGGAAAAAATAATTAAGGCTACTATCCTAGAGTTAAGAGGTAATATTATTTTCTTTTGTCAACCTCAATAGTTTTTGGAATGTACTTTAAAGCAAGTGCTGACTTCAAGTGCAGTAATCAGTTGTAGGAAAAGTAGCCTGTAAGATATAAAACAAAACTAAAGCAAATAGCAGACCTATTGAAGGCCTACTCGAAGCGAGAATCAAGCATATTTCATTCCCAAGCCCTGATTTCTTTGCCATCAATCATAGCATTTGCACCAACGTAGAAAGCTTTTTTTCCTTCTTTGCGAGCCCTTTCGACCTGTGGCCACAGCCAGTTGCGTGCCTCCTTATCCTTGGCAGTGAGGTCTTCTCCAAACTTGAGCTTATTATTTTTGAGGAAGTCGGAGCCCTTCGCGCATTTCCACACCAGGTCCCGCGTAGATCTCATTGTGAAACGAGTGATGACTGCACGTGTTTTTCCATCTTTCTTTTTGCCGATCTTGTGGGAAACGTCTATTCGAAACTGTAGATCTTCGCCGTTGCTGTCGCTTGGAACAATGGCTTTACAAATGTTCATAACACGATCCTTTACTACTTCTCCCTCAATTTCCTCAAGTCCATATAGTCTTAAGTTCCATCTACGATGGTAACGCTCCAATTCATTCACTTTTTCGTCTAGCTTTGTAAGTTTGCCCTCATGCTTCTCATTAGTTTGCTTCACTAGGGTCACATCGGCTTTAACCGTCTGAATCTCTCTTGCCAGAAATTCTGTAGATTCTTTCAGAGAATCAATCGAGTCAGCATTTTTCTTGATCAAAGAGGCCAGAGAATCCGCATTTTCTTTCAATTTTTCCGCTACCAACCTCACGATGTTGTCTTGCAGTTCGGATAGTGTAGGCTCCATCTTCCCCTTTTTCGTAGCAGGAGTGGAAGGAGCAGAATCGGGAAGAAGTACGAGTTCAGCTTGAGCATATGTATGTCCATTTATAACAGAAATGTCCATTCCCTCTGCGTCTTGCATTAAGGAAGTGAAGGAGAGATTTTTTTTTTGCCTTGCCTTGCTCTCTTGACCTCTTGTCTGTCATGGTAGATTAGCAATATAGCCTATATTATATAGGCTAAACGAATGAAAAAAAATTGACGTCGTAGGCTACTGAAAGTTTAAACAAAATTTGTTCATAAAATCCAAAATATAGTAACAAGTAACAGTACTGTCAATTCGGTAAGTTCAGAAAAAGTAAAGTCAAAGTTAAGGTGAAGTATTCATCATCAACTGATTAAGCATGCGTTATTCCGACTGCCTCAGTCGCCATCTTTATCCATAATCGACCAAGGCTGTTGTGTTTCCCACTTGTGGTCTCGTCACTTGTCACTTCCGGAAGGGGCAGTGCTGAAGTAAGTAGCTGGACTGCGTGGCTCGATAAGGTTTACATGCACTAAGTAGCTCAGCAAAAATCACATAATCTAGGTCGTGTAGCTCGATTGCGAGAAATCAAGTTCGGTTCAATTTCAGCCGAGCTAAGGTGTTTACATACCATTTAGAGCTTCGATTTCAGATGAGCTACGGCAGAAATTCGATTTTCTCTGTGCATGTAAACGCACTGAATGACGAAAGAGGTGAAATCAGCTAAGAGGAGCTACGCTGAAAGGATTAAAAACAGCCTTTCAGCCAACGATCCAGCATCAGTGTGGACAGGCCTGAAGAATATCACTAACTACAGGAGACCATCCCCCAACACTGCAGTGAACCATCAACTGGCTGACGAGTTGAATGTGTTCTACTCCAGATTCGACAAATTCACACTTCTCCCCCCCCTCAGACATTAAAGACCCATTCACACCCCCTGCTATTCTGCCTCCTCTCGCCTCTGACCCCACACCAGCACTCAAGATCTGTGAAGAGGATGTTTGTCAGCTTTTTTGCAGACAGAAGATCAGGAAGGCACCTGGCCCAGATGGTGTATCACCCTCCTGTCTGAGCCCATGTTTACATTAGACCGTATCAGCGGATCATCAGATTAACGTTTTTAAAACGATTAGTGTGCACACAGCAACACCAATACACAATTTGCGCGCACATAGCAACGCCAATACACGGATACGCTCGGCTCCGCAGGCATCCTGCACTCCAAATCACTCCGCCCTGAACAGCGAGTGCCCTCTGGAGGGTGCGCACTCCGGCCTTGAGCAGCTCACACAGCGCATGAGTGAAGTGCACAAGCCACGATTCGGGACTGAGCCGCTGTGTGTGTGATCCCAGCGCATATCACTTACTACTTGCAAGTGGAAGGATGGCAAGCCTAAAGACAATCATAACTACACAATGGGCAGTATTTGCTTCAGTATTTGCAGTATTTTCATACTTTTATACTCTTTAATGAAAGATGATACAAGGCGGAAGTCCGCGCCGTTTTTCAGCAGTCGCGTCACATGACCAACGCCAGCGAATCAGGAAGGTGGATGTCACAGTGACGTTGTCCAATGAGACGCCAGCTAGAGCTCAGCACAGCGTATCCGCGTATTCTGAATGTTTACACAGCACCGGAGCTGACACGATCTGGATTGAATACGTGGACGCTGGCGGATTCCCGTTTCCCGGCGTTTCCAGGTGGTTTAATGTAAACAGACAGTGCATCCGCGAAGAAAACGAGACAGATACGGTCTAATGTAAACATAGCCTGAAGGTCTGTGCTGATCAGCTGTGTAGGTATCATGCCGCCATCTTGTGTCAGAACTACAATTCCCAGTCCACTTCCGTGTGACCTACGTCACGCGTGGGCGGGATCATCTACGTCATCATTCAAGGAAACATAAAACAATGGGACAACGCTTCCATCTTTGTCTCTCACGTCTGGCTTCCAATGAATCTGGATGTATAAAGAGGCGCGCTCTCCACCCAGAAAGACGTCTTCTTTCTTGCAAGATCCATCACTCAGCGCGATTTTCTTTCTT
Organism: Neoarius graeffei; assembly: GCF_027579695.1. NCBI lineage: Eukaryota > Metazoa > Chordata > Actinopteri > Siluriformes > Ariidae > Neoarius > Neoarius graeffei. Next base: position 13,011,280 of record NC_083570.1, read on the forward strand.
ACCCTTGGCGAAGGTAAACTCTAGAGTCGCGCGATCTTTAAACTCAACCTGAGTTACAACCGGTTTACTTGCATTAGAAGTGACGTCACGACTGCAGCCCAGGCAGTCAAAAGTTAAGAAGCGATTGAATCCTTTTTAACTCAAAAGCGCTGTGCATCTTATTCTGATCAGAGACTTTTCCTCACGAACGCTGAGGTTCGGACCAAGAATCCTCTGCTTTCCACGGGAACCACCCAAGTGCTCCGCTGGACCAGAAAGTTTTCTCCGCCTCCATCACGAGCGGCTCACGTGCTCCCACGGCGAGGCCCGAGACTACACCGGCGAATAGTTCTTCATATCTTGCTAAAGGCAGGATTAAGTAAGATTTTGGCATTTGGGCATAATTAGGATAGTCTTAGGAATTTGCTTTTATTTGAAATGGTGTGAATTTAAACCCAGGTTTATCATTACACTGTTAGACACGCAGCGTGTTGATTTATTTTGGTTCTATGTTCTCTCAATTGTTTAATAGATAGGCTGCGCATGCTTCTCTCTTTTATTCTTACTAACATTATAATTTCATTATTATACATCTTGATCTCATTAAGATTTCAGTGGATTCAGTATGGTTATGAGCTAGTGGGTTAGCTACAGCTTCCCTTTTGTCTGCTTAGCAACACAAAGCTAATCAAGGCCTACCATGTGCTCAGCAGGCCATCAGGCCTGATAAACCACACCTCAGCTAGAAATCCACAAGCCAGTTTTTAGTTAGCTACGGCTAATACCCTTGTCTTTAGCAACACGTGCTCAGTAGGCCTCACCAGGCCTAACAAACACACTTTAGCTAGGCCATAGGGCCTTTAGCAAACTCACACTAGCAACACAAGGCTAAACACAGAGCTAATCCTTTGTTCTGTTTAGATAACATTCTTTTGTTTAGCTACCAACAAGCTAGGCCTCCACCACGTGTAGTTAGCTACACGAGGCTAAACACATGGTCAAGTCCTTCTCTCTCTCTCACACACACACACACCTCACTGCTTGTATATATTGATTTTTTTTATCTTTGTATAATAAAGTCATTTATTAAACAAACTGTGTTTATTTGTGAACAATATCTGAAGTCCCCAATCTTCTCAAAGAATTCAAAAAGGGTGCGTATGTTATGTAATATGGTAAGTGATCATAATAATTTGGAAATATACCATAATTTAGCTGTTTGGTAATTTATTATTAAGCACCAGGATTAATGGTATGATTCACTAAATGATTCCCTAAACGATTCATTGAATGATTCACTAAATGATTCACTGAATGAGACTGATTCTATGGTATGATTCGATTCAAACGAGTCAAATTAAATGATTCAATGGGATTGATTCATTTTAATTATTAACCTTCAAAATTTAATGAGACTGATTTAACGAGATTGATCACTTAATTTCAATAATTAACTGATTGCACCCACAGCTGGCTCCCATCTTCACCCAGATCTTCAATAGATCCCTGGAGCTGTGTGAAGTCCCCTCATGCTTCAAACACTCCACAATAATCCCAGTTCCCAAGAAAACCACCATCACAGGACTGAATGACTACAGGCCTGGCTTTTGAGTACATGGATTCTGGTATGGCTGTGATAGCCGCTCCTGTATCAAATTTAAAATTAATCAGTTCTCCGTTCATCTGTATATCCTGTTTCCAGATTTCTTGCTTCTGACTTTGAATCGTTCCCATGAATGCCCATTCTGCCATGTCATGGCTTTCTTCGATGGCTTCCACTCTCTGTCCTGTCTGACACATCGTCACAAAATGGTCTTTCTTTGGACATTTTCTACACTCCGCTTCTCTAGCTGGACATTGTTTCAGTGTATGCTGAGGGCTTTTCCCACATCTTTTGTTTCCGGTTGAGAGTATGCCGTGTGCATTCTGGCTGCCACTTCTCACCGGAGACTTGTATTTTTATTTTATTTTCTCTTTTGTTTTTCTTTTTTGTGTTTGGGTAGTTTGATGTTTGCTTTTGTTTGAGTGTTTTTGTCCGTCAGTTGTGGTGTAACTCCAGACCCAGTTTTGGGTGTCAGTTCCCTCCAGGCCTCGGTTTGCCGTGGGTGATGCCTGTGCTCCTAGCTATGGACTGCAGTGAACTCGTTGCTCATTTTAACATCGTGGTTGTCCAGCGCTCTGTGCTTGCAGTGCTTTAGTGCTTGGCATGATATTCCGAGCAATGTTGCTTGGTGGCATTGCAACGGCTGTGCAGGCGGTTTGGGACATACCAGCGCTCTGCGTGGCAGTGCATCTGTGCTCACTTTGTGAATCCATGGCATGGTGTTCTGGGTGGTGATGCCCGGTGCCATTGCAGTGGCTATGCTGGAGGTGTGGCACTTTTTTTTTTTGTGCGCCTTTTGGTGAGACTGTGGCTGCTACACCATTGGACTGTCATTCTGACCTTTATTTGGTGGACTTTTTTTTTCCTATAATTGTAAAGCGACCTTGGGTTTTGAGAAAGGCACTATAGAAATTGAAAGTATTATTACACTAGTATTTATAGTACAAGGTCTACAAATAAGATACTATTAATCACACCCTCAATAAGAACTGAACTGGGCAAGACCTCTTTTTCTTACTATGCACCATACGTTTGGAACGAATTTCAGAACACACTACACCTAGAGACACTTCCTTCTGTTAATACTTTTAAAAATCTTTTAAAATCAGCTCTTACAGAGCAGTGCCATTGCTTTTAAATATGGTGCCCATGTGTCTACTTTTTTAAAAAAATCCTTTTATTGTTGTTTAGTTTGTGTTTTATCTTAGAATTTATGTGAGTCTTGTCTTCTTGCAGTCTCTTGTCTTTAGTGTCCTTGGCTGTACTGTCAATTGTTTTTGTTATGTTTATGAGATTTGTCTTGTTTTAGTTGTGTTCTTTTGACTTGGTGTATTTAGTGTATGTTACATGTTTAGTTATAGCACATATTCCACTGTTTTGTGTGCTTTGTAGTCTGATTTAGTCTTTAGTGTTTTGGTAGTGTTGTCCTCTGTCTTTGTGTTTTTTAACTTTTAACTTGCTGCCACTTGGCCAGGACTCCCTGGAAGAAGAGTCACTGTGACTCAACGGGACCTTTCCTGGTTAAACAAAGGTTAAATTTAAAAAAAAAATTATTATTACTATTATTTTGTGATTTTCTATTCTCTGGGCAGTGTGACTTTTCTGTGCTGTTGTCACCATCTTAAAGCTTCCTGGTTTTTGTGCAGCTATAGCATCCACATTTGCGATCTTAATTTCAGTCTTTTTACATCTAATTAATGGTCGCTGTTTCTTGACTTCTTCATTTTGTCTGACTTGTGTAATTGTTTTAGCCAATGCGAGATTAGGATCTAATTGTAATTTTGCTGACAACTTTGTGTCTCTGATTCCCACGATGATCCGATCTCTAATCATTTCTTCCAGCAGAACGCCATATTGGCAATGCTCCACAAGCTTGTGAAAATCAGTGATAAAGTTTTCCACTGTTTCGCCTGGCTGTTGATATCTGCTATTAAATTTGGCTCTCTCATACAGTTGTGGTCAGAAGTTCACATACAGTGACATGAATGTCATCTTGGATATGAATGTCATGGCAATATTGGGCTGTCAATGATTTCTCTGAACTGTTCGTTTTCTGTGGCGAAATGACTGCACATCGTATTTCCTTAATAGAAAAAAAAACTTGAATTTGGTGCAATAGTTTTAATTTATTTTGAGTTTTCTGAAATCAGCACATGGTCAAAATTATACATACAGGGTCAACAAATTTACATACACTCAGATTATTAATTCAGAGGCGCTGAAACTTCCAAAATGTCTCTTATCTTGCCAAGGCCGAGGTCTCCTAACTTCCTGTTAGCAGTGGCGGCTCCAGAGATTTTTCCTTAGGGTGGCAAAGGAGGGGCATAGGTTCCAGGAGGGGGCATAGGTTGTCGATGCAGCAGTTTATGCAAATCATAGAAATCATTTTTACTTACGCTCAAGAAAGACTCACAATCAAGTCATCTTGTCAAATATGTATTGAGCTATTGTACCATCAAGGAAAATGGATTCAACCATCTAAACCATCTTTTCTGAAAGTATGTTCCCAAGTAATGAATGGAACTATTCTGCCCTAGCGATGTATCAAAAAATAGACAGATAGCGAACGGTTTAGATTGTGGATCTTTACTGAAGACTTCAAACTTATACAGATGTGTTCATCCTCAATTTCCGTAAAACTAAAAGAAACAAATTAAGCATATCACTAAACTGAATAGCACACAGGTGAAAACATGAGCTAAGCTGACCTGCTAGTAATGCTAACACACAACACACAAGTTGTTTACTTTCTAAAGCCTATCACTTTACAAAACTATTAGCTTTCATTTCGTTGCCTAGCATACACAGAAAGTAAGACATAACTTACAGGTATAGCTACTACTGGAACCTAGCAAGACAGCACTCCATACTGTACATCCAACCAATGACTGTATAGCCTACTTCATCCAACAAAAAACTAACGTTTTAGAAAAACTAACGTCTCTGATTGTAATAAAAATATTGATAATAAAGAAAGCTGGGCTAAAAGAATAATTGAGTACCAAAATGCATTTAACATAGCAAGGACAAGACTATGTTCTATCAGGTGAAAACAATTTGACCAACCTCTTTGCTCCAGCACGTTGCCTCATCAGAAGTCGAGCATTCAGAAGAATCATAACAGAACGTCTCTCTCTGGGTGAAACCATTTCAAAATTCCGGGGGTGGGGTGGGGTGGGGTGTGAAATAACGGTAGGTAGAGATGAGATGAGGGCTTAGTATCTCTGTAGATAGATAATTGAATTTCAAAAATGTGTTTTAGTAAATAATTCTTTTTAAAATAGGGGGCAACTGTGGTGGCAAGACATACTTTTACAGTGGCAACTGCCACCTTTTGCCACCCCTTAATACCGCACCTGCCTGTTAGTGATCATGATTGACTACAGCTGGTAGCTTCTCTGTGCCTTCATAAAAACGGTTTGTTTACAGCACTCATTGAACTGACCAACACACAGTAAAATGGGAAAGTCCAAGGAGCTCAGTGCAGATCTGAGAAAGAGGATCGCAGATGTACACAACTCCGGAATGTCTCTTAGAGACATTTCTAAACAACTGCAGATCCCAAGATCAGTTCAAACAATTGTAGGTAAGTTACTGGGAGGTGTAGTCCCTTTGCCAATCCACTGTACTTCAAGAAAACCCAAACTGTCACCCTCAGCTGAAAGGAAATTGGTTCCGATGGTCAGGAAAAACCCAGGACCTACCATGGCACAGTCCTGCGATGAACTGGAAGCTAATGGATCACTGTCTACAGTTCAGTGAGTTTTATATCACCATGGACTAAGAGGCTGCTATCCAAGAAATAACCCTCTGCTCCAAAATTGACATCTTCAAGCTTAACTAAAGTTTGAAGCTGACCAGATAGGCAAAGAAAAAGCCTTCTGGAGGAAAGCTGTATGGTCAGATGAGACAAAAATTGAGATGTTTGGCCACAGTGGCCACCATATACAGAGGGACACTGTACCAGCTGGTGGTGGTGGCAGGATCATCATGCTCTGGGGCTGTTTTACTGTTTTACATGCTCTGGCGCTGTGGAAGACGGCTGCCTCTCCAGTAGCTCTGTAGTTTTTAGTTCTTTAAACCTCTTTTTTTTCTACTTTTTTACTTTTCTGCTCTTCTTACGAATACATAGTGTGTTTTTCTTCATATTCCATGGATATTTTTAACTTTAACATGCAACCAGGAGCCAGTCTTCTTGCTTATTCGAGAGAGGAGCTGCTGGCCCTGAAAACAATGGGGCAGGCCGGGATACGACACCACATCCCGGCGGAGCTGAGGAGGAGACCCAGGGGCTGCAATGCCGGGGCTAAGCTAAAGGCTAGACTAGTGGACAACCAGTGGCACTGCAAACCATCTATTCCCTCCATTATAACGGGGAATGTGAACTCGCTGCCAAACAAGGTCGACAAGCTATCCACACTGAACAGCCAACGGACTTACCGTGAGAGCAGCTTGTTTATTTTTACGGAGACATGGCTAACCCACCTTGTACTGGATGCTAACGTGGACCTGCATGGATTCACTGCTGTGAGAGCCGACAGAGACACTAAAGTATGCGGGAAAAGCAAAGGTGGGGGACTCATCATCTACGTGAACAACCGCTGGTGTAACCGCGGACATATCTCCGTAAAGACAGTTTTATGTTGCCCGGACTTGGAGCTGCTAGCCGTTAGCCTGCGGCCATATTATCTGCCGAGGGAGTTCAGTCACGTGATCACCATCTGTGTTTACATCCCTCCGAGGACAGACACATCCGCTGCATGTGAGAGGATTCACTCTGTCACAGCAAGGCTGCAGACACAGCACCCTGTGGCATTTATGATCATTTCTGGGGACTTTAATCACGCTACTTTGGACTCTACTTTGGCTGCTTTTTATCAGGTTGTGGACTGTCCAACAAGGAACAACAGGACAATTGACTTGCTGTATGCTAATGTGAGGGATGCATACAGAGTCACACCCCTCCCCCCACTAGGGAAGTCTGACCACAACCTGGTTTGTCTATGGCCAAAGTACATCCCCCTGGTCCAAAGACAGCCTGGAACAACTAGCTTGTTCCCAGAACGTTCTGGGCACGTACGCCTTTGGTTGCCTATACGTTGCATACACATTAGGTTTGGTTGCCACTTGGTTGCCACGTGCTTGCCATGGAAAGTTTTTCTGACGTTGCCCAAACGTTTCCTGTTGGTTACAACAACAACCTTCCCTTGCCCTTCTCCTAACCTTGCTGGTTGCATGTTTGGTTCCCTGAATGTTAGCCTAACGTCCCCCTGACGTTGTAGAATGTTATGTTTTGGTTAGATTTTGCTTGCAACTAATTAGCAACATCAACACATAACTGCTAGCCCATCTACATGAGAAAACTGTCAGTGATGAATGAACAGGCAAATTTGGCAGGTCTTGAAAGTTTAATGAGATAAAATATAAATAACAAATTTGAATAAAAAAATGTTTGAAAATAAAAAATAAAAAAGTTTCTGAAAGTGTAATGGTGCATTCAATAAAACAATCATATATATATACAAAACGGAATAAAATAGAAAAGTTTCTGAAAGTGTAACGGTGCATTCAATAAAACAATCATATATATATATATATATACAAAACTGAATAAAATAGAAATAACAGTTTTTTAAAGTGTAACTGTGCATTCAATAACAAAAACATAAAATATAATAAAAAAAATCACTTCACAAAAAAATAGAATAAAAAAAACACTGTTCACAAAAAAAAGAATAAAAATTCACTGTTCACAATTCAATTGTCCATCCATTGCTGCTGACCAGCTGATCTGAAAAGAAAAAGGAACAAAAAGGAACAAGAACAATGAGCACATGTCCACAAAAGCATGATAAACCACCCTACTACCAACCACGAAATTTCTGTGATTGCACCAAATTAGAGAGCAGAAGTATATCGTCTGTGTGTTGCAAATTTTAGAGTCTGCCCAAGGCAATTCCTCCACTTCAGCTTCCGTATGGCCGGGAAATTTTTTGACACATGCAGCTAGAAGGCAAAATAAAGGAAAGTTACACATCAAAACCTAGTCAGTCAAGCATGGCATAAAAGTGATGTGATCAATATATAAAACACTTACCCTTTATAATCTTGCACAGAATGAGGTCATCAAAGGACATTTTGGCCTGTCTGCCCCGCAAGCTGTACTGGGCGAGTACCTTATTATTTGCCACTCGGCGTAGCATACGGCGAATGGCTGCCCCTAAACCTGCCCCTCCGACAGTTTCAAGAAAATGTTGCTGTAAAAAAATAAAAATAATAATAATTATACAATGAAAATTACTGTAGCGAGCTTATACAATACACACACACACACACACACATTATATACTAATATATATGACAGGGCAAATTACCATCTTGTTCCTCTTGTCTGGTTGTTCCAGACTCCTATCCAACTCCAGCAGCTCCATCACCGTGCTGCATGGTTTAGCCAACACCACATCTTCTTGCTGGAGTTGAGGCGTGTGTGTCGGGGCATTGGTCTCCACCAATGACTCGATCTTGTCAAACCTAGCCTCGATCCTCCGCATCAAGCGACTCATGTGGGCCTCTGTGACTATGGGGACAAATGTGATGGAAGTTGTAATTTATAATGTACTTTCCTGAGTGAGTGAACTAGTTAAGTGTGTATAAAAGTACTTACTTCTCTCAAACATGGCTGCGACAGCCGAAACACCCTGTCCGTCATGAAGCGCCCGGCTGCTGGCTGAAGTTTTCAAAAAGAAAATTAGTTTTCCTGTTCATGATTTTGTATTCCAACATCTGTTAATGGGAACTTGAAAGCAACTGTACGTTGAACAGAGTCAAAAGAGGTTTCCAGTGAGGTGCCTGGCTGACTGAATTGGGTGTAGCGCCCAGCTGCTGGCTGAAGTTTTCAAAAAAAAATATTAGTATAATATTTTATACTATTTTATAATATTATAATAGGTAAATATTATTTTTCCTATTCATGATTTTGTATTCCAAAATCTGTAAATGGGAACGTGAAAGCAACTGTACCTTGAACAGGGTCAACAGGACTTGGGCTAGGGTGGTGAGGACTGGCTCCAGTCCCGGCTGGTGTTGACCCTGAAAAGATGGTGCATATGGATGTTAAAGGAACAGTCCACCGTACTTCCATAATGAAATATGTTCTTCTCTGAATTGAGACGAGCTGATCCGTACCTCTCCAAGCTTTGTGCGACCTCCCAGTCAGTCAGACGCGCTGTTACTCTTGTTAGCAATGTAGCTAGGCTCAGCATGGCCAATGGTATTTTTTGGGGCTGTAGTTAGATGTGACCAAACTCTTCCACGTTTTTCCTGTTTACATAGGTTTATATGACCAGTGACATGAAACAAAGTTCAGTTACACAAATTGAAACGTGGCGATTTTCTATGCTATGGAAAGTCCGCACTATAATGACAGGCGTACTAACACCTTCTGCGCACTTCAACAGCGCATTGATACCTTCACTCCTGTTTTCCCTCTCTCCCCCGCCCCCCCTGACTTCCGTCAATACACAGCCAATGTGACTGGAAACATCAGTGCTGTGGTCAGTAATAGTCAGAGGTTAGTCGAGGAATCATCCGTTTGCGAGCCAAACTGAGCGGCTAAAAAACAATGGTTATTACATGCATCGTGCCGGGTTGTGGCAACAAGCCGAGGGTTTACAGTCCCGTGATGTTTCACAACATTCCAACTTATTACAAATGGCGGAAAGTTTGGCTAGCTGCTTTACAGTTGGATCCCTCAACACCGCTGGACGTTGTGAAGACCTGGAGAGTTTGCTCCGAACATTTCACAGATGAGGACTACACAGCAACTGGAAAACGACTGAATGACATGGCAACACCGTCAATTCAGAAATTACGCATCCAATGCAGTGACTCATCGCTCAACACTGTAAGTGTCTTTTTTGCACCTTATTGTTTTTGGAAGTGGCATTAGCTAGCCTATCCTACTGTAGGTGAGTCCGGTTAGCACAGATAACTTCACTACAAAATCATTACACTTCTGAGACTTGCTATAAGAATTTACTGATTGAGGCACATACTGTAACTTAGCTAAGGTATAACAAAGAAGTAGCCTAACTTCACCGTGCCACTTTGTGTGATGTTTTTGTGCTTGTCTAACGATGTACTTTTGTATTGTCTGACGGTGTTATCTGATGATGTACCGTATGTTGCATTCATATGATAGGTTTGTGTTTTTGACGTTTCAATCCTGACGGTGCAGGGGGGAGGGGGAGGTTTGTGTTTTTGATGTTTCGATCCGTTATGTTGTTGAAAAAAAGATTTCCCTCAATTGACCATAAATGCTGTGTATCTACAGCACCATACTGCAGAGCCTGAATATTGAGCAAACTTTAGTCTCAGGCAACTAGTGTGTGTGTGTGTATAGTTCATGGCAATGTACTGGTAGGGTAGCCTACTTCTTGTCGTATACAGCAGGTGGGCGATCAGTGACTGACGGTGCAGGGGGGAGGGGGAGGCTTATCACTGGTGAGGCATAAAATGTAGATACTGTCTGTCTATATAATGCCCTGTGACAAAACTTACTGACTTTGATAAATGTAAAAACTGACAAGCGTTGTAGTGCTTTATGTTGTATTGGAAAAGAGTAAACTTGTAATCTGTCTGTGTTGTCAATGTTATACAGGAAGAGTCAAGTGATGCACAGCATGATCTGCCTGAACCAGAGGAAACCTTTTTTTGAGGGTGTTCCTCATTCAACCTCCCAGAAGCAAAAAGCTGAGGAGACAACATCTACATTCCGAGCACCCTTGCCTGTCCAGCTAGCCAGTCCTTCACACGCACGTCCTCCCAAAAGAGCTGTCCTGGCTCCCATGTGGACAAAGCAATCAGTAAGCTAATAAATCTTCATGTTTTATATGGCGGTATAATTGACTTGCAACCTATATTTATATTTTGATGTGTTTCCTTACTAGGACACTGCATCTTCATCGACAACGAAGGCCACCACCCATAGTCCAAGAAAAAGCCACCACCCATAGTCCACGAAATATGAGGTGAGTGACCTATAAGTTCTGCTATAGATGAGCATCATAAAATACAAGGAAACTATTTAACTTTTTTTCCTGCAAAGTTACAATATGCACTGCATGTATGTATGTATGTATGTATGTATGTATGTATGCAAGAATGTATGTATGTAGATATGTAAGTGGAATTAGTTGTGGGTGTGAGTGAGTGAGTGAGTGACTGTGGAATACACTGATAAGTGTGGGGAAAAGCTTGTGTTGGGATGAATAGAAGTGTGGATGCATGTAAATGCCTTGATGTGCCTGAAGTTACAGTAATATTTGAAGTTGCTTTGTTTGAAATTAATGTTGGAAAGGTAAGCGATGGTTGGTATAGTAGGCTATGCCTTCACTGCTTTACAATCTTTGCTTGTTGTCTTGTCAATGGAACTTTATGCCTATGAATGTTGTGACTTATGTAACTGAAAAACTACTACTGAAATATTACTCTTTGTAACAGTAATGAGGCATATTTTTATTTGTCTTCATCAGGAACCACACCTCATTGGAGCAACAGCGATGGACATGAGTGCAACATCGGACTTTGATGTCAGCATGACCTCTGAGACTGCTCTTGATCCTGCAGACAGCAGCTATGTGCCAGATAGCAGCCCCTCAACCTCCACCACAGGAAGTTCCTCAAGCCTCCCTGGACAACCCAGAGGATGGAGGGAAAGGAAGTGGATCATGAACGAGTCCAAGCTCATGGAGCTGTTCCAAAGATGCCCAGAATGCCGTTCTGCGATGTGTGACCTCCATCAAACTGTATCGCACTGTGGCAGCAGAATAAAAATAAAATGGCAATGCGACAGTGGCCGTGTGGGAAAATGGGAGTCATGTCCCGAAGTACGTGGGATGCCAGAAAATAACTTATTGACACAAGCTGCAATTGTCTTCACTGGTGCAACATACACCGATATTGCTGACTGGGCAGGACTTCTCAACCTGCAGTTGCCCCACAAATCATGGTACAATGTGATCCAGAACACTTACCTGCTCCCAGCAATTGAACAAGTGTACATAACACATGAGGACATCATCAAAGCAAGACTAATCTGCCAATTAGAGGATGGTGAGGGAGTGCAGCTATGTGGTGATGGCAGAAGTGACAGCCCCGGGCATTCCAGCAAATACAACACATACTCTTTCATGGATGACTCAACGAAGCAGATTGTGGTGTTTGAGCTGATGCAGGTAAGGCTGTGAATTATCACAAAAACATGGTCAGTTCTGCAACACCTGTCATACAACTCTGTAACCAACGGATAAATTACATTTCAGATTCCCTCATCCATACATTTGTGCTCCACAGGTGTCCCAGGCCTCAAGTTCTGCTGCGATGGAACCATTGGGTTTCAGGAAAGGACTGGACAACATCCTGAATGAGGGCATCGATGTAACAGTGGTCACCACTGACCGGCATCCCTCCATCCGAAAAATTATGAGAGAGGAGTATCCTAACATCATTCATCAATTTGACCCATGGCATGTAGCAAAAGGTTAGTTTTCTGTTAGTCTATATCTACTATCTATTATTGTCTTGTAATTATGTTTTAATAGTGTTTCCTTGAGGAATGTAGTAGGCTGCAGAATGTGTGTGGTGCACTCTCAATGCTTTTTTTTTCAATTTCATTGAGATGTCTTTTTTAGCAAAAGATTACACAAATGACAAATGTCAGACAGACTGAAATGATGCTGAAACATCAGTATGCATCACATGTGGTCGAAAAGGGGGGGCACTCCAGTCAATGTAATGAAAAGGGAAACACTGAAAGAAATAGGTGCACATCCATATTTCTATCAATTGATTTTATGTAATTGTCCAGGATTTAAAAAGAAAATGGGAGCGACATCCAACAGGAGGGAATACAAAAGATCTTGCTCCTTGGGTCCGGAGTGTCGCCAACCACATGTGGTGGAGCTGTTGCACCTGCAAAGGAAATCCAAAGGTAACAAGCATACAGACACACCTGTATTGACATTCCGGTTAGATGCGGATGTAATGCACGGCAACCCTTTGCTGTTGCACATGGAAAGCTACTGTGTTGTACTTCAGATGGTTCAAAAATTGCCTCTGCTCTTATGTTGTCAGGAGCTGCTCAGGCGATGGATTTCTCTCCTACACCACATCACTGGGGTCCACCGCTGGGAAGACAATGGCGTGGAATACAGATGTTTCCACAAAGAGTTGTCTGCACAGCAACAAAGAAGCAAGAGGTGGCTAAAAGTGAATTACCCTTCCTACAAAGTCCTGAAGTCAATGATGATGGACACTCGCTTCCTCAAAGACCTTCAACAGATGACACTGTTCAAACATACAGGTATGTGTATCTAAGATTTTAATAAGGCAAAATAGTGACATGGCGAAAGTTATGGGTATGACTGTGATTAGGATCTTGAGTTCTCCACCACACAATAACAGTACTGTATGTATCATGTATATTATAGACCAGTACTAATGTACAGTATAATAGTCATGGCACAGTCATTGTAAATCACCCACAACCATGCATGATCTTTTTTCCACTGTAAATCCTGGTGGTAAGTTTGTGCCACTGATAAAACTCTGCAGACTTAGTTTCTGATAGACAAACTTGATTCAGGTGTTATTCTTTGGATGATTCATCAAAGGAAAGACAAAGACTTCTGAGAAACACAGAAAATGTCCACATCATGAGACCAGGGGGGTGTAGCCCCAAATTTACAAACTTTACCAGGTTTGAAAAATTCCAGTTCTACCTACTAACGAGAACATAGACACAGGGTGAGGGCTATCTATTGTGCGCAGGAGAACGGCCGTTAACGGCCGGGGGGGGGATTAAGAGATGGGCAGTTTACCCCCTATTGACAGGAGGTCACACCTATAGCAACAATAGGTGCAAAGGTAGTCTCCTGGGGGGGCCGACGCTTGGGGCCAACAACTGAAATGCCGAAGTAAAGCAAAACCTAAAAGTGCAAATAGGAGACATTACTGATATTCCTTCAACATATTGATATTCCTTCAACATATTAAAAGTAAACCTGAAACATATTACCCAAACTCATTAGAGCCTTTCTTCTGTTTTGTTTTTTATGTTTCAGGACAACCTGAGGTGTTTCACAATGCACTCTTGAAGTACTGCCCAAAGCAACTTCATTTTGAATACCCTGCAATGAAGGCACACACTATGCTTGCAATCATGGACCACAATGAGAATCACTCAAGAGAACGGGAACAAGCAAGAACTGCAGGAGGTGGGTACACTGGTACCACAAGTACTACACTACTAAAATAGTGTAATAACTGCAATAACACATATCTGCCTTCAGGATCATGACCATCACATATGTTACAGATATGACTGACCGGTGTTATTTCAACCTTTTCAGGAAAACATGCCTGGGAAATAGTCCCCAAAAATGGGTGACATCATAATTTTAGAAACGATAACGTACTATATTTTGACCTTATATATATATATATATATATATATATATATATATATATATATATTTTTTTTTTTTTTTTTAAATTGCAGGTCTCTCAAGACCATAGTCCCAACAAATGTGTGATGGGATACATTTAGAAGTGACAACCTTCTAGAGATGCACCGGTCAATCGGCCGCCGATCAAAAAGGCCGGTTTTCTATCCAATCGGCCCAATCGGTGACCGGCCGGTCACTGTCGTCATTTCCGGTTTTTGGCCAGTCACGCTGACACGCATGCGCAGCAGCTCAACGCGGACGGCTCAAAACTGAACCAAAGCAAAACAAAGATGTCGTTGATCTGGACATATTTTACCGTGTGCCAGGACGAACCGAAACAGGCTATGTGTAATGCTTGTAAGTCTAAAGTAAGCCGTGGAGGATCAACGCCTAAGACTTATGGAACAACCAACTTAAGACACCACTTGGAAAAGAAACACCCATGCTTGTTTAGCAAGTATAAAGAAGACACGGCTGCTAGTGCTAAGACTAAGAGGGATGTACCTGAGTCACAGCAACAACACCCCACCGTCGCCCCTATGTTCGACACGAGTGTTGAGAAGTCTAATGCCACCACTCGAAAAATAATGGAGTACATGGCACTGGACGACCAGCCGTTCAGCGTAGTGCAGGATAAAGGCTTCGTCAACCTGATTAAACACCTGAGTCCACGGTACAAATTACCAAGTAGGCGATACTTTTCTGATACAGCGCTGCCAGAGTTGTTTGAGAAGGTTTCAAGCCATATACGCAAGCTACTCAACGCCACCAAATCTCCGATCAGTTTCACGACGGACATTTGGACTTCTAACGTGAGCTTAATGTCAATGTTGAGTCTGACCGCTCAATGGCTGGATGATGAATTTGAGCTACATCAAGTCCTGCTATACTGTGAAGAATGCCCTGGTTCCCACACTGCGGACAATTTACGAGCCAAATTTGAAAAAATGATGGCAGAGTGGAACATCGACAAGAAGAGGGTTCATGTCGTGTTGCGTGACAACGCTCGGAATATGACCAAGGCACTGGATGACTGCAACTTCGCCAGTCTCCCGTGCATGGCACATACACTCCAGCTAGCGGTGAATGAGGGACTGCAATCTCAACGCGCAATCACCGACGCCGTGGCAACAGGCAGGAGAATAGTCACGCACTTCAAACACTCACCGCTAGCCTACTCGAAACTCCACGTTATCCAGGAGGAGTTGGGTCAACCCAAGAAACGCTTGCAACAAGACGTTCCGACACGTTGGAACAGCACGTTTTACATGTTGCAGTCGCTGTTGGAACAAAAACGCGCCTTGAGCTTATACGCAACAGAACACGAGCTGCCGACAATATTCACCACACACCAGTGGGAGTTAATTGAGAATGTGTTGAGCATCCTTCAACCTTTTGAGGAACTCACAAAGACAATTAGCTCCTCGTCAGCCACCGCCTCGTCCGTCATCCCTGAAATCACTGCACTGAAGCGCCTTTTGGGGAGAGCAGCAGACACCGACCGTGGTGTGGGCACTGCCAAGGCCACGCTGTTGGAAGCGGTCCAGAGACGGTTTGCAGACATCGAGAAGAATCCACTGTACCTTGTGGCCACTGCTATGGATCCTAGGCAAGTAACAACTTACTACTAAGGATGTTTATTAGCCCAGTAGAAAATAATAGAAAGCCTTTATTTGTCAAAACATATTTTTTGTTGCCATTTTAATGCCTGCTTATGTACAGTAGCCTATGTACAGAGTGCACAATATTTATGTTTATGTCTGGCTGATGTGTCTGTGTAATATAAAAATCCTTTTGTCTGTTGATACAGATACAAAACTTGCTACTTCT
The DNA here is from genome assembly GCF_027579695.1 of Neoarius graeffei. Taxonomy (NCBI): domain Eukaryota; kingdom Metazoa; phylum Chordata; class Actinopteri; order Siluriformes; family Ariidae; genus Neoarius; species Neoarius graeffei. The sequence goes on from NC_083570.1 coordinate 13,027,198, forward strand.
CAGCAGAAACAAAAAATGAAGTGAAAAGGGTACTTCTGAACATGCTGGACAGAGTGGACACCAGTGCCATCAGACCCACACCTGATCAGCCTCCTGAGGAACCTGCCATCGCACCTCCAACCAAAAGGGCAAGCCTACTGCTTTCTGTGCATGATGAGATACTGATGGAGAATGCTAGCAATGAGGAGGAACACCTGCTAGGCCGCCCTGCATCTGTTCAGTTACAGCGTTACCTCTCAGAGCTGCCCATCAAGAGATCTGAGGATGAAACTGTAAATGATGTACTAAAATACTGGCGTGAAAACAAAACACACTACCCTGCACTTGCCCCGCTTGCCCAAGCATACCTCTCTGCTCCATGCACAAGCATTGATAGTGAGCGCTTGTTTAGCTTGGCTAGTAATGTCCTTGATGAGAAAAGAAACAGGCTTTCTGGGGAGAAGGCAGAAATGCTGCTGTTTGTGAAGAAGAACCTGCCATTGATGGTTGAGTGATTGCACTGGGGGTGGGACAGAGCACTTTGTTCACAACTTAAAGCTACCTGTTAATTTCAATGTTATTTTTTTATTTAGAGATGTCAAGAGAGGTCAAATGCAAATGTTAAAAATGTTATGAGAACCAGTTTCAATTGACAAGAGCATGTGGTGCACTTTATTTTTTTTATCCTAGGCCTATATTAAATCCTGCACTTATTATGTGAAAAGAAATAAAAGGCCTAAAATGTGATTTACTTAGAGAACCAGTTTTCAAGTGTGCATGGTGCACTTTATCTTTTGTTTGTCTTAATATTTTAGTTTTTTTCCTATATTGACCTGTAAACTGGACTGAATGTTATGGTCAGTGTTCTAAATAAATCTGCTCAGGGGGCACTGTTGAAACTCACTATATCTTATTTTTGATGTTTTATTCTCAAGCCAAGTAAACATGGTGTCTATTGTATGATTATAATGATTTCTTAGATAGAAAATCGGTATCGGTAAAACCAGTTTTGGCAGGTCAGACCCCCTCAAAAACCGGAAATCGGTATCGGCCAAGAATTTTGCAATCGGTGCATCTCTACAACCTTCTGTATTTTGACCACCTATGTTCATATTGTTTTTTATTTCAGGCCTCCCAAGAACCAATGTTGTCCACAAAAAGCAAACGGGTCGTTGGATTTCAAGACCAATATATGCGGAGACAACGCAGACATTCAGAGATGATCTCATGGAATGAGTGCTTCAAAGAAGACTTGACCCCTCAGTCCGACCCAAGGACAAGTCATTTCATATGCAAATACCTCAACTGCCTGCCAACATTGCTCCAGTACTAAAGCCCAGCAAAGAGGAGGCCAAGAAATCACACACCTCGAGATTCCAAGGCCCATCAAAGAAGGACTAACTGGGTTTCAGCTGCCAACAAACATTATCGAAAGACATCTGTAATGGCCCTTTTCCACTACCCTTTTTCAGCTCACTTCAGCTCGCTTCAGCTCACTTCAGCCCGACACGGCTCGCGTTTCGACTACCAAAAACCAGCACGACTCAGCTCGTTTCAGCCCTGCTTAGCCCCTAAAACTCGCACCGTTTTGGAGTGGGGCTGAAGCGAGCCAAACCGTGCCGACTGAGGCTGGGGGCGTGAGCAGACACTCCCCTGTGCACTGATTGGTGAGGAGGCGTGTCCTCACATGCCCACACACGCCCCGCGAGCGCGCTGGGATCTGTAAACACCGCAAACCCGGAAGAAGGAGAATTACGAATTACGAGAATTTCTGAAGCCTTATGCGCCTCGCCTCATCTATACGCTCTTGCCAGTATCTGTTGGCGTTGTCGGTGACAACAAGCCACAGCACCAAGACCAGCAACACTAACGACTCCATGTCCTCCATGTTTATTGTTTACTATCCGGGTCGTGAGACTACCGCTTAAAAGATCACTGAATCAGTGACATACAGAGCATCGTGGACGAGTTCGCGGAGCGCAAGGCTCGTCGTATGCCCTTCAAATAATGCGCGCAGTAGGCTATTGATGTTTTATTAGAGCCATGTACAGTATGTCGCCTAATGTTTTTTTGTTTCTGAATTACATGTTCGTTTGAAGGACTTAATGTACAAAATAACATAGTTGCACCCCGTAGTGTTGAAATTGGTAAACACAGTGCATTCAGTGAGGTTTGCACCGCCCTCCTTTTATTTCTGACTCTTCCTGTCACCACTCTGAGCGCTCATTCGTATGCCCTTCAAATAATGTGCGCAGTATAGGCTATTGATGTTTTATTATGAGCCATGTACAGTATCCTAATGTTTTTTGTTTCTGAGTTACATGTTCGTTTGAAGGACTTGCTGTACTAAATAACATAGTTGCACCCCGTAGTGTTGAAATTGGTAAACACAGTGCATTCAGTGAGGTTTGCACCGCCCTCCTTTTATTTCTGACTCTTCCTGTCACCACTCTGAGCGCTCATTCGTATGCCCTTCAAATAATGTGCGCAGTATAGGCTATTGATGTTTTATTATGAGCCATGTACAGTATCCTAATGTTTTTTGTTTCTGAGTTACATGTTCGTTTGAAGGACTTGATGTACTAAATAACATAGTTGCACCCGGTAGTGTTGAAATTGGTAATCACCGCAGTTGCGGACATTTTGTAGCCTAAAATGATGTTATGATAAGCTTTAATAAAGGGCCCGGTCATTTGCCCCGCCCCCGGCCCGGCTCTGACTTGTTCCGCCACTGTCACTGATGTCACTGTTTGCGCTGCTTAACGACATCACGTGACGTCCACCCACTTTCACTAACTCCACCCAATGTGTCCACCCACTTCCAGCCAGCACGGTTCAGCGCGGTTGTAGTCGAAATGCAACTCCAACAGCCCCGCTCAGCTCGACTCAGCTCGACTCGGCACGGCACGGCTCAGCCGCGTTTGTAGTGGAAAAGCGGCATAACTGACTTGCTGTTTTGTTTTGTGTGTGCGTGTGTGCCTGTGTGTTTTCTCCTCTTCTCTGCACTTGTTTTTCTCTCAGCGTTTTCAGAATGTCTGCTGCAAAACTGACATGGGGTATACAGTAATTGGTCGCTCCTCTTATTATTCCAGTATCAGTTGGGTTGAGGGTTTTTTCCACCATACCGCTGCAATCTCTCCACCCATATGTTGTAAAAATTTTATTTATTATTGTTTTTGAATACTCCTGAACTCCATTTTTTACACCTGTAAATAAATTACACTTTTATCATAATATGAGTTGACTGAGGTTGTTTTCTCATATCACTTATGAGGTTTGCCTACCCAGGTCCAAAATGTACCTAAGTGTATAAAGCTTGTGTAAATTATTGTAAATGTTATGCAGGCAATCTGTTTATGGTCATAAATTGTGTTTTTGCTTAGTGTCAGACTTCATGTAGGTTTGAACATATCTTACAGACCACATGTTCTCCAGGCAGGCATGTTTACTGAGGTAAATATTTGTTTGAAGATAAACTGAGCAGAAAGAGCCTGGATGTTGCATGTCAAAACTACTATGATATCCACCTGATGTAGGAAAGAAGAAAAGTAACAGTGTGGTATGCTCCAAGTTTATTTGCATATAATATTTACAGATACAGAAATGTTATCCTACTTCTGTGATTACATGGCAATACACAGGCTCTGGCTAACTATCAAAGCCACATAAAAGTTGGTAGGTCTACAATATACAGACTGGCAAAGGCTGCAGTGCAAATGTCCCACATACTGTATGTCTGAAGCATGTAATAACGAGAAGCGAACCTGCATCAGAAACGTCAGGGGCCCAGCACAGATACAGCCCAGTTACCACAGTCCAGTTTCTACATATCCATAGCTTCGTGCACTTCTTGGAATCCAAGATACACACCGGACTCAGAGGGATATCGCTGTCGTATAGCCCCGACGACACATGACGGCAATGGTTTGCGATGTCCTCTACCCAAGGTTTCACCGCGCAGTCCCCATTCCAACACGATTCGGTAGGACACCAACCTTTGTTGACTAAGAAAACAGGGAGATGATAAATACATGTAGGCCTACTGACAAACGGTGAAATTACAAACATGGTTCAAGGGTTTCAGAGAGCACTTACTCTGGGGATAGCTGGCCATCAGGACCACTCGGCGTGTGTTGTTTCCTCCAATTGACTTTGTCACGTCTGAAGAAAAAGTCCACAACTGATGGGTGAATCATCGCTGCAAACGCATCTGTTGCCGCGACACAATGCGTAGGGTCTTCTAGATGTACAGATGGTAGCACCTGGTCCCATTCAGCACAGCACAAACTCTCTATTGCCCCTTTTCCACCAAAGCAGTTCCAGGGCTGGTTTGGGGCCAGTGCTTAGTTTGGAACCGGGTTTTCTGTTTCCACTGACAAAGAACTGGCTCTGGGGCCAGAAAAAAACGGTTCCAGGCTAGCACCAACTCTTTGCTGGGCCAGAGGAAAGAACCGCTTACGTCAGCGGTGGGGGGGCGGAGTTGTTAAGACCAACAACAATAACAAGACCGCGAAAGATCGCCATTTTTAAGCGACGAGAAGCAGCAGCTGTACAAACGCGAAGTCATCCATTATTATTATTGTTGTTGCTGCTGCTTCTTCTTCCGTGTTGTTTTTGCTTCGATATTCGCACCAAGGTTTATGCAAACGTAGCGACATAACTGACATATACAATGACGTAATGACGTGGCTTCCCTTAGCACCGCGAGCTATGGAAAAGCAAACTGGTTCTCAGCTGGCTCGCAAGTTGAACAAGTTGTGAACCAGCACCAGCACTGGCCTCGAACCAGCCCTGGAACTGATTTGGTGGAAAAAGGGTATATTTCAGTCGGCATCTGTTCACAACAGTCACACTTGCACCACCAACTGCTGTTTGCCCGTGTCCTCACGATGGCTCCAGCCTGTTCATCTTCGTGTGTTTCTTCCCTCACACAGTCCATTTGGGCTAGCTCCTCCTCGGTATATTCCGGTTCAAATAGATATGGCTCCGGATCCGCCATGAGCCAATCTTCAGCATCTATGTCCTCCATTTGAAAATGTTCCATTGTAGCACATGTAAAGTCTTTTCTGTTATAATTTTCTGCAAGCTCTCGCCACAACCTGATGCTTCCTGACTAGACTGTGTTCCAAGGAGTGCAGGCTACTTGTCTTGGTGGTCACGTTGGTTGTATTGACGGAAGTTGGGGGGGCGGGGGAGAGAAAAAAAAACAGGAGTGAAGGTATCAATGCGCTGTCGAAGCGCGCAGAAGGTGTTAGTACGCCTGTCATTATAGTGCGGACTTTCCATAGCATAGAAAATCGCCACGTTTCAATTTGTGTAACTGAACTTTGTTTCATGTCACTGGTCATATAAACCTATGTAAACAGGAAAAATGTGGAAGAGTTTGGTCGCATCTAACTACAGCCCCAAAAAATACCATTGGCCATGCTGAGCCTAGCTACATTGCTAACAGGAGTAACAGCGCGTCTGACTGACTGGGAAGTCGCACAAAGCTCGGAGAGGTACGGATCAGCTCGTCTCAATTCAGAGAAGAACATATTTCATTATGGAAGTACGGTGGACTGTTCCTTTAAGTCATTTATTGGGGTGTCTTATACATGGTATTCGCAAAAGAAGAACCTATGATAATACATTAGACATTTACAAATAAATTGAAAAACACTTACATTGTGGTGGTAGGGGCATTGGGTCCTGCCGACCTGAAAAGAGCACACAAACATCAGATCAGTCACATAATATGCACCGGTTATTCATCATGAATGTTAGCTCCAAGCCATGAATGATGACTTGGGAACTGTTAACTTACACACAGGGCTTCCAGGCACAGTCAGAGTCTTGGGTTGCTTCTTGGTTGCTGCTACCACTGGAGCAGAATCATCTGGAAGGAAAGACCATACAATGTGCAATGTAAATTTCTTGTAAATGACTTGAAAATGAACACTGAATTGAGTAACTAATGTCATTAGTGAAGAGAGCTTACCATCATCAGAGGATTCGGAGACAAACCTTCTTGGGCGCTTACACTGCCTTATTGCAAAAGTGTTCACATCATCCTGTCTCAACACTTGAGGACTCCATCAATTGCAAACACTTCTGTTCAGCTTTGGCGTATAAATCTATGGAAAATGACTTTTAGTCAGTAGCACAAAAAAAAAAAAAACAGTGCTGCCATAGAGAGAACAAGTCAGTATATTCTATGTAGTGCATAGCAGCGATAGCTCACCTGTTTCATACCAGGTTTTCTTAACAGGATGTTTGGCCCAAGTTGTATTTGGTGCTTGGCACTTCACAACATATGATAGCACATTGTGTGTCGTCCAGTAGCAGACCATGCCATGCTAAAAATATATATAACGCTATCAAAAGTATATAGGCATATATGTAAGCATACATATTTGCTATGTATCGCCAAAAAAAAGACTCGTACCTCAGAAGTGTGTTCAAGCCATGAAGATGGCACAACCTCAATGGACCCTTTTCAGTCACGTGACCTTCGTAAACGCGACCGCCATTTTGGACATGTAGTGGACTTCGGCTCAAATCGGTTTGAATGCGAGGAAGGCGACAAACATAAAAGAAAAAGGAGCGAGATGCAGAAAACTGTATTTACTAGTTTACTGTAATTATGATCTGGCAGCTATTTACACCGGATCCAGTGTAAATAGCTGCCGGAGCCAACGTCCGGCCGGGCCGCGAGCGAGCGCGCACCGGGTCCGCGGCCGCCGGCTCCGGCCGGGCCGCGAGCGAGCGCACGCCGGCTCCGCGGCCGCCGGCTCCGGCCGCCGGCTCCGGCCGGGCCGCGAGCAAGCGCGCGCCGGCTCCGCGGCCACCGGCTCCGGCCAGGCTGCGTGCGAGTGCGCGCCGGCTCCGCGGCCGCCGGCTCCGGCCGGGCCACGGAGCAAGCGCGCTCCGGAACCTCGGACGTTGGCTCCGGCGGCTATTTACACTGGATCCGGTGTAAATAGCTGCCAGATCATAATTACAGTAACCTAGAATGGAATGTTAACAGCAATGTAATGTCTTTTCTGGCTAATTTTATTCGTCTTACCTCCAACAAAGTGGTCACTACACAAGCGTTGGTATGCCGCTATCCATCTTCTCCGTCGGTCAGCATCTACGGGGATCCGATAAAATGATAATCCTTGCCTTGTTTGTTGATGGTTACTACATCCAGGTGCACAACAACATAGTGGCATGATGGAAGTCTTGCTGAAAATAAACACTTTCTTTGCTGCCGTTCCTCAATGCTGGCTGTGGTAAACTACTGGTAGTACATGTCCAAAATGGCGGCCGCGTTTGTCGTGATGTCACGTGAAAAGGGTCCATAGCATTGTCTGTGAACTCAACAACAGTGAAGCTCATCTGTGAAAACAAAGGCATCATTAGCAAGGAAAATGGAGCAAAAGGTATTAGTTCCCTTGGCTGGCCTATGAAAACTCCTGTAGGTGTGAAACAGTCTATTTGGTTTTAAGAAAACATTACAAATAAAAATGGCATTAAGATGGACATATTTTCCCAATCCATCCTTTTTACATGGCTAAAACACAGAATCTCCCATTCGCAAAACACATTTTGTATCATATTTTGCAAGTGTACACAGCAATTACCCTAAAAGGATTCCTCCAAAAAAATCATTGTGATGGTTAAATTGCGTGTGTGGATGCCTCCTAAAAATCATGCAGGACTGTCATGAAAACATCAGTCTGTTTCTATGGCTCCTCAATCATCAAGGCCTGTTTTGTGAGTTCACATTCTGGCACCAGCTTCATGACACACTCACTCCATTTCACTCTGAAGCACCCAATGATTCTTGAATCACAAGGATCTGTGAACAGAGGATCCACCCTCTGAAAGACCTTGCACAAAACCATGTCATTCCTTTCTTCAATGGCTTCACAACATTTGGCACCTGCCAAAATGTACGCATTGTTTGGTCTTCGGGTGTTCTTTTTCGATGCTGGAGCTGTGGGAGTCTGATCCTGGTCCATCTCCGAGAGCCTTTTAGCCACTTGAATTAGTGGTCTATTCCCTGATCGGACCAGACGTTTCAGCTTGCCCAAGTAGTTTTCAAACCGGAAGGCGCTGCATGCATCAAGGCATCCAAAGGTCTCTGCTTCATCTGTTAATTGGAGCATGCTGTGCACATTATACACCATGAAGTGTCTGCCATACAGCTCTGCAGTCTGTGACACAAAATACACCATCAGGTTTCTGCTGTAGTCTGCATACTTGCCGGCTAGGTTGGGAGAAACCAAAAATGTTCAGTGCCACACTGAAAGCCATGAAATGCCTGGACAGAATGCCCTTGAGCACTACTTTTCCTGTATAGACCCTTTTCAGTCACATGACCTTCGTAAACGCAACCACCACTTTGGACATGTAGTGGACTTCGGCTCGAATCAGTTTGAATGCGAGGAAGGCGACAAACGAAAAACATAAAAGAAAAAGGAGCGAGATGCAGAAAACTTCACTATCCAGCGACGTAGGGCATTTACAGGGCGAGCAGAGGGAGAGGTATTTGCAAAATTTGAGGTTCGCGGGCTTAGAGAACGACGTTTACCTGCTTCCACCAGGATTGTTCACTGACGTACGGAAGTACACGAAGCCCTCGTCTTTACCTGACTTCGGCCCACATGATCTGTATACCTATGTCGTTAAAAACCCATCGCCATACACATGCATGCCAACGTCCGAGGTTCCGGAGCGCGCTCCGGCTTGCTCCAGGAGTGCTCCGGCCAAGGTTCCCCTCAAATTAAGCAGCGCGCTCCGGCTTGCTCCAGGAGTGCTCTGGCCGAGGTTCCGGAGCGCGCTCCGGCTTGCTCCAGGAGTGCTCCGGCCGAGGTTCCAGAGCGCGCTCCGGCTTGCTCCCCCTCAAATTAAGCAGCGCACTCTGGCTTGCTCCCCCTCAAATTAAGCAGCACGCTCCGGCTTGCTCCCCCTCAAATTAAGCAGCGCGCTCCGGCTTGCTCCGGAGCAAGCCGGAGCGCGCTGCTTAATTTGAGGGGGAGCAAGCCGGAGCGCGCTCCGGAACCTCGGCCGGAGCACTCCGGGAGCAAGCCGGAGCGCGCTGCTTAATTTGAGGGGGAGCAAGCCGGAGCACGCTCCGGAACCTCGGCCGGAGTACTCCGGGAGCAAGCCGGACCGCGCTGCTTAATTTGAGGGGGAGCAAGCCGGAGCGTGCTCCGGAACCTCGGACGTTGGCTCCGGCAGCTATTTACACTGGATCTGGTGTAAATAGCTGCCGGATCATAATTACAGTAAACTAGTAAATACAGTAAAGGAAAAACTTGAGACTGAAAGGTTTTAACAGTCATCCAAATGACTGAACATAAACATTGCTACAGTAACATACCAGCTATGATGTTGTTGACATTAGCTAGTCAACAATAGCTACTACAGAAGAACAAAGAGGTTACAATGGGTTATTTTAACCTATTTGGTTACACACTCGCCGCCACAGAATGTTAACAGCAATGTAATGCCTTTTCTGGCTAATTTTATTCGTCTTACCTCCAACAAAGTGGTCACTACACAAGCGTTGGTATGCCGAGGGCTGCCAATCTGTTAATGGCCACTATCCATCTTCTCCATCGGGATCTGATAAAATGATAAACCTTGCCTTGTTTGTTGATGGTTACTACATCCAGGTGCACAACAATATAGTGGCATGATGGAAGTCTTGCTGAAAGTAAAAACTTTATTTGCTGCCGTTCCTCAATGTTGGCTGTGGTAAACTACTGGTAGTACATGTCCAAAATGGCAGCCGCGTTTGTCGTGACATCACGTGAAAAGGGTCCATACAGGGCAAACTGGCGCAGCTCTGTAGCTTTCCAGCGGTCGATTTCTTCCAAGCTCCTGGGCTTTCTGGTAAAGCAACTTGGTATATATTCTCTCAAACCATGCAGTCTTCTGCTGACCTCTTGGAGCTGTGTAGTCGACAGTCTCACCTTCCTGCTTCCCCTCGCCCATTCCACCAACAGTTTCCTCATGACACCTAAACAAGCTTGGTGCATGTAATCAATGGGAAACATTTTGATCATATCAATGGGAAGTTGCAGGAATGGGGACACTGTATAGCCCTCAGTTTCCTTGACAGCCATCTCTCTTCTGAACAGGTCATTGGTTCGCAGGGTGCTTTGGACATCAGGGTATGTTACACGGCCGTCTTCCCATGTCCCTTTCTGTACACATTTGTCACATCCATAGTATCCTGTGCACAGTTTTGTTGCTTTGACCATTGCCTTGGCAGGCGCATCACATACAACACAGCGCATGACAACCATCTTCCCTTGAATTCCGTTTTCAAGCAGATCCTTCATTTCTGCAACCACATCGTTGAGAAACTCCAAATCATTAGGTTTAGCAGGACCAGATGTTAAGGTGACAGGGAAAACACGAGTTGGACTCAGATGGATGGCACATAAGACAGGCCACAGAGTGGTCTTGCTGTTTTTGAACAGTGGAACACCATCAATGTTCAGAGACAACTCCAGGGTGGCTATTTTTTTTCAGAACCTCTTGTGGGTAGTGGTTTAGTTGTGCTTCAATAGCTCTCCTTAAACCAAAGTGAACATACTCCATTCCTGATACCGGAGTTGACCTGATGTCTCTTGGGGTTGAGAGAAGGGTTCTTGCTGTTGAAGGCAACTCTGTGTGTCCATTGGCTTTTAATCCCACAAGAAGGTCATCAAGTGCAGAGTGTGTAATCTGGTGTTTTAAGGCCCAGTGTTGTAAAAAGTCCTTTAGTGAGCTTTGTGGGTCGTTTTCCTCAATGTAAGAGAGTCACTGGTGTCACTGCTATCCTCCACATTCATGGGTGTGCTCCACAGCACATCTGATGCAAACTCAGTACCAACACTACTGCTTGTTGGTACTGCCATGCACTCTGGCTCTTCTTCATTCTCCTCTGCCAGTAGTACAGATTGTTCTTGCAGTTGCTGCTGATGTTGACGAAGCCTGGCCGCTTCTTGCATAGCCTGCTCTGCCCGTGCAGTGTCTAGTGCGTCCTTCTCCTCTTGCATGTCTGCTCTCAAAGCCTTTCGCACCGCTTCCACCTCTCGCCGCACCCGCTTCCACCTCTCGCCGCACCCTCTTCCATCTCTTTGTGTAGGCTTGTCTGGCCAATCGCTTTTCACTCATTGTGGGGAAATACAATGTGACTGCAATGACAAAACTAAATGGCTAACACATTAACAGCACATTGGTACAGTACACAGTAATGCCACAAGTCAATTGATGATACTAAAAACACGTTCATCATTCAATGAATGACTTAACTTTATCAAAATCCAAAAACATTGCAGAGTGAAGCGTTGCTAAAAAAAAAAAAAGATACAACTGTTACAACGCTTTCCATGGACATTGCAACATGGGACTCAAAATTACATTAAAAGATATGTGCATAAGCCCATATCTTGCCATTCTGAAGCAGGCTGAGACATACCCCAAATTTGCCAAATAACTGAGACAGCAGCAAACATAACAAAATCGGTGAGGACCAATCTATTACATTGCAAAGAACTCAGAAAGGAGCTTCATGTTCAAAATACTGCACATATCCTTTAAAGGAGAATTCCAGCTGTTTTGCAAATAAAATTTTGAACTTTTGATTCCCCTGAAGTCAGCGCTGAGCACCGGTGAAGCATTTGATGTGCTCAGCACTGACGTCTGGGGAATCCGGAAGGCAACAAAGGTATGTGCTGGCTCGAAAAGTTCAAAATTGATACACCTATGTGCTAGCTAATGCAGTAAATGTGCAATGTTTTCAAACATCAGGGTCCACACACCACGGGCAATCCCATGAAAACCATTTTGAAACAAGTTATGTGAATATACGAACGTTGAAAGGCTGCCCCGTAGCCACCGTTTCAATTGAAATCCGCGTAGCAGCTATATGCATAACTTTTTTTTTTAGACGGGATGGATTTTTCTCGCGGTTTGTGCTACTGCCAACTTTCCTTGACCACAAATGTTTGAGACATATTTGCAAAACAGACGGAATTCTCCTTTAAGGTATAACTACAACCAGAACGAAATCACAAATTACCTTTTCAAAAGTAGAGTACTTGAACAGAACGTAGGCTTCAGTACTTCCAAAAGAGACGTTTGCTTCCAAATCCAACTTCAACAATCCAAGTTCTGGGTAGTGACTTTACTACACGCACCTACGTCCTCTTATCCATCTGTCCAGCCAATGAGGAGTGTTCGTTTTGCGTCACATGCCGTTGCGTCAGGCAACCTGACCAATCAACAATTTACAGTGGCTAGGTCTCGTTTCTTCCTATAGACCCCATGGGAACAAAGAAAAAAAATAATGTATGGAAGTCAACGGAGAGATAACTTATTTTATATGGTAGTTCAGATTCCCTTATGCATTGGATTTAATACATGATGATTATTAACTTTTATGACAACCCTTCACACCAACAAAGTGTTGTTTTTTGACAGACAGTAAAAGTTACGTTACGTTTTCTGTGCAACCTCTGAACTAGGCTAACGGAGTACTGCAGTAAACGTGTTGCTGATCTTTGCAGCCTACAAAAGTAGGCCCTCACTTGAGGTTTTATCCACCAACATATTTCGTCAAATTAAACATGGGGAAATCCGTACTGCTGTTATGCCGCCGTTCTGAGGCACAAATACACAGACATTTTAACAGAGAACACCGTCACCTACACGACATATATAGCGATAAGGGGTAATCATGCGTAACCTCGGCGCTATGGCGTTAGCCATGCTAAGGTATGCTACATAGCATTATATCAAGAGCGTGCTAAATCACAACAAAGGTGAAAGAATTATGTACGAGTTCTTTGTCAGATGGGAGACTGGAAAAGACGCGTTTTAGAGATACCAACAACGATTCACTTCGTATAATGTAGCCGGTGACCGGAGATGGAGATGGTTGCACGCATAGCAGCTAACTGCTAGGTGAATAGTGAAACATACATTGCATCATAGAACTCAAACAACCAGAATAAAATAACACATTACCTGATCGCACGTACTGTAAATCCAGATAACGTGCACTGGTAGTTCTAAATCCAACAAGGAGACTCAGTGAAATTTTCAAATAGCTAAATAAAAGGGCTATCGTAGCATCCATTAAGTCCACCATTTTGTTATTTGCCTTAGAGCTGTTTGAAAGCACAGAGAATTCTGGGTAATGTGCAGGATGATGATGCATCGAAGCTACCTAGCTGGACTTTTATTTTTAGAAAATAAGAGGAGAAGAGAAGTGGATTTTTGTATTGCAGCAGATTTTGTTAGTGGTACAGGGTGGATTTGGTTGTTGTTGGGACAAAGTACAAATAAGTTGATCAATGGAGCATATGTTGATCAATGGAGCTGGGTGTGAGTGAGTTGGGGCAACAATAGGGATAATGTACCAGAAGTATGTGCATGAGAAAATGTAGTTGGGGCAACAATAGGGATAATGTACCAGAAGTATGTGCATGAGAAAATGTAGTTGGGGCAACAATAGGGATAATGTACCAGAAGTATGTGCATGAGAAAATGTAGGCATTATTGTAATGCAGCATGTTTTGAGGGCAAAATGTGTGACCACAACTTAAGGGTCAAACTTTTGTTGCTGCTCTGCCATATTATCAGGAGCCAATTTGCACCACACAAAAGACTGTGCACCAAGTCACAACGACCCATTGCCAAACCATGTTCACCCTCTTCATATGATATCTTGGCTGCAGCCTGCTCATTACAGATCACTTGAATTCCACAAAAAACATCACCACTTACAATCCAAACAAATTTAGCCTATAAGTTTATTTCTGCAAACCAACCACACTCTACCGACATTGCACTAACTAGAAAAACATTTAACCTGTCCATTTTGCTTTCACCATTCACTTCTTGCCCAGTAAAATATCTTTTACATTTAACACTCAAAATGCTTCCTTTCCTTCGTTCTTAATGGGGTCTCCTGGAATTGAATTGGAGTCGCCTGAAATAACCAATAGAAGAAAAATACTGAAAATAAAAATGTTCAACTAATTATGTTATATATTACAAATAAAATGCTATATATCAGCTTTGAAAAGAAAACATCCACATAACTGAAGGCTATAGGCTGCTGATCAAAATATAGAATATGTGACACTGTGCAATCTCTATAAAATCTAAAAAATGTGTATGGGGTCATGAGAAATTGGTGATGTAAAAATGGGGTCCCAGGCCAAAAAAGGTTGGCAAACACTGCTTTAGACAGTCAAAACACATTACTCAGGAATGTACATGGGTTTGTCGCCTATTTTTGCGAAAATTTCCTTGCAACATATCTCACAACTCAACATAGACTAGCCTATTTATCTGGCCTACCAATTACAGTATGCACACATTTCTGTTGACCATATGGTGTATGTTTTCAATGTGTGAGGGTTGGATTCCAAGACAAAACCAAAATGGCATGACATAACAATGCATGACAAAAGGAAAGTTATGTGACAGTTTACTATGGCAAAAAAAAAAAAAAAATAGGCTACAAGTACAAAAGAGGTTGAAATAAAAGATTAAAAGATTATTTAGCCAGCATCAGGAAAGCAGCTGTACAGTATAATTCTCAGAACAACAAAAAAAACAACCAAACATAACGTTGTGTGGAGGTTATAGTGTAACCAAATGATAACGTTTCAGTTGGTTAGTTACCTCAACGTTTCGGGGACGTTTGGCTTCGTTAGGTTTCTGCATAACCATGAGGAAACGTTCTCTAAATGTTAGTTGTTGGTTACGTTCTAACAAACCTTTAGAGAACCATAGACTGTCCACACGGCAACGGATTCAGGTGACTCCGATACAATTGCTTATCGTTTAGGCCTGGCGTCCACACGGCACCGGCGTTTTGGGTGCCCAAAATGAAATCTTTTTGAGAACGGGTTCCAGAGTGGAAAGATCTGGCAACGTTGCCGTTGTGAAGTCGTCTGGATGAGTAGAACGGATTTGTTTATGATGACGTCACAACCACATGACTGTGAGTGCTTCACGCCGGGTAGAAGTGTAACGAATATCACCAGGAAAAAGCCTTACAGAGCACTAGTGAGAGTGAAACACGAGCTTGGATATTATTATTATTATGTTCAGTGTTAGTTCACAGTAGTAAAGCAAGAAGCAGAATAGTGACAGTAATAGTGAAGCAAAAACATGCAATTGTACAAACACTGCAGCTCTACAGCAAAATATTCATTTATGAAATGGTCTGATTCTTAACACCAGTAGTGCCAATGATATTCTCATTGCGATGCGAGTTGTCAACAAATCCTATAACTTGGTTCATGAAACGCGCTTACAAAATATTTTCACTGTAAATATTTATTGTGTAATGGTGCAATCCCGCCAGCAAAAATAGGGGAAAAAAAGAGCGATCTCACCTCTTCAGATGTTGATTTAAGTCTGACAATACATTCCTTAAAAAGGGTGTAGAGGAGCAAATTAATCAAATTTATTCCGGACCATTAAAGACGCCGCCTTCCGTGTAGAATCATACGTCTTCCTCGCCGCCATATTGGAGAGGTCAAAGCGGAGAATAAAGATTAGCTGCGTTTAACTGTACCAACAGGTTTACCGTCCAAACGAGATCACATGGGATTACCTTTCACAGGTGAGAAACAACAAATTAATTCCATCAACGTGTACCATTCACTTTATTCCGGACCATTGAAGACGCCGCCTTCCGTGTAGAATCATACGTCATCCTCGCCGCCATTTTGGAAAGGTCAAAGCGGAGAATAAAGATTAGCTGCGTTTAACTGTACCAACAGGTTTTCTGTCCAAACGAGATCACATGGGATTACCTTTCACAGGTGAGACTGGAAAAATACTTTTCATTGTATTTGGTCATTATAATGTAATTTTACAAACAGATTTTCCTGACTTTGTGGCTAATATGAAGTCTTGCGCATAATAGTTTATGCGCGTGCATCGTTACTTCTTCTATTGTTCTGGTGTCTCCGAAGGGACCGTCTTACAGTGCCCCTAGAGGTGTGGCATGTGTATTGCATCGTTTTCAGCAAGTGTTGCGTTGCCATATGGACCTGATATTTTACTGATTGTTGCCCATTTGGACGCGATATATTTTTAAATAACATCTCGTTGCCGTTGTCGTGTGGATGTAGCCTAAAGGTACATTAATGTTCTGTGTTACTAGGGAGTATCTCTGTAGATAGATAATTGAATTTCAAAAATGTGTTTTAGTAAATAATTCTTTTTAAAATGGGGGGCAACTGTGGTGGCAAGAAATACTTTTACAGTGGCAACTACCACCTTTTGCCACCCCTTAATACCGCGCCTGCCTGTTAGTGATCATGATTGACTACAGCTGGTAGCTTCTCTGTGCCTTCATAAAAACGGTTTGTTTACAGCACTCATTGAATTGACCAACACACAGTAAAATGGGAAAGTCCAAGGAGCTCAGTGCAGATCTGAGAAAGAGGATCGCAGATGTACACAACTCCGGAATGTCTCTTAGAGACATTTCTAAACAACTGCAGATCCCAAGATCAGTTCAAACAATTGTAGGTAAGTTACTGGGAGGTGTAGTCCCTTTGCCAATCCACTGTACTTCAAGAAAACCCAAACTGTCACCCTCAGCTGAAAGGAAATTGGTTCCGATGGTCAGGAAAAACCCAGGACCTACCATGGCACAGTCCTGCGATGAACTGGAAGCTGATGGATCACTGTCTATAGTTCAGTGAGTTTTATATCACCATGGACTAAGAGGCTGCTATCCAAGAAATAACCCTCTCCTCCAAAATTGACATCTTCAAGCTTAACTAAAGTTTGAAGCTCACCAGATGGGCAAAGAAAAAGCCTTCTGGAGGAAAGCTCAGGTCAGATGAGACAAAAATTGAGATGTTTGGCCACAGTGGCCACCATATACAGAGGGACACTGTACCAGCTGGTGGTGGTGGCAGGATCATCATGCTCTAGGGCTGTTTTACATGCTCTGGTGCTGTGGAAGACGGCTGCCTCTCCAGTAGCTCTGTAGTTTTTAGTTCTTTAAACCTCTTTTTTTTCCACTTTTTTACTTTTCTGCTCTTCTTACGAATACATAGTGTGTTTTTCTTCATATTCCATGGATATTTTTAATTTTAACATGCAACCAGGAGCCAGTCTTCTTGCTTATTCGAGAGAGGAGCTGCTGGCCCTGAAAACAATGGGGCAGGCCGGGATACGACACCACATCCCGGCGGAGCTGAGGAGGAGACCAAGGGGCTGCAATGCCGGGGCTAAGCTAAAGGCTAGACTAGCGGACAACCAGTGTCACTGCAAACCATCTATTCCCTCCATTATAACGGGGAATGTGAACTCGCTGCCGAACAAGGTCGACAAGCTATCCACACTGAACAACCAACGGACTTACCGTGAGAGCAGCTTGTTTATTTTTATGGAGACATGGCTAACCCACCTTATACTGGATGCTAACGTGGACCTGCGTGGATTCACTGCTGTGAGAGCCGACAGAGACACTAAAGTATGCGGGAAAAGCAAAGGTGGGGGACTCATCATCTACGTGAACACCCGCTGGTGTAACCGCGGACATATCTCCGTAAAGACAGTTTTATGTTGCCCGGACTTGGAGCTGCTAGCTGTTAGCCTGCGGCCATATTATCTGCCGAGGGAGTTCAGTCACGTGATCACCATCTGTGTTTACATCCCTCCGAGGACAGACGCAGCCGCTGCATGTGAGAGGATTCACTCTATCACAGCAAGGCTGCAGACACAGCACCCTGTGGCATTTATGATCATTTCTGGGGACTTTAATCATGCTACTTTGGACTCTACTTTGGCTGCTTCCCCACTAGGGAAGTCTGACCACAACTTGGTTTGTCTACGGCCGAAGTACATCCCCCTGGTCCAAAGATAGCCTGCAACAACTAGCTCCATCAGGAGGTGGTCCCCTGGAATGGAAGATGCCATCAGAGACTGTTATGACACCACGGACTGGGATGTGCTGCTTAGCCCACACTGTAAGGACATAGAGGGGCTGACACACTGTCTGACAGATTACCTCAACTTCTGTGCAGACATGGTCTCCCCAGCTAAGACTGTACGGTGTTACCCTAATAAAAAGCCACGGGTAACACAGGAAGTCAAAGTTGTCCTCAACAAGAAGAAGGCCACCTTCAGGAGCAGGAATAGGGAGGTGATGAAAGCAGCACAGCAGCTGCGTGAAACTCTGCGTGAGGGAAGCTAAGGACAGCTACAGGAGATATAAACACAAGAACTAGTTATCACACAAGAACATTTTAATAGAAAAAAAACTTTCTATATTAAAAATATTGAAATTGTAACAGGCGGCACGGTGGTGTAGTGGTTAGCGCTGTCGCCTCACAGCAAGAAGGTCCTGGGTTCGAGACCCGGGGCCGGCGAGGGCCTTTCTGTGTGGAGTTTGCATGTTCTCCCCGTGTCCGCGTGGGTTTCCTCCGGGTGCTCCGGTTTCCCCCACAGTCCAAAGACATGCAGGTTAGGTTAACTGGTGACTCTAAATTGACCGTAGGTGTGAATGTGGGTGTGAATGGTTTTCTGTGTCTATGTGTCAGCCCTGTGATGACCTGGCGACTTGTCCAGGGTGTACCCCGCCTTTCGCCCGTAGTCAGCTGGGACAGGCTCCAGCTTGCCTGCGACCCTGTAGAAGGATAAAGCGGCTAGAGATAATGAGATGAGATGAGATGAGATGAGATGAGATTGTAACAAAAATAGATACAACTAAACAGTCAGATAAATAGCTAAAGTTATAACAAGAACACAAGATTTTAATAGGAAGAACCAAACTATTAATGCAAAAAATATATTATTAGAAAAACAGATACAACTAGATAAACAGATAAATAAATAAAATACACAAAAATAGAACAAACAAAATGACGATAGAATAAATTAAATGAACGTCCGTGCAAAGTAGTTTTCCCAAAATATTATCATTAATATCACACAACAACATTATAAACTATATACAAAACAATTTGAACTATTAGGCAAACAGATAAAACTTGAATAAATAAAAACTCTGACGACCACCTCCCACTCCCCGATGTCACATCGGTGCCTATTTGTCTGATGGCTACATTTGCATATCAGACAAATAGGCACCACTGTGCCTCACCGTAACCTTTCCCTAACTCAGTGAAGGGAGGAGGAGTAAAGGAGGAGCTTTTTCATCTGAAACACAGTCCAGAAAAAGAACGACAGAAAGAACGGCTCCCCCAGCTCGAGACTCGGTTCTCATCGTTCATGCCGAGGAGCCGTTCAAAAGAATCGGTTCGTTCACGAACGTCACAACACTAAAGTTTAGATTTTAGCGTGTATCCTGCTGGATATCACTCAGTGCTCAAATTCTTTTATACAATACCAACTTTTTTGAGATGCGTTGCTGTCATGAAATTTCAAATGAGCCAATATTTGGCATGAAATTTCAGAATGTCTCACTTCCGACATTTGATATGTTGTCTATGTGTTGCCACACGTCCAGGTTTTTCCGGGATTGTCCCGGTTTTTTTGTGGAAAATGGAAAATGTCCAGGAAAATGGAATAACCTTCCCGGGACACGTTTTGTCCCGGTTTTTTACTTCCTCACATTATCCCCCATTGAAATAAACACAAATCATTAATGTTTCTCGCAGCCACTTAACATATTAATAGTTTTCACGTAAGCGGGCATATTGTAGGCAGCTACTTGTGTGGCCTCACCGAATGTTTGCGCACGCAGCCAGTCGCCGTTGCTAGGTGATCGTGGTCAATACAACGGCGGCCGCACGAAATCAAAGATACTGGAATACCGTAATACCAAACAATAGGTGAGAGTTCCCTTGGTCGGTGCGCGAGTAGGCTGGCTGTCTACTTCCTATGTTCTGATTATGATAAAGGCTGGTTCTAAAGCCTGGGCCAATTTCATCAATAAATGAATCATTAAATATATCAAAAAAGAATGCCTGAACACTGGCGTGAGAAATGAATAAATCAGTTGTCCCAATAACACAGCACCTCTCTCTTGTGATTAAAACAAAGGATTAGGGCTATTTGGTATGATACGGTAGTCTAACTTTTAAAGTTCAGTTCTCCAGAGAAAAGGCTAAAACAACAACGAAGCAGACTGAGAGAAATTATATTGATTATATTTGTATTATTTTGATTTGGAAACGGAATGGGAGGAGAGACTCTTCAGGGGGCTGTTAGCCTACTATTAAATATTTGTTAAAAAAATATTGACGTCCAAATAAGATCATTCCTATATGAAATTATTTTTTGTAATAATATTTGTGGTAGTGCCCATTTAAGGGTTAAGAAGACAAAATGAATTTTAACTAAACGCCTAACTGCACCAGTTGAACTGTTTTATTTTTAAACGTGAACATTCACATAAGGCATCGTAGATGTGCGTGTCCGCAGCCCTCAACCCCCGCGCTCGTACGTGCGCGCAGGCGCGGCCGCCGACCGATGTGTCCCGGTTTTTTACAACTCAGATGTGGCAACCCTAGTTCCATTGTGAATACAATATCAGTTTTTGAGATTTGCAAATTATTGCATTCCGTTTGTATTTACAATTTGTACTTTGTCCCAACTTTTTTGGAATTGAGGTTGTATATTTTTGGCCCTGTTGATTTCAGAAAACCCAAAGAAATTGTTTTTTGTTGTTGTTGTTTTTTTAAGATGTGTGCTATACAATTATTCTGCCACAGAAAAAGAACAGTTCAGAGAAATCATTGAAAGCCCAAATACTGCCATTACATTCATATCCAAGATGACATTCAGGTCACTGTATAGCATTGTGTTTGCCATCTTGTGTTTCTTCACCACTGATTGCTATCATTGTAAAAGTGCGTAGCGTGTTAAACACAGAAATACCACTGTGTAGTTAAAACCGTAAGATGTCACATGGTGGGAAATACAAGCGAGTCAGTTTAATTTCAAATTCAGCAGAAGCCAATGAGAAGCCTCCACTGGGCAGCCAATCAGACGTCTGTGTTCAAGCAAACGTCCTTTTAAAATGATATGAACAGGAGCCGCCATTTTGTTTTGGGGCGGGTCTAGGGGTGGGTCCCTTGTAGATTTCCACAACATAACTCACGTCATGAAGGAAGCCGCCAATCACACATGATCTCTGGACTCCTCCTCCTTCTCTCCCTCATTCTTTTCCCCTCCCTTTCTCTCCCTCTCACACATGTGCAAGCAGTGGCTCCTCATTTCAGAGAAAACAAAGCTCAGTCTCTCTTTCTCTCAGTGTGTGAGTTCAAGAAAATGGCCGAAGCCAGTATTTCAATAGATCAGGACCAGTTCCTCTGTTCAGTGTGTCTGGATCTACTGAAGGATCCAGTGACGATCCCCTGTGGTCACAGTTTCTGTAAGGTGTGTATTAATGACTGCTGGGATCAGGATGATAAGAGCGGAGTTTATCGCTGTCCTCAGTGCAGAGACACTTTCACTCCAAGGCCTGTTCTACGCAGAAACAACATGCTGGATGAAGTGGTGGAGAAACTGAAGAAGAAGAAGACTGAAGTCCAAGCTGCTTCTCCTGCTCACTGTTACGCTGGACCTGGAGATGTGGAGTGTGATTTCTGCACCGGGAGAAAACACAAAGCCATCAAGTCCTGCCTGATGTGTCTGGCCTCCTTTTGTGAAACTCATCTGAAACCTCACTATGAAGTTCCTTCCTGGAAAAAGCACAAGTTAGTTGAAGCTTCTGGAAATCTGCAAGAGAAGATCTGCTCTGAGCATGATGAAGTGTTGAAGCTCTACTGTCGTACTGACCAAAGCTTCATCTGTTGTCTGTGTATGACGGATGAACACAAAAGCCACGACACCGTCTCAATTAAAGCATACAGAAGTGAAAAACAGGTGAGAAATGCAAGTCTAATTTATTCAGAGTTATTTCATACAGTTTACATTTCTAATCTAAAGTGGCTGAAGGTTTTCACTCCACGTAGAAGCCACACCTTATTTCACTTCTTTAATCTTTCGGTCTCCGTCTTTAAACCACTGATTGATTGATTGATTGATTGATTTGTTCCGAACAGTAAAGATAAAAAAAAAAAAAAAATGCAATGATCAAAACACAGTCATGAACAAACGGGATAGCGTAGCCACAAGGCAATAACATAATAATGTTCAGAAAGGATCAGGAAGAAGTGAATAACTTATCAAATCCTAACCCTCTATACCACCGCTAATCAAAACATACCAAGATATACTAACACGGTATAATATCGACCAAATCAATCATATATACAGATACTTAGTCTGTTATACATATATGCACACATACAATATATATATATATATATATAAACTATACACATCCATACGTACAGACACCATAATCATATAATTATGCATATACATAATATATCCGTACGTACCCATACGCACATACACTTATATTATCAATAGAATGTTATTGTAATTCCTCCTCTCTCTACCTCATAAAGATCTGTTCCTTATAGAGTGGGGGAAAAAGCCCCCCCCCCCCCCCCTAAGGAAAATTCAGTTTTTCTCCAAGTTGAAATGAACCATGTGTTGTTTTAATCATAGTTTTTGACAACAGTGACATGAACAATAATGCCACCTAAAGTTTGCCTAAAGTTAATACTTTATTTTTTTTTTAACAAAAACAAACATTGTGCCAAGGGGGCCTTTTACCCCCCCCAGTGGGGTAAAAGGCCCCCTGAGGTGGGGCAATAGGCCCCCTCACTCAAAAAAAGCTGTTTGGATAGCAAAAGTGTTTACTTAAGCCTATAATATGAAAGAAACAAGAAAATATCCCTGAATTAATGAATAGATGCATTATTTTATTATATTTCGCATTTTAATTTCAATATAATTTTGTGTGGATTGAACATGAATTAACAAAGAACAAGCTATTCATTAATTCAGGGATATTTTCTTGTTTTTTTTTGAGTGAGGGGGCCTTTTACCCCACTGGGGGGGGGGGGGGGGGTAAAAGGCCCCCTTGGCACAATGTTTTTGTTAAAAAAAAAATTAAGTATTAACTTTAGGTGGCATTATTGTTCATGTCACTGTTGTCAAAAACTATGATTAAAACAACACATGGTTCATTTCAACTTGGAGAAAAACTGAATTTTCCTTCAGGGGGGCTTTTTTTTCCCCCCCACTCTACTCTAATTATGATAAAAGGAAACGATGCCCCCTGGGGGCCATTTACCCCGCCATTAAGGGGGCGTTTTACCCCACAGACTACACTTTTACAAAAAAGGGTCTTACTTTCAAAATGTGATTCAACTTTTTGTACCTAATGTATTTTTTTTTACCTACTGACTTGTCTACTCATGCCACATACACAGCTGTGATATCTGACGAAATAGCAGCTATCTAAATACAGTTTTACTGATATCTGAAAATTATATCACTTAACATGAAATTTGATTTCTCTCTGCTGCGTTGGTGATATGCGATCCACAGTGGATATTTGTATATCCCCGTTGTCGAGCCAGTCCATAGCAACAATAGAAATGTAACTTTGCGCCATCTGGTGGTTATTTGGGGTAAAACAGGCCGGGGGCCTTTTACCCCACGGGGGCGTATTACCCCACCCCACTCTACTCTACCTTTTTTATGATTTATCGATGAACATTTAATGAGCGCCACATTCAAACTATTCCATAGCTTTCCTCCTCAAATAGAGATACTCAACATTTTTAACGTTGTCCTAGCACTGCGAGTTTTAAATTTCAACAGCCACAGTCTGAGTGCCGACAGCTCTGCCCACCGCCTCAATCATGTCGGGCAGCTTTGTGGGGCTTTGAACAGCTGCCACCGTTATCTGATTTCCTCGATACACCAGGGCAATGCCAAGTCCAATCAGCAAAAATCCTGTGATCATGGTTCTGAATAGGTAAATATCCTCAATGTCCTCCACGGAAAGAATCGCCAAGCACACCACACGCCACTTCTCCCAGGCATCTATGGTGTATCCGGCTGCAAACGTTCCGGCAGGACAGGCAGGTTCCCCCAAACCTAGACTTCTCGTCGAGAAGATTGTCAATTGTGTGAAGTGACCAGTTGATCAAATCCATAATTTCGATTCGGAGAACAGTGCAGGAAGGGTCTCTGACAAGACGAGTCCGCAGAAGCAAAGCAGGAGAGAGGCTTGTCAGGAAGGGGAGAGGCTGAGAAATGAGAGATGAGAGGAAAAAACACCCACACATTTCGCTCCTATCAGGACCGGAATGTGTAGGCATTAAAAAAAAACCTCAGCGCAGCATTCCGTGAAGCACAGAGAAGAATTAACACAACAATTACACAAAAACATAGAAAGTACGAGAGCAAAATCCCGTGGCAGCCGTTTGCGGCGGCATCTTGGATGGAATTCTCTCATCTATTATTACCCCACGAAATGTATTATTAGAAACTCTTTCAATGTCAACACCATCTACCTGTACATTTATTGCCTTATTTATTTTATAATTATTAAATAACATGATTTTTGTTTTAGACAGATTTAATGATTTATTTCGATCAAACCAACTTTTTCACCTGCACAATTCTGAAGAGATTGTTTTCTACCTCATGTAAATTTGTTCCAGAACAAAACATATATTCATGTCATCTGCAAATAATACCATCTTAAATATCTTTGATACATTGCACATATCATTTATATAAAGAATGAACAGTTTAGGACCCAATACTGACCCCTGGGGGACACCACAAGCAATGTTCAAACGAGATGAGACAGAATCACCCAACTTCACAAATTGTGTCCTGTTGCTCAAATAACTTCTTATCCAATTTAATACAACTCCCCTTATCCCATATTGTTCCATCTTATTAATTAATATCGTGATTAATAGTATCAAAAGCTTTTTGGAGATCAATAAATATCCCAGCGACATTTTTCTTTATCATCTATAGAGTTACTGATTTCTTCAATTGATTCCATTAGTGCCAGCTCTGTTGATCTATTTGCTCTAAATCCATATTGACCATCACTGAGTAGTTTGTATTTTTTAATGAATTTATCTGATGTTATTGAATAGTTTTTCAAGAATTTTGGAGAATTGAGGAAGTAAAGAAACAGGTCTGTAATTTGTGAAAGTTGTGTTTGTCCCCAGATTTATACAGTGGAATTACTTTTGCTATTTTCATATTGCTTGGAAATGTACCGGTTTGAAATGACAAGTTACAGGTGTATGTTAATGGTTTAGAAATCCCCCCAATAATAGTTTTCACTAGTTTCATATCAATATCATTACAATCTGTGGACATTTTGTTACCACATTCATTAACTATATCAATAATTTCCTTCTCATCTACTGGTGTAAGAAACATAGAACAATAACTCCTCTTTATAATATTATCAATACACTCATCATTTGTTACCGGCTCAGAGATATTTTGAGCTAATCTTGGTCCAACATTAACAAAAAAATTATTAAAACTTTTAGCAACTACACCTTTCGCCCGTAGTCAGCTGGGATAGGCTCCAGTTTGCCTGCGACCCTGTAGAACAGGATAAAGCGGCTAGAGATAATGAGAGTGAGTATTAGCAACTACATCCATGTTAAAATTTTCAATACCTTTGTCATTAAAGTATTTAGGGTAATGTATTTGTCCAGCGCCATCTTTAATAATACTATTTCATATATTCCATATTCCTTTAATATTATTTTTGCTATTATCTATTAATTTGCCATAATAATCCTTCCTACATTTCCTTATGATACTCGCTAACTTGTTTTTATATTTATTTTCTGCCTCTTTGGTTATTAATTTAATAAATTCTCTATATAGAGTATTTTTCTTCTTACAGGCATTTTGTAATCCCTTAGTAATCTAAGGTTGGTCATTATAGTTTTGTACTATATTGTAGGGCTGCACGATTATGGAAAAAATTATAATCACGATTATCTTGATCAAAATTGTAATCACGATTATTAATCACAATTATTCTTGATGTTAGGGAAATCACTTAAATTTTATTTCACTATATTCAAACAAACAGTATGAACAGCTTTCAGTGCAGAATGAAATTTAAAAGGGAAATTCTGATTTCCAAATGACAAATAAATGAAATTTATCCAAGAAATTACCAAAGGATGAAGGAACTGAAAACTCAGTTGCAACAATTACATAGCATTATACTGAGGCCTCCAAGTTTTTAGCTAGAAAGACCAGCCTATCAACATGCTCTGGCTTTAAACCACAAAGACCACAATTTTTCTGCCTACCTAGAAGGACCAGAGAGGGGTCATTTGACCCACACAGCTTTTGCCGAATACACTAATCACTCATTTTGTTATGGTAATGAGGCTGTTAGGGGCAGTGTGTGGGGTGAGGGGGTCACACCTTACAATGTGTGTGTAATTGTATGTAAATGTCCGAGCATAAAACTATCAAACGTATTGTTGTGCATGTGGGAGCAAATGATGTTTTCAGAGAACAGCTGTTTGTCCAAGATGATTTCAGAAAACTTTTTTCTGATCTCTATAAGACTGGAATACAATCTTTTATTAGTGGCCCACTCCCAGCGAGAGGAATTTTTGCATTTTCTCGACTCTTCAGTCTTAACACCTGGCTTGGAAAAACTTGTTTTTCATTTGGTATGAGCTTCATAGACAATTTTAACCTTTTCTGGAATCGCAGAGAATTCTTCAAGCCAAATAGCACTGAACTCAGCTGGATTGGAGCCAAAGTCTTAGTAGACCATTACAGACTTGCAATCTTTTCTCAGCCAGCATTGAAGAAAACAGTTGTTTCTGTGTTGGTAATAGCCAAGACAAACAGGGGCAGACAGCTTCTTCCGAAGGGCTGTCAGCCTCTGAAATCACCACAGGTAAATAGTAACTAATACAGTATACTGTATATAGTACATATAATATTATGAATTAAACGTTTTGCTTGGACATGAAACATGATCACTGATTTTCTGAAGCGTTAGGTTCAGTGGAGAGCACAGAGGAGAGGAGAGGAGCACAGAGGAGAGAGGAGAGGAGCATGGAGGAGAGAGGAGAGGAGAGAGAAGAGAAGAAATGAGAGGAGCACAGAGGAGAGAAGAAAATAGAAGAGAAGAGAGACGAAGAGAGGAAAGGAAAGGATAGGAAAGGAAAGATGAGGAGAGAAGAGACGAGGAGAGTAGAGGAAAGGAAAAAAGAGGAGAGAAGAGGAGAAGAGAGGAGAGATGAGGAGAGGAGAGCAGAGCAGAGGAAAGGGATGGAGAGGAAAGGAAATGAGAGGACCACAGAGGAGAGGAGAAGAGAGGAGAGGAAAGGAGAGGAGCACAGAGGAGGGTGGTGGAGAGGAGAAGAGAGGAGAGGGGGTATGAGGAGAGGCAAAGAGAGGAGTGGAGCACAGAGCAGGGTGGTGGAGAACTGAGGAGTGGAGAGGACACGGAAGAGAGTCTGGAAGAGAGAAAGGAGTGGTGTGGAGTGGAGTGGAGAGAGAAAGGGGTCCAGGAGTAGAGAAAGAGAAGAGAGAAGAAGAGCAGAGGATAGAGGTGAGAAGTGGAGGGAAACTGAGTAAGTTTGGATTTGAGGAGGGCAGATAAGAGAGGGAGGAGGGCACAGAGGAGAAAGTGAAAGGCAGGAGAGAGTAAAGGAGGGGAGAGGAGAATATGGAGGAAGGCAGAGAGGAGAGGAGGGGAGGGCAGATAGTTTGAAGGGAAGGAGAGGGATATGTGGATGAGGCCAGAGAGAGTGACACAGAGGGACACAGAAGTCTTTTCTGTGATGGAGTCACGGATGTGCTTTCTTCATGTTCCCTATGTTTCTCTATGGCACAGCCCCCCAAGGCATGCCCATGGCGACGGGTCTGCATGTGAATGTCCCATGTGACCATAACGAGTCATGTGAGTGCACACAATGGTTCAATGAACGTGTGAATGTCCCATGTGATCATGACGAATCATATGACTGCAACCAGATAATGGTTGAATTAGCGTGTGAATCTCTCATGCCATGTGACCATAACGACTCATGTGAATGCAACCTGGCAATTGTTAGATGGATAAATACCAGTGCATGTGGACTACTGCTTCATTTCCCTCAAGAATTTTGTGGTGAAAGAAGCTCCTCTCCAAGGAACGAAGATGCAGAGATTCAGCACTCAACAGGCATTGGAAATGATCCTGGATGGAGCTGACCCTGGCGAATCGGATGGAGAAGACATCAATCTCCAGGTGGATTCAGACTCCGAGCTGTCTCAGTCTTCAGGTAATATTAGTTATTGCAATGTAAAAATAATAGTTATTTCCCAAAAACTACTAGTTCTAGTTAAAAAATACTAGAGGTGATTTTTACTACATTACTTGAAACTAGAAAAATAAACCATTTTTGCAGTGATTAGCTTCTATACTTGCATTTGTGATATCATTTGAATTTCCCATTGCTCATAATTACATTTTTTCATGCTACAGATGAGGAGAGTGCTCCCCAACCAACAAAGAGAGCTCGGCTAGCGACTGATGTGGCAGAGACTGCAAAAGATGGCACAGTATGGCATGAAGAACAGGTGGGAACGGGTCCACATTTCACCCCACCAACGCCATACAGCGCAGATGGAGAGCCAACCGCTAAGGCCAGGAGGTCAATCACAAGTCG
The DNA here is from genome assembly GCF_027579695.1 of Neoarius graeffei. Taxonomy (NCBI): domain Eukaryota; kingdom Metazoa; phylum Chordata; class Actinopteri; order Siluriformes; family Ariidae; genus Neoarius; species Neoarius graeffei. The sequence continues at coordinate 13,055,736 of NC_083570.1, forward strand.
CCTTCAGAGCTTCCTTTGTTTCATCACTCTGGACATGCTTGGCATCATACGAGACTGTACAATTCAACATGCGAAGCAAACTGAGCATGTGGATTGGTTCATGGGCATACCTGAACTAATGGCATTTATTTCCATCACCATCATGAGGGGAATCATCAAGGTGCCATCACTGCATGACTGCTGGTCGAAAAACCTGGGAAACCCACACATCATCGAAACCATGTCCCGAGGGCGTTTCAAAAACATCATGCATCACCTGCACTTTGATGACAGAGACACCCGCAGCGAGCGAGTACAGACTGATAGGTTTGCTGCAATTTCAAACATATGGGGATTGTTTGTCACCAACTGCATCACATCCTACATCCCTGGTCAACACATCACCATTGACGAACAACTTTTCCCGTGCAAGACTCGCTGCTGTTTCCTACAGTACATTGCATCTAAACCAGACAAGTTTGGTATCAAGTTTTGGGTGGCGTGTGACTTGAAAACCAAATACGTCTGCAACATCCTCCCATATCTTGGCAAGGACCCCACTCGGCCTCCTGGGGAGAGAGTGTCTGAGAGTGTAGTCATGAGGCTGATGGAACCATTCTTGGACAAGGGCAGAAATGTTACCACAGACAATTTCTTTACATCACTGTCACTTGCAAAACGACTACTTAGCCGGAATTCAACCATCCTCGGCACAGTCAACAGGATTCGCCAAGAAATTCCACCATCAACTCGACAGATGCACCGCGATGAATTTACCACCCAGGTATTTTCATCCACTGGTGCCACACTGACTGTGTATGCGGCCAAGCGGAAGAAGACAGTATATGTTCTCAGCAGCATGCACAGCACGATTCAGACACAGGAAACCGCCAAAAAGAAGCCAAACACCATCACACTCTACAACACAACAAAGTGCGGCGTCGATATCATGGACCAGATGGTGCGGGAATACACTGTCCGCGCAGGAACAAGGCGCTGGCCAATATCAGTGTTCTACAACATGATAGACATTGCAGCACTGAATGCCCACGTGCTCTATCAATTATGCACTGGGAGAAAGGAAAGACGGGTGGATTTCCTGTTTGAACTGGCAAGAGAGTTGGCTCACTCCCACGTGGGTATGAAAAAGGTCCAAAAGGAGCAATTGCTTCAGCAACAACCCTCCACACCACAATTCGGACAAAGAGCCAAGTGTCAGGCTAAAATCAAATGCAAGGACAATCGTGCAACTGTGCGCTGTGTTGGCTGTTATAAATATACATGTGGGAAATGCAGAAAGGAGCAATGGCTGTGCCAGAATTGTGAGTGACTGCTCAAATGTATTTCACTCATTTGCATTCTTTGTAAATATGCTTTTTTCTTTGTAAATATATTTTTTCTATTTTTGGCACACAAAAATAACAGTTACTTCTGCAAAAACTTTCCACACGAAAACTGGGAAAACAGTTGCTTTTTCATTCATTGTAAATATGTTTTGTTTTGATTTTTTTTAACAATAAATGTCAAGAGTTTTGATCCCAAATTCTCGTTCATCCTGATGATTCACTGCATAAAAATCCACCATATGTTTATAAATCCACCATATGGGCACACACACACACACATGCAAAAACACGGCTCAAGCGACTCTGTGACTCAAGTGACTTCTGTGAGCCGCTAACAGCCACATTTCCACAACAAAAGGAGTGTCCACAGGGGGTCCAAAGGGTCAAATGACCCTCTTGTGGGCCTTTTAGGTAAAAAGGGTCAAATGACCCTCTTGTGGGCCTTTTAGGTAAAAAGGGTCAAATGACCCTCTTGTGGGCCTTTTAGGTAAAAAGGTCAATTGACCCCTCCGTGGTCATTGTTAAACATGAGCGAAGGCAGGTCACAACACTGCCTCCAGGGCTAAATACCATAGATTTGCATAGAAGACTAGATGCCTCGTCCCCGTTGCCCGTCAACGAAGTCGAACGTCCGCACATGGCGGCCATCTTACCTCAGACAGCTGGCTTACCCATTACATTGTGTTGGTAGCGATATGTACTTTTCAGATGACCGCAACTTCCTCAAATTTCAATTGATATTCAAATGGTTTGGTTTGTTATATAAAAAACAAACAGAAGTATGTATTTGATATTAATGATGAATAATCATTTTGTTTAAAAAAAAAATACACATAGCTTGGCGAAAATATTTCAGTATACTACAGACTGTAAGACAGGATGCATGCTGAAATTCCTATGCTGTGAGAAGCCTAACACTGCATACTTATGGATGACTGCGGATAAATACAATTTATTTCCAATTTTTAGTGAAAATATTTCTACATGTGATAGGGCCGTAGGGGAAGCTAAAGTTAAATAAACAGCTTGCTCACTTCTGAAACTTCAGAAATACTTCATCCACCTCAAAAACCTAATGAACTCACATCATAGCATAATAACAAATGTAAACTCACATCATCGCATAATAACAAATGCACTGCCCGAGTAAGTAATAATATAAAACAGTGACAGCGACTCACGGTAGTTTGTGACAAAGCATTTAATTAATCACATGTGGTTATACTTTCAAGGATAAAAAGATATCCTTTACATTTACAAAAAGAACATTCAAAGCTGATTATCATGTCAAAGTCAATATATGTTAGCACAGAAGATTGAAATTTCATTTGACTAGGCTCCAATGTGCAGTTAAAATAAAACTAAACATCCTGATATAAGGGCGGCACGGTGGTGTAGTGGTTAGCGCTGTCGCCTCACAGCAAGAAGGTCCGGGTTCGAGCCCCGTGGCCGGCGAGGGCCTTTCTGTGCGGAGTTTGCATGTTCTCCCC